>NC_141695.1:286137086-286773208 GCF_964263255.1 Lissotriton vulgaris | reverse complement strand
CCAACTATAGCACAGAATCGGCGCTCCTCTCTGTGACTAATACCAATTAGAATGTCGCAGGTGCGGGGAATGAGATTTTGATATCAATTTATGATTATGATCAATTTAATAATTTATCTCATACGTCAATTTCGGACCGATTTGTATCTGTCATTGAGTAAAAGACAACCCCCGCATAGGTTAGACAAACCCCATTAACTGACGCCACTCTGAAGAACCACTTACAACTGATAAAGTTTAAGAGTTTTATATGAAGTAATATTTGAATGCAATACAATCCACTCAGGATAAAATCTCAAAGTATACAAAATACAAAATCAGTTACAATATCAGCAACTTAAGCTTCGATGTGAAGTGGTTCCTTCTGCGTCATCTGCAGTAAGATAAAATAATCAAGTTAAAACTGTCCCTACTCTATGCTACGTGACATCCCTACTTCGCAAGTTTCTTCCCTAAAAAGGTGTCAGCAGTTTGACTTCCAAAGAAGTTCAAACTCTCTTAGCCTCTAAAGGAATCTTAAGTTTCAGAAGCAGTACCCTATCTGCCTACCCATCCGCTCTCTCTAAGGGTCCTCGGCCTACTGCTCCCTTGCGCTCTGATCTCTCAGCGCATCTGCTCAAGGCATCTACCCTTGCCTTCGCTCTGAGCAATTCGCCCTTCTCTGATTGCCCTCTCCTGATTGCCAATTGCTACCTCCTCCCCGGGGTGCTGTCCCTAAAATACACAATCACAGTGTGGGTGGAACGCCCCTTGACGCCCACCACGGACTTTCCCCGATGATGTCAGCTTCCTGCTTCTTCCATTGGTCCATTCCTTGCGTCGTTCGTTAAGTTGACCTTTCTCCTTAGATGTCATCTTCATCATCTCATTGGCGACTTTTACTGACTCTTTCGGATCAAATGTCATATGAACTTAGACAAGTCTTTAACTTATACCTGCAACTCTTTAACCTTCTAGATCCTGTGAATGCTCTTGTCAAAACATAGTTCACATTCAAAAGTGTCTCTCCTCACGTTCGAGCAATAAGCTCCGTCCGGCATTGTCACCTTAAATCTAACAAGTGCTAGACTTCTTGGCTCTCACGTCCACATCAAGCTATTTACGACTTTTACAAGCCCTCTAAATTACATACATTTGACTATGCTCCTTCGAACTCTTGGTCAGTCAGGTTACAATCACAAATGACCTAAACTCTTCTAGCATTCCTAAAAACCCTCTACACAGTATAACCTTTGGCATACATTTATATATTCGTACTTTAGCAAAAAGTCTTAGTTATACTTGAATACATTTTACATAGAATATATAATACATAGAATACGACTGCGTAGAGTATAACTTATGCATTCTCCTTGGTTACATCGTCCTTGGTTACATCGTTATGTAAGTTCTCTTATACATTTATCCACGTTACATTTCTCTACGTCTTTCCATATAAAGTTACACACGTACACAAATTCTACTGTGCACGTTCTACATTTCCTAAGCATTTCTACACATTTCTATGTTTACTCATTATGTATACGGGCCTTCTAAATCTAATGCATGTTTAACACGTGAATATATTTACATTTCCTATACCATGTTATCACGTTAGTTGGCCTTTATGCTATAATCGTCAACTTTACATTACGATATGCGTTTCATTCCTACGTTTATAACATATACGTCTAGATATGGCTACGATATGCTTTATATTCAAATTGCGCTCTCTCAGTTCCCCCCTTTGATGACTTTTAGGAGTCATCACTAAAAGCAATTTGAATACATCTTTTATACAGAACTAGTTACATCAGTTCCTCTTTTTATCGATTCGAGTGCTCTCAGACTTTTATACTGTTGATCTTGTAGAACAGCTAGTCTCCTTTCCTGGTCTCTCATCGATCTTTGTAACTGGTTCGACCTATACCACTTATACAATTTTACTACTCCTACTAATGTAATTATGCAAATTAATACTATTAATACAGGCTTTAAAATATACCAAACTATACTTTTGCCAAGATTAGCAAACCAACTTCCAACCTTTCCCACTCCATTTCCTACTTTTTCCCAAACATTTATTTTTGATAAATCTTCAATTTCTTGATGAATCTGTGTAATGTTCCGTATGACTTTCTCAAGTGGTTTTGAATTATCAGGAATATAAGTACAACATTCCTGAACTTTCAAAGCTTTACAAACTCCGCCTTCCTTTGCTAATATCACATCTAAAGCAAGTCTGTTCTGTAAAACCATTGCTCTGATCGACTGCATCTCACCTTCTACTAACATTAATGACCTTGCAGTACTGGCAGACAATCTATCTACGACTGTCGCTAACCTTCTAATCTTAACATCGTTAAGAATCAAACCTAACAATGGAAACATCGCTCCAAATACATCTCCTACTACCTCTGCATCTCCTACTTCCCTTTTCGTTCTCGTCGAAGCCTTTCCTTCTATTATCGCCAAATCCTTTGCATGATATATTTTGGGGAAGACAATTGCCAAGTAACACGAACCATACCAATTATCAGGTAGTTTTACATAGGCATTTCTCCCACGTACAAAATACACATTCGGAATAGCTTGCATCCCTTTCATAAAATCTTTCGGGTAGTACTCTAGTTTAAAAGAGTGCTCGCAACTAACTTCACCTACAAATTCACTCTCATAATACGTTTTGCTTCGAGCTAAACATAACTTTCCTTTCTGCGTTCTATCCAATGCTATTGGACCATTGCTACCTTTCCTTTTATGTGCCTTCTCTTCTTCTGTCCAGTCTATTTTCCATTGTCCTGACATTTTTAGAATCTTCTGCCTTCTGTATCGGTCATCTACTTGGGCTATAAACCTTTTCTCTACCTCTGACACTTTGCAAGTCAGATTATTTCTATGTGCATATGATGTATCTAGTGTATCCCAAGGAAGAAAGAATTTAGCCAGTCTATCCTCCTTTTTGTAATAGTCCCACTTATTCATTTGCTTATAATTCGGAATTTCAGGCAGTACCGAATCATAATTTGAAAAGTAGTACTCAAATCCTTCTCTACCATAAAATATACTAAGCAGTAAACTACATGTTATCCCATAAGTCAATGGGAGATGGTGATATCTAATGCCTTCGTCTACAGAAGCCGGCAATTGCATACAAACGTAGCAATCTTTGGCCTCCATGGCATCGATATACTCATATAACAGTTTAGCGTATGCGTTTGACCTGAAATTTCCCTGTGACTCGTCTACGTGTAATCTACGAGCTTCATCTGCAAGTAACGCCTTTTCACGTATAACAGTGCTCTCCTCCTTCTTTCCCACAAGAGCAGGTTTCAAAGTCGTTACAGTTTTTACATTCGCTATTTCTTTATCATTCTCATGTCCTGTCATGTAAGATATCGTTACTACTATAATTATGAGAAATATCACTATTGCTATAAGTGTACCTACTATACATCTAGCTTTTCTGTTTGGGTTGCCGTTCTCCATGTCATCAAACAGCGTACCTCGTTCTCTAGCAAATGGTTTCCTTTCCAGTCTTTGGTTGCTTGGTTGCTTTCTCAGTCTTTAAAGTGCTTTTTATCAATAAAAAGTCTCTTTTTCACAAAAATGTCTTTTCTCTTTTTAGCAGCAGACAACCCTAGCCCTTCTCCGTCCTCTAAATGTAATCCCTAATTTTATTCTTCTTTCCACTCGGCGCTAGGTTATCTTCTTCAAAAAGTCCTTTTTATGCATCAACAATGATTTTCGGACCTGCAGCTTTCACAACAATTATCAATAATTCAAAGCGAATAACTTTTTCTTCTTCTTCTGACATTTGCTGACCAAATGTTGGAAATTGTAATCTTTTTAGTACTAGATCTTGAATTTGACTCAAACGTGGGGGTATGGGAAGTGTGAAAGTCAGTAACCCCTCAGTCTCGAGTCCAGGCGCCAACATCCATATCTCCACTGCCACAAATGGATCGAGATCGATTACTTTCACGCTCTTCACTCTCCCAGATTTCTGTCCCCAATACATCTGCTAGATAAGTCCACTCTGGGGTGGCGTACCTTCTGCAGGGCACACGTACCCTTCTCGATCTTCGTGGACTCTCCGTTCCTGAGTCTGTCGTTTCTTCCTCCTGATCCGATTCTTCAGCGATCGGGGCAAGAGTTCTTTCTTTCTTTTCTTCCGTACTTGGCCTTTTCCTTCTCTCCGGCCAACTGGCTTCGTCACTCTTTGTCTTTCCGCTCCTTATTCTAGGACCTGTCTCTTGGTCACTCTCAGTTTGCTCAATATCTGTGTCGGACTCCCAATTACTTTCTTCTCCTGAGGCGACTTCGGTCCCGCTAGTGTCCTGACCTTCGTCGTCCTGTTCCAACACAGTTTCAGTTTCTTCGATCACCTCCCCAGCTTGGTTTTCCCCCTCTATGGCTTCTCCGCTTCCCGCTGGATTCTCATCCGAGAGAGGAGCTGTTTCTTCTGGAGGTGTTGGCACTCTTCGGGTGTGTGAGGCATGTATCCAGTTTGGCAGACCTCCACACTTCACTGCGGTATTCGTTACAAGTATGACTTGAAATGGTCCTCGCCAACGCACGTCTAAGCAGTTCTTCCTGACGTGCTTCTTCACCAGGACCCAGTCTCCTGGACTCAGGTCATGACACAAGTCTTGTACTGATGGAACCTCTGCAGCCTGGACCTGGAGGGACACAGAATTAACGGCATCAGATAGTCCCTTGCAGTAGTCCAAGATCAAATCGTCTGTGATGTTCACTAGCGCTGCAGTCGGAACCGATGGCAACCTCATAGCTCTCCCCATTAGCACTTCGTGTGGAGAGAGGCCTGTTCTTCTATCAGGTGTGCTACGTATGCTCATAAGAACTACTGGAAGTGCGTCTGGCCAACTCAGGGATGTCGATGAACAAACTTTAGCCAGTCTGGACTTGATAGTACTGTTAATTTGTTCTACAATCCCTGAAGCTTCTGGTCGATAGCTGCAGTGTAACTTCTGATCGATATTCAAAGCTGAACACAGCATCTTCACCACTTCGCTATTAAAATGAGTTCCTCTGTCCGATTCCAAAGAGGATGGCACCCCAAACCTCGGTATCAACTCTCTAAGTAACAATTTTGCTACTGTAAGTGTATCGCACCTACGTGTAGGGTAAGCCTCAACCCATCTAGAAAATATGCAGACAATCACTAAAACGTATCTGAGTCTGTTGCATGGAGGCATTTCTATAAAGTCAATCTGCATCCTATTGAAAGCCCCCCCAGACCTCCCAATGTGACTCAATGTAACTGGTGTTCTCTTTCCCACATTTAGTTGCTGACAGATCGCACATCGCTGACACACTGCTTCTGCCGCTACTCTAAACTTAGGATTGAACCACGTCTGTCTGAATACTCTCACCATAGCATCTCTTCCTATGTGTGCTGATCCATGCAATTTCCTTGCCATTGGACTAACAAGTTCATTTGGTAAAACTGCCCTTCCGTCGGCAGAAACCCAAAAATTCATCTCACTTTTTCCGCAACCTGCTGTTTCCCAGCTCCTTTTCTCGTCATCTGGTGCATTTTCTTGGATTGCTCTCAATTCATCCCATGTATCTACAGTATCTAGTAACATTGTCAATTCAGTTCTTTCCTGGATTCCCCCCACTTTTACATCAGTGTGAGAATATCCCTGCTCTGCGCAATAACGCGCTACTTCATCAGCATATCTGTTTCCTAGTGATACAAAATCAACATTTTTTGTATGCGCAACACATTTGACCACAGCTATGGCCATAGGTTTTTGCAAAGCCTCTAACAGAAGTCTCACGAATTCTCCATTCCTAATGGGAGAACCCGAGGAGGTCATGTAACCTCTTTGAGACCATAACTGCCCGTAATCATGAACTACCCCGAAACCATACTGGCTATCGGTGTATATGGTGACTCGAAGTTTGTCGCCTGCTAAGCAAGCACGAGTCAAAGCGACAATTTCAGCTACCTGTGCGGAGTGTACTCCTTCCAGGCAAGCGGCTTCTATAACTCTGGTAATCGTGCATACTGCATAAGCTGCTCTCAGCTGACCGACATCGTTTCTTACGCATGAACCATCAACGAAGAAAATTTCGTCTGGATCTGTCAATGGCTCATCTACGATATCAGGTCTTGGTTTGGTACATAGTTCAGTCACATCGAGGCAGTCATGATCTGTACAATTTTCATCGTCCACTTCATTCGGAAGTGGCATCAAAGTTGCAGGATTCAAGACGGAGCATCTCTTTAGGGTCACATTCTCGGCAGCCAGTATGACTTGCTCGTAGCGTGTGAGCCTGCTATTCGTCAGATGCTGAGTCTTCGTCCTGGTCATTAACAATTCCACAGAATGCGGCACATACACCACTAACTGGTGTCCCATGACTACGCTCTCCGATCTCTCAATGCTGACACCCGTTGCAGCTACGGATTTGAGACATCCGGGCAACGCTGCGGCTACTGGATCTAATGTAGCCGAAAAATACGCCACTGGCCTGCGCGCATCTCCGTGGATCTGAGCTAAAACCGCTAAAGCGCATCCCTCTCTCTCGCAGCAGTAAAGCAAAAAAGGTTTGGTGTAATCTGGCATTCCCAAAGCCGGGGCGCGACATAAGTCCTCCCTCAGCTGCAAAAATGCCATCAAACAATCTTTGTCCCATGGTACCGGATCACTTACTCCTTTGTGCGTCAGTTGCAATGACGGTTTAGCCTTCAGTGAAAAGTTTGCTATCCACTGTCGACAATAACCAACCATGCCTAGAAACATCCTGACTTCTCTTTGTGTCGTAGGCGCGTTCATTTTCATAATCGCCTCTATTCTGTCTGGAGACACCTTCCGCTTTCCCTTTTCAATCCTATGGCCCAAGTATTGCACCTCAGTCTTACAATATTGCAATTTACTTGGAGACACCTTGTGTCCGTTCTCGGCCAAGTGATTTAACAAGGTGATGGTGTCTTCTCTGCAAGCTTCCTCAGTTTCTGACGCAACCAGGAGGTCGTCTATGTACTGAACCAGAACTGAATTCTTGGGCAGTACTAGACTCTCAAGATTTCGTTTCAATAACTGGTTAAAGATCGACGGGCTTTCTGTATACCCCTGAGGGATACGACACCATGTTAAGACGCGATCTTCCAGCTTGAAAGCGAAAAGATACTGGCTCTCTTCATCTAACGGTATCGAAAAGAAAGCCTGGCACAAATCTATCACGGTAAACCATTCAGCTTGGAACGGTATCTGAAATAATATCACTGATGGATTCGGTACCACTGGACAACATGAGACAACAATGTTATTAATCTTTCGAAGATCCTGCACTATTCTGTATTTTCCACTAGGTTTCTGCAAACCCATGATCGGGGAGTTACATGGACTACCCACGATCTCCTTCAGTATTCCCTGTTTAATCATGGATTCGATCACAGGCTTTATCCCTGCAATCGTCTCTGGCGTTAGCTTATACTGTGGTGTTCTTGGATACTCAGCATGGGGTCTTACCAAGATTTTTACCGGTTCCACTCCCTTGATCAATCCTATTTCTTCCCCAGTAAAATCCCATACCTCAGCTGAGACTTTCTCTCTCAAGTCCTGCGGAAGCTCCTCCACTGTTAAGGTAGGATATAGTTCCACACACTCTTTTGAGTTTACGACTTTAAAATCAGCATCCTCGTCATTGGTCTGCACTTCTACTCCTTCTGGTGTGCAATGTATCGTGCAATTCAGTTTGCACAGCAAATCTCTCCCTAGTAAGCACACAGGACTAGAATCGCAGATCACAAACTGATGTTCGTCACTGCAATTCCCTATCCTTACTGACACTGGTTCGGTCAAGGGATTCGTCATCCTTTTGTTCGCGACTCCTACCACCTGAACCATTTCTCCTGATATTGGCAGACCTGGGACTACCGCAGATCTCAACGTGGATCGAGTGGCCCCCGTATCCACCAAAAAGGTTGTAGGACATCCCGCTATTTCAGCCTCTACGTATGGTCCTCTCTGATCTACTTCCAAGGCAGCTCCTAGAGTACAATCTTCCTCCCTATTCACCCGCTGCCCTGTAAGTGGATCAACGTAGTAGCATTCCTCTCCTCCTACAAACAATGGCATCTGTCTGTAGGTTTTCCCTCCGTTTGAGATGCGAGGTGGTTGAGGAAACGGGGCTCGAGGAGTCTGAGTCCCCCCTCTGACAAACTTGCCCTTCGGGACTGTGGCTCCCTTAACCACGTTGTTCTGAACCTCTTCCTCCTCCTGCTCTAATTCCCCTGACTCAACATTGTAAGGACACTCGCGTCGCCAGTGTCCCACCTCATTACACTGATGGCATCTCGTCGTCTTTTTCAGTGTCGCGATATCCATTCTCGGTCTCGGTCTTTCTTCCTCATCTCTGCTCTGATTATTCTGTTTCTTTGCCTGCGTTCCTGTTCCCTGCTGGCGCGGTTTATCCTTTCCAGCAGCTTGCATTTGCACTAGCATTAACTTTTCTTTAAGCTTCTTTGCCTTAGAGTCTATCTCGTCACTACAGTACCTTGCATACCTCAGAATCTCATCTAAAGGTTTGTTCTGCCAACAGATCAGATGCTGTTGGATCATTAGGCATATTTCTGGTCTCAATCCGAGGACAAACTTTGAAACAAACTGTCCTATGTCCTTGGGATCCATCACATCTAACCCGCTGTACTGCTTGAATGCTTTCAGCAATCGCTCATAGAACTCATGAACTGTCTCCTTCGGCTCCTGAGTAGTTCGATCTATCTTTACCCAGTCTATGTCTTGCACTGGCACTTTCTCTTTTAGCCATGTTATTACTCTCTCGTATTTTTCCATGACTCTAACTGATGGACCATTTGTCCGAGTATCTCTCGGAGGCTCACAAGTAGGCCATTCAACACTAAGCTTGCACGCCGTCCACAAATCTCCGGGTACTACGATATCGAACAGTGTGTTCAAATCGATCCACAGTACCTTCGAGATCTTCACGAATCTTTCTACCTGTTTGTACCACTCAACGGGATTATCCCTAAGCTTTGGGAAGGAATTGGTAAATGCCGCCAAATCCCCCCTACTCCAGGGCACGTGAACGTAGCTTCCATTCGCGATTTCTCGCAAAGGGAAGGCTTCCATTCGCATCAAGTCTGCGTCCTGGGACTTCCCAAGCACACTCCGTCTAACGGAGCCCTTCTTGGACCATCTTTCCTCCCATCTATCCAGATCTCTCCATATTCTGATACTTAAAATCAATTCCCTTATGTGTACCTTCAGCGCGATCGTTCTACGCTCATCCAGATCCCGATCTGTGCAAGTTAGCCTATGGTTACTCTGTAAAGCCTTAGTTCGCGACAGGTCTACCATGTACCTGTTTGCCAAATTAGATAGGTTCTCATGAGCTGACCTCGCTCTACGAGTAATATCCTTGGATAAGAACAGTATTTCATCTGGTGTATACAAGTCTAATCTCTCTAGTGACACTGTACCATCAATTATTTCATCCAAGTCTGACTTCAAACTCATAACGTCAAGTCGTTTTGCTTTTATTTCAGCTTTCAGCATTTCAGTTCTGTGTTCTTCTCTCATATCCCTCTCACCTCCACTATGCGCCCTACGCCTGAGCACAGGTGAGTTGTGAGGAGTCTTCCTTCCTTCTCTTCGTTCCCACCCCTCTAGATCCCAAGCCTTTCCATCTTCACGTGGGGTATGGTGGAATAATGCTCCGTCCCCCAACCCTACGTTCCGACTTTTCGGCTCGGTTTCTCCAGATGTGAGATAGGATCCACCGTTCTGTTCTAACCCACCGTAACTCGCTTGTTGTCTGGTGTCGCTTAATAAACGATAAGGTCCTTCACGGCCCTCCATGTTCCCGTGATCTCTTTCGCGATCACCGGATGGATGGCGAGACGTTTCGCGACTCCCTATGTTCTCCTGACTCCGTCCACTATCGCCGGATGCATGTCGAGACGCTTCGCGACTCTCCATGTTTCCGTGACTCCAGTGTCTCACATCTTCACCTGGGGCATGGTGTGTGCACCTAAAGGTATTCCGGTACTCCTGTGTCCTACGTTCCCCTTCACTGAAGGTGACGCGAGGCACTTCGCCACACCCTGCACTTCTGTCTTCGCACATTGGCCTATTGCCGCTATTGGTAGGACAAGTATCTCTTCTGCTTTCTTGACTCCCTCTCTCCCACTCGGGGCTGCTTTCGCCAGCTCCACAATGAGAGAGAATCCTGTTATCCTGCTCTCTCCACTCGGATCCCGTTTCTAAACTTCTATTCCGAGCCTCTTCGACAGTGTCCCAATCCTTCAAATATTCTCTTAAATCCTTAAAAGTCTTTGGTTTAGGACCCCTCAAATCCATTGGCCCTCTTCGATCTCCCTGTTCTACCCTGAGACCCGTTGCAGAATCTAATGGGGTACTCCGACTTATTGGTGCTCGTATTTGCCTGTGGGGATTCATTGTGGCATTCCTATTCTCCACTTCTGCTCTTTCACTGTCCCATCGTGCCTGTTCATCCTGCTGGACCCCTTCTGGGTTATAGATTGACACAATAGGGCCTATGGTAACCGGAACCTGCAAGGCGTCCGGCATTTGGTACGACCTAGCGCATTGCGTCTCTGGCACCTTCTGGACCACAAATCTTCCCACTACTCTCTGTTCAGAACTAGTTTGGGGTATTTCCTCAGTCTTGTTAGCGTCCCACTCCGTTACTGGGATCGATTTATATTCCCCCCACCTAGCTCCGTCTGCTTGCGGTAATATGGGACTCGCAAGTTCACCGCTGTATGGAGGTGGTCTATCTGTTAATAACCTCTCTATTAGATCCTCCTCCGACTCGCTTTCCTCATCTTCTTGTTCTAGAGGTTTCCTTTCTCCCGTAGCCTCTATCATGGTGAACAGTTTGTCCGCTTCTATCTTTTGTACTCTCCATTTCTTAGCTTCTTCATCCCATTTGGCATCCTGTACTGCCTTTACTGATCGTCTCACTCTCTCTTGGCGCCTCTTTACGCCCCTTTCGTGTGCTGTTCTAAACCACACACCAAGAGCTTCAAATTGTGTTGGCCTCGGTAAAGGTCTCATTGAAAGCATCGTCGCCTTCAGTTGGTTCAACACGTCTAATTTAAACGTTCCGAATCTTGGAAACGCCAGTTCTTTTTGCCCTTCAGTTAGCCTATGCCACTCGGAGATCCATAATATCGAATGTAAGCCTACATTGACTGCCATATGATATGCTGGTGTGCCTTCTGGTGGAGCTTCTTCTCCTGCATATAAATTTCTCCTTTTTCTTTTAAAGATTTTGCCTAAACCCTTGAAACACTTCATTTTTGATAACGTATGATATTCCTTACTAATTCTCTTCCTTATTTACGTCTTGATGACTACCACCAATCCCTGTGCGACTCTCGCTTAACCGCCTATCCCAGCACGGTTCTACACCAACCAACCAATCTCAGCGCGGCTCTACGCTGACGTCACTTGTCTCTTCTTCAGCAGCTTCCCTTGTTTCTCAACTCGTCTCACGATCTCACATGCGTTTTCATTCATACACTGAAAAATGACTACTTCCGTCCAAGCGATCACTTTTCTCTGACTGTACGGCCACAGTCTAACTGTAATTGCCACCTCAACTGACGAAACGTCTTCCCTCTTACGGTCCGACGATCGCCTCAACTGATAGGTTACTTACACACAGTAAACGTACGACCAGCGTCCGTTACTCATACACTCACTCATACGCTCCCCCTATCATCGGTCTGTCGGGAAATCAATGGTACCTCATGACCCCCTCTCAATGGTAGACAAATTACTCTGGGTGTTCGATACACCCGAACCACTTAAGTCCTCTGGACATAAGATTTCATCCGGTTGCGCGCGCTCACAACCTTCCCCCAATCACACTACAGGCATTCAACTCCGCTTGACATTACAACACAGGAACAACATAAAACACCGCAATCTTACAACGCATGACCCTTATACTCACTCTCGACCGACTCTGCTGCTTTTCTCTCGACGCACCGTCAGCACCGTCTTCGGCTGCAATTCTTCTTCTGGTCGTCGATGACTAGGGACCTTGGGGTAAACTAACCTGGCCTAGGTCGTCTTCCTCAAGAAGATAACCATCATACTCTGCTACCAACTGCGGGGAATGAGATTTTGATATCAATTTATGATTATGATCAATTTAATAATTTATCTCATTCGTCAATTTCGGACCGATTTGTATCTGTCATTGAGTAAAAGACAACCCCCGCATAGGTTAGACAAACCCCATTAACTGACGCCACTCTGAAGAGCCACTTACAACTGATAAAGTTTAAGAGTTTTATATGAAGTAAATTTGAATGCAATACAATCCACTCAGGATAAAATCTCAAAGTATACAAAATACAAAATCAGTTACAATATCAGCAACTTAAGCTTCGATGTGAAGTGGTTCCTTCTGCGTCATCTGCAGTAAGATAAAATAATCAAGTTAAAACTGTCCCTACTCTATGCTACGTGACATCCCTACTTCGCAAGTTTCTTCCCTAAAAAGGTGTCAGCAGTTTGACTTCCAAAGAAGTTCAAACTCTCTTAGCCTCTAAAGGAATCTTAAGTTTCAGAAGCAGTACCCTATCTGCCTACCCATCCGCTCTCTCTAAGGGTCCTCGGCCTACTGCTCCCTTGCGCTCTGATCTCTCAGCGCATCTGCTCAAGGCATCTACCCTTGCCTTCGCTCGGAGCAATTCGCCCTTCTCTGATTGCCCTCTCCTGATTGCCAATTGCTACCTCCTCCCCAGGGTGCTGTCCCTAAAATACACAATCACAGTGTGGGTGGAACGCCCCTTGACGCCCACCACGGACTTTCCCCGATGATGTCAACTTCCTGCTTCTTCCATTGGTCCATTCCTTGCGTCGTTCGTTAAGTTGACCTTTCTCCTTAGATGTCATCTTCATCATCCCATTGGCGACTTTTACTGACTCTTTCGGATCAAATGTCATATGAACTTAGACAAGTCTTTAACTTATACCTGCAACTCTTTAACCTTCTAGATCCTGTGAATGCTCCTGTCAAAACATAGTTCACATTCAAAAGTGTCTCTCCTCACGTTCGAGCAATAAGCTCCGTCCGGCATTGTCACCTTAAATCTAACAAGTGCTAGACTTCTTGGCTCTCACGTCCACATCAAGCTATTTACGACTTTTACAAGCCCTCTAAATTACATACATTTGACTATGCTCCTTCGAACTCTTGGTCAGTCAGGTTACAATCACAAATGACCTAAACTCTTCTAGCATTCCTAAAAACCCTCTACACAGTATAACCTTTGGCATACATTTATATATTCGTACTTTAGCAAAAAGTCTTAGTTATACTTGAATACATTTTACATAGAATATATAATACATAGAATACGACTGCGTAGAGTATAACTTATGCATTCTCCTTGGTTACATCGTTATGTAAGTTCTCTTATACATTTATCCACGTTACATTTCTCTACGTCTTTCCATATAAAGTTACACACGTACACGAATTCTACTGTGCACGTTCTACATTTCCTAAGCATTTCTACACATTTCTATGTTTACTCATTATGTATACGGGCCTTCTAAATCTAATGCATGTTTAACACGTGAATATATTTACATTTCCTATACCATGTTATCACGTTAGTTGGCCTTTATGCTATAATCGTCAACTTTACATTACGATATGCGTTTCATTCCTACGTTTATAACATATACGTCTAGATATGGCTACGATATGCTTTATATTCAAATTGCGCTCTCTCAGTTGCTTTATTTGGACAGGCATGCAGTTGACGTAATTTACAACAAATTTGATAAGTCCTCACTAATACGAAAATCAAGTCTAACACCCCCGCCACCCCTAATTGATTCCCCACAAAAACTTTCCCCATATTGTTCAACCAAACCTACCCCAACCCCTTTGTTTCACCCCCTTCCTACCTCCTGCCTCATTCATCTGTTTTCCCTCTGTTCTAAGATACTCTGACTGCCCCAACCCTTCCTGCTTGCCTCAATCTCGTCCAAATCTGCCACCAGGAAGAAATCCTGAACAAGCGATTTTCCTTTCCTCCGCCAGGCTTGTTTCTTGTAAAAATATCAAATGAATTGAAATAAGTTGTAATAGCTATGAAAACCTTATTAGGAATGAGTTCACTGTCGCTGTAGCAGTTAAGTAAAATATTACACCTTGGCTATAAGCCAAGAATTCAAAAAGTGGGGAAAAAGCTGCCATTTAAACAGCTCCCTTTCTAACACCAAAGGGGTCATAAAAATGGCAGGCGGACGTAAGTCCACCCGTCATCATGGTGGGGATCGGACTGCCCGCCATGCATGCGGCGGTCCCGCACACCTGTGGTGGATCCATGGCAGGCGGTCTTTGCGGATTGTGGCGGGGAAAAATTGCTTTCCGATTACGGAAGGCCCGCAATCATACTGACCCCCCAAGTTTTTAAACCCAGCATATCTGACAACTTCTCTTTAATATTCAACAAATATAACTAATTTCCTATGAAGGAAAGATGGACCCCGTCCGGGCAGACAAACTGGAAATCCTCCTTGGTGATAACGAGATGAGCCAGCCAATTTATTCCATTAAGACTGCAAAAATAGTTAAGTTCTCTAATTACTTTCCTTCTGGCCCTTTCTACAGCCGTAAACTTCTTCACTCCCCTCCAGACCCTCATAGGCACAAGAGCAGTCAGGATTAATTTTATGTTAGGCCAGGATCTGGTTATTAATTCTAAATCTGCTTTAATTACTATCAACAACCCAAAACCTGAAAGTTGAACGGTGTTGTTTTCACCTAAATGAATAGGCAAGATTTTTGGAAATCTCTTTGACAATCACAGCTTGCTTAAAAATGGCATCAATTGACCCCATTTCATACCACCTTTGCCCCACTAATCAATTTTAAGATCATCAAAACTAAAACCCAAATTTAAGGCGCTATGTATCACCTATAAGGCCAGGAATAACATAGGGCCAGAATTTCTAAAGAAAGCCTTGTCTGCTTACACGCCCAAAAGAGCCTTGCGCTCATCCACAGCTAATCTGCTTCCAATTCCTCGCACAAAAAAAGTGAACTGGGGGGACAGACGGTTTACAGTCGCTGTCTCCAGGCTATGGAACACTCTCCCCCTCCATATAAAAATCCAGTCCTTCTCTGATGACGTTTCGGAGACAATTAAAAACAGGGCTTTTTAATCAGTAAGAACTTGACCTCTCTATGCACTTGATCTGAACAGCGCCGAGACACCTTAGGGTATTTGCGCGCTATACAAATTGTATAAATAATTCCTCTCAGCTTGTTTTGCCACCCATTTTATGTACTCCCTGTTAAAATTCCAGCATTCTCCCGAATATGCTGACTGTGGTTTGATCCAATTACCCACCCCTCCCGAAGTGGGTCTGTCAAGAAAAGGCCGATGGGAAACAGCAAGGCCGCTCTCTGTATGCATAGTTGGAGGCGGCCTCTGGGGATACATCCAATGCACCCATAATTCATTATCAACCTCTCCCCCAGGGTTTTTCAGGAATAAGGGCTTGCCTAGCTCTTAAAATCTTCTTGGTAAGAAGCCAGGCAAAGCCCCCAAATTCCGTGTGAGCCTTCTTAATAGTGTCTAAATGTTTAAGAATTGACACTGATCCTCAAATTGCTTCTCACCTGTTCCTAGCGACTTGTCCCAATCTGAGGTTTTCTTCCTTCTGTCCCCTTCTTGGTATCTTTTCCGCCCCATAGCATCAAACCAAAAATCCTCAGTATCTTTTTCCAGAAAAATATGAGCTTTGGACAGCTTTTTAGAGACTCCCCCTGTATGCTTTGAAAGTACCCAGCCAGGTTTCAATGTCATTATCATCCCCAATTTCTCCCTCTTCCAAATCAAATGCTTTGTCATCACCTACCACTCCGTCAAATTGTACGTTCTTACCACCCCCACTACGCCTGGATGTTCACCGTCCCCCACCCCACCATCACAAGCCGTCTAATTTACAGCCCTTTTCAAGTGTGAAATTCTATGCTCTTCCAATGATGATGGAAAGACCGCATCAAAATCTTCCCTTTCATCATTCATTGTAACTCAGGATGTTTTTGACCTGACCATTATTTTTTTACTGCACTTGTCGTCCTTCTGCAGCATTATCCCTGAGTTGGCCTGCAAGTCGCCATAACTTGCTGTCTCTGGAGCACCCTTTTCAGATGATGATGCCAAGTTATTTTTATTGACCTCATCATGAACCCACAACCATTTCCCAGGACCCTCAGGAACCAGCCTCTCTTTAGTGGACATAGCCTTCTTCCTACCCACAGCAGCCTTCAGCATTAAGCTATCTTTAACCTGACTGACATTATAACCCTGAACTTCCCTGACTGACTGCAGACTTAAATGTGTATCTCTGCCTCTTAAGGATGGTGCACCCCTTTGTACTGTATTGTGCCTTAATAAAATATCACCATCCTTACTAGAAATCATAGGGGACAAAGACCTCTCACCTGAAACACTTTGAGACAAAATTAATCTCCTGCCAAAAATTGGTATGTTTTTGTTTGCCTGACATTCAATTAAAGAAACACCCTGTTCAAAATCACCAGTTTCTGGCTGAAAAGACCCACTAGGAGGTGTTAACGTTAGCTTTTTGGTAAAGGACTCCTCGCCTTTAATAAAGCTGGCTCCTTTAAGTGATTTTCCTCTCCCCATGAGCCTGCCTCTTACCGAGCGTGTGTGCGACCGACCCCTCCCTCTCCTCACATCTGACTATACAAGCTGCCCGATGGAGGTAAGGGGAGCTACTCCCAAAGACACTTAATTAACGGCTGAAATATCTTTATCTTTTTCTAACTGCTACAGACAAACTATTGCTTGAAGAGCAGGCATGCAGGGACGCAGACACACCGTCGTCTGATGCTCTCTTCCTTTTCTCAAAGCTCGTCCATGCTTGTGAAACAACACTGAGCAT
Organism: Lissotriton vulgaris; assembly: GCF_964263255.1. Taxonomy (NCBI): domain Eukaryota; kingdom Metazoa; phylum Chordata; class Amphibia; order Caudata; family Salamandridae; genus Lissotriton; species Lissotriton vulgaris. The sequence continues at coordinate 286,756,259 of NC_141695.1, read as the reverse complement.
AAGCAAGTCTTCCCGCCCTGCCTCGCACAACAACCTCAGAGCCTCCCTTACTGTCCTAGCTGACTCAGCCATAGCTGCAGTGGCCAAAACATAGAAATATGGGCTCTACATCAAAATAAAGCCTCCAACCTCTGAGAACCCTCTAGCCTGACTTAGAACGCAACGGTCTAACCGCCATGTTTAAAGGCAGGCGCCCACCCACACCAATCAGCTGCAGCCTGAGCACTGTACCAAACAGCCCGAAGCTGCCCGGGGGTGAACATTCCATGAATGCCACCCCAGGAGCCCTCCTTCAGTATTAACCTGGTACAGGGCCCGAGGCATGGGGTCCTGAGAACGGAGCTGAAGGAGCCCCCAAGACCACCACAGAGACTGCTGTGCTGCTGTGGCTTACAGCAGGAGTGGGGCTTCAGTTCTAGGTATGGGGGAGGAATGTAGGGCATTTTTCAGACCATAGTGCATTTTTCAAAATTATATCCATTCTTGGATCCAAAAAGCTCCCTAATTTCTTTAGACTTGTTGCCCAGCCTGTATTTAGGTCGGCATACTTGTACTGATGACAGAAGTAGTAAATTGTAAAGGGGCAGATAAATCAGTAAGTGATTGATCAATCCTCTCGAAGTCTTCCTATGTTACCTCAGAAGACACTATTAGAATATCATGTAAGCTTTCATTTCTGACTTGGCCGCACAAAGACACTGGCAGTCAACTGCTTACTACAAAGAACAGAATTGTGCACCTTGTGATCTCCCTGCAGCACCACCCCTAATCCCTTTTTCATATCCTTAGTCGTTGCTTACAAGAAGCATGGCCGGTAGAAACTACGCTTCTTTTACAGCCAACCTTGCTTCTCATCAGCAAGGACTATAAGTGCAAAGTGCATGTTTACGCAGTGCTTGCATGTTTTCAAAACACATTAATAAAAGGCATTGCCATTTACAATGCCAATAGCTCAAACTCTCGCAAATGAGAGACCTATTGCATTGCACATGCTTGTTTGGTCTGGGGTCAGCCAAAACATCTTAATTTTACTAAAATTATATGTATAGCATAGTGTTCTTAACCATTTGAATTGTGTTGACCCCCTCTGAATAATTTATCATTATTGGAATGCATAGGCCCCCACGAAATCATTATTGGAAGCCAGGAAGTCCCGGTTTAAGCAATTTCTGTGTTTTGAATCTCAAAACAAAGCAAAAACAAGTGTACAACAGAATACGGAAATATTTTGTTTAGTTCACAATCAAACGTAGAACATTTTTAAAATTAAAAAATTCGCTTTTTTACATGTATATGCTTTAATAATTTTAATTTATTACGTTTACTAATATTCAATTTTGAAAAACAGTCATGGACCCCCTGATTAGGCCTCACTGACCCTTAGGGGTCCTTAAACCATAGGTTAAGAACCACTGATATTATATATTTACTTAAAGGGGTTATCATCCACATCTTGTCATCCAATTGTCTGCTGTTGTGCCAATCCCATTTAGCTTTCGCCATCTTCAGCATAGGGCTTGGGCAGTGGGTTAGGTTAAGTTAGCCACCTGGCTATCCTTAATTTGAGTATCTATCTATCTATCTATCTATCTATCTATCTATCTATCTATCTATCTATCTATCTATCTATCTATCTGTCTATCTATCTCAAAAGGATGAGGGAACACACTGCCTGACAAGTCAGCAGACACTTAGTCCTGATGCATTGTGGTAAATGCAGTGTATGATAACATTCACTTCAGTTGAGAGCCTTTAGAATTCACAATTTTTGGTGCAGCCAGTGCTGTGTATCTCTAGACACATCTTTCAGGATTGTTGTCCTTTCTCAGTAGATAGTAACAAGTGAAATGTGGGAGTGCTGGCAATGCTGCTCACAGTCTTCTTAGGTTTAGTACCACTCCCAGAGCAGAGGAACATCCCAGGGCTCGTCAACCCAATAAGATGTCTAGCTAGACGCCGATACAATACACGCGCTGTTGGTTGCTGCCTCATTGAAAATTAGGTCCGAACTCAGTGTACCTGTACCAGGACTTTGGACATCTCCGCTTGGCCTCTCATATATTGTGAAGTGGTGCGTTGAACTTATAGCAATTTGATTTAGCCTGGGCTTACGGCTCATGGATCATCCATCGTATTGTTCTTTCATTACTAAAAATATGTACCTTTTTGCCCTGATGAAGTCATTTGGCATAAATGCCTGATGAAACATGTGTTGGCAAGACATTTTTTTTGGCTATCCTGTGGCTGAGGAATTTCCAAATAAAGAACTGTGGCAAGAATTCTTTTGGTTACCCTGTGGTTGGAGAATATCCAAATAAGACCTGTTAACTCAGAAGACACCATGGAAATGGAAAAATAAAGAGAAGAAAAAAAAACTCAATTCTACTTAAGAGAGTTTTTTATATATACACTTATATTTGCAAGCGTTGCTCGGGTTTGAAATTGTGATTGTGCATTTAGGATGAACTTTGTCAATCTGTTTTACAACTGCTGGCAGTGGTTGTATTCTTACCTTGGAGCATTTGTTTGCCTTAAACATTGAGAGATAATGTGCACTGTTTTGTACATTTATCCCCTACTGCCAATCCTTGTCTGAATCTTTCAAGTGTTATCATGGACAGCATTTACCTTAATAATGGCCACTGGAATTATGAGGCAGGAGATAGTCAAATTATGCATCAGGGTTGAGTAAATTATGCAGCAAGAAAAGGCAAATTATGCATCATAAAGGGGCACATTTTGTAATATTATTACTTCATTTTTCCATCATTTTTAAACTTAGCAACACGATTGGACATTCTTTGCGCCTCATTAGTACCTATATAATATCCAAATATAGCAATAAGAAACAGAAAGGTGAGCAATTCTGCTTTGCAAAGGGCCTTTCCCTGTGCAGCAACACGTGTTGCTTAATTTTTAGTAACGTTTGTATCGCTTGAGCTAGAAACAAAAAATGGCATGATAAAATCTGTGTATTATGCAGCAGATGATGGATTATTGGCAAATGCGGCAAATATATAACCAAGTGAAAATCACAGCGGCCGCACAATCACATAATTTCAGAGGCCTTAACCATAATCCATTGCAGCAAACTGACTGCTGGGATGTGAGGCAGTGTGCTTGCTTCCTCCTTTGTTGTCTATCAATCTTTGTAGCATTGTCTATTTGTTCATCTCTCTGTATCTGTGTTTGAAAGCCTAATAATCATCTGTATTTTAAACCCTCCCTATTGGTTATAAAGATTTGCAAAAACATAGCAAAAGATCATTAAAAAAGTCAAGAGGCTGGCAGCCAATGCCAGGTCTGGTATCAGTCAAGACCTTTTGATGGATAACATAGTTATACAGCCAGACTTCATCCATTAGTCTGTTTTTGTGTGATTCACATTTTTTCACCCACTCCAGCATACAACCTGGGAAAATGGGTCAGCCCACTTCAGCCACTGGCTGACTTCACTGTGAGTTACGGTATGATGCCCTTTCACACATAGCACAGCCACAGACAAATTAGTTCCCTACAGTACCAGGAGCTACTATGAGAATGTGTGCTTTTTGAAGATAAAAAAAACATAATTTTCACTTTAGCCAATTTTTCCTTTAGATTGATGAGGGCCAGGCACCCTTTTCAACAGTAACATTTTGCAAAAACCATGGCATACCAAAATAAATAATTGCTGAAGCCAAAAGGCTGGTGGCCAGTGCAAGACCTATTAGCTTTGTTAGTGCTTGTCTTTTCTAGTAATGGGGCTCATGGAGACCTTGATCAGCTACTATCTGATTGGAGGACTGTGGCCATGTTTCAGGACTCTAAGAGGAGGTTATTTCTCAACATAGTTACTGAGAGAGGTTCTTGTTTTTTTAAGAGCAGTGTTTCTCTAAACATACCCTTAGAACAATTCTTAAAATTAAGCTTATTCTACTACTGAATTTAGATCTCCAGATCTCACTGAAAGTTGGCAGGGCTTAGTATTACAGGAAATATTATTATTATTTTTTTTATTTAGCTCACAGCCAAGAAAGGTAGAATTGTGCAGATTTGTTTAGTATTAAGTATAACATTTTTGTAGCAGACTAGATCAAAATGATGTCTGACATTTCAGGAGTGAAACAGTTTTTCACATACTCTTATTTTTTGTTTTAAAAATTGCATAGCTGGTCTTGTCCACATTCTACATCTTACATAAACTGGGGTAGATTTACTACAACGAATAGTGCAAAGTACTCCCGCAAACAATCAGTGGAGTCCATAGTAGTGAATTTTAGGTAGCACTTATTTAATTATTGATAAAACTAAAGGGACCACAACTTGGGTAGTAAGCATGGGCGGAAAATCCGTTACGCTCGCGGATTTTGCGGATTTTTGGGAAATTTGCAATCTGCGAGATTTGCGAATTTCCCGCAAAATCCGCAAATTCGCACGCAGTGGATTTTTTTTGCGGCTCGCGTCGTTGGTGATACAATTTTTGCGGCGCGCGGCGTTTATCATCATTTGCCGAGTTGTTTTTCTCGATATTTTGCGAGTGCTGCGCCATTTTGGATCTTGCTGTGTGATCCCGCGGGAATTTGGCGAGCGCGATTACGTCATCGCGGCTTGCCAACTTGCACAGTGAGAGTTTGTCAACGCGAGTACGGCGAGATCACGTCTCGCGGTACTTCGCAATTGCGAGATTTGAGATGCGGCGAGCAGCAACAATCTTGCACAAGCGAAAATATAAAATTTGCAATTCTGCACAAGAAATTCACCAGCAAGCAGCATAAACCTTCTTAAAATGATGATTTTTATCTGAATAACTCCTTAGGTTGACATTTGCCTGCACTTTTTTAGCGAGGAGTCCATTTTGGGGAGGGGGGGAGGGGGGTGGGAGGAAGGAAGTGCCCCACAGTCTTCAACTTCCTGTTCCTGTCCAGCAGGCTCCTCCCAGTGCTTTGTCCATCTCCTGGTCACTTTTCATTTGGATCTGGAGCTGGAAGGATTACTTTTTGTGGATGCTGCTGGATATTTGGATTTGAGGCCTTTTTGACTTTCTTTGGATCACTGTTGGATTAGAAATTTTACAAGTATGTTTGTTTGGGGGCATTACAGTTGCTGCAACTAAAATTTTGGAATTTTCAATTTTTGGTCTGTTTTGGGGCCTTTTGCCCAGGGTTACTCAGTGGTGGGTGGACTGAGTCTTTCTGTGGGTTGTCTTGAACTTAAACATCATGGAGGGCATGGATGGAATGGGATTGTGCTGATTTTTCAGTGATTTTCGTTTTTTGGGGCTGTACTTGTGGCCTTTTCACCAGGGGTATTTGAGTCTAGCATGGGCCTAGTCTTTCTGTGGGCTGTCTTGAACTTAAACATCATGGAGGGCATGGATGGAATGGGATTGTGCTGATTTTGCAGTGTTTTTCGATTTTTGGGGGTGTTCATGGGGAGGGACAGGCCATGTGGCTGGTGGCCATTTTGAGTGCTGCTACAGGCACTGGCCATGTGCTGGGAGGCAAGTGGCCATTTTGAATACAGGCTTTGTTGTTAGGCCTGCAACCATTTTGCCTACTTTTCAACCTTTATGCCCAGGGGTAGTGAGTCTTGCATGGGCCTAGTCTTTCTGTGGGTTGTTTTGAATTTAAACATCATGGAGGGCATGGATGGATTGGGATTGTGCTGATTTTTCAGTGATTTTCGTTTTTTGGGGCTGTACTTGTGGCCTTTTCACCAGGGGTATTTGAGTCTAGCATGGGCCTAGTCTTTCTGTGGGCTGTCTTGAACTTAAACATCATGGAGGGCATGGATGGAATGGGATTGTGCTGATTTTTCAGTGATTTTCATTTTTTGGGGCTGTACTTGTGGCCTTTTCACCAGGGGTATTTGAGTCTAGCATGGGCCTAGTCTTTCTGTGGGCTGTCTTGAACTTAAACATCATGGAGGGCATGGATGGAATGGGATTGTGCTGATTTTTCAGTGATTTTCGTTTTTTGGGGCTGTACTTGTGGCCTTTTCACCAGGGGTATTTGAGTCTAGCATGGGCCTAGTCTTTCTGTGGGCTGTCTTGAACTTAAACATCATGGAGGGCATGGACGGAATGGGATTGTGCTGATTTTGCAGTCTTTTTTGATTTTTGGGGGTGTTCATGGGGAGGGACATGCCATGTGGCTGGTGGCCATTTTGAGTGCTGCTACAGGCACTGGCCATGTGCTGGGAGGCAAGTGGCCATTTTGAATGCAGGCTTTGTTGTTAGGCCTGCAACCATTTTGCCTACTTTTCAACCTTTATGCCCAGGGGTAGTGAGTCTTGCATGGGCCTAGTCTTTCTGTGGGTTGTCTTGAATTTAAACATCATGGAGGGCATGGATGGATTGGGATTGTGCTGATTTTTCAGTGATTTTCGTTTTTTGGGGCTGTACTTGTGACCTTTTCACCAGGGGTATTTGAGTCTAGCATGGGCCTAGTCTTTCTGTGGGTTGTCTTGAATTTAAACATCATGGAGGGCATGGATGGATTGGGATTGTGCTGATTTTTCAGTGATTTTCGTTTTTTGGGGCTGTACTTGTGGCCTTTTCACCAGGGGTATTTGAGTCTAGCATGGGCCTAGTATTTCTGTGGGTTGTCTTGAATTTAAACATCATGGAGGGCATGGATGGATTGGGATTGTGCTGATTTTTCAGTGATTTTCGTTTTTTGGGGCTGTACTTGTGGCCTTTTCACCAGGGGTATTTGAGTCTAGCATGGGCCTGGTCTTTCTGTGGGCTGTCTTGAACTTAAACATCATGGAGGGCATGGATGGAATGGGATTGTGCTGATTTTTCTGTTTTTTTTTCCGATTTTTTTGTGGTGTATAACTGAACTGATGTTCCTCTGTCTTCCATTGTTTTTAGGTGCACAAGACTCAAGAGAACCACCAGTGCCAGGAAGAAGTCCTGCAGCGGTGTGTGTGTGCAGCATAACGTCACGCGACGTCACGTCTGGCCTCAGACAACTCTACAATTCGTGCAACTGCGGCCTGCTGTCTGACCTGCTCTGAAGAAGATGGCCCCAAAAAAAGTTCTCCGTAGCTCCTCTAGCAAGAAAGTTGCTAGTAAGGAGCAGAAGAAGCAAGTTACCAAGGAGGCTGGTGTGCCAACCGCCACGTTTTTTGGGAGCAAAAAAAAAAGTACGCCTGCAGCAGCAGGATCTGCTGGGGACCAAGCTGGGAGCAGCACCCCCGCTCCATTGGGTTCAGTGCCTCCACCACCACGCCAACTTAAGTCAAAGCCCTTGAGTGCTTCAGAGGCAGTCAGTGTACTTCTCCAATCACCATCGACCAGTGATATTGGCTCATCGCAAGAAAGTAGCAGCAATGTCCCTGAATCAACACAGGTTGTTGTAACTCATCTGACAAGTGTTGAACAACCACAGCCGCAACAACAACATGTGCAAGTAGTACAAGCCCAAGTACATGTGGAAGGAGAGGCAGCGCAAGGAGATGCGCAAGTAGAGGTGCATGGAGGGTCACAACAAGTTTCCACAATAGTTGTCCCTCCCGAAGTAGGGGCACATCAGGAAATCGACAATCAAGCCGAGGTATCATTGGAAGCCACTCCTCCTGATGATTATTCATTGTCTTCCACATCCCTAGCAAGGAAAAGATCAAGGTTGGTGTCTACATCTTCTTCAAGCCCACCGCCTTCTGATGATCTGGATGACGAATGGGTACCACCACGGCAGCCTGAGAGTGAGGCACACCATGATCTGACAAAGATACCTAAGCGTAAAAGGAAGGTCGTCGAAAAACTCATAGCTATGGAGTGTGATGATGAGGCACAACAAGAAGTGACGCATACTGCTGCTGGTGAAGCCTCTCACGATGACGACGAGCCAGTCATCATAAAGGTCACTGCAGCCCCAGCGGGCATGCAGCAAAGAGACATTTTGACCCTATCCCGAGAAGCTGCTGAGCGTGATGATGATGTCGACGAGGAGGCAATGGAAATGGAAACACAACAATCATTAGATTTGGAGTTAACTAGTACACCAACACCTACCGCTTCCATATTTCTTCCTCGCAAGAAGGTACCCACCTCGACCTCAATTCGTGGTGGTGAAAGTGCAAAACGTACTGAAGTTCGGCAATCCACATCCTCCACTTCATCTGGCATTAGCAGCAGGACCACCACCACCAGTATCGCCGCCTCCTCCGGCCCCCAAAGACATTTCAAGTCTCCAGTTTGGGACTTCTTTAGTGTTTGCCCAAAAATGGAAAACGTAGCCATTTGTAGCATTTGTGAGCTTCGAGTTAGTCGTGGTAAGCTTGGTTCTAACTATGGTACCGGAGGCCAGAGAGGTCATCTTAGGAGAGCGCACCCTGTCCAATGGTTTCCGCACCTAGAGGCGGTCAAGGAAGCCGGAATTGCACGTAATGAAAACGTTGATTTTTCATCTGATGATGAGGAGGAAGAAGACGATTCAAACACTTCACTTACACCCAGTACCCCTGTCAGCAGCACACCCCATATGAGGCACACTAAGAGTGTGGGAGAGAGTGAGACATCAATGCGGAAAAGTTCATCAGCGAGCGTAACTGGGTCGAAGATATCATCATCATCCCGTAAATCCTTGGTCCAGGGCAACATTAAAAAGATGTTGTTTACAGAAGCGCAATATGAACGCAACCACCCACTGACGCGTCCGTATAACACTAAGCTGGCTAAAATGCTAGCTCTGGACCTTCTCCCTTTTTCTTTTGTAGAAGGGGTTGGTTTTCTAGAATTAGTGGCAGCACTCTGCCCTAAATGGAAGGTTCCTAGCTGGTTCTATTTTGCCCGAGTTGCGGTTCCAGCACTACATGAAGATGTTCTGAAGGTGATTGGGGCAGCTTTGCAGAAGAGTGCTGTTCACACTATACATCTGACAACAGACATGTGGACCAGTGGCGCAGGCGCTGATTACATGTGCATCACTGCACACTGGGTCACTTTTTCAGGGGCTAAAGCAAAGCTAAACGCAGGTGTTGACGCGGACATTGTTTTTAGCTGCTCGGAAACATGCAACACTAGCCATGTTTGGTTTGGAGAAACGTCACACAGCAGAAAACATTTTGGATGTCTTTAACACAAAGGTCCTTAACCGGCTGTCCCCACTAAAACGCCAGGTTGGTTATGTTTCCACGGACAATGGCGCCAATATAGTTAAGGGCATGAGGGACGGTAACTATTTCAGAGTGCCGTGTTTGGCGCACTGTATAAACCTGGTTGTCCAAAAATTCTTGGGTAATAAAGGCAGTGCAGCGTACAGCGTATTGGACACCTGCCGAAAAATGTGCAAGCATTTCAGCCATTCTTTTAAGGCCCGGAAGCAGCTGAGGAGCCTGCTATATCAACGTAAAATGCCAGTGAAAGCACTCATCCAGGAGGTGGTAACACGTTGGAACTCAACCTTCTACATGCTTGAGCGTCTGTATGAGCAGTATACGGAACTCGATCAATATTTCCTTACAGAGGGTACAGAGGAGCTGAGGATGGGTGCGGCGCAATGGAACATAGTTCAAAGCCTGACACGCATGCTTCGTCCTTTTGAGTTCTTCACGCGTGCAGTCAGCAAGGAGGACTGTAATTTGGGAAAAGCTATCCCATTGTTGTACATGCTGGAGGACCAACTGAAGGAGGTGTGTTCTGTGTTTGAAAAAGATGTAAAAAACCAAGACTCTTTTCTTCTGGCTGAGAAATTATTAGAGCTCCTACAAGGTGATGAACGTCTTAAAAAGATCCACTCAGAAGAGCATTACATTTGTGCTACTATTCTGGATCCACGCTACAAAAAGGCGCTGGCAGGCCAAGCATTCTTTCCTTTTGATGATGAACATGTTCCAAAGTACAAACATTGGCTAGCCTTGTCAGCCAAGAGGTTTGAAAGAGAACGGCTGGAAATTGAAGGAAATGACAGTACATCAGCAGGCCATCCCCAGTCAAAACAATCCACTTCTGCACCTGTGGCTGTGGCACAAGTGACCTCTCAGCCGTTAAAGACACCGGCAACCGGATCATCTGCACGAGACACAACAGAAACATTGGAGGCTGAAGAGGATTGGCTAGCTCTGCGTGGGTTTGGTTCTCAAAAGGTCAGAGGCACAGCAAGAGCTAAGCAAAGTGGAGGAACCTTGGATGAGGACCTTGAGTCGATGGTGAAGGACTATCTGAATGACTCAACAGAGGTCTATGTTAATTCTGACCCATTGGCGTATTGGCATGGGAAAAAAGAATTGTGGCCACAGCTCACCAACCTGGCTTTAAACTACTTGTCTTGCCCACTCGCAAGCGTGTCTTCTGAACGGGTTTTCAGTGCTGCTGGTGGCATTGTAACTCCCAAACGGAGCCGCCTCTCGCCCAAAAATGTGGAGAGGTTAACAATGATCAAGATGAATCCGCACCTCATACCACCAGATTTCAGAGTACGAGAAAGCGTGCCGGATGAAGAGGAGGTGGCCAGCAACATAGATGAGGGAATTTCTGCTCTGTCAGGTGACACTGAGCTCACCCTGCCTGAATTCGCAGAGTATGATGACGAAGCCTTATTCTCATTCCTGGACCGTGATACCGAGCCCTGAAAATGAGACAACAGTCAAGTCAAGTCAATAAATTTATATAGCGCGCTACATACCCAGAGGGTCTCAGGCGCTTGGAGAAGGGTGGGGAATTATTTGTCAAATATCCACGTTTTAAGTTGCTTTCTGAATGCTAGGTGGTTCTGAGTAAGGCGAAGGTGAGTGGGAAGTGAGTTCCAGGTTTTAGCTGCCAGGTAGGAGAAGGATCTACCTCCCATGGTGGTTTTGTTGATGCGAGGTACAGTGGCAAGGGCTTGGTTGGCGGATCGTAGCTGGCGGGAGGGGGTGTAGAAGGACAGTCTTGAGTTGAGGCATTCGAGTCCGATTTCGTAGAGCGCTTTGTGTGCGTGGGTTAGGAGCCGGAAAGTAATCCTCTTATTGACGGGGAGCCAGTGGAGGTTTTTCAGGTGTCCAGAGATGTGATCTTTACGCGGGATGTCTAGTATGAGCCTGGCTGAAGCGTTCTGGATGCGTTGGAGTTTTTTCTGGAGTTTTGCGGTGGTACCGGCGTAGAGGGTGTTTCCGTAGTCCAGACGGCTCGTGACCAGAGCGTGGGTGACTGTTTTTCTAGTTTCGGTGGGGATCCAGCTAAATGTTTTTTTGAGCATGCGAAGAATGTTGAAGCAAGATGAAGAAACGGCGTTGACTTGTCTGTTCATCGAGAGTGAGGAATCCAGGATGACGCCCAGGTTCCGTGCGTGGTCCGTCGGGATGGGTGCTTTTCCAAGGGCCTCTGGCCACCAAGAGTCATCCCAGGCGGAGGGGGAGGTGCCTAGGATGAGGACTTCTGTTTTGTCTGAGTTCAGTTTCAGACGGCTGTGCTTCATCCATTCGGCTACTTCTTTCATTCCTTCATGCAGGTTGGTTTTGGCGGTGATAGGGTCTTTGGTGAGTGAGAGGATCAGTTGAGTGTCATCAGCGTAGGAGATGATGTTGAGGTTATGTTGGCGTGCGATGGCCGCGAGGGGGCTCATGTATACGTTGAAGAGGGTGGGGCTGAGTGAAGATCCTTGTGGTACGCCGCAGATGACTTCAGTGGCCTCTGACTTGAATGGTGGAAGGCGGACTCTCTGGGTTCTTCCGGTGAGGAACGAGGTGATCCATTCCAGTGCTTTTCCTTGGATTCCGACGTTTCTGAGGCATTGTAAAAGGGTGCTATGACAGACCATGTCGAAGGCTGCGGAGAGGTCGAGGAGGATGAGGGCGACTGTGTCTCCATTGTCCAGTAGAGTTTGAATGTCGTCTGTTGCTGCGATGAGGGCGGTTTCAGTGCTGTGCTTGGCTCGGAAGCCGGAATGTGAGGAGTCGAGGGATTTGTTGGTTTCGAGGAATGCGGCGAGCTGGTTGTTGACCGCTTTCTCGATGACTTTGGCCGGGAAAGGAAGGAGTGAGATAGGGCGGTAGTTTTTGAGTTCGGTGGGGTCAGCTGTGGGTTTCTTCAGGAGGGCGCTGAGTTTGGCATGTTTCCAGCTTTCCGGGAAGGTTGCAGAGTTGAGGGAGCAGTTGATGACGTCTCGGAGGTGCGGTGCTATAATGGAGTCTGCTTTGTTAAAGATGTGGTGAGGGCATGGGTCTGTGGGGGATCCTCAGTGGATAGAGTTCATCAGACGGATGGTGTCCTCAGTGGAGATTGGCTTCCAGTCATTGAGGATGTTCAGGGGGGGTGGGGGTCCTGCAGGGGGTTGGGTGGGTTGGTCTTCGGGTCGGTTGTCGAAGCTGTTGTGGATGTCAGCAATTTTGTTGTGGAAGAATGTGGCTAGGGAGTCGCAGAGGGCTTGAGAGGGGGTGATGTCGTTGGAGTTGGCTGAGGGGTTGGTGAATTCCTTGACGATGTTGAATAATTCCTTGCTGTTGTGGGCGTTGTTATCTAGTCGGTCCTTGAAGGCGGCTTTCTTGGCATTCCGGATTAGTCGGTGGTGTATGCGGGTGGCGTTTTTGAAGGCGTCCTTGGTGCTGGTGGTTGGGTCTTTTTTCCAGGCCTTCTCCAGGGAGCGACAGAGTTTCTTGGATTTCTTAAGATCATCGTTGAACCAGGAGGCCTTCTTGCTGCCTAGTTTGATTTGTCGTTTTTTCAGTGGTGCTAGGATGTCGGCGCTGTTGGATAACCATTGGGTGAGGTTGGTGGCTGCTTGGTCTGGGTTTGAGGAGTGGGCTGGGGGGTTTTGAAGAAGCGATGATGAGATCTGGTCGATGGTGATTTTGTTCCAGTTTCTTTGCAGAGTGGGTTGGGGGTGGTTGTTGGAAGTGGGCTTGTTGTAGGTAAAGTGAACGCAGCTGTGGTCAGTCCAAAGGAGAGCTGTGGTGTGGCTAAAGGAGACTTGTTTGCTGGAGGTGAAGATAGGGTCGAGTGTGTGACCTGCAATGTGGGTGGGGGAAGTGACAAGTTGTTTAAGTCCGAGGTTGGCGAGGTTGTCCAAAAGGGAGGTGATGTTGCGGTCATTGTTCTTTTCAAGGTGAAAGTTGAGGTCTCCCAGAAGGATGTAATCCTCGGAGGGGAGCGCGTGTGGAGTGATGAAGTCCGTGATGTCTTCACTAAATTGTGCGCGGGGTCCTGGTGGCCTGTAAAGGAGGGTGCCTCTGAGTGTGGTTTTGGGGTCGGTGTGGATCTGGAAGTGAAGGTGTTCAGAGTTGGCGAGATTGACGTCTGAGCTGGTTGAGATGCAGATGGATTTCTTGTGGACGATAGCGATGTCTCCTCCTGTGTGGCCGGTACGGTCCTTGCGGATGATCTTATAGCCTTCCGGGATGGCAATGGTGATGTCTGGGGCTGATGTGGCGTTCATCCATGTTTCTGTTAGGAAGGCGACGTCCGGAGAGATGGTGTCTAGTAGATTCCAGAGGTCAATGGCGTGCCTGTGGATCGAGCGGGTGTTGAGCAGGATGCATTGTAGGTGGTTGGGGTCGGATATTTGTTGTGTGTTTGTAGATGAGGAGTTGTTTTTGGTGCCGTCGAACTTGCAGGAGTTGCAGGAGAAGGGTCCATGGGTGTGTCCAGGAGCGGCTTGGATGCAGTTGGGGGAATGGCCGGGGTTAAGGGCTAGGAGGGTGGTGGCATCGTAAGTAATGCGGGAGGGGTGGACATTACGAGGACCAGGGGCTCTGGCGCTGGGCGCGGTCCAGGCGCGGACAGGCGTAGACGGGCTTACCTTTGGCGCACCTTCGGCGCGAATGGGGCGCGACCGCTGCGCGTGACCGCTGCGCGAATCTACAACTGTCATAAGTGGATGGAGAGGGGGGAGGGGCGAGGGGTGGTCAGCAGGGAGGCGGGAGCTGGGCGGGGACTGGTCGGGGAAGGCACAGGAAGCAAACAACAACAACAACAGCAATCCCAAAATGGCCTCAGCCGATATCTAACCAGAATGGGGCACAGAAGTCGAATAGTGCGATCTGACCAACAAAGGCACCGGTGAGATCAGGCAGACAACAGCGACAGCAGCGCTACAATATTCTAGATGCCAGGCGATCAACAGCAGAGTTGCAATGCAGGCGGAGCGCCAAGACACACCAATGCAGCAGCGCTACAACACTCTAGATGCCAGGCGATCAACAGCAGCGCTGTAATGCAGGCGGAGCGCCAAGACACACCAATGCAGCAGCGCTACAACACTCTAGATGCCAGGCGATCAATTGCAGGGTTGTAATGCAGGCGGAGCGCTAAGACACAGCGAGGTTCCTTCCTTAAGGCAGGTAAAGTTACACTCTGTGGGTACTTGCGTAAGAGCGAGGTGGGGAAGCAGAGGCACTTCAGCAGGCAGACAGGAGCGGGGAGCAGCGTCTGGAGCGACCGTGTCTGTTAAAAACAGAAATAACTTTCTTTTTCGTCCTTATTCACTTTTATTCCTGTGTGTCTGTCTTTCTTTGTTGTGCACAGTTAATATATTTCAAACTTTAATCAGATAATCACAAAAACAAGCCCATCAGCAGAACTGTCTTCACTGGTTTGCTAATTGATTTGAAGTTGCCGCAGTCTGCATTCCTCAGGTTCACAAGTTCAGAAGAACATGCTCCTCTGTCCTCCTCCTCCAGACTCCTATTTCCATCAAACCAGAGGGCTGGTTTACGCCCAATGAAGAAAGACTCAGCACTTGTGGGGGTGTTGTTGTACCTCTTTGCAGGTGAGTTGACGGCTCTGGGGCCATTGCTGGGAAGCTCTAATACTGGCTAAAAGTGGTTTGGACCAAATCCCAGGCGGAAATTTTTTTGTGTTTTTGATGACTTGCTTGCCTTTGAGGTGCTTTTAGGGGGGGTTCCGTCTGTTTGTGGGTGAGTTTCGAGGTCTGGGAGCACTGCTGGGGACACTCTAATCTTGATTGCATTTGCTTTTCAGGAAATCCGTGGTGGCAACCCCGACTTATGGCCAAGCTACGCAGCGCGTTTGGACCGAAGGCCGAGAAATATTGCAAGTATGAGATTTTGCTTTTGGCCTGTTTGGGGGTGTTATGCTTCTTGGCGGGTGGGTTGGCGGGTCTTGTGGCATTCCTGGGAAGGTCTAATACCGGGTAGAAGTGGTTGGGACAAAATCCAGGCCGATTTTTTTTGGGCTATTTCTGACATTTTGCTCAATGTAGTGTTTTCGGGGGCCTGTTTGGGGGGCTTCCTGGTGTTTGTGGGTGGGTTTCGGGGTCTGGGCGCACTGCTGGCTATATATACTTTACTTTGCAAGAGGTTTGAAGCAAATCCATGGTGGCAGAGGGGAGTTAGGGCCTAGCTGCAGAGCGCGCGCGGAGTGATTTGGGAAATTTGGGAAAAACTAACAAAGTCCCCATTTTTGTACTTTTGCTCTTTGGCTGTTTGGGGGTCTTCTACTCGTTTTCTCCTGGGTTGACGGCTCTGGGGCCATTGCTGGGAAGCTCTAATACCGGATAAAAGTGGTTTGGACCAAATCCCAGGCGGAAATTTTTTTGTGATTTTGATGACTTGCTTGCCTTTGAGGTGCTTTTAGGGGGGGTTCCGTCTGTTTGTGGGTGAGTTTCGTGGTCTGGGAGCACTGCTGGGGACACTCTAATCTTGATTGCATTTGCTTTTAAGGAAATCCGTGGTGGCAACCCCGACTTATGGCCAAGCTACGCAGCGCGTTTGGACCGAAGGCCGAGAAATATTGCAAGTATGAGATTTTGCTTTTGGCCTGTTTGGGGGTGTTATGCTTCTTGGCGGGTGGGTTGGCGGGTCTTGTGGCATTCTTGGGAAGGTCTAATACCGGGTAGAAGTGGTTGGGACAAAATCCAGGCCGATTTTTTTTTGGCTATTTCTGACATTTTGCTCAATGTAGCGTTTTCGGGGGCCTGTTTGGGGGTCTTCCTGGTGTTTGTGGGTGGGTTTCGGGGTCTGGGCGCACTGCTGGCTATATATACTTTACTTTGCAAGAGGTTTGAAGCAAATCCATGGTGGCAGAGGGGAGTTAGGGCCTAGCTGCAGAGCGCGCGTGGAGTGATTTGGGAAATTTGGGAAAAACTGACAAAGTCCCCATTTTTGTACTTTTGCTCTTTGGCTGTTTGGGGGTCTTCTACTCGTTTTCTCCTGGGTTGACGGCTCTGGGGCCATTGCTGGGAAGCTCTAATACCGGATAAAAGTGGTTTGGACCAAATCCCAGGCGGAACATTTTTTGTGTTTTTGATGACTTGCTTGCCTTTGAGGTGCTTTTAGGGGGGGTTCCGTCTGTTTGTGGGTGAGTTTTGTGGTCTGGGAGCACTGCTGGGACACTCTAATCTTGATTGCATTTGCTTTTCAGGATATCCGTGGTGGCAACCCCGACTTATGGCCAAGCTACGCAGCGCGTTTGGACCGAAGGCCGAGAAATATTGCAAGTATGAGATTTTGCTTTTGGCCTGTTTGGGGGTGTTATGCTTCTTGGCGGGTGGGTTGGCGGGTCTTGTGGCATTCCTGGGAAGGTCTATTACCGGGTAGAAGTGGTTGGGACAAAATCCTCGCGGAAAAGCCTTTTGGCACTTTTTGTAACTTAGGGTTCATTAGGGTTAGCCCTAGCAGCAGGATTGCATGTGTTTCGGGGTGTTCTAGATTTTTGCAACTGAGTTCTGGGGTCTTTGAGC
Source organism: Lissotriton vulgaris (assembly GCF_964263255.1). Lineage (NCBI taxonomy): Eukaryota > Metazoa > Chordata > Amphibia > Caudata > Salamandridae > Lissotriton > Lissotriton vulgaris. The sequence goes on along the minus strand of NC_141695.1, from coordinate 286,739,655 downwards.
ACTTGTGAGAATGTGTAATTTTGGTTGCAAGTCATTTGAAGAAAATCCATGGTGGGAGAGGGGGGATTTGGCATAGTTAAAGAAAGCCTTTGCCACTATTCTTAACTTAGGGTTCGTTAGGGTTAGCAGTATTTCTATTGCATGTGTTTGAGTGGGGGGGATTTCAAGTCTTGGAGCGATGCTGGCTATGGATACTTTTGCTTGGTTGCTTGCAAGTGGTTTGAATGCAATCCACGGTGGGTAAGGGGTAATTAGTAAGGGGGTACTTCGGCCTACTTTTACTTTCAAAGTAAGTTTTGTCACCAGTTTTCTGCTAGGCCTCGTTTTTTGAGATTTGATGGGGGTCTTCTACATTTTTGCGACTGGCTTTAGTAAGGGTCTGGGTGGGAGCACTGCTAGGAAGATCTAATTTTGTTCTAAAACACAGTTTACAGTACACCTAGCTTGAGGGGAAAGATCCGCTACATTAATTTGCCCCTATTTATTTATCCTTCAAAAGGTGACTCAGACAGAGTACGCACTTTCAAAAATATTGTACTGTCTACTAGGAAAATCAAATTGTGACTTTTTGCACTCCACAGCCTACATACCTTATATTTATTTGTCAGTGGTGTTGTAATATTATATCACTTCCTGTTTTTCGTTGAATAATTACAGGCCGGGTTTCAGTCTCTGCAATGGGGAAAAAAGGATAGAGTCAGGCTTCACATTAGCGAGCCACAATTCAGCATCAGGCAGGCAGTGGACAGGGTGTCTTCTGGTGACCAACATCGATGGACGAAGCTTCGGCTGCAATGGAGGAGTGCCGCTAATAAGAGGATTTTTTTTCTGCAGGCAACTTACTTACCACTTCCAACAGGACATCTACAACAACATAGATACAGTATCCCTTGCCTTTTTCTCTGACTGGGACTGCATTTCTTGGATCTCTCTCTGCTTCTAAATTGATCCCTTAACACATCACTTAGTCCACTCCACTATCACATCTGCACCACACATAGTCATTTGTAAGTGCTCCTACGTAATTCGCAAGTCGCAGCACGCCCCAGCCCGTAGAGGACTGGGATGGCCCCAATGATGAAGCATGTCACCAAGGGGCAACCCTGGTGAGTGAGGGGACACCTAGAAAAAAAGCAATTTCTCCTTTTCTATCTACTGTACCTTCCAGACCAACCCCATTGAGTGTTGTTGTAAATGGATTTATAGTGACCAGCAAGGCTCTCAGGTATCTGGCTACAGAGACCTTATGTTGAATATAGTTATCAATAATTCCACACACGCCCTGTACTGTCGCATTCTTTCTTCCACAGTTGTCGAAAGTACTACTTACTTTTCACTGACATGCATGCAGTAGTGCATGCACTTTCAAAGATTGATGGATAGGTTTGTTTCCAAAGAATTGTTTATGTTCAATTGTTTGTCTATGCTGTGCTTTTTTACAGGGTGTCTTCTGGTGACCAACATCGATGGACGAAGCGTCGGCTGCAATGGAGGAGTGCCGCTAATAAGAGGATTTTTTTTCTGCAGGCAACTTACTTACCACTTCCAACAGGACAACTACAACAACATAGATACAGTATCCCTTGCCTTTTTCTCTGACTGTGACTGCATTTCTTGGATCTCTCTCTGCTTCTAAATTGATCCCTTAACACATCACTTAGTCCACTCCACTATCACATCTGCACCACACATAGTCATTTGTAAGTGCTCCTACGTAATTCGCAAGTCGCAGCACGCCCCAGCCCGTAGAGGACTGGGATGGCCCCAATGATGAAGCATGTCACCAAGGGGCAACCCTGGTGAGTGAGGGGACACCTAGAAAAAAAGCAATTTCTCCTTTTCTATCTACTATACCTTCCAGACCAACCCCATTGAGTGTTGTTGTGAATGGATTTATAGTGACCAGCAAGGCTCTCAGGTATCTGGCTACAGAGACCTTATGTTGAATATAGTTATCAATAATTCCACACACGCCCTGTACTGTCGCATTCTTTCTTCCACAGTTGTCGAAAGTACTACTTACTTTTCACTGACATGCATGCAGTAGTGCATGCACTTTCAAAGATTGATGGATAGGTTTGTACCCAAAGAATTGTTTATGTTCAATTGTTTGTCTATGCTGTGCTTTTTTTACAGGGTGTCTTCTGGTGACCAACATCGATGGACGAAGCGTCGGCTGCAATGGAGGAGTGCCGCTAATAAGAGGATTTTTTTTCTGCAGGCAACTTACTTACCACTTCCAACAGGACAACTACAACAACATAGATACAGTATCCCTTGCCTTTTTCTCTGACTGTGACTGCATTTCTTGGATCTCTCTCTGCTTCTAAATTGATTCCTTAACACATCACTTAGTCCACTCCACTATCACATCTGCACCACACATAGTCATTTGTAAGTGCTCCTACATAATTCGCAAGTCGCAGCACGCCCCAGCCCGTAGAGGACTGGGATGGCCCCAATGATGAAGCATGTCACCAAGGGGCAACCCTGGTGAGTGAGGGGACACCTAGAAAAAGAGCAATTTCTCCTTTTCTATCTACTATACCTTCCAGACCAACCCCATTGAGTGTTGTGAATGGATTTATAGTGACCAGCAAGGCTCTCAGGTATCTGGCAACAGAGACCTTATGTTGAATATAGTTATCAATAATTCCACACACGCCCTGTACTGTCGCATTCTTTCTTCCACAGTTGTCGAAAGTACTACTTACTTTTCACTGACATGCATCCAGTAGTGCATGCACTTTCAAAGATTGATGGATAGGTTTGTACCCAAAGATTTGTTTATGTTCACAATTGTTTGTCCATGCTGTGCTATTTTTTCTTGTCTCCCAAAACCTTTCCCAAAAACCCCCGTACCCATCCATTTTTCAAACCCTAACCCTCTTCCCCCGGGCTGTGTGGTTTTCATTGATGTGTGACTAAATTACAGCAATAAATCCACACACTTGCTGGGGAGGATAAGGTGATAGCAACAGGCTGGTGAAGAAATCCGAGGATATATTCTTACTCTGATTGACAAAGACCCATGGCTATTGTCAAAGAACTTCAACCGAATTAGTTATACTTTAACATTTGTTAGGCTACAATGTGGCACTGTTCTAGTGTACTTCTGTCACCTGCTATATTCTCTATTGTACCGTTGTATTGCTCAGGAGGACAAACTAGATTTCATTTTCTTTTTCTTCATAGGTATGCAACTGCCACTGTGTCACACCACTAGTACCACCGCTATGAGGAAATTTTATCCGCCCAGGATTGCCAACCTTATTCGCTGTTTCCCGTGGAGCCAGCCCTGGGCCTAGCCCTACTTGCAAACAGAAATTACAGGTAAGATAGGGGTTTGGTTGGAGGTAGTATAATGGAGTATTAGGAGAGACGAGAGATTGGATTGACGGTAGTACTACTAAAGTCCTAGGACTATTCAGGAAAACAAACTTACTGTTAAACCCCCAACCACCAGACTCAAAAGCAGTAAAAAACAGGTATGGTCAGATAAAGTTTCAAAAAGTATATTTTTATAGCCCTAACAAAAGAATCTCCCGCAAGACCCTCCCTAACCCCAACGATTGTCCTTCAAAAGTCCCCAAAAATCCCAACTCCCAATTCCCACCCCCCAAAAGTCTCTAAAAAAGGGGCAAGGGACACTATGGCAGGGTGCTGTTGGAATTAGCAGCCAGGGCATCATGCTCCTTGCGGAGGGTGGCAAGTTCGAAGCGGAGGCCCTCCACCACGTTCTTATAGTTATGGACCTCCTGCTCCAGGTAGGACAGTCTGAGGGATAAGCGGCGCCGGTGTGCCTTGCAAATCCTGTGAGGGGCAGCTGCTTTCTTTGCTGCTGGGCGGTGGCGTTTGGCTTTGGTAGCCCGGCTCCGTACCGCTGGAGCACTGCGCTGGATGGCAGCCCGCACGGAGGAGGATGCAGCTGTCCCAGTGGACGTTGTTGTTATACCAGACTGCGTCTCCTCCTCCTCCAGGGCCACCAGCCGCCGATATTCAGCGACAGTGGCATCCAGCCTCCGTTGCCGGGCCATTCGAGCCAGCTCCTTCCTCCTTGATGGTGTCTTGGATTTGGAAGGAGCAACTACATGAAAAAAGAAAGACATAGTCTGTAACCTATGCTCCTTAAGATTAACACAAAATGATTGAGCAGAAAGTTGTCACAGTACAAGTAGCAAATTGAAAGCACAGTACATAACTATTGAGGACAGTATCTATGTAACCTCCGACTTCTTCATCCTTGCTCTAACATTAGTGGGAGTTGCAGGAACAAATTCTACGAGCACTATGGACTTCCATTACAGTCGAATATGACAGTACACCACTCTTATTCTTCTTCTTCTCTCTTGTTTAGGAAAATTGGTACGTTATCTTATGCAAGCCGGCATAATGCCAGTGCAGTGAACTTGCACCCGAGAAAAACAGACGCACACCATGGTGAGTGAGACAGACTTGCGTTACTGTACCGGTCCAGTACATGCAGGTGGTGAAGCTCTTACTTTTCTATTACGGGTGGCACTGAGAATACTCTGTTAAAAGGGCTACTGCTTAATTAATTTAGCTTTCACCCTACAGTGCAAATGAGTATTAGAAAAGGAAAATGAAGAAGCTAAATTATCTGATTATCTATCACTTCACATGGGATGTAATTGATGACATATGGGATGACTTTAGGTGCTTTGCTTATTATTGAGTGAACAGTGATACCCCCACACATGAATGACGTACTACTACTAAACTAAAGGTATTAAGAGAGGTAGGGAGTGTCCACCGTAATAACCGGATATATGCTGTGCTTGCAGTTGCAATACAAACTACTGCTACTATTCATGGTAGTATTTGGACAACGTTACAACTTCTTTTCCTTGCCTTTCCTACACTGGAATGGACGTGCGGGTGCGGTGTTACATGCTCTTCAAAGTAACACTTAGTTCATCCAGTGACCGTCTACTCTCTCTAGATACACATATGCTATCTAAGAGTCAGATAGTACCATGAATGATCCAGGCATCCATCCATTCAAAGTATATTGCACACATACAGTTTCTGTCTCACCCACCCAGGCTGTTCTCCTTCCACCCATCCTTGCTTCATCTTTCGCCCAGCCATGCACCATACCATTTTCTTACCTTCCCAGCCACCTCGGGGACCAAGCAAACACATATCATTCTTCTTTGCCAGTCATCATTACATTTCTCGTGCTTCCACACTTACTTACACCCTTCTTTCGCTTTTCGTACATCCCATCCATCAAGTTCACCTCAGATCTGATTGGGATTCTTCTCGCCAAAAACTTCACAGCTAAGTCGAAGTACATTTAGAGGAGGCTACTACCTGCTTTTTTTATAATACACCCGTGCAGAAAGCACACTCTGCAGTCTTCAATCTCAATGACTAAGGAATGTATAGCTTACCTCTGCCCGCCACCACCGTGTGAACCCTCACAGGCATGTCCTTGTCCGGCACTTGCACCGCCTCCTCCCCAGAGTTGTCCTCCTCGTCCAATGCCACCACCACCTCCGCGCTGGCCCCGTCTCCAGATGTTCCACCTACAAAGTACATTTAATAATGTTAGAATACACCACTCACTACTATATAATATTTGGTCTAGGAGGAAGAAAGAAATGTGAAAAAAACAGTGTACAATTTAATAATTTATGACTGTGTACTCTAGAGTAAAAATGTCCCTGTTTCCAGGGAAGGCTGTTGTCTTGCTGCACTTTTTGGCACAACTGATGAATGTTTGCTTTTTACTTTTTAACACGCACCACTATTTCTCCTAACAGACAGAACCTTGACTTCTAAGAACACAAGCAGGATCAAGTTCAAAACAGGTGAGAGCTCGGCTTGACCACAAGAAATGTGTCCAATTAATCGTCAGCACTAAGCACTTTTCCATTTTCAGTTACACGTTCACTTTTATGACAAACTTGAATTTAATAAATGTGTTTACTTTTAATAAAGCTTTTAAACTTAAATAGACTGTGGTTTTTGGTCCTCCAGACTACAGTGGATGAGCTAAAGGTTTTCGAATTTTTGCAAGCATGAGTCCGTGCCTCTGCCATCGGTGACTTTGGGAGCTAAATGACTCTGCCACACTATCTAGTCAGTAAGGAGATTGGGGGTTCAACTACAAAGTCTGTTATCACTGAGGTATGTGGAAAGTCTAACAGTTACAGCACCTATTATAATTGATAAGCTAAGCGATGCATTATTTAGTGTCCATAGTTCTGTTTGTGCAGATTTGTCCCTGCAACCGTAGTAGAATGGATTGTCCTCCTATCCAAACCAAAAGTAAAGTAGTATCTTAGTCTTTCTTGGTGGTGGTCATTCACCTTTTTATTGTTGGCAATGGTCAAAGCATAAACATTTAGAATACTTGAAAAGACATTATGGACAATCCCAGAGGACTGCACTCAGTGCATAGAGCTATTGCTGACTAGAATGGGAGTCCAATGGAAATGCCAAATGTGCAATCTTAGTTAGCTACACAGACAGACTAATAAGAATAATCTAGTAATACCACACGGAGTCATAGTCGAGGCAGGATAAGAATTTAGATCCTGTCTACAAGAAGATCAAAGACGAGTTAGAAAAAATCGAATGAGGAACGCTAGGAAAAAATAAGTACTCTATATTAAAATTAAAACTTACTGGGGCCAGCAAAGGAGCCCTCGCCTGCCCGGTCCTGGCCTGCATCGTCAACAGCACCCTCCTCCTCCTCCTGTGTCCTCCTCTTGCCCCTGGGGGAAGCTGATGTACAACATGAAAGAAAGAAAAACATAAAACATGGATGATATTTCTCAACCAAATCAAACATTTCAAAAGAACTAACAAAGTAACAAAATATTTTTGCGAAATAGCAAATAGGGAACGACTCCACGGGATATATTATTGACCAATCTCATGTGGTCGACTACGTCATTACTTTAGTATTGCTTGATTTGCGGACCGTCGAATTGAAAACTACCCTATGTAACTCACTAAACAAAGTACTAAAAAGGTTTGCCTAGGATTGGCAGGCAGCAGTCCGCAGCACGCAAAGTGACAGCCAAAGTCCATCGTGATTGAAGATCAGCGACAACACTAAAGTTTCCTACTACATTAACCAGTCATTAAAATACTCAAACTATTAATCCACCACCACTATTTCTTCTTATCACCATGTGTACAAAGGAAGGACTGGACTTGAGTCTGTAGGGGCTGATTTAGAAGGCCCTTGCGGCTCTTTTGCTCCATTGTTGCATGACTTTTGTGACGCAGCGACAGCACAAAAGAGGCGCAATGGTGCGGCGTATATTAACAACGTGACGCATATGGGAGATGCATCACGTTGTAAAGCCCTGCGCCAATAGGGGGCGTTCCGGCGCAAGGGAGGGCGTTCCTGCGCAGGAACGGATCCTAAAAGTGGCTGAGGGAAATCTACAAGATTTCAATCAGTCACTTTGAGGACAATGATGCGTGACCCAAACCCTGCGCCTGCTTGAAGCAGACGTACGGCTTGACGCAGCATTGGGGAGATAGGGCACCCCAGAGCATTGATGGAGCTGCACCATCGTTGCGACGCAACTCCAGCAAAGCGCCGCCTTTACGGCACAGATGCGTAACGCTTTGGTGAGGTTTTGGGCCCATGGTGCGCCGCATTGTAAATACGGCGCACCATGGGTGAATGGTGGCGTGACGCACAATTACTGGCGCATCCCTGCTACTTTGCAGGGATGCGCCGGTAATTACAAATCTGAACCTTAGTGTGTAGCATTAGACAGTTCTTTCAACTACACTCATACATAATTTCACAGGCCAATGAAATGAACACAAAATCTAAAACAAATAAGCATAGTAGCAACACTACTGAGAAGGAGAGCAGTGTACCTGAAATGCACAGAAGATTTTGAAATATAATTTACCTACAATGTAATGAGCAGCATTATTGCTCTTGGTAAAAAACAAAAATGTGCAATATAATAACACAGCAGGAGAAAACATAGTAGTAAAGACATAGCTACTACTACTCACCAAGCCCGGGGATCTCAAGGCCAAGGAGGTCGAGCAGATATCGCTCACGGGTCAGGACATCCGTCCAGCGGTGGGTGGCCTGGTTGTAGGTGCGCCAGACCCGAGAGTGGTGGTAAATGGCCTGGCACACCTTCTCCCACCGCTTCCGGCGCTCCCGGGCCCCGTACCCGGCACTGATCTTGCCGCCTCCCATGATGGTCCTGGGGAGGCGGCGCTGAACATAAAAAACAAGTTGGCCCACCTCCTCCGGGCTAAAGATCTCCCGTGGCATCACTAGCTCCCCCCTCAAACGCCCGCACGGGAGCCGGACACGGGGTGCGGGACCCTTCCCCTTCTCGGGATGCTTCCCGGCTCCCTTCACCATGGTCTGGGCGGAAAGGAATAAAGAAAATAGAATAGGGAAGAGAAGAAAAGAAAAGAGTTTACAAAAGTAGTTTAAAATTAACCAAAAGTAGCAGTAAACACAAAAATATAGGGCTAGAAAAATAGAGGGATAGATAATAAGTAAAATAGATCCAAAAAAACTTCAAACAAGCAAAGGATGGCAGAGATTGACAGAGGATACAAAGACAATGCCCAGAACCATAGCAATGAATGAGAAACAAGATGGCCGCGCCCGTTCACGACCGCGCGGGTAAGTTCGCGCGAGATTTTCCTTGCGAACACGCGCGAAACTGTACTGGCAAGCCGCGGACTTTGCGAGATTACACTTCGCGCCCGGAAACGGAAATAAGTCAGGCAAACAAGATGGCTGCGCCCTTGAACGACTGCGAGGGTAACTTCGCGCCTTGCGCTACGAGCGGCTCGCAAAAACGCAGAAAACATTGCCAACTAACACGCAGCAAAAATAACAAATTGCATATTCGCACGAATTTGCGGCTTCCAAATCCGATCTCGCGCGTGTTCACGCCCCGCGAACCCCGCGAAATTGCAAAAAAACGAGTTTTTCAAAACTGAAAGCACTCGGCAGGGGCAAGAGTTCAAACTCATCATTAGTAACAATTCCCGGTAGTACTTCCTGACTGGGGCCCCTCCAGAATTCAGTTGCTAGTTGCAACAATTGTATGACCCTGCTCTGACCCTCACAGCAGGCTCATAGAATAGCTACAAGTAGGCCACAAAGGTCCTGGGGAAAAAAAATGCACTGCAACAGAAAGCAAAATTACAGATAAGGAAGCAGGTGCCAGACTGGAATTTTAAAACAGTGACACATTAATAAACTAACCCCAAATTAATTCATCTCAGTTGAAGCAGGGCTGGTGTGCTTGCTTTTCCCCCCCATAATCTACAGTAATGATGAACCAGAGGGTGGCATTGATGTAACAGAGGGTTGCAGTGGTAAAACAGAGGGTGCTGGGAACCTGTGATGATGAACCAGACGTAGAAACAACATAATGTGCGACCGTTGCGTGCCGAAATGTAAGTTCGCAATTGCGAACTGGTACGAAACTCTCGCGAACTGGCAGAAATCCTTGCGAACAAAAAAAAAAAAAATCCGCAAATTCGCAAGAATTCGCGGATTTTGCGGATTGCGAGTTCGCAAATCCGCAAAATTCGCGAACGCGAGATTCGCTAAATTCACCCATACTTATTGGGTAGCTCCCACGTTTTTGGTGGAGAGCAGCTCTTTCTATGGAGTACTCTACAGCACCACCAAAACTCTAGATAAGTTCACCTCAAATGTCTTTATTTCTAGCGGAATGTTTAAGCATGGGATAAGCCCAATGCCATCCATGCTGTCATAGGTTAGGCAAGTGCTTAAAATACCGATCCAAAAAGTGTCAAAGGCATTTCACCAATACAAAATATGACAGTTTTGGATTGATAAAATACCATCCACTCCATCTTAGAAAAAGTAAACACATTCCTGGTACTTGTGTTTCACTCTGGTTAGACCTCATCAGAGAAGCATAGCTCTTTTGCATCAGAATCCTTGGGTGTTAGGGTGGGAACACTCACACAAAAGAAGCTACCCTGAATGAGTGTCTTATTCTAAGATGGAAAAAGGTGACTATGCCTTCTTCTGTGGGGTGTTGGGCATATCAAACAATTGGAAGGACTGTCACACACCACCAGGTGTCATGCTTCATCATCGGCAGTCCTCGCTCTCTAAAAACCGTGTTTGATAGAGAGCGGGCCTTCACCTGGAGACTAAGAGGCACTACAACTAAGTGCAGGCCTGTGCAAAAAGGTGAGTCAGTGATTTCAAAATTAATGCAAGCTCCACATGTAATTTTATTTATATGGGGTTTGCTTAATATTAAAAGCTAGGGTGGGGATACGGGGTTTAGTACCCCATCCTCATCCGTGTCATCAACATGTTTCTGCCAACGTGGCCAGGAGGGTCCATGGCATTCATCAGGACGTAGTATTTGGGCTCCTATTTAGTCTCTAAAAGGCCCTCGTCACCAGCCGTCTGGACTACGGCAACGCCCTCTACGCCGGTACCACCGCCAAGCTCCAGAAGAGACTCCAGCGGATCCAGAACGCCTCAGCCAGACTCATCCTCGACATCCCACGAACCAGCCACATCTCCGGACATCTGAGAGACCTTCACTGGCTCCCCGTCAACAAAAGAATCACCTTCCGCCTCCTCACCCACGCACACAAAGCCCTACACGACCAAGGCCCGAGCTACCTCAACAGCCGAGTCAACTTCTACGCTCCCAAACGCCACCTCCAATCAGCCAACCACGCCCTCGCCGCCGTCCCCCGCATCCGAAGAGCGCCTACAGGAGGAAGGTCCTTCTCCTACCTGGCCGCCAAGACCTGGAACTCCCTCCCTCCCGACCTGCGCCTGACCCAAGACCACCTCTCCTTCAGGAAGAAGCTGAAGACCTGGCTGTTCGAGCAGTAGCGGCTCCCCCCCGTCCCCCCCCAGCGCCTTGAGACCCTACGGGTATGTAGCGCGCTTTATAAGTGTCACTGATTGATTGATTGATTGATTGATCTAAAAGACTAAGATAAATCCACTTGGTAGGTTGACCTTTGTCAAACTCTACTGTGAAAACTTGAAACCTGTAAAAATAAAGGTTAACAATGTATCAAAAAAATGGGTTTAATACCAGGAAAAAGAATCAGACTTGTATCAAGCAGATAAACATTTTAATGCATGTAGATGTGAACACATGCGTCACTGCAAGCGTGGTGCACATGAAAACGGATACTGTGAGTCCAGCTCACAATCTTACTCCAAGTTAGGGGTTGGGTTGTCCCATGGGAAGGGGGGAATGAGGGACCCCTGTAGTCACACTCTGTAATCAGAGTAAAGGAAAGGTCTTTAGTACAATAAACCAAGTTGTGAATTTTTCGCGCTCACACATTCATACTGACCCAGAAAACGAACTCCATGGGCTTAGAAACTAGTTTTTTTCACACATCCATCACAATCACCCCCTTTCTGCCTCAAGGTGCATCCCTTGTGGTGCTCCTACAATCTGTCCTCGCCTCTTCCCCACTGGTAGTGGAATGAGCCTCTGCATGGGGTTTATAAAGGCATCCAAATTGGTAATTACCATTAGTCAGGTGGGAAAAGGCACCAGCTGTGATGATAATTGGTATCAGCTGTTTTGAATGCGGCCTTGACGGTGCGTGGCGTTTAAATATGTCGATCAGCTTCCGCTGTCTGAACGGGTTTCCTGATTGCAGCATCCCAGGCAGCCTACTATAATCAGGTGATGTTCATGGTAGACGCGCCCCGGTCAATTGGGGCATTTCAAAGTGCGCACATGCGCAATGTCCATTGCCTATTTCATACATTTTAGCAAGGGATCGCAAATCTTGTCGGTGGGCGCATACGCAGCCGGTTTTGTAGTACAAGTTGAGTTTTTAGGGGAAAACAGGGGTATTTAATTCCCATGTAAAGTGCCTAAGTGTTGGATGAGTGGAGTCTGGTTGGGGGCATTAATTGAGGCAAAACATTCAACCATGGTCCAGTTTGGGCGATTAATAAAGGAAAGGACGGCTGTTCTGAAACATCGTAGGGCTGTTTGTTGTGGGGGGCAGATGGATGTCGAACGTTAAAAATTCGAGGCATGTATTCAAAAGCTTCTACATTTTTTGGGGGGCAAACAGTGCCCTCTATCATATAGGCTGATGATGTAAGTGTATATACACCCTCCATTGTGGTCAGTTTCCATGTTGCTTTGTTGTAACCATAGCCATCTATCATGTAGGGGGATAGTATATATTTCCGTTGAGTATGCAGTTTTTGGGCAAACACTGCAAAGGTGTTAAATTAATGATTGGTTTGTCTGATATGAAGCCATGGGATGTCATCGTTGAGGCCTATTTTCCATGAGTGAGGTGATAGACCCAGTGTTGTTCCCGTGTATGAAGATTTTTTGGTACATCTGGGTTCATCTTCTCCAGGGTGACCCGTTCCAGGTCTTCATCTCTGTGGCCTTGATCTAGGTAATGACGTGTCAATTTGGTGTTATTCCTTTTGCATCTGATGGTGCCCGGATGCTCATTGATTCTTATTTGTAATGAGGAGGAGCAAAGGGAAAGACCTGGGACCATCAACAAGCAGGGAGCAACTAATGTTGTAAACCTGAGTAGCCATACTCTGACACAAGATGAGGTAGCTGTCCTTTTGAAGGGACTAGGATTAGTCCCTACACCAAGGAATGATCTCTTTACACTTCGCAAAGAAATGGAACAATTCTTCAGGAAAATCAAATTGAGAAACTTTTTGGAAGGAAAGGATTGTGATGATGAGCAGGAGGTTAATACCATGGGCCTCAAGAAGAAGTCCACATTCGTACCTCCATCCCATGCACCATTTTGGCATTTGAACAGGCGGTCCTGAAGGAAGTAGATACCATCAACTGTACACACAACAAGGGTTTTCAGAATCTAAGACGTAGAGAGAAGACAGCATTGGAAAACTTGAAAAAGAATACACAACTTGTCATAAAACCAGTGGATAAGGGCAGGGCTAATGTTGTGATGGACAAGCATAAATACCATACTGAATGCATGCGTCTCTATCCGATCGGAATAGCTATGAGATTACAGCAACCGACCCAACACCAAGACTTACCACCGAGATCAAAACCTTGGTTGAGGAAGGCCTTGCTCATGATTGGATCATGAAGCAAGAAGCCAAATTCCTTGTGGGTGATGCCCCATGTATACCCAGATTCTACATTTTGCCAAAAATACACAAGAAGAAGGAACTACCACTTGGAAGACTCATTGTGTCTGGTATCGGTTCAGTGTTAGAACCTGTCTTGCTTTACCTTTTAGATAATACAGAGTCTCCCACACAGTGTCTCAAAACACACGGCGAAGCAGGAGACATAGATACACATTAAAACACCTTTAAAAAAGGGTTTTATTTTACAAAATGCAAAGACTCTCTTTTTAGAATAATGCTTTGGATTTTATTTTACACAATGCTCTCTAATAGAAAGGCTTTCCAGATGCCAAATGCACAACATTAAAATACATATGGAGATATATATTTATATGAAAGCAATAATAACACACTTGGTAAATGCAACAGTTAAATGCATGAAAAATACTAATGAATAAACAAGCAGCAAATAATAAGAGATAAAACTCAAGCAGATATAATGAGACGACCTGCAAGAGATCAGAAAGATTCATATACACTAGATACATCAAATGGTTACTTTGGATGTGCACCTCACTCATTCACACATCACAAAGAAAACACCTCAAATGATCAAAGCCACTGGCAACACATCACAATGGCAATAATCAAAATTTAAACACCTCAAATGACCACAGCCACGGGAACCATGCATCACAATGGCACTAGTCAGAAACAAATCACCTCATTCAATCACTCACCCAGCATCTTTGCCAATTCTCGCTGGGGGGGGGCCCATTCACAGCTGGCTTGGACTCTCGACTGGGACTCTAGTTCCATTTGTCTTACAGCAGTACGTCTACTCTGTAAGTGAGCTCCCAACTCAGCAATCAACAAATCTCAGCTTTATAGTCTCAAAACACACACTAGAATGTTTGAGAATTTCCCCCCCTGCACCAAAGAAATCTTACCTGGACTGGCCAGCTTCCAAGCAAGCATTCCATGGCAGGAAGGAGCTTCCACGTCCCCTCTAGATTCTCGCACGTTACAGCCTTTATCTTGACGAAGCTCACGAAAGCCTTAGAAGGTACATTAAACAATCTCTCACAAAAACAATCCTTGAACGTGATTAACCCAAGCAACTTGCAAGCGTGGCGGTGCACCAGATAACGTTCAAGCCAGGCAGAGTCAGAATTCAGGAAGACATGAGGCCATTTCAAAGCCAATAGTAAGAAATTAATAATACTAACAATGTACAACACAATGCACATTTGTGCAACACTGCTTATAGCATCACATACTTCATCTCTCAATGTACAACACAGTGCACATTTGTGCATCACTGCTCATAACACTGCAAAAAGTACATTCCACTCCTCTTTCTCATGCTTTCAAATGCATATCCCACACGTTCTGTTCATGGCAAGGCTGTTCTACTCCGTGACAGCTCCCACTGAAAGACTGCAAGATTACAAGAAATAAACATTTGAGAGAATCAATGCATATGCAGGACCATCATATATTCAGGAAAGGGTAAAATAACACACCAAAGTCAATTAAAATAATGGTAGTCAAAGGTCATCACAGGGTGTCAGGCCACAAGAGTGCCACTAGAACTATAGAGGGGACATTCACATATTTGGGAGTGACTTTGACAGAACAATTCACATGGGACCAGCAAGTCTCTAAATCCTCCTTGGGACTTGCACAGATAATGGGTGGTATAGGCAGATTTTGCAGCTCCTTATCTTTCAAACCGGTTACCCCAGCCCTAGAGATATATAAAACACAGGTTAGGTCTGCAGCCGTATATGCTGCAGAACTCTGGGGACACAACAAGACATGTAACCTAACGAAAGTGGAACATTCCTTTATGCAGCATCTGTTCGTCCTCCGGCAAAGTACGCCTCTGCTCCCACTACGCTTGGACCTGGGCCTGGAATCTATTACTGAACTGACGGCAGCCCGACCTCTGCTCTATTGGGGAAGGCTCTGGTCTGTCCCGGAGCTGGAACCGTTTAGAGCAGAATTCAAAACCATTTGGGGGCAGTTAAAGACCAAGAACATACCATGGCTGGCACATGTTAAGTCCCTTTTTTACCAAATCGGCCTTCCCCAACTTTGGGACACTCCGGAGGATAGCTGTTTGAGGATTCAAAGGACTGTACTGGTGGCAGCTGTAAAAGCGTACAACCTCAAATTGCTACATTGTTCAAATTCCCTGGGCAGACTCTCCAATGAGTTCCTGAAAATTAAAGTTGAATTCAGGATGGAGGCGTTCCTGGACCAGGTGAAACCTCCACTGGCAAGAAAGCTATACATTCAACTGAGACACGGCTCTCTACCAGTCGGGGAATTCACTTCAAGATGGACAAAAGCGACGAAGGCTAACTGTCCTGCCTGCAACCATGCCAGGGAAGATATTATACATATCCTTCTTCTGTCCAGCATATGGTGAAATTCGGAAGTGCTGGATCATCCCACTTTGTAAAAACTTGGGCTTCAGACACTGTGCTCTTGCCTGCAGAGTCTTAACCTATGAAACTACCCCTCCTATTATCTTTACTGTTTCCCGGTTTCTTGTCGGTATGTGGAGGAGAAGATCCGCAATAATCCATGAGGACTAAGGGACCATTGCTTTTATTTTTAACCACTCCTTTGATATCTAATGTTTAATAACTTTTTAATTTGATGTATTTATATTTTAACTCTGTGCTTGTATATATTTTATTGCACTTTTATGGTCTTTGACCGAAATAAAGTTATCAAAGTAAGTAAGTAACTATAGAACCCCTGTCTCAATTTTGTGACTGGTTCCTGAAACCCATTGTGCAAACTTCGTCATCGTATTCAAAAGACACAAAGGATGTCTTATGTCTTCTCAAAGACATGGATATTAACCCTACTGAAGACTGGTTCATCACTATGAGCATAGAGGCCCTGTACATGAGTATCCCTCAGAGACGGACCTTAGCAGTAGTTGAACACATTCTACAAGAGAAGAAGTGGCAGTTCCTCACCCCACACAATCTCATCATGGAGTGCGCAGAGATGGCACTTACGGAGAACTTTTTTTTAATACGATGACACCATCTACCGTCAGATCAGGGGCACGTCCATGGGAAGCACCTTTGCTCCTAGCATGGCGTGCCTCTATGTACACCAATTTGAGGAAGACCACATATACAGCCAGGAAAACCCCTTCAGGCAACTGCTGAATCTATGGTGCAGATATATTGACAAATGAATAGCGTGACCCTTGATTGAGTGACGTCCCCTAGTCACAGCTGTGTCCCTGTAACAGGGTTGTAAAGTTCTTCACGATGTGAAACTATAGATCATTTAAACCAAATCCAGAACTCGCATATTTCAAGATATTTTATTCTCCTTCATCATATCTTCCAACTGATTAAAAAAAAACATCAATGGCATCCAGCCTTATATCCAATACTTCATTGTCCCCAATACTTCATTGTCCAATGCATTTCGGCTAATTAATAGCCTTCATCAGGGACTGAGTTCTGGTCCGACGAAGCAGGCAACAGGAAAACTCTTAATCCGATTAAGAGTTTTCCTGTTGCCTGCTTCGTCGGATCCATTTATTATATGAGTATTTAAAAGATACGTTTGATTAGAAAGTTTAGCCTGGGCTTATAATACATACATTTATTGGAATAGCGTGGTCCAAGGTGGTCACCATGTTACAAATTCCAGTCGCCGTAATTGGTTGCACTGGAATTTGGAGTAAAACAGATTATTAGCGAATAGTGCATACCAGGGTCGGACTGGCCTTTATGGGCAATCAAGAAGGTCTTGATTGGTTAGTCTAACAAATCAGTGTGTGGGCCATTTTCTAGCAGTTTGTGAGACAGCTTTTCGGCCAGGTGGGACAGTTTTTGTCTTGTTGATTTCATTGATATTGTCACAAGCATTGCCTGCAGCAAACACAAAAGCACGCAGTTTCGCTTGTCTCATAAAATACCCATAGTGTGTCTTTACAGGTTCTAAACTGGCCTGATTTGCAGATGTGGGCTACATTTTCAGCTATCGTATTCACTAATGGAGGCCACCTTTATTTTGGCACCTAGGCCTATTTTTTGTACCAGTACGACCCTGGTACATACCAGTTTATTGAGACGATAAAAAAACATGATTACAGTTTATTTTTAGGCATTGATGTTTCTAGTGATTAGACGCTCCTAAGGGTTCCCCACATCACTCATATTATTTCCACAAACATCTCCTGCCCACTCTTCCCAGGCCCTTATTATGAGATGCCCATAATTCCTGATACCAATGATTTCAATGCTTCCGCGTGCAGGAATACGGATCTGTTGTACTCTACTCCTTTCACATCCGTAGTAGTGTCTGTCCCCTGATTCTTATTAGTATTGTGAGTCTCATTTTCTTTCAAATGATATAGGCCTTATTCACAAAGGTAAACTTACACTTCTGCTGTAAGTTTCCTATTTGTATGCTATTCACAAACTACAAGTGTATTTTTATGTGTAGTATCTTTACGACTGTGGGGAACTCATAAAACAATAGGACAGTCTCTGGAGTCATACAGATACTACTCTTAAAAATACACTCGTAGTATGTGAATAGCACTAAAATTGTAAACATACACAAAAAGTGTACCTTTACCTTTGTGACTCAAGCTCTAAATATTTGCTGCTTGCACGTTCACATTTGCTCTTTTTCGCACCACTACTTGGATTCCTCCTGCATTTTACAAATGCCTTAGTGGCCTGTATTCTGCATGGGACATCACCTTGGTCTCTCTTCATAAACCCTAAGGACATGATTCTCAAATGCATGAAACTATGCTTATGGATTTTCACTCCTGCTTGGGCACAGTGCCATGCATTTTCAGTCTTTACACATTTTCACATATAATGCTTGGGACACTGAGCCAGAAGTAGTTTTCCAGTCGTAATCCCAGGAAAGTCATATAAATTCCCTTTTTAGGTCCATCCTGACAGTGCAGCTGTCTGTAAGAGCTTTGTCACTACTTGCCAGAAATCACTATCATTGTACTCTGGATCCAATAGGAGTAACACATGTTGTCGCATTTCGTCTGATCAGCATCCAACCATACTTGAAAGGAATATGTTGGCCTGCTGAAAGGAGAATCTGGACATCACCACTGACTCATCACTAAGCTGGTCACTGACTGACATCTCCTTGCCCATAGCAGATATCGAAACCCTTCAGTGGTTAGGATGGCCCCCGGCCGTCATACGTCACTGTGGGCATGTGCTAAGGACGGGCGGGGGCCTGTCCAAA
Organism: Lissotriton vulgaris; assembly: GCF_964263255.1. NCBI lineage: Eukaryota > Metazoa > Chordata > Amphibia > Caudata > Salamandridae > Lissotriton > Lissotriton vulgaris. The sequence continues at coordinate 286,721,288 of NC_141695.1, read as the reverse complement.
CCCCGCTCGCTCATTAAATCTCCCACACAGCTGGAGAATTATCGCAGCGCGCAAGGGGTTAAGGTCTTTAACCCCTGGCCGCGGCCGTGATTCTGCGCCTGTGCGGCACATTCCGATCGCGGGTGCGGTCATGACGGCCGGGAGCCATCATCAGCACACGAGCACTGTGTGCCATGACGGCTCCCGGCCGTCATCAGCATGGAAGGGGTTAAGTATGTTATCTATGGGTTCCAGAATGTAATGACTTCTATTATTAAATGGTATACCTCTGTTTCTGACTTTATATGTTCTGATTGAAAATTTAGGTCTAAAGTTAGGCTTCAGGTCTAAACTTAGACTTAAGTCTTAACTTAGGGCCCGATTCATAGAACTAACTTAAGACAAAATCCTAAACTTACTACTTTTGGTATTCACAGAAGTTAGGATTTTGTCTTAAGTTTGTCTTAAGACAAATTTAAGACCGACTTAAGACAGACTTAAGTTAGGATTTTGTCTTAAGTCTGTCTTAAGACAAACTTAAGACAAAATCCTAACTTCTGTGGATACCAAAAGGAGTAAGTTTAGGATTTTGTCTTAAGTTAGTTCTGTGAATCGGGCCGTTAGACTTCAGGTTTAAAGTTAGACTACAGGTCTAAGTTTACTTTTGTGAATCAGGCCCTCGGATTCCTGACACATATTATCATCTGTGAAAGTAATAACATAAGCACTTGAAATGATATCACTTTTTTCTCTGATATGCAAGTACTTTCGTTATGTCTGGACACGCTTTCTGATTCCAGAATATATTCAGGGTTGTAACTGCAATATGACAATAATTCGCCATCCCGATATAGATTGACATGGATATCAAATGGCCACTTCCCCAAGTTATATGGCCACCTTAGTGCAATATTGGCATCCTGATAAAAATATCAAACTCTTTGAAAGTGATAAAGATTTTCTAAGATGTGCTAAGTAAACATGAGTTTATACTTCATAAAGGATGGCTATGAAATAGTACTTTAACAATAAAGTTTGTTTCTACAAATATAAATGGTTTCAAACAAACACTTGCCTGTATTCAGTTCGGACTTCCATCGTATCCAAAAAGTAGGCATCTCTCACTTCACGCTATTGGCTGTTAGGCGTATCATTCCACATCCTTGGAGATGCTTCCATAGCAATATATAAGGTGTATTTTTTAGGAACTATTTGTTATAGGCATAAGCCATCATGGAAATGCGTCCCACTAACGTATTCTATAATAGAAGCAAACGCTTACTTGAAGGTAACTTAGGTAAATAGTTATGTGATACTGTATTTTGAGGTGTTTCTTTCCCTAAAAAATCGTTATATTGTTTGCAAGAAAAATATACTTAAGAATAAAAATAATTATTGAAATATTCAAATGAACGTGCATTGTATATTTACAGTCATACCTAGCTTATTCTTCATGTAGGCATGTGTATTAACATGAAGTTTGTGTCGGCTTCACCAGGGAAAAGTCGCTCCTTGAAATGGCGTTCGTGTTTCTTCTTCAGTAATTCTGTTTTCTTGTTCCTCGCCACGCTCCTGCGTTCCTTCCCATTAAAATGTCCACTTCCAGCTGTGCTTATCTACTTCTGTTTGTGTTTCCGCTTTCGTGCAGCAGCGGGGCCGACTCTGGGGCACACACATAAGACAGATGCAGACTGCATGGCACCGAAGCTCTGTACACTGGCTTGCGACGGCGTGCCATCATACCATCAGCGTAATTAATAAGAAAACTATTCAAGACTGCTCATCGAAGGTGTATGGGCGCGATACCTGCGGAGGGCTCTGCACACAGTGGGTAGCAAGGATGCCAGGGGACGGAATGTAAGAGATTTGCACCCGCCTCCTACCCCCCACGTTTTGTAGTAATGTAACTTCCACACATTGGGGGGTGGGGGGTGGCTTAATGGCTAGATCAGCCGACTTTGCAGCTGAGGTTCCAGTATCGAGCGTGGCAGGATCGAGGCTCAAACATTCTGTGATTTAGGGCAAATCACTTACTCTCTCGGTGCCTAGAAATGAATGTGTTTTTCTGTAACGCAACTGGTGCTCATGTAAAGCACTCTAATACCTTGGGGCTGAGTTCGCGATATATAAAACTGAAAAAAGTAGCCCCAACACTCCTGTGTCCTGGTGCCACTGCACCTGCTGCAGCCTCCATTGCTATGACTCTGTTTTCACCATAAACATAACAGCTGACATTTCGTTTATACACCCATTTGATAACGTGAAACTGCTCCCGAAGGACGTTTCATCTTATAAAAGCTTCTTATTACATCGTGGCAGGTTTGAAAAATCAATCCCAGGCGCTTTAGAGATGATGCAGTGATTGAGCATCCCTGTCGCCGCCACTCACGCGCTCCTTCAATCTTGCTTCAAGCTGACACTTCCCTCAGATCTCATTTCTGCCCGCAGCGCCGAGTATTTTCACCTCAAGGCACCGCAGCCGGTCCAGAGGCGTTGAAGGGCCAGAGTCTTATCTCAAAGTCCTCACAGATGCCTCCCATCAACCAGGTGACGTCAATACATTCAATCAAGTCAGTGGCCTAGCGGTGAATCCAGGCACTTCTGATTTGTTTATATTTTTCATTAGTAATTTATTTCACATCGGTAAACTCAGCCTTATGCAATTACTGTGACCCGCATTCATACCGCTCTGCCTGCTTTTCTAAACCCGGAGACGAATTACCAGTTAACTTAGTAACGTATTTAATGTCTTTATAGAGGGATTATTATAGCACAATATTACAGGACAAAGCCCCTCCCCAATACTCGGAATGTTGCTGGGAGATAGGGTTTAAACGGTATAAGGTCAAAATATCGAGTTTTTAATATCGAGTTACATTAATATCGAGTTAAAAATATAGAATGGACAGAATATCAAAGGGACAGAATATAGACTACAAAAATATCGAATAGAATAGCATTAATATCGAATCAAAAATATAGAATGGACAAAATATCGAATGGACAGAATATAGACAACAAAAATATAGAATGGACAGAATATAGACAACAAAAATATAGAATGGACAGAATATAGACAACAAAAATATTGAATTTGAGGTAAGTAAGTTAATATTATTTTTTAAAGTATTTTTATGTTAGTATATGTGTGAAAAGTGTATATTTATTTTATAATTTATTTTAATTAATTAATTTTATGGTATTTAATTTTTGCGTAATATAATTCTGTAGCAGGTTGTGGGTTTATAGGTTAATAGGGCGGGAAGTAATTCAATTATAATAATTAAATATGTTAATTTATCTATTGGTATTGTTTTGTTGTAATTTTTAATATTTTATTAATTGCTAATTAATTGTTAATTGGTAAATAATTTCTTTTGTATTTTTAATTGATTAATTATGATATTATATACAATTGTTAATTACTTTTAATTAATTTGTATTTTGTATTAATATTTAATTTATTTTTATTCATATATGAAGTATTTACTTTCCCTGCTGTTGCACTCTCTGGAGTGTGAATAGTAATTTTTACCCTTACGCTGTCCAACGCTTTCCCTACTGTTTCACTCTTTGGACTGGGAATAGTAATTTTAACTCTCCTGCTATCCAACGCTTTCCCTTTGAGTGGGAACAGTCATTTTTACCCCTAAGCTATTCAACGCTTTCCCTACTGTTGCACTCACTGGAGTGGGAATAGTAATTTTTACCCTTCGCTATCCCTACTGTTGCACTCTTTGGAATGCTAATAGTAATTTTAACTCTCCCGCTATCAAACGCTTTCCCTACTGTTGCACTCACTGGAGTGGAAATAGTAATTTTAACCCCTAGCGCTATCCGACGTTTTCTCTACTGTTGCACTCACTGGAGTGGGAATAGTAATTTTTACACCTACGCTATCCAACACTTTCCCTACTGTTGCACTCTTTGGAGTGGGAATAGTAATGTTTACCCCTACGCTATCCAACGCTTTTCGTACTGTTGCACTCACTGGAGTGGTAGTAGTAATTTTTACCCCCTACGCTATCCAACACTTTCCCTACTGTTGCACTCTCTGGAGTGGGAATAGTAATTTTAACCCTCCCGCTATACAACGCTTTCCCTACTGTTGCACTTTCTGCGGGGGAATAGTAATTTTTACCCCTACGCTATCCAATGCTTTCCCTACTGTTGCACTCTTTGGAGTGGGAATAGTAATTTTTACCCCTACGCTATCCAATGCTTTCCCTACTGTTGCACTCTGTGGAGTGGGAATAGTAATTTTTACCCCTACGCTATCCAATGCTTGCTCTACTGTTGCACTCTCTGGAGTGGGAATAGTAATTTTTACCCGCTACACTATCCAACGCTTTCCCTACTGTTGCACTCCCTGGAGTTGGAATAGTAATTTTACCCCTACGCTATCCAACCCTTTCCCTACTGTTGCACTCACTGAAGTGGTTATAGTAAATTTTACCCTTTCCGCTATCCTATGGTAAAAATATTGTAATATTTTTATTAATATTACGTTTATATATATATATATATGTATTACCAAATCAATTTGTATTTTTTTTTACTTTTACTTTTACTCTAAGTATGTTTAAGTTGATTATATTTATTATTTCATTAATTTTTAATTAATTTAAAGCATTTTAAAACATTCAATATTTTGACTAACTATATTTTTTACATCGATATTTTTGTATTTACCTGTTTGGAGATTGGAGGTCGATATTTTGGTATTCTATATTTTTACCTCAATATTTTTGTAACTCGATATTCTTGACCTCGATATTGTTTCAGTGATCCGGTTTAAACCTTAGGAGAGATAAGGAAGTTAATGCGGGGATCCCTCCCAGTGGACATGCATAAGCTTGCAATGCCACTACACACAAACCTGAGGTGTTGGAAGGCAAACTATGTTTACTCTCAGTTAAATTTAAGAGCAAAACTTAAGCTAAACTAAGGCAAGGGTCTAACTGTACTACATGTATATGCGCTTTGTGAATACCAAAAGTTGTAAAGTTAGACTTTCGTCTCATTTTGCTTTTGTGCATTGGGTCCTCGGCATGGAGATCCGGCCTGAGTGCAGACATAAATTTAGTGCTTGTAATGCCCTTTGTGAATTCCCAAAGTCGTAAACTTAGATATTTGGTGTAAGTTTTGACAAAACTTCTAAGCTGATCTTTGTAAATCGGGCCCCATGTGTTCTCTGACATTGTAACACTCATCCCTTTTTTCCACAATATTAGCATTTAATAAACAGCGTGGTGTGTAAATAAGAAACTACTTTGTTACTATGCTTAAAGTGACATAGCATATCCACTTGGAAGTGTTTAGCAGCCTACAGTAACCAGAGTCAAAATATGCGAGTACATTCCATACCTTAAAAAGACCAGGAGAGCCAAGGTAGAAGGGTACATTTCCCTAAAGTCTCTTGCCCTATTTTGTTGAAAATGTTAACCCATAAATTAATTCTACATTTCAAATTCACTAAGATTTGGAGGAGTATTCCTATGAAGCTGTGTCTGTTGTAGCTCTTCTTGAGAACTCCCATGTAGAAGCACTTGGAAATGTAACAGGTGTATATTTGCAAATAGGAAAATGTACATAAATACATTCACACCTGCTTTGACTATTTTCATGCAGTCGGAAAATAAATGAAACATGTCACTCTGCCCCCCACCGGTTTGGCGGATATCTGTTTTCTGGAATTATAAAACAAATTTACACCTTTGTATCAAGTATAAAATACATTATGTTGGTGTCGATTTATGTTTCAGTAAATCCATTTATTAGTGTACATTCACATTTTATCATCAAACAAAGTTCAATTTGCTCTTTAAGTGCCGGTACTTAAATGTACAATCAACTTTGTGAATCATGCTCAGCATTTCTCAGGTAAATTGTCGAAATCTTGGCACTGTACAACAAGAATTAAAAGGAGTTCAAAGGGTAACTTGGTGGGGGAAAGTGGTCAGGTCTTTCAGTGCTTCAGGCACCTCTCAACTTCTAGAGACTGCCCTGTCCATGGAAGGCAAACTAACTTACACTAATTTCGATTTCGACAAGTTTCTAACCCAAAATTCTGAGGTGCAGATTTACAAGCCCAATGCGCCACAGATACGTCACTTTTTGTGTCATACCGGTGGCGCATTTCACTGCCCCATATTTACAAGGACAGGAAAAGCCACCCTGCGTGAATTTTCCTGTCCTTGTAAATAAGACCCCTTTACACGCAACAAATTGTGGGTGTTCCTATGCAACACCCACACACTTTTCCAGATTTATGAGGAATTGCAAACCTGGAAATGTGCCTGAATGCTGTGCCACCCTAAGATTTGAGTAGCGAGGCGCAACAAGGAGAAATGTTGTCATTTCTCCTCGTTTTTTCCTCTTTTAATGCGTGCTACATTTTCCAGCATGCATTGAAAGAGGAAAATGCCTAGAGTTATTGTTTTTTGTGCAGGAAGCTGCCCCTTCCTGCACAAAAACAATCTCCGCATGACGCAGGCATCCTTGTACCATGGTGCAAGGGTGCCTACACCAGTGCATGGCAGCAGTTTGTGCACCAGCGCAGGGGAAAGCACAAGAATGCAACATGTTATTGTAAATATGTTGCATTCCTGTGCCCTGAAAGTGCTGCAGCAAGCGCAGCCAAAAGGCTTGCGTTGCCATGCTGCCGCACTTTCTTGTAAATCTGCCCCTCAATTTGATAAGCGCAGCATTAGATACTTTATTAGTGTCACTTATCACTCTCTGAACTTTTCACTAATATTCCATCTGTGAACTCTTCTTCTGATAAAGTAAACCATAGAATGGTTCTGTTAGTCACAAAGAGTATATCAATCAAAACAAAACACTCATTGTAGCTCTAAGGCACACTATCAATTTATAATACTTTTTATATCTGACCTCTTGGAACCTAATTTCTCTGCTACATGTTGTCGCCGTTTATTTAGTGTCAATTTCTCACAAGATGGGCCACAAAATTAGATTGTGTTTACAGACCCTCATATTGCATGTGATCTTGGTTTTTGGACATTTTTTCCAATAATTTCTTTGGCTGAGGACATGATGCTGAAGGACTGAAATGTGTTTGCTGCCTAACAGGAGGCTCTTGAAGAAGTCAATTCAATTAACCCCTCTTGAAGTCCCAAGCCAACTCATTCTGCTTGGATGAAGATGCGGCTGGCTTTTACTCTCTTTCCCTGACAGCGAGTTGCTTTACACAAATATGCATTTGAGCATTAAAAGTTTGTAAAATTAGACACACCTCACATCCCATGTATGAGCTTAGGCACTCACACTTTTAGAACATTCTTGCTCAATTTATGAGTGTGAGGAATACCGTTGCGGCATTCCCTACATGAAAATTACCGACACAGCAAGCATCAGTAATTTCTGGATGCCGAAATAGTATGGTATTCTGAAAGGGGCCCTGAGAAAAGTTACCTCACCAATAGTGTTAGAACCGGCTGTCTCTAGTTGGCAGAGGTATACACTTCTGACAAATAGGGACACTCCTTTTCTAGTCAGGGCAAGGGGATCACACCCTTCAATAACCCCTGCTCACCCCCTTGGTAGCTTGGCAGAGCAGAACAGGCTTATCTCAGAGGCTGTGTGTTAAGCATTTATGACCACATACAGTAATAAAGTGATTACACTACAAATGGTCACGACACGGTAGTATTATAAAAATAAGTATTTTTATATAAGGCTTAGCACAAGACCAAATAACGACAAAACTGTACACAATCGGAATAAATACGTTGGGAAGGAAAAAGGGATAGTTCAAAGGTAGTTTCTTCTTTAGCACAAAAGTCTTTAGTATCAAAGCAAATCTTCTTCTTGGCAATTCAGTTCTTAGCAACAGGGTAACCCACACGGGGGCTACACGACGTCGAGGCAAAGTTAATCCAAAGGTTCGGCGTCGACCGCGAGGAGCGCTACGTCGAGCCCGGAATCACACGGACTCCCAACAACACAGTACCTTTAGGAAAATGAAGCACACGATGATCAGCGGCGTCGAGCAATCCGGCGTCGCGTCTTCGGTGTCGGTCAGGCCTCAACAGGCGTCGTCGATGATGCGGTTGCACAGAGTGAGCAGCGCTCACGGCGTCGAAGGGCACACAATTGATGCGATCAGCAGCGGTGCAGACACGAGGTCCTCTGGAGCTAGAGCCGTACTCCCACTCACTGGCGGTGCTGCTGGCGTCGGTCGGGCCCGGCGTCCGGTCGTCGTGATTGCTGGTTCTTTCAGAGGTGCCGGATTTACCGTTCCAGCAAAAAGCACTTTAGCAGATGAAGTCCTTTAGCCCTGTGACTTCGGCAGGAGACTGGCACTCTTCCAGTCCTTGGGGATTTTCTTAGCAAGCGTGAGAGTACACAGAAAGTTCCTCTCTCCTGGTTCCTTGGCAAAAATAAAGAAGCACTGCAGGATTCCCCCAACAACAGCACACTGGCAGAAGGGGTAGGCAGTCCTTTAGATCAGCAGGCCTCTTGTCCTTGGTTACAGGGTTCCTTGTCAGAAGTGATCTAAATTCTTGGTTCAGGGGTCCTTCTCTTATACCCCTTTCCGGCTTTGATCCCTTTGTCCATGCCGGGGATTTCCCAATATCCTGGGTCTGTTGTGGGTGGAGCCAGGCAGAAGCACCTGGCCTATTCACTGAGCAGGGCTGGGTCCTCAGACGCCCAGCAGGAGGTGGAGCCAGCATTGACACTGGCAGGAGCAGAGCTATCGGCCTCCTGGCAGGAGGTGGGGCTAGGATCGTCCATGGCAGGCACAGAGCCATCAGCCGCTTGGCAGGAGGTGGAGCCAGCATTGTATCAGGCAAGGCAGGCTATCAACAACTTCTCTCCCCCTACTCTCAACGTAATGTCCCACTCATCCCACACTGACTCATCCAGACCTCTTGGAGCCACCCAGCTCCTGTCACATTCACGCAAGACCAGCAGAAACCAGATATGGTTAGACAAGAAAATAGACACTTTCTAAAAGTGCTATTTTCAAACCCAGAGTCCAAAAACCATCCACCCCAACGGATGCGTAATTAGACCCTGAGTTCAGGGATACCAAACTCGACATTGCACCACGCTCCCCGAGCCAGCTAGGATCATAGCATTAATAATCCCGGCGGCTCATTCTAACTAATGGAGAGCAGGCTACCTCGCAATAGTGAAGAACGAAGATGGCTGTAATTCACTATTAGGACATGCCAACTTGGTCAGGCGTGTCCTACCTTATACTTACAACGCACCCCGCCCACGGGCCTACCATAGGGGTGACTAACATGAAGTCAAGGGAAGGTTCAAGGGGCTGGCAGGTAGGTATACCTGCGCAGCCTGCGTGACAGCACTAGGCTGCACGTGGGTCTCGCAATGACCGACCCGTAGACATTCTTTTACGAGGCTGCTCCTGTGGGTGGCACAACACGTGCTGCAAGCCCACGAGCGGCATTTGTATTTAAGAGCCCCGGCACTCCTGGTGCACTAGACTAGGGACTGACAGTAAACCAAATAAGCCAAACATGGATACACTAGATACAACAATTTAACATAGGGAGCACTTGCGCTGTGGCACTGATCAGCAGTGACACCGCGCCCAAAGCATATACCAGCAAAACATCGTAAAACAGTGGAGGCAACAGAAAAAAAATGGAGGAGAGACTCAAGCCAATGATGTCAGGTCTAACACGTGTCCCCTCCAGCTGAAATGTGGGGAGAACTACCCTTGACCTAGGGAGTCCTCTTCACTAAGGCGGAAAAATCTGGACAGACCATCAGCATTGGCGTGATCTGTACCAGGACGGTGTTCCACCGTAAAGTCCATCCCCTGTAGGGAAATGGACCACCTCAACAGTTTCGGATTCTCACCCCTCATCTGCATCAACCATCTGAGGGGCCTGTGGTCTGTCTGAACCCGGAAGTGAGTCCCAAACAGGTAGGGTCTTAGCTTCTTCAGCGCCCAGACCACAGCAAATGCTTCTCTCTCTATCGCACTCCACCTCGTTTCCCTGGGAAGTAACCTCCGACTGATGAAGGCTACAGGCAAGTCTCGGCCCTCTTCATTCACCTGAGCTAGAACAGCCCCCACGCCATGCTCTGAAGCGTCCGTCTGGACAAGAAATTCTTTCGAAAAGTCGGGTGCCTGGAGTATAGGTGCTGTGCACATTGCAGTTTTCAGGGTGTCAAAGGCCGTTTGACAGGCATCAGTCCAGATCACGTTTCGTGGCTGCTTCCTGGAAGTCAGCGAAGTCAAGGGGTGCACAATGTTACCGTAATCCTTGACAAACCTCCTGTAGTAACCCGTGAGTCCTAAGAAGGCTCTCACCTGAGTTTGGGTTTTGGGCGGTGCCCAAGCCAGGATGGTATCAATCTTGGGTTGCAGGGGGGCCACCTTGCCGCTCCCTACTTGGTGCCCCAAGTACACCACCAAACCCTGCCCAATCTGGCACTTACTGGCTTTGATTGTGAGGCCTGCTCCGCGCAGGGCCAACAACACTTCCTGGAGGTGGCGCAAGTGTTCCTCCCAGCTGGCGCTGAACACTGCGATGTCGTCCAGGTAGGCGGCACTGAAATCCTCCAGTCCAGCCAAGACCTGGTTGACCAACCTCTGGAAGGTGGCAGGGGCATTCTTCATCCCAAAGGGCATCACCCGGAACTGGTATAGCCCATCTGGTGTGGAGAATGCGGACCTCTCTTTTGCCCCATCAGTCAAGGCGATCTGCCAGTACCCAGACGTTAGATCAAACGTACTGAGGTACCGGGCAGCCCCCAACCGATCGATGAGCTCATCAGCTCTGGGGATGGGGTGCGCGTCAGTCTTCGTGACCGAATTGAGCCCTCGGTAATCCACGTAGAACCGGAGTACTGGTGTGTTGCGTGCTTATCTAGGTTCCTGATCGATACTGTGACCTTATGCCCCTATTCAGCTATAAATCCATTTATTCCCTATATTGGCATAACCGTTCAAGTGCGATTTTCTGAAAAGTCATCTCTGGCCTCACACGAACAGAGCCACATTCCAGCATGACTCTCTGCTACTTCCTTTGCGACCAATTAGTGCAATGACAGTGCAGCAGTCCCTATCTGATATTCCTAGATAACACTCCGAGTTCTTCAACAAGATAAAAACTTAGCAAACCTGGAAATCCCCGCTTGCTATGTTTTGATTAGTAATGGAACTCTAATGAGCAACTGATAACTGTCACTTCCTAGTGACATCTTTAATTGACGTCTTATGTCCAGCAAACTTGCGTCAAACCCGGTACCTGTCAGGTATAAATATTACCAACGTTGCCTTAAGCAATGTGAATTCGTTGCCTGTTGCTGATGCCAGCTGCCTGCATGACCCTGTGTTGGTAAATCTAGCACTCTGTCGCTGCAGCCTGCTATCCTGTGGTGGTGAAGCTGCTGATTACCATTATCGCCGCTACAGCGCGACCTATGGTGCAGTACGCTTAAGGAGCTGAACAGCCGTCCTCTGCGAAGACATCCAGCCGATTCCAGCTGCCCGCGGACGCTGTCACCCCTCCTTCCTCGACGCGCTGAGAGAAGCCGCTGCCTTTCTCGTGCAGAGAAATCCAGTCCCGGCGCTTCCGGTTTACCCTCGCGGGTGACTGGGATATCGAGAGAGACCCCTGAAGGAGATACCAATCCTCCATCATTCTATTCAGAGGTATGGTGTTGACTAAACCCTTGGACGAGAATTCTTGAAACAAACCTTGGCAAAACCAACTTAACTTAAAGCTACTTACTTACTCCCCTTTCACGTGTTAGGCTTAGGTCAGGCACACTGGGGTAGGCTTAGTTAGAAGCACCAGTTGAGTATGTTAGCCTAATGTATATATGACTGTATATATGTTTTATTACTTTTAAACCATTGTATGGCTAAGAAACCATATCAATGCTTTTACAGTTCTATTTCGCAATACTTATCTTACTGTACGTACTTTTTATAATAACAATTATTGCAATTGTGGCAATACATTTCTCTTGTACGAGAAGAAAGACTGTTCAATAAATGTTAACCTTTATTGATACACGCCCGTCTCTCTATTCTCTACATACCGTGAAAGTAAACTGCACTAGACTGACTGAGTGAAATCTATGTCTATTGTTTCACACGACCCTAGAGATCGACTCTTGATCTGAGGAGCAAAGTTGTCATGTTGCACGGTTGTTGGAAAGCTGAATCCCTTCTTGTCTGTGCTAAGGAAGCTGATCACTTCCTATGCAGAGAAGAAAGTTTCCAGTGACCTCTGAGCTAGTTGGTAACACAACCCAATTAAGTTTAGCATAGTCAGTGGAGGCCTGGAATATCTGCAGTTCCACGTCGATACTACTGTTTATGTTATTCCAATGCGCAGGGCCTAGTGGGAAACTAGGAACTACACTACATGGCGCCCAACGTGGGGCAAGGCGATAAACTAACGCAAGACTTATAGAGTAACTCAGTCGTGCATATTTCACACCCATTTCTCCCGTAAATACTCCAATAGACGTCTGGAGTGGGTGAAAGGTTAAAATCCGCCCGACCTTAGTAGGAAGAGATTCCTATGTAAAGCTCCGGTTTATTCAACGTTGAAGGATACAGTGTTCCAAAATATTGTGCACCTAATCTTTGTCTCCTTGGAGACCTACTCTGCAAAAACTGCATTTATACAATGTCAGTAGAAAACAACGGCACCACTGGGGCCGCAGCAGATGCGACTCAGCAAGGTCCCGAATACACAGACCCGGGTGCTATTATCATCCCGGTCCAGTTAAGAAGATCTATAACTTTAAAACTTATAGAACACGGACTGACACCTCAAGGTGGTACAGTAATTTTCGTGATAGAGGCTCACGAGTATCGGCAGACAGAGGTATTCTATTCATGGATAAACTTTCCAGCGGTAAACGCTATAACACAAGAGTTTCAAAATAGAGAAACCTCCGGAAGAGTACGCTCCTTTCGAGGAGATTGAAATTCCACTTAAATTTCAAGAGCACCTGCTCTGGTTTAATGGCGCCCTAAAACACAATGATCACATTACCAGGCTCGGTCCACTAGGTAGACCAGGAGCCACGTGGCCGGTTCTAGCCAGCTACACACCACATCCTGACATTGCAAAAATGTCTAAGGAAGAGCTGTTAGTACAGCTAAACACATTAATAAAAATACATAGGCAATTAGTCCAATATGTAATGCGGACTGCAACAGTCCAGCCAGCTGTTAATACACCACAGCTGACCCCTCATCAGGGGAACACAAATAAAATTACACCACAGAACATACAGTCATGTCTTGGTAAAACACCCGTAAAACGGGAACAAATTCCTTTCTGGTTAGCCCAGAAAATCACTCAAATAGAGGCAGTATTTCCTGATACTACCCCTATAGAGAAACACAGAATCTTGACCATCTGCCTTCCTATGGGAATCGCACCACACGTGGAGGACTGTGACACTTGGGGTACAGTCTTTGCTTCCATTTACACAAAAACACACGGTGTTCCGTCTATGGCGGTAATACCAGAAGTGCTAAAACAGATTCAAAATGAATTCGGTCCAGAGCCCGCTTTAAATCTAGGTATGAAATTACTGAAAGACTTCAAGCAGGTCACGGCTATATTATTAGCCAACGTAAAGGGAGAAGCAGCATCTGTGGCGATTCGCCAGAAGTTGAGGGAAACAGATATAAAAGATCCTGTTGAGCTTGCAAAAATCATAGAAAAATGCTATGAAGAATTAGGTAGAGACAGCTTGGGTGGAAAACCAGTTAAGCCCCAACTGCTCGAAAATCCTGAAAAATTATTTATTAAAAATAATTTAAACACTCCTAAAAAGAGCTGGGATGGAAATAAACAATCCACTCCCAAGGAAAAAGTTTTCCAGTCCAGAGGAAGGTCTCCTCGACGGAGGGAAAGAACTCCGACTCGAGAACGCCAGTCTCCCCAGAGGGAGCCCTCTGAGAAAAGATATAACCTTAGAAATAGGGATAATCTAAAAAAACCTGATAGATATCAAAGTATTGATACACGTCCCTCTCGATCTCTTCCACAGAATTCGGAAAGAAGAGGACGGTCAGACCTAGGAGAGCACACCAAGTCCAAAGACAAGGAACCTGCTCAGAGTAAAAAATCTCAATTTCAGAAAAAGAAGGTAGCCAGTATTAGAGTAATCAACCATGCCGAGAATACTGAGGACACAGTTGAAAAACGGGGAGTGGGCATTGACAATGTTGGACAGTGCAGCAGAAATCAGTATAGCGCGCAAGATCTTGATGAGTCATCTGGAGACAGTGGACACGAATGAATACATTCAGGTTGAAACTGCCGACGCCAGACTTAGCGAGCCCCATAAAATATACGAAATTACATTGCGTATAGAGGGTGATAAGACTAGGAAAATTAAGGGTCTATTTTGGGATAAGCTCTCAAAAGGCTATGATATTCTGTTAGCTGAAAAAGATTGGCCCTCAGAGTTTGTCAGGGAGTGCCATCGAGGCGAAGAAGTGATTATGCCAGCCTTCTCGAATCACATTCCGATTCATAAAAAATACACATATGCAAGGAAATGGGCAGTGGCCCAGGCACCTGCATTATATAAAAATCATGTAGGATGGGATGAGGATTCACCTCCTCACAAAATCCAATTAAAAAGTGAACCAACTGCCCAACGGCAGTATCCCATAAAGCAAGAAGCTAAAAAACAGGCCAGGGAGATCTTAGATCAACTTGAGTACCAGGGGTTGATTAAAACATGCACCTCTCAAATGAACAATCCTTTGTTTCCTGTCTCCAAGCCAGACAATTCATATCGTCTAGTTTTGGACTACAGACATCTTAATACATGTTGCAAAACCTTTGCAGTACAAAACTCGCATAGTGCAGCCCTAATGAATAACATAGTTAGGAAAAAATATAAAACAACATTAGACATTTCTAATGGTTTCTTTTGTCAAAACATTGCACCAGAAAGCAGATATTTGACCGCTTTCTCCGCATTTGGGTCACAGAAAAAATTCTGTCGACTCCCACAGGGGTTCAAGAACAGCCCAGGACTATTCTCAGCTAGGGTAACAGAGTTACTACAAATCTATGATGATGAAGCATTATCTTACATAGATGATATTTATCTCACAGACGACAACTTGGATACTCACTTGAAAAGAGTGAACACCATTATACTTGGGTTCGCAGCAGAGGGTTACAAATTCAACTTTAAAAAGTCCCGAATTGCCCATCTGACAGTACAATTCTTAGGGTACGAGTTATCAAGTGAAGGGAAAAGCCTAGCGGACAACTTCTTAGAGAAGTGCGCTGTACTCCAAGCTCCAAAAACGCTGAAGAATTTACAATCAATACTAGGTTTTCTGAATTTCGGAAGAACTTACATACTAAATTACGCAGAGAGGGTTAAACCTCTCTACGAATTAATAAAACCTGATTTAAAACAAATCAATTGGACTCAAAAACACACAGAGATTTTGAGATCATTGCAAACAGACATGTTAGCAAAAACAAAATTAGATACACGTGACAACACGATCGATCTTGTAATCCGAGTCATCCCAGGAAGATGCGGATTCACGTACCTAACCTCTAATGAGGGAGAAAAGGTACCAATTTCAATTAAATCTCACTTGTACACACAAGCAGAAAAAGCATTCAGTCGCACAAAAAGAACTGTGAACGCAGTGCAAATCGCATTAGCAAATGAAAGAGAACTAGCACACGGCAAACGGATTATTATCCTTACAGCGGAATCCGCCTTCGAGGCGCTATTCAGCCCAGTAAACCTGCCTACAGTGTCACTGGATCCGAAATGGATACAGTGTATAGATTCTCTAGGAGCGGAAGATGTGAAATACTATTTCGCCCCGCAATTTGAAGAACTGAATGATTTAGAATATGAAGAAGAATATCCTCTGCCAATCGAAATTCTGCCTCTCCCACAATACGCCTGTATAATCTAGACAGATAGCTTTGTACAGCATTTCAACAGCCACAAAAAAGCGTACAGATAAATACATAGACGGGGAAACCATGCTAGCAGTAAAAACGACCGTAAAAGGCGACTGTGCAGCACTACCCGTAAACTATCCACTCAATTATGCATACATAATCGATGCAAACTCCGTTCCTTTTGCTCGAATCCCTGGAGTGGGGGATAGAGTAATTCCAAACACGAACAGGAGAATATTTTTAATAGCAGACGCACACATGGGTTTGGGTCTAAGGCACAGAGAGATCAAGGAATCACTGACTGAATTACAATCAGTATTCTGGTGGCCGGGAATGAGTGTAGAACACCAAATATATGCAAACAACTGTGAAAACTGTAATAGGGATCGCAGTAGCAAACCTTGCTACCGGCTACCAATCAGAAAGAGTGTAACGCTGCCTACACCCCGTCCTGCGTCCTATTAATAGTTAAGACGAAAAGCACTTAAAAAAAATGAGGCCCCCAGCGCTCGGCTGACGCTAGAACGGTTATAAAAGATTTGCGAGTCTTTATCGGCACATACGCAATTACCACGTTCCATTCTGACCAGGGTCCTGCTTTCAGCTCTCGAGCCTATAAGGAGGCCATGGCCAGCATGGGAATTGGGTTGCGGTATTCTTGTCCGTCGCACCCCGAAGGGAATAGTGTGGTAGAAAGAAAAAACCGGGACATAAAGCAATCTATAACAGCGAAGGTAGTTCAGGCGCTGGGTGGGTCAAACATTTAATAAGTGTCCAGACTAGTCTTAACAACATGCCAAGAAATTCTCTAAAAGGTTTCAGCCCATACGAACTATTGTTCGGAATTAGAATGAGCGTTCAGGACCTCGATAGTCAGATGTCAGTGGTACAAGAAGAAAAAACGCAGTTTGATGTAAAAGACCGTTTGGCTGTTTTACAGGAACTGAATGAAACAAGAAAATCATTAAGCAACATAAAGTTAAAGCAACAGCCAAGTACCACTGACGAGGCACCACCCGCAACAGCCCCAGCAAGGCCTGTCTGGATTCCAAAGATTGGGGATCTAGTCAGAGAAAAGATCGCAGTGAAGAAGGAATTTGGCCCTTCTTACAGAAAAGCAGTACCTGTCTTAGCAGTCACCGGAACAAGATCAGTTGTGCTACCGCCCCTTGCTGGTAAAAAGGAGAACAGAGTCGTGTCTATCGATCTGGTAAAACCACAAGCATGTGGCCTATAATCAACAGTAGGCCCAGTGGACTCCCAAGAAACAACAGAATACCCAAACTTGCAACAATCCAAGAGGTTCAAACTGAAAGACTAATCACATTCGATCAGCCTGCAGTGCACAATGAAGGACTATGCAATACAGCCATGGAACTCGTGCCTCTTGAAACACAGATTGAAACAGTTCGTCAAGAAACAACACCAGTCTACACTAATGTGGCATCAGAAAGTGCTACCGAGAGACAGATTGAAAGAACAATCCCATCAATTGACAGAACTGCCTCTGGTTATTTCATCAACTTCGACAACTTCTCTGAAGATTTAAACGACCCCGAAGTGATGCCAGAAACACAAAAGATTTCTAAAGAAAATACAACAGGACTCCTTCAACAAATCAAAGAACTATATCTGGATTCACCGTTGATTGAGCATTGGATTATCTCAGGGGTATTCATACTCCTACTATGCCTAATTTTAGTTTTAATTTTAGGAAAGTTTATTACAATTGAATGGACACAGCAAGTCAGAACATCAACCTAGTCCTGAAACCACACAGATCATCCCACGTGAAGAAAAGAGAACTGTCAACAGTAAATGTCACAGCAATTCCAATACCTGGTGGGGTAGTATGGGAGAAAACAGACTATGAGATCTATGGTCCGGTCGAAATCCTAAAGTATCCTCATCAACTAAAGGTTTCCTTAAGTGACTTTGTGACACCTAGTACATTCTCTGATGATTGGGACTTTAACAGTATTAATGACATGATGTCTGATTTAGTAATGTCAGCTAGATTCACAGATCATGATTATTTACAAGGTTCATCTAGTTATGAGCAGTTATTCTGTTACACCCACTATGGGGATCATTACTTGCATAAATCTGCACAGCCTAGAAATGTTTTTATGTATAATCAATGGGAACATTGTTCTACACCACCCAAAAGCAGTTCTAAAGCATTTTTTGAGAAATTCAAATACTTCTCAGGGTTTAACACCAGTGATGCAGAAACGTTTTATTATAAACTGTTAGATAAAACAGGAATGAAAACTATGCTGACAAATTCTAAATTGATATATTCAGAAGCATTTTATGACAAAATGATGACATTTGGTTTTGATTATTGGAAAGATAATATTGAAACGAAAACAATTTGGGGTACAAAAGATTGGCAGGTGCAAGGCATTGAAGCACTATTTAGAACCTGCATGATACCAGAACAAATGTTATTTTTAAATGACACTGTACACCAAACATCCTGTCTTGGCCTAGCTAAGATCAAAGACCTTAAAACACCGTCTATTCCAAAGCCAATACCAGAAAATGCAACAGCTGATATTGAGTTAGACGTGTCACAAATTTTACATTTCAACAGAACAAATCCTGATTGGAAAAAGTGGTTAATCTGGCCTACAGACACAAATAGCTGTCAAGATAGGTTCCTGAATAAAACACAGGGGTTAAAAATGACCAGATTAGACCCTAGATACTCCCAGAGACAACATCCAGGGATTATAACAACATACAGTGTAGGGAAACTCTGCCTAGAATGGCTAATTACATCCACACTGGCTGAAATTAAGCAACACTTGTCTTTATTAAAAGATGGTGCTGATTTGCGCGATTTCATTCTTGGACCACGCAAACAGCGTCAAAAGCGTTTCATAGCGACCAGCATCTATGCTGCTTACAACGAGGCTTGGAAAGTAAAGCAAATTGAAACTGCTGAAAAAATACGAGAAATTGATCGTATTAATTTGGAGAAATCACTTTCTGTGGTAGACAATGGGTTAATGACTCTGTCTTCCAGAATATATTCTTTGGACAATATTGTATCCTCTGCCTTTGATGTGATAGACAGAGATTTGCTAATGTTACAACATGGCCAGTCTCAATTACGCTCTATTATAGAACTAGGCTGGACGCTGCAAAATCTTCGTTCAGGCTATGTGCCTTGGCGTTTAATCAACACAACGTCATTATTTTCCAGTTTTAACCTTACTGATAAACAGATCAGTTTGGCACAGAAAGGAGCAGACTATACAATCCTAAGCATCGAAAAACTCGAGAGATTACCATTGACAATGTCAGAGAGTCCTGTCATTGAATGGATAATACACGGAATTATCACAATTCCGATAACAACTTTCCGATTTAAAAAGTGCCTTGAGTACATACCTGCTGGCCAGTATGAACAATTGGGTAAGGGATATGTAAAATCCGAATGGAAATTACCATACACTCATTCTTGCTATAGTGACAAAAATGTATTTCTTAGTGGTGACAACTGTAAACACTCACTAAGCGGTATACTTTTGTGTCAGGGTATTAATTTACACGGAGCATGTGATGGAAATTCAAACAACCTTTCATGCCACCAGCTAGTCACACCTGCAACTCAGATAGAGCCCTTCTTTATGCAACTCGCGAACGGGAGTTACATTCTTAGAACGGATCACAGATGTTGTGGCCTGACGCCAGGGAAAAGTTATCTAATACAAGTTACGTCCATGGTCAAATGTTGTATGCAAGCATTGTTTCCGAGCGGGCCTCTAGACATAGTGACTCCCCTCTGGCCTCGTCTGAATCTCTATTCTATACGAATTGATACATTAAGCAAAATGAAATCTGTGCTTTTACAGACAACAGTGCCTATAACGTCATCTAAAGAGACGTATGATCTTCTAGTCGCAAGGACGGCTACTGAAGTCCATGACCTTTTATCAACAAATTGCCCCGTGCATTTCGTAGAAATGTTCAGCCAACTCCTTAACATGTCTAGTGCAACAAGCATCCCAGGCATATTTAAGACAGTCTTTACGGGACTGCTAACACCCTTCCAGGCAATTTTGGGAATCTTTCCTAATTTTGTGCACTCCATTTTTGGCGGCATTCCACTATTTTTGGGACTCGTTGCAGGGATTCTATTTTTGACCCTCCTGCTACGTTATGGCAAGCCTCGGCTCAGACATAGCTCCCATGGGAATGGAAGAGACAATCCTAGCAATGCGCTACAGGGACAGGATAACTAACGTCCTCGGATTGGCCAGGCTGAGAGATCTAAACATGACCTGGTTCCTTTCATTCAGACCAATATGGCAAAATTGCATTTTACCTGTGCTACGGTGTATGCTTTGCGGCGATGAATGCGTGTTGGACATCTGTCTTTCACTTCCATCAGCAGTACCAATGGACGTCGATACTTTGCTCAGTCCAATAACGTCTCACGCATTGTGTTGTCCCCAGCGGCTACCAATCCTGATGACGGCATTTGTGGAGACTCCTGTACTACAGCCAAGTGGTAACAGTGGAGCGAGTGACAAAAGCAACATCATCCAGGTACAACGTTCTGTGAGCATTGCTGGTCCTGCCTTCGATGACAGCAATCATTCTCACACCTGCCAAGTTACAGCGCTATCTAATTTGGTTGAACTATCACCTGATTTTGTAGACCAATTCTTTGCGAGCCTGTCTGATACGATGTTCTCACCCACAGAGAAACAATAACTTTTGAGAAGCTTTCCGACACACAGCATTCCCATGAACTCTGAATTCGGCCTTCAGTTTTGATCAACAAGACTGCCAAGTGCTTTGGAAATCTATTTTTCTTTGAATTGGACAATTTTTCTAATATTGACCTTTTTTGGCACGAACAATTCTTTGCTTAACGTAAAAACTATTCTTAGAGAACAGAAGCTTCACACTTCTATTTCTAAACACATCTAGAGACATAACAACATAACACCAGCCTCTAGCACACATGTTATTACAATGCATTTTTATGTGATGATTTATCTCGCTTTTCTTCTGTCAGAGATACTTCATGTGTAATTCCTTTTGCATAATCGTTCATTGATTTCAAATGCAATATTTTTTTTGAATGATTACTATGCTTTAAAAAACGTACAGTAGCTATATTCCATGTATTACAAGTACGCCTATTTCGAATGCATTTATGTATTTTGGGGTGGGCAATGTTACACATGCATCTAATTGCTTAGTTTTAGTAATTTTGATGGACATGAAAACGTGGAGTGGGTGTTGCGTGCATATCTAGGTTCCTGATCGATACTGTGACCTTATGCCCCTATTCGGCTATAAATCCATTTATTCCCTATATTGGCATAACCGTTCAAGTGCGATTTTCTGAAAAGTCATCTCTGGCCTCACACGAACAGAGCCACATTCCAGCATGACTCTCTGCTACTTCCTTTGCGACCAATTAGTGCAATGACAGTGCAGCAGTCCCTATCTGATATTCCTAGATAACACTCCGAGTTCTTCAACAAGATAAAAACTTAGCAAACCTGGAAATCCCCGCTTGCTATGTTTTGATTAGTAATGGAACTCTAATGAGCAACTGATAACTGTCACTTCCTAGTGACATCTTTAATTGACGTCTTAAGTCCAGCAAACTTGCGTCAAACCCGGCACCTGTCAGGTATAAATATTACCAACGTTGCCTTAAGCAATGTGAATTCGTTGCCTGTTGCTGATGCCAGCTGCCTGCATGACCCTGTGTTGGTAAATCTAGCACTCTGTCCCTGCAGCCTGCTATCCTGTGGTGGTGAAGCTGCTGATTACCATTATCGCCGCTACAGCGCGACCTATGGTGCAGTACGCTTAAGGAGCTGAACAGCCGTCCTCTGCGAAGACATCCAGCCGATTCCAGCTGCCCGCGGACGCTGTCACCCCTCCTTCCTCGACGCGCTGAGAGAAGCCGCTGCCTTTCTCGTGCAGAGAAATCCAGTCCCGGCGCTTCCGGTTTACCCTCGCGGGTGACTGGGATATCGAGAGAGACCCCTGAAGGAGATACCAATCCTCCATCATTCTATTCAGAGGTATGGTGTTGACTAAACCCTTAGACGAGAATTCTTGAAACAAACCTTGGCAAAACCAACTTAACTTAAAGCTACTTACTTACTCCCCTTTCACGTGTTAGGCTTAGGTCAGGCACACTGGGGTAGGCTTAGTTAGAAGCACCAGTTGAGTATGTTAGCCTAATGTATATATGACTGTATATATGTTTTATTACTTTTAAACCATTGTATGGCTAAGAAACCATATCAATGCTTTTACAGTTCTATTTCGCAATACTTATCTTACTGTACGTACTTTTTATAATAACAATTATTGCAATTGTGGCAATACATTTCTCTTGTACGAGAAGAAAGACTGTTCAATAAATGTTAACCTTTATTGATACACGCCCGTCTCTCTATTCTCTACATACCGTGAAAGTAAACTGCACTAGACTGACTGAGTGAAATCTATGTCTATTGTTTCACACGACCCTAGAGATCGACTCTTGATCTGAGGAGCAAAGTTGTCATGTTGCACGGTTGTTGGAAAACTGAATCCCTTCTTGTCTGTGCTAAGGAAGCTGATCACTTCCTATGCAGAGAAGAAAGTTTCCAGTGACCTCTGAGCTAGTTGGTAACACAACCCAATTAAGTTTAGCATAGTCAGTGGAGGCCTGGAATATCTGCAGTTCCACGTCGATACTACTGTTTATGTTATTCCAATGCGCAGGGCCTAGTGGGAAACTAGGAACTACACTACAGGTGAAGCACCAGGCGCTGCAGCCTTCGGGACCAAGACCACTGGGCTGGCCCAAGGACTGCTAGAGGACTCAATCACCCCTAACGCAAACATTTTGGAGACCTCCTCCTTAATGTATGCTCTAACCTTGTCAGTCACCCTGTAAGCCTTGTGCTTCACAGGAGGGCTGTCTCCGGTGTCAACGTCATGGACACACCAATGCGTGACACCCGGAACCAAGGAAAACAGATCCGAGAATTGTCCCAACAGGTGGCGACAATCCTGTTTCTGCTCAAGGGTCAGTGTGTCAGAGAGGACCACACCATCCACTGACCCGTCTTGCTCTTTAGCACACAGGAGGTCAGGAAGAGGCTCACTCTCCTCCTCCATTCCAGCATCTGTCGCTAGGAGCATGCCCACTTCGGACCTTTCTAAGTGGGGCTTCAAACAGTTGACATGCAGGACCCGCAAGGGGTTCCTGGGAGATTTCAAGTCCACCAAGTAGGTGACATCGCTCTTCTTCTCCACAACCTTAAACGGTCCAGTCCACCTGTCCTTGAGCGCACAAGGTTCCACAGGTGACATGACCCACACTTCCTGACCAGGCTGAAGCTCTACCAGAGTGGCATTCTGGTCGTACCAACGCTTCATCTCCTCCTGGCTGGCCTCCAGATTTGCCTGAGCAAGTTCTCTGAAGCGCCGAGTCTGGTTCCGAAAGGCCAGCATGTAGCTGTATACATCCTGGGGAGGTTTCCTGGGAGATTGCTCCCAGCCTTCCTTGACCAGACTCAAAGGCCCTCTTACCGGGTGACCGTATAAGAGCTCAAAGGGGCTGAACCCTAGAGACTTCTGCGGCACCTCTCGGTAAGCAAACAACAGGCATGGCAAGAGGACGTCCCATTTCCGCCTCATTAGTTCTTCAAGACCCATGATCATGCCTTTAAGGGTACGGTTGAATCTCTCAACCAACCAGTTTCCTTGAGGGTGGTAAGGAGTGGTGAACTTGTAGGTTACCCCACACTCCTTCCACAGAGACTTCATATAGTTCAAAATGAAGTTGGTGCCTCGGTCTGACACCACCTCTCTGGGGAACCCCATCCGGGAGAAAACACCCATCAGTGCCCGTCCCACCACGGGGGCCGTCACTGTTCTGAGAGGGATGGCTTCCGGGTACCTTGTGGCATGGTCCACCAAGACCAGGATGAACCTGTTGCCCAGGGCTGTCTTGGGGTCCAGGGGCCCAACAATGTCAATACCCACCCGGTCAAAGGGGGTACTGACCACTGGAAAAGGTTGGAGGGGAGCCTTCTGCTTCCTTCCGCTTTTCCCACTTGCCTGGCAAGTGCGACAAGTCTTACAATGGATGTCTACATCCCTTCGCATCTGAGGCCAATAAAAATGGGTGACAAGCCTGTCATAGGTCTTGTCCTGCCCCAGATGTCCAGCTAACGGTACGTCATGAGCCAACCCCAGTAGGAAGGCTCTGAAGCGCTGGGGTACCACCAGCACACGGGCTGACCCAGGCTCAGCAGCCTTAGGCTCGCTATACAGGAGGTTGTTCTCCCAGTACACAAAATGTGACCCTGACTGATCACCTGAGGATTGGGCTGAGGCCTGCTGCCTCATACCCACAAGAGAAGGGCACACCTTCTGTTCGGCACAGAATTCCTCCCTGGAGGGACCACCATCCTGCTGCCAATGGGTCAGCTCGGGCAGATCTCCCAGTTCGGCAATTTGTTCCCCTGTGGGCTCCAGGGCATCCCCCTCGGGGTCTACCTCCTCCTGGACCACGGGAACTACGGGGGCCGGTTTCCCGCGCCTCCTGCCTCTTCTCTTCACAGCTGGGTCCTGGGCCGTACTTTCAGGCTCCGGGACCCCATCAACACCCTTACTCGCTGTCATCGATCGAGTGGTTGCACACACCCACTCTGGCACGCCCAACATTTTCAAGTGCGCCTCCCTCTCCACCTTAGCCCAAGGGGAGTCTTCTAAATCATTGCCCAGGAGACAATCGACAGGCATGGCGGGCCTCACAGCGACCTGAAGAGTACCTGAAACTCCCCCCCATTCAAAGGAAACCTGAGCTACTTCACACTCTTTCTGGGAGTTGTCAGCAGCTATCACAGGGTAGAATGCGTGGGGAACCACCTGCTCTCTGGACACCAAGTGACACTTGACAGCTGTCACACTCGCTCCGGTGTCTCTGAGAGCTTCCACTCTATGGCCATTAATGGTCACCCACTGCCTATATTTACTAGTGTTACTAGGCAGAGGGGGTGGAGGGACCATTTGCATGTCTCCTAGCGAGACCAGGGACATTTCTGCGGGACCCCTCCCACCATGGACAACCATCTCCTCCCCTCCCAAGGCTACACTCGCCAACTGACGGGGGGTGCACGCGGCGGTGCATTCGAATCCTTTTTGGGACACTGGGGGTCATAAAACCGGTGTCCCACCTGCCCACAACCGTAGCAGGTTAGGGGGCCCCTATGAATAAGTTTACCCGTCGGGGCCCCTGGCTTCTTCTCAGGGGGAGGCTGGGAACCTTTCCCTTGGTTCCCTTGGGGATTACTTTGGGGCCCTTTCTGAGACTCCTTCTGTTTACCCTTGTCCCCCCCACTCTTCTGCTGGGGACCCTGCCCACCTTTGGCTGAGTCTCCCACTGGACCCTTGTGGACCCTGATACTGACACAGCGGTCCGCCTCCTCAGCAAGTTTTCTAGGGTTAGATATTTTGCTATCAATCAGGTGCTGGCGCAGCTCTGGAAAACAGTTATTCGACAAGTGCTCCCAAGCAAACAAATCATAAAGAGCTTCATAACTTTCCACTTTGCTGCCCTTCACCCAACCATCCATGGCTCTGCAAAAATAAGACACATATTCAACCCACGTCGTACCAGGCAACTTCTTACATTCTCTAAAAGCTTGTCTGTACTTCTCGGGGGTTAGGCGATACTGCAACATTAAAGCATCTTTCATATGAGCATACGACATCCTATCCGCAACAGGCATGTCTAACAGGGTATCTCTTCCCTCATTCACAAACCGACCCCACAATCCCGCTCCCCAATTCTTCTCAGGGACCTGGTGGGCCAACAATGCTAACTCATATGCTTTAAACCATTGACCAATATCTTCATTCCTATTGTAATCTTTGATCACATCTTTCGGAAAGTAAAACCTACTTTCTGCAGGCTCAGACGGAATGCTGCCACCAGAGGGATTCAACTCTAACTTTTTAGCTTGGATATCCAGCTCCCTCAACCTGGCTTCACGCTCCAAAGCTAACTTCTCTCTTTCAAACTCTAACTTTTTGATCTCCAAATCAGCTTCTCTTCTACCTCTTGCATTTTCTAACTCCAACTGCCCATTTATCTTTAGCCTTGCCATTTCCATGTTGTAAGCTCGCTCTTTCGCCCTTTCTTCTCTTTCTTCAGGGGAAAGTCCTTTGGAGGAAACACTGCTACCGGGAGAGGATACAGGCCCATTCACTGGCGCCTCCTCATCCCCTTCCTCTGTGGGTACCACCACCACATCAGAGGGATCTCTGGACTCCCACCAGGCCTTTAATGCTTTACGAAAATCATCTTTTCTCGAGAGGCCTGTGGTAGGAACTTTAAACTGGTCGCAAAAGTGTTTCAGCTCATCCTTCTTGTATTTCTTTAGCTTACTCCTCTCAAACTCCTCCACAACAACGACAGGGGTAGTGACTCCGTTGTCACTCATGGTCAAAACTGGCAGTGTTCAAAAAAATCAAGTTTCAGAAAAGCGGAGAACAAAAAATAGGATCCTTCCCAATTAGATTGTGACTGCGTTATGGTCTGCTTTCACTATGTAGCGCACACTAATCACTGTACATGGGTCATAAATGCAAGGTCCAAATCCTCGCCGCTGCATCCAATGTTAGAACCGGCTGTCTCTAGTTGGCAGAGGTATACACTTCTGACAAATAGGGACACTCCTTTTCTAGTCAGGGCAAGAGGATCACACCCTTCGATAACCCCTGCTCACCCCCTTGGTAGCTTGGCAGAGCAGAACAGGCTTATCTCAGAGGCTGTGTGTTAAGCATTTATGACCACATACAGTAATAAAGTGATTACACTACAAATGGACACGACACGGTAGTATTATAAAAATAAGTATTTTTATATAAGGCTTAGCACAAGACCAAATAATGACAAAAGTGTACACAATTGGAATAAATACGTTGGGAAGGAAAAAGGGATAGTTCAAAGGTAGTTTCTTCTTTAGCACAAAAGTCTTTAGTATCAAAGCAAATCTTCTTCTTGGCAATTCAGTTCTTAGCAACAGGGTAACCCACACGGGGGCTACACGACGTCGAGGCAAAGTTAATCCAAAGGTTCGGCGTCGACCGCGAGGAGCGCTACGTCGAGCCCGGAACCACACGGACTCCCAACAACACAGTACCTTTAGGAAAATGAAGCACACGATGATCAGCGGCGTCGAGCAATCCGGCGTCGCGTCTTCGGTGTCGGTCAGGCCTCAACAGGCGTCGTCGATGATGCGGTTGCACAGAGTGAGCAGCGCTCACGGCGTCGAAGGGCACACAATTGATGCGATCAGCAGCGGTGCAGACACGAGGTCCTCTGGAGCTAGAGCCGTACTCCCACTCACTGGCGGTGCTGCTGGCGTCGGTCGGGCCCGGCGTCCGGTCGTCGTGATTGCTGGTTCTTTCAGAGGTGCCGGATTTACAGTTCCAGCAAATAGCACTTTAGCAGATGAAGTCCTTTAGCCCTGTGACTTCGGCAGGAGACTGGCACTCTTCCAGTCCTTGGAGATTTTCTTAGCAAGCGTGAGAGTACACACAAAGTTCCTCTCTCCTGGTTCCTTGGCAAAAATAAAGAAGCACTGCAGGATTCCCCCAACAACAGCACACTGGCAGAAGGGGTAGGCAGTCCTTTAGATCAGCAGGCCTCTTGTCCTTGGTTACAGGGTTCCTTGTCAGAAGTGATCTAAATTCTTGGTTCAGGGGTCCTTCTCTTATACCCCTTTCCGGCTTTGATCCCTTTGTCCATGCCGGGGATTTCCCAATATCCTGGGTCTGTTGTGGGTGGAGCCAGGCAGAAGCACCTGGCCTATTCACTGAGCAGGGCTGGGTCCTCAGACGCCCAGCAGGAGGTGGAGCCAGCATTGACACTGGCAGGAGCAGAGCTATCGGCCTCCTGGCAAGAGGTGGGGCTAGGATCGTCCATGGCAGGCACAGAGCCATCAGCCGCTTGGCAGGAGGTGGAGCCAGCATTGTATCAGGCAAGGCAGGCTATCAACAACTACTCTCCCCCTACTCTCAACGTAATGTCCCACTCATCCCACACTGACTCATCCAGACCTCTTGGAGCCACCCAGCTCCTGTCACATACATGCAAGACCAACAGAAACCAGATATGGTTAGACAAGAAAATAGACACTTTCTAAAAGTGCTATTTTCAAACCCAGAGTCCAAAAACCATCCACCCCAACGGATGCGTAATTAGACCCTGAGTTCAGGGATACCAAACTCGACATTGCACCACGCTCCCCGAGCCAGCTAGGATCATAGCATTAATAATCCCGGCGGCCCATTCTAACTAATGGAAGGCAGGCTACCTCGCAATAGTGAAGAACGAAGATGGCTGTAATTCACTATTAGGACATGCCAACTTGGTCAGGCGTGTCCTACCTTATACTTACAACGCACCCCGCCCGCGGGCCTACCATAGGGGTGACTAACATGAAGTCAAGGGAAGGTTCAAGGGGCTGGCAGGTAGGTATACCTGCGCAGCCTGCGTGACAGCACTAGGCTGCACGTGGGTCTCGCAATGACCGACCCGTAGACATTCTTTTACGAGGCCGCTCCTGTGGGTGGCACAACACGTGCTGCAAGCCCACAAGCGGCATTTGTATTTACGAGCCCCGGCACTCCTGGTGCACTAGACTAGGGACTGACAGTAAACCAAATAAGCCAAACATGGATACACTAGATACAACAATTTAACATAGGGAGCACTTGCGCTGTGGCACTGATCAGCAGTGACACCGCGCCCAAAGCATATACCAGCAAAACATCGTAAAACAGTGGAGGCAACAGAAAAAAATGGAGGAGAGACTCAAGCCAATGATGTCAGGTCTAACAAATAGCAACATTAGTTATCCATTTTTTGGCCATTGAACACCTTTTTAGCTTAGAAGTGTCCGGGGGAGGATTGATCCCGGAGGTAATCCTAGAAATGTATTATTAAATGTCTGCAGGGAGGGGTAAGCAATGTAATACTGACACACTATTTGCAAGTCCGTATTCCTTTGGAAGGGTGGTTTGGGGGGCAGCCGAGCATTGCGAGGTCTGCCCCCCGGGCAGTTTTGGGAGAGGGAGGGGGGTGAGCGAAGAGCAGCCATTTTGCTGCTTTGGGCTGCCTGGGGGTATAGCCCAAAGGCAGCCCAAGTTTGAAAACATAGCCCAACATACATATCTGGGGTTTCGCACTTGCCCAGCCACCATTTTAGGTTCTGGTGACCTACTGGCTGGGAGCGCAGTAGTTAGGGTGCTGGTTTTTTAGGTCTTGCCTGTCAATGCGCATGCGCATTGAGCTTGCGAGACTATGGGGGCTTAAACAGACTTTAACCAACTTGCGATTCCATGGCGATTCCTTGCAGTGCCCGTCAAATTGAAGCTCAATGCGCAAGCGCATTGACATTAAAAGCGCGTGCACATGAAAGCGACAAGGCTCTCTCCCACGGCAATCCCCAACCCCATCTGCCAGCACCTCCCCTCTCTCTCGCACCCACCCCCAGCCGCCAGCACCTCCCCTCTCTCTCCCCGCACACAGACAGGGTCGCATTCCTCCACAGCCAGGCTGCCATTTCTCATCCCCCTCCCCAGACACCAGCTCCTCTGTCTCGTCTCCCTTAAATATGCACAACTCACACACTGAAACACACTATTTTTAAAACAAAATTCGACAGCCTTCGACATCTGTTCCCCAGCCCCCAGCCGCCAGAACCTCCCCTCTCTCTCCCCGGACACAGCCAGGCTCGCAATTCTTCTCCCCCTCCCCCTCTCTCTCCCCGGACACAGCCAGGCTCGCAATTCTCCTCCCCCAACCCCATCCGCCAGCACCTCCCCTCTCTCTCGCACCCACCCCAGCCGCCAGCACCTCCCCTCTCTCTCCCCGCACACAGACAGGGTCGCATTCCTCCACAGCCAGGCTGCCATTTCTCATCCCCCTCCCCAGCCACCAGCTCCTCTGTCTCGTCTCCCTTAAACATGCACAACTCACACACTGAAACACACTATTTTTAAAATAAAACAAAATTCGCCAGCCTTCGACATCTGTTCACCAGCCCCCAGCCGCCAGAACCTCACCTCTCTCTCCCCGGACACAGCCATGCTCGCAATTCTCCTCCCCCTCACCAGACGCCAGCACCTCCCCTCTTTCTCCCTGCACACAGCCAGCCTCGCATTTCTCCTCCCCCTCCCCATCCGCCAGCACCTCCCCTCTCTCTCCCTGCAGTATCACGGACGTGTCTTGTCTTAAACATGCATTTCACAGCTTCGCATTGAATACTAAAACATGTTGGAAGCATCATGTTCTTAAAAGAATTGTTATTAACTAACACACATTAATTTGCATGGTACCCAAAAAAAAACCTATCTACATGTGTGAGAGTGAACAGCAGCGTTCAAATGCTGGTTGCAAGTTGCAGCCCGTTGGAAGTACAGAAAATACAAAAACATCCTAAGACGTCTACCCTTATGCCCATAAATTCGAAGCAACACCCTTATTCTCACTGTTGCATACATCAAAGATAGTTCACATACACATTCTGATCTAACACATACAAAGCTAAAAAACACAAAACACGTTTGGGAAAGAAAATAGACTGCATACAGTACTACAAATTCACACATACTGTGGCAAACTCCAAAAGGCTCACATGCACTCACCCTCACACTCACACCGTCAAAGTCCAGCCTCCAACTACACCCTATAACTATAAATACCACTCAACAACTCTACACTCGAAATACAACTCCAGCCTCCAACTGTACACATAAATATTGTTAAGCAACTATTTGAATTATACGTAAAAAGCGGATTACACACTTGCAGCTATTCCAAAATGAAAACTTAAAGCAACGCAAGGAGAGTGCAGCTATTAATACACAAATATGCAAAAAGGGATTGGAAAATAAAACAATTCTTTCACAAAACACATAAAATACACACATTACATCACTGTACATCCTCTTAATACATTGATAGGGAAAATAAATTCAGCAAATCCAAAAAGTTTCCTTTAATACATCGAGTACCTCAATAACATATAATCCGGCTACTTCAGCATCACAGGAAAAAAACAATGCAAACACAACATACATAAATATATTATAAACTAAATAGCACTTCAAAGTTCAAACAACAGCTCTTGTACGTCAAATAACAAACACCAGCAAAAAATACATTACATTACAGTTTTCGAAAACATATACATTACATATCGACAATTGAAAACAAGACTTTAATTTACATTACATTATACACATTTACAAATATTACGATCGAAAAAAAAAAATGTCAACAGTTATAAAAATACACTCCTATTCATTCGTTAACTTAAAGATACTATAGATACTACATTACATTACATAAAAAAACACTTTGGAATAAATTCTTACCTGTCAAACGACGCAGCAACAGCACAGGAACAAGAACACGCCTTCCGCTCCCCAACATTCTCGATCTTCTGGGGAATTCCACCGTTGACGTAAGCAAATCGGAACGCAACGCCAAAAACGTCGCGCTCTGATTGGCTACAAATAAACGTCAAGGAAACGTAAACACTCACAACACAAAAATAAACTAGAACACTAACGTAGGGAACGTCAAGGTGACGCATTGCGTCGGCCATTTTTAAAATAATACATTTTAATACGGGACTCCACAGACACCAAAAACACACATAACAACACACAGTAATTAAAAAACACACACAGTTCTATTACATACAAAAATACACATAAGGCAAGACAATTACAAAGGGAAGATCTATCACGTTTTTTTTTACACAACACATATTAAAAAATTATTATTAACATACACACACTCATAACATCACCCTCACACCCCAAAACTCTCACACTCCTTCACACACCTTCAATCACCCTCACACAACATCACCCTCACACACCATCACACACCTTCAGCCTCACACCTACTCACTCACCCTCACCCTCACACACACTCACACCCCCTCACACTCACACACACTCACACACCCTCACTCCCCTCAAAAAATCACACCCCTCACAAAAAGCTCACACTCACTACACCGGACAGCCTCACCCACTCACCCCCCTCAAACTCTCTCACCATCAACACCCCTCAGCCTCACACAGCCTTACCCTCATCCCCTCACCCTCACACACCCTAACTCTCAACCTCAACAACTCACACACACTCACACTCCCTTGCTCACCCTCACCCTCACACACACTCACACCCCCTCACCCTCACACGCCATCACCCTCACACACCCTCACTCCCATCACAACATCACACCCCTCACAACACTCTCACACTCACTACACCTCACACACTCACCCTCAAACACCCTCACACCCCCTCACTCCCACTCACTCACACTCACTCACAATGACTCACAATGACTCACACTCAGCCTCACACACCCTCACCCTCACACACCGTCACACACCCTCTGCCTAACAACACCTCTCTCACCCTCACTCACCCTCACACAAACTCACACTCACACACCGTCACACACCCGAAGCCTCACACCCCCTCACTCACCCTCACACTCACACACACACACCCTCACCCTCAAACACCTTACACTCACACACACACTCTCCCCTGACACCCATCACAACACTCTCACACTCACTACACCTCACACACTCTCAGCCGCAAACAACCTCACTCATCCTCACCCTCACACACACTCACAACCCCTCACCCTCACACCCCATCACCCTCACACACGCTCACTCCCCTCACCCTCACGCACCCTTACCCCCATCCGCTCAACCACATTCACCCTCAGTCACCCTCAAACACCCTAACTCTCAAACTCACCCACTCACACACCCTCACACTCCATAACTCACCCTCGCACACCCTCACCCTCACACCATCACACACCCACACACTCACACTCAATCATTCACCATCAAACACACACACTCACCCTCACACACTGTCACACAACCTCATCCTCACAACAGCTCACTCACCCTCAACCACACTCATACCCCCTCACCCTCACACCCCTCACTACACTCTCACACTCACTACACCGCACACCCTCACCCTCACAGACTCACCCCACTCACCCTCTCTCAACATCAACTCCCTCAGACTCACACACCCTTACACTCATTCTGGCACCCTCACACACCCTCAGTCACCCTCACACACTCACCCTCACACACCCTCACTCCCACCCTCACCCACTCACACAACATCACACTCCCTCACTCACCCTCAGACACACTCACACTCACAATCACACAAACTCACACAACAACACCCTCACACCCCCTCACTCACACTCACTCACACTCACTCACAATGACTCACACTCACCCTCACACACCCTCACCCTCACACACCGTCACACACCCTCTGCGTAACAACACCTCTCGCACCCTCACTCATCCTCACACACACTCACACTCACGCACCGTCACACACCCGAAGCCTCACACCCCCTCACTCACCCTCACACTCACACACACACCCCTTCACCCTCAAACACATGACATTCGCACACACACACGCTCCCCTGACACCCGTCACAACACTCTCACACTCACTACACCTCGCACACTCACCATCAAACACCCTCCCACACACTCACCCACCCTCAGCCTTGCAACTTGTCACAATCAACACGCCTCACACACACACACCCTTACCATCATCCCCTCAGCCTCATTCACACTCAATCAACATCACAACACCTAACTCTCAGACTCACCCACTCACACACAATCACACTCCCTAACTCACCCTCACACACCCTCAGACTCACACCGTCACACACCCACACACTCACACTCCCTCAATCAACATCAAACACCCTCACTCACCCTCACACACCCTCAACAACACACACCGTCACACACACTCAGCCTCAGAAACACTCACTCAACTTCACCATCACACACACTCACACCCCTCACACTCACACTCCCTCACACTCACACCCCTCACGCTCACACCCCTCACACTCACATCCCTCACTCTCACACCCCTCACCCTCACACCACTCAAGCCACAGATCGGTGTGCGATGGGAGGACACTCAGCTTGCAGGGCTGTGCTTCTATCCCCTGCTGCACTCTCCTGCTCTCTAGAAATGTGGCATAACAACATAAGCTGCCATCAAAGACACGTCAATACAAATCATGTGGCATTCCAAATGCTATAGGTGTCACATTCACAAAAATTAAAACTATTGGCATTGTAAATGACTAATCTATCAATGTAGCTATTTGGAAAAACTACACACAAAAAAAAAATAATTTACAAAACCAATAGCTCCCACTTTTCTAATGAGAGACCTATTGCATTTCCAATGCTTGTGTGGTTTTGTGAGGCCTGTGGCAGTGGTTTGGTGTTCGTCTCGGTGTATTAGAAATGGCCCACCAAGATTTTCGCGTTCTGGAGGCCATCCGCCTGCTTAGCGAAGCAGGGCAGATGGACTTGTTTGTTGGCCCCCAGGGGGTTGCGCGCCCGGTGTGGCAGGCGTCCGCAGGGGTCGCGGCGGCCGCTTTGGCATGTTCGCTGCATCGTAAGGCGGCGTGTAGCCAGGTAAGAACTCAAAGCCGCGATAAGGCGGGGCGCAGCCCTGCGTATGCTGCTGGCGGATGATGTTAGCGGGGGTCTGGGTGGCAATGAGGGGCGGCGGGGGGGCCTCTGCCAGTGGCTTCCCGCCGCTGGCTTACCCGGTTGTTCAGGCGGGAGGGGCCCGGGGCCGTGTTTTGCAGGCGGTAGAGGAGCGGACTGGAAGCGCTGCTCGTGGCTCCCAGCCGCTCTCCGTAAAGGCAGAGGCCCGCCCCGGTGTGCAGGGCGGGGCTGAGAGAGGGGGCTGGGCCGGCCGCAGTGGAGGAAAACACGCTGCTCGGGCCTCCGCGCAAGTGCTAGGAGGCCAGAGTGGAGGGGGACAGAGTGCAGTGGGGGTGGAGGGAAAGCCCCACCCCGTCAAGAGTTGTGGAGCAGGCTGGCTGCCCTGGTAGTACAGGGGTGGCGTCGATGACTGAAGGGGACACACAGGGTGGGGGTCTGCCTCAAAATGCAAGGGGAGGGGGCAGGGAGGGAAGCAGGGTGGGGGCACCACAGTGGGGCGGAGGCGGAGAAGGGAGAGCCCATTGCCCCAGGAGAGCTAAGGTACCGGTGGGGGCTAAGGGAAGGAGGGGGCTCAAGGGGGCCCACAAAGGGGGCTCAAGACTTGCCTTGGGGAGGGCATAGTTGGGGGGGCGCAGGGGAGGGTTTTAGTGGGGGAGGGGTTTGGGGAGCAGGGGGGACAGGTGAAGGGGGGAAATATCGCCCTCGCTGCTGGAGTCTGGGGGAAGTGAGGTGGAGGTGGAGGTGGTGGAGGGGGCGGACACCCGGGATGGGGGGGCTCTTTCTGGGTCAAGGGTGGTGGAATTGGTGGGGTCTCCTGATGAGGAGGTGGCGGGTACGTCAGGGCAGGGGGAGGTTCCAGGGTGTAGGGGGGTTGGAGTGGAGCGATGAGGGGGAGAGTGGGAATGAGGATGGGGGTGGGGCGAGGAGCAGGGGGCTGCAGGCAGCAGGGGGCTGGGATGGTGTGGTGTGTTGACTTGCGTGGTGCAGTTTGAGGGACCCAGCACAACGGAACTACCTTTTCTTTTTCAGGAGGATGTTAGGCGAGATGCTCCTGACTTGGCAGGGCTGGGGACGGCCCCTCAGTGCCAAGGCGAAGGGAGGGTCAGGCCTCCCACGGCAGGCTCGGTGTCGACGGGGGATCCCGTCGCAGTCGGCACAAGAAGGCCCGAGACGGGCTCGCTGACCCCCCCACCAACAGGGCAATTACGGCTTAGGGGACGAAGCAGGAAGAGGACACCGCTTCGCAATTTGTTATTGATGTGGACAGGGCCCGGGATAGGTGGAGCGGGCATAGCAGGGTGCAGTTGGCTCCGCCGCTCGGGAGAGGTTATGTGCAGGGTAGGTTGCAGGTGATTGCAGATGATGAGATTTGGAGGAAGGGGAGTTGAAAGATGGCGAGGGCGGAGGGAGTTCCGCTAATGGTGTTGCTGTTTTGCAGGGGTCACGGGGCCCATGAGAATGGACGACCCAGACATCTTACACAACATCTCTGGATCTCAGAGTGGAGGAGCAGCGGGCGTCGTCATTGGCACCAGGTAAACGAGTGGCACACATGGTGTCTTTGGGGTTTGGGGGGGAGGCAGGGGACAGGGCGAGTCGCTTGAGGAGGGGGAAATACATGGTGGATAAGGGAGTGGGCTCGGAGGACAGGGGGCTGACGGAAGGTGGCAAGAAGGTGGTGCCTGGGAGTATGGGCAGCGCGGCGAATAGTGGTGCAGCGAGCGGGGCTGGTGCGGTGGATGGGGGAGCAGCGAGTGGTTCTGGAGCAGCGGGCGAGGGGGAAGCTGCAGAAGGGGCGGCAAAGCCAGGGAGTAAGGAGAGTAAGGAGCTGAAGATTAAGCAGCTTCATTGCATGGGAGTCACAAAACCCCTAGGCGCGCACTTGATGTTAGCGACTAAAGAGCGAATTTGGAAGGGGGAGTGTGTCGAGTTACTTAAATTACTATATTCGCGAGGTACGGGCGAAGGAAGGGTCCAAGGAGGAGGAATACGAGCTCCAGAAGAGGCCTAAAGTGCCTCTCATGATTAAGAACTGGAAGGCAGCATTTTACATTTTTGCCAGTGTCTATTGTGCGACGCTTCGGGAGCGATCGGTGTTCTTGTTTAAGTACATGGACATCATGGCGGGTATGCTTGGGCTCAGTATGATGAGGAGTTCCAGGCTAGGATGGCGTGGCATCCGGAGGCTAAGTGGGGCGAGTTGGATTGTGATCTATGGCAGCACACGATGGGCTTGGCTGGATGGGTAAAAACAATATTTACGGCGAGCGGGTTGCCCATCATTTATCAGCCCTTTCAAGGCTGCCCCACCCGTGGAGCAGGTGCAAAATCTCAGTCGGGGTCGGTGGGGCCTTGCTGGGACTATAATAAAGGGGTGTGCGCCAGAGAGCACTGTCAGTTTAAACATGGGTGCTCTGGTTGCGGGAAGTTCGGTCACCCGGTGGTTCGCTGCTGGGGAGCGTCGGGACAGCTGCATGGGTCCCAACAGGGGCAGGCCGGGGGAGTGCTGTCAGGGAGCACTCGGCAACCTGGAGGGGGTAGAGGAGGTAAGGGGTCTGGGCCCAAGGGCTCATACTCCAGTTGAGGTGGACCGTTTGGTAGCGGCCCTGCAAGGTTACCAGGACAAGGGGGGCACAGAGATTAGGGTCCGGGTTTCGGGGAGGTTTCCGGTTAGGCTACGAGGGGCCTTGGCTGGGGAGGTGGGCGGACAATTTGAAGTCGGCCAGGAAGCACCGGGAGGTGGCGCAGGAGAAGTTGGAAAAAGAAGTCAGTGCGGGCCGCATGGCAGGGCCCTTCGAGGACTGGCCGTTGGAGGAGTTAATTGTGTCTCCTATCGGGGTGGTGCCCAAGAAGGAGGCGGGCAGTTTCACCTCATTCAGCATTTGTCGTGGCCGGAAGGTGGTTCGGTCAATGACTACATTGACGAAAAGGAGGCGGCAGTCTTATACTTGTCCGTGGATGTAGCCATGGCCTTGGTGGTGGCTGCGGCGCCAAGGCGCAAATGGCAAAGTGTGACATCAAATCAGCTTTCCGGCTGCTTCCAGTTCACCCAGATGATTGGGGCTTTTTGGGGATCCAGTTTCGCGGCCGCTGGTATGTGGACAAGGCATTGCCGATGGGCTGTTCCATGTCATGCACACTTTTTAAGTGTTTTAGTACGTTCCTGCAGTGGTTTTTTACGGAACGGGCGGGTCACCAAGGAGTTACGCACAACCTGGATGACTTTTTTCTGGTGGGGGCTCCAGGGTCAACGGACTGCCAGGTGACGCTGGACAGGTTTCAGGAGCTCATGGGATACCTGGGTGTGCCGCTGGCACCGGAGAAGACAGTGGGACCAGGCACAGCGCTGTCATTTTTTGGGCATTGAACTGGATTCGGGGGCGATGGAGGCCCGTCTTCCAGTGGAAAAGAAGCAGCAGATGTTGGGGCTGCTGGCGGTCATGTTGTCAAAGCAGAAAGTTACGGTTTTGGAGATTCAAGTGCTGTTGGGGCACCTGAATTTTGCTTGCGGAGTGGTGCGAGTGGGGCGATTGTTCTGCAGGAGATTGGGCAGGGCGTTGGCGGGGAGGAGGCCGTGGCATCACCATGTGAGGCTGTCCGCGGGCATTTTTGATGATCTGAGGATGTGGCAGTTTTTTCTGCAGCACTTTAATGGGGTCCTGATGCAAAGAGGGGAGGACATGGTCTGGGATGTGCAGATATTCTCGGACGTGGCACGGAGCGACGGGTTCGGGCTGTACTGGCAGGGGCATTGGTGTGTGGAGAAATGGCCCCAGAAGTGTGCGAGGGTGGCAGAGCATTGCGTTCTTGGAACTCTTTCCGCTGGTGGTGGCGATTGAGCTGTGGGGAGAGGTGTTGTCCCACAGGCGGGTAACTTTCAATGTGGACAACATGCAGGTGGTGCAGGTGGTGAATCGCCAATCCGCCAGAGATGAACAGGTGCTGAAGCTGTTGCGGGTGTTTGTGTTGGGTTGCCTGCGCCATGACATTGCTTTCCGTGTGGTGCATGTCCCGGGGATCAAGAAGGACATTGCGGATGTTTTATCTTGTTCGCAGTGGGAGAGATTCCGTGGGCTAGCCAAGGACGCAGACCGGGACCCAACGGACATGCCCCCGCAACTGAGGGAAGTCGGTAACACAGAATGTTGCAGCTCGTTCTAGGGTCTTTGGCAGAATCGACACGGACTACGTATGTGTCTGCATGGGGGGAGTTTATGGCGTCCGGGGCGCGTTGGCGGACCCCTGAGCGGGAGAGGACGGAGGACGTAGTACAGTTTATACTGTCGATGATCGCCAAGGGCCGCACGTGGGTCACTATAGCGGGCAAGTTAGCAGGAATTGCTTTCATGGGCAAACTCTTGTGGGGATACGCACCTTCGGCGGGGGAGCTCGGGTCACGGATGTTGGAGGGTTGGGCCCGGGAGTGTGGGAGAGCTGGTCGGGTTCGGCTCCCTTTATCGGGGGCGTTGTTGGGGAGCATTGTGAAGACCTTGTCGGGCGTGTGCCGGGTTGAGACGGAAACTTGCTTGTTCGTTACTCTGATGATGTGGATGTTTGCAGGCGCATTTCGAGTGTCTGAATTGCTGGGGGTGCAGTCGGGCAGTGGTTTGCGTCGGTCAGAAGTGTCTTTTGGAGGAGGAGTAGTTCGATTGTGGCTTCAGAAATCCAAGACAGATCAGAGGAGTGTGGGCCGGTGGATAGGGGTGACGGGTTCACAATTGTTGGCCGTGTTGTGGAAGGCTTTGGAGCGCCTTGGGATGGATGACAGCAGGTTTGGAACACACTCATTTCACATTGGTGCGCCGTCAGAAGCGCACAGGAGGGGATGGGGTGCAAGGACATCATGCACTTGGGGGGTTGGACATCCGACTGCTACAAACGCTATGTGCGCAGCAAGGGGCAGCAATGCTAACGCTGTGTTTTGTGTTGGTCCATGCTTGACCTTTGTTTCTCGTTGCAGGTTAGGTGGCTGGTCCCCTTGCCCGTGCCATGACTATTTGGATAGTGGGCCACTCCTTTGTCAAGCGGGCCCAGTTACAGGCACAAGATAGCTATTTTGGCGAGAATCTAAGTTTCAATCCTGAGGTTTTTAAGGTTCACTGGTTTGGCCGAGGGGTGATGCGTTGGACGGAGTTGGTTGGGACACTGAATCGACTGATGGTGGGGGGCAGGTGCTCTGATGTGTTGGTTCTCCATTTGGGAGAAAATGACATGGTGCGGGATACCTGTTTGGTTCTCATGAGGGCCATGAAAAGGGATTTGGTGGAAATCAAGAGGAACTGGGCGGGGTGTTCCGTCATTTGGACTGAGTTTGTTCTGCGGCAGGTCTGGAGAGGGGTGGTGAAGCCCCAGGCAGTGGATAAAGACCGACGTAAAATTAATGTGGAGATGGTCCGGTTTTGTAGGCACTTGGGGTTTGCAAGGGTCTGGCACCGGGACTTGTGATACGATGCACCGGAATTGTTTAGAGGGGATGGGGTCCACCTATCCCGTTTGGGGAATGGACTTGTATCTCTTGGCATTACGGGAGGTGTTGTCTCGGCTGTTGGGGGTGCGTCGGGAGTGAGGAGTCGGGGGTGGCGGTTCCAGGCCCAGGTTCCTGGGGAGGAATGGGGGCAGGAAAAGGCAGAGGCGGTGTAATCACCTACCCATCCGCCTTTCCTGGTTGGCGGAGTTGATGTTGAAGTGGGCCAAGTTTGGCTGGAGTTTGGCAGTTTATCGTTAAGTTGGGGATTTGGTGAGCAGGAGCGGTGAAACATTAAGCGGTTGGGAAGTTTACATTAGAGGGTTGTTAGTTACAGTTACAGGAAGGCAAATAGGATTGTAGGTCTTGGGAGGGCAGGAGTTATTGCTAGGTGAGAAGATTGTGTAATATTTAATGTATTGCAATTTATGTATTGTATGATGCAGGGTGGGGGTTTTTATCATGTGGCGATCGTGGCGAGAGGAAATGTCAAAGGTGGTCAGGTAATTCGATGTTTAGAGAGGCTTTAGTTTTGTAAGGCGAATTGCCAGTTTAATAAAGTGTGATGTGCAGCTGTTTCAATAAAGCGGCCGTTTACACACTTAAATGGGTGTCAGTTTTGCTTGCCTCACTCCCAAACTCTGTTCTTGGAATCAGTCCCGCAAGTAGAGGTTCTGTAACTTGTCAGCTGTCACTTTACCATGGTGTCCTTCACCCACACCTGGGCATGCCCCGGCATAAATCCATCTCTGAGGAAATTCGGAAACTGCACTAGCTTCCAGTGGGGCAACCAACTAAATTCAAGGCGCTTTGTGTGGCTTTTAAGGCTTTGTCATTTAAAGGCC
This sequence comes from Lissotriton vulgaris, assembly GCF_964263255.1. Lineage (NCBI taxonomy): Eukaryota > Metazoa > Chordata > Amphibia > Caudata > Salamandridae > Lissotriton > Lissotriton vulgaris. The sequence continues at coordinate 286,680,435 of NC_141695.1, read as the reverse complement.
CGTTGTTCCTGCAGAAACTTTTTAGATGGTATCAGCCAGGCAGATCTCTTCGTTCTACAGGTGCTAAATTACTTACTGTTCCAAAAATTCGGACTCTGCAGTGGGGAGGGCGTAGTTTTCATTACGGCACTTCTAAGCTGTGGAACCTGCTGTCATCCGAGATCAGGAATGCTAGCTCTCTCTTGAGCTTTAGAAAAGATTTGAAAACCTGGCTATTTCAGTGATGGGAGCTGGTGGGGGTTTTGCTCATGGTTCTAGCGCCGAGACACCATTTTGGTATTTGTGCGCTTTATAAATATCATTATCATTATCATCATCATTATCGTTTACAGTCTTTATTTCGATCAGTATAGATCATAAAAGATTACAAAAATTGAGTAATTAAAAATATATTGAATTCAAAAGAAGTTGGAAAATAAGTTAAAAGCAGTGCAAGTAAACGAAGTTAAAACATTAGAAAAACATATTACATAGGAAACAATTACAGTGCATTATATTTAAAAAGTCATCAAGCAATGCTTTTATCAGTAATCGGCCTAATGCATCGATTACGAATGTACCACATAGCTTTTAAAAATGTTGCCACTGCAAACACAATAGGAGGGGATAGATCTGTCTTTAATATTCTGTAGGCTGGGAGATGGCGCCTGAAACCTAGGTTTTTTAAGAGGGGAGCCAGCCAATATTTCCTGGGTCTTTGATAAGCTTGGCAAAAAAATAAAACATGCAGATCATTTTCATGGGGATGTCTGCAAGCTGGGCACTGTGCGGAGAGCTGGGACTTACCCCAACGTTCAGTAAAGGCCCCAAGGGGGAGAGTGCCATAACGCCACTGCATGAATAGTTTCCTTGTCAAGACGGGGCTAATTGTATCAAGGACCGGCTCCTGGAGGTATGAGTCTTTGGACATGGTGAACAAATTAGTTAGAGACCCCTCGCTTGTACCTTTAATCGAAACAAGCAACTTTTGCTCGTAGAACTCTCTCGAAAGAAGTTTGTGTGGGGTCCTACCACAAGCATTACCCGGGTCAAGCCATAGTTCCGGCCTACCTAGAGACTCGCATGTTTGTCTGATGTATCTCAGCCAGGGTATATGGGTGGCATTTGGTAGGCGTAGGATCTCCATGAGCTTGGCCCTGTAGCTCAATATTTCCGGGGAGCTCCAAATTCTACGCCAAAAGGTTAAGGGTTTCAATTCCAGTTCTTCCGTGATGGGTCTAAGACCCAAATCTAGTCTAAGTGGGAGGATTGGTGTGCCAGGTGGTAAAGCTGCCAACTGCCTCAAGAAATTATTCTCACTAATCTGTAATTTCTTGGCGATTGCATGGCCCCACAGTTCTCCACCGTAAATAACGGCCGGCCCCTCTTGCCTGCATTTTGTAGATATGAATAAGGGGACCAAAAGGCTTAGAAGTCGACCTACTTGCCATCCTATTAATTCCACCCATAAGCTCTCCCTGCTCCATACTATGCTCTACGAGCAGACCGTTCTGCTGGTAGGACTAGGGGTGGCGTAGCGGTCATTACCCGGGCTGACCTCCCTTTCCAACTTCTATCTTTGCCAGATATCGCCACAACAGAGTACCTTGCCATTCGTACTACATCTACCACTCCCCCTCTTACTTGTATTCTCACTTACCGGCCCCCTCAGTCACCTTTACTCTTTCTCTCTGATTTTCAGGAGGTACTGGCCACACTTACGGTCAATAACTCTTCCATTTTATTATTGGGAGACTTTAATTTCTGGCCTTCAGATCCAGCGGAATGTCCATCCTCAAGAGAGTTTTCAGATACACTTCAATCTCTCAATTTTGTGTCACATGTTCATTCTCCCACTCACGTCAAAGGACATATCTTAGATCAGATTTGGTCCTTGAACTGTCCAGTAGACTCCCTGTCCATCTTACCCTGCACCTGGTCTGATCATCATTTGATTTCGTTTACCCTTCCCATTAACCCTACTCTTAGGCCCCCGCTCCCAAAGAATGTTTGGGTCCGCTCATGGAGCCGAGTGGATCCAGAGAATTTATCCGCATTGTTAACCTCTTCCTACCCTACCCTACAAAGCCTACCCACTCTTTCTCAGGCCGCTGCTATTGAACACTGGCTCTCCTCAGGCTGCGACTCCATTGCCCCGCTGAAGCGGGTGACATCAAAGCGGGAGAAGGTTGCCAACTTTGTGGTTTACCGAGAATCTTAAAACCATCAAACTAGCGGTACGCCGAGCTGAGCGTGCCTGGAGGAGGCAGTATTGTCCCTTACTCAGATCTGAGTTTACCACTCTCCTGGCTCAATACAAGAAGGCCATTTTGGTGGCAAAAACGGCCTATTTCTCCTCTAAGATTCTTGCAGCTGAGAATCAATCGAGGGAAATTTTCTCGATTGTCCACAATTTAGCATTCTCCGAAAGGACATCTCTTAAGCCCTCCCCTTCCCAGGACCTTTGTCACTCCTTAAACAATTTCTTTATTGAGAAGATTGCTATTATTAAACCCAATATTCCCTCACCTTCCCTGACTTTTGTTGACCCTCAGTGTCCTCCTCCTAAGGGACAACTTGATGCCTTTCCCCTCCTGACTAAGGAATCCTTGACCTCGATAATTCCCCTTGTCAAATCTGGCTCCCCATTGGACACTTGCCCCGCGCACATCCTTCGCCACATTTATACAACTTGTCCAGATCCCCCTCTTCACTTCCTTAACAGTTCTCTTTCCCGGAGGGTTGTAGCCAATCCACTGAAAACAGCTGTTATTGTTCCGATCTTAAAGAAGCCCGGCGCAGACCCGTCGGTCCCCACCAATTATCGCCCCATCTCCCTCCTACCATTTTTGGCTAAGGTGCTCGAACGCCATGTTACCAAGTCTTTGAGCACGTTTGTGGAGGAGTATGGGGTTCTGGCTCCCCGCCAGGCCGGCTTCTGCCCCGCACACTCTACTGAGTCCGTAGTACTCTCGGTCCTTGACAACCTCAGGGAGGGAATGGATACCAACCAGGCCCAGGCTTTGGTCCTCCTCGATCTCTCAGCCGCCTTTGACACGGTTGACCATACCATCTTACTTTCTCGTGTCGGGGCGGCGGGGATCGGGGGTACTGCCCTGGTATGGTTATCCTCCTTCCTGAGGGACCGCACCCAGGCGGTTTGCCTGGGTGACTTTTCTGCGGACTTCCGGAAAGTTCAGTGCGGGGTCCCCCAAGGTTCCTCCCTTTCACCTCTTTTGTTTAACCTCTATATTGCCCCCCTTATTTTTTCATTGCAGCAAATGGAGGTCAGCGTATACAACTATGCGGATGACCTCCAACTCGTTTTCAATCTGTCTTCTTCCTCTGCTTCTATTTCAAACTTTCAGTCTATTATGACTTTTATCCGGGACTGGATGAACTACAACCACCTGAAACTCAACCCGGATAAGACCGAGCTGGTGTTGACGGGTGGTTGCTCCAGTCCCTGGTCTCCACTTTTTTGGCCCCCTTCCCTAGGTTCTCCCCCGGTTCCTTCTACCTCAGTTAAAACTTTAGGTATCAAACTTAATTCTCAGCTTACTCTTCACTCCCAGGTTAGTTCTGTGGTGTCCTCTTGTTTTCTGTCACTACACACCATTCGCAAGGTATCCCGCTTTTTTTCCTTTGATGCCTTGAAATTGATCATCTTGGCGATGGTCATTTCCCGCCTGGATTATGGCAACGCCTTATATGCAGGTATCCCTGCATATTGTTTAAGGCGCTTGCAGCTGATCCAGAACCAGGCGGCACGACTGGTGTTCAATCTTCCAAGATCCCACCACGTTACACCCCTTCTTAAATCCTTACACTGGCTCCCTGTCCGTGAACGCGTCCAGTTTAAGCTTGCTTCTATCACCTTTCAAGCACGACTGGGCGCGGCCCCGGCCTTCATCACATCTGAGATCGTTCCCTTTGTTCCAACTAGGGAACTACGCTTATCCACTCAATCCCTGTTGTCAGTCTCCCGTTTCCGGAGGAAGAAATGGGGAGGATCGAAGTTCGCGACCCTTGCCCCAGTCCTGTGGAATTCCCTGCCTTTAGAGCTTAGATCTCTAACTCTTTACCATCAATTCCGGAAAAAACTCAAAGCCCATTTATTTGCTAAATCTTTTAACTAGATCACTTGCTGTTCTTTTGTTTTCTTTCGTCTTATTTTCTGTTACTCCTCCTCTGGGGATCTGTCTGTTGCAGCGCCATGAAACTGCTGGTGAAAGTGCGCTATACAAATATTTTAAAACTCAAACTCAAACTCAAGCTGTACCAGTTTCATAATGACCCTGGTACAATGTGAGTCCCAGGTCATATTCTGGTTGATGGTTACCCCCAGGTATTCGAAGGTTGAGACCCTCTCTAGTCTCAACGGCCCTATGGTAGGGTTTGGGCGAGTTGAGGAGGGAGGGTTGAAGATCATAAATTTTGTTTTCATGGCATTGATCTCCAACCCTCTCGCCACACAAAAGGTCGAAAACCCATCCAGAACCCGTTGTATGCCCATGGGAGACTTAGATAGCAGGAGGGTGTCGTCCGCGAGCATAATAGCGGGCACCCTGCTGCCATTAAGTTTGGGAGCATTAATATCAACCAACCTATTCAAGTGGTTGATCACCCCGTTAACAAAGAGGCAGAACAGGGTTGGTGCGAGCACACAACCATGTCTTACCCATCTGCCAACGGGGAAACTGCCTGAGAGTGCGCCATTTCTGCCACACCTAACCCGGGCGAAGGTCCCCTGATGTAATCTTATCAAGATTGACAGAATATCCGCCGAAATCCCCAACTCCGCCAAGACAATCCACAATCTATCTCTCGGCACTAAATCGAAGGCTGCTCGCAAGTCCACGAAAACCGTGTACAAGCTGCCGCCCTCGATTGTCACAGTCTTCCAGAACAAAAGGTTCAAACGGAAGATCTGGTCCGTTGTTGAAACCCCTCTTCTAAATCCGGCCTGATAAGGACTTAGGATGGCAAATTCCTCCATCCAGTTTTGGAGGCGGTCAAGTATCAGCCTGCCAAAAATGTTCTGGGTTACATCAATGAGGCTGATGGGCCTGTAGTTGGCTGGGAGCAGAGGTGACCCCTTCTTGAAAATAGGGACAATCTCTGCCACCAGCCAAGTACCCGGTATATCCATACCCCTTAAAACAGCATTAAATAACGTCATTAAGTATGGTGCCCATACATCGGGCTCCTGTTTAAATAGGTCACCCGGTAAACCGTCCAGACCAGGCGCTTTACCAGGTAACAGCCCTGCTATGGCTAGTCGCACCTCCTTTTCGGTAAAGAGGTCCCCTTCTAGTACCGTGCTGGTGGTCGGTAAGGGTATACCAAGGGCGCCATCATCAACCCCATAGAGGGCCTGGAAATGATCCTGCCAAGCCTTGGGCGAAATGTTGGGTTCAATTGCCGAGGCTAGCTCCTCAGACCCCGTGTTTACAATACGCCAGAATTTACGTGAATCCCTGCAAGATAATGAAGTTGTGAGATTTTCCCATTTCTCCTGCTCCCATTCAGTTCTAGCATGCGAAATCAGGGACTTGTAAGCCTTTCTCCTAGCCCAGATCTCGGATGTGGTCCCTGTCCTCTCTAGGTATCACCCGGAAGTCAATAATGTGGGACCACGATGAAATTGGGACTAGAATATTATCTAATCTCGACTCCCTACCTATTCTATTGAATGTACATTTGGGAGGGATGTCAGAACTAGTGCGTCCATTACAGGCCCGCACACCGTGTTTGAGAGTCAGACCGGTAATTTGGACAGCCAACGGAGTCCAGGCTCTGGGCGCAGGTGTTGACGCTGGTGGTACAGACCATAGTGCATCCTCCTCTAGGGAAAGTCCATTGACTAGACCCAAGAGAGGTTCAAAGTGGCAGTTTAGGTCCCCTCCAATCAAGAGGGGAGTGCCCTGGGGAATGTCACTAAGGGCGACCGAGAGGTCGTCGATGGTGGATGACTCCTGGGTGATACCAACCGGCCTAGAATAGACATTTAGCACCACAAGTCTGTTCGAGTTCGGCCACTCTAACAAAAGGCCAAGAATATCCTCCGTGCCTAATGGAAGCACGGCAGCCGTGCATCCCAGATCAACCGCCACCCACGTCACTAAGCCTCCTGAGGGGCGCCCCATACCCCCCCACTTTGCAGGGACAAAATAAGATGCAAAACCTGTGCAAGGGATTTCCTCTCTCGCCCAGGTTTCTTGGAACATGCATATGTCCCTACCCTCAATGAATGAGCTCCAATCCAGAGAATTTATCTTGTTCCCCAGGCCAGCCACATTCCAAGATAGTATATTTAGGAAGGGCGGTCTGGGGTTCAGGGTCAGAAGGGGGGAAGTGCCCATGTGTGTAGAGTTCATTTGAGACGTGTTACCCAAGAGACTTTCCCCTTGTATAGTTTCACTCTGACTGGGGATAATCCCGGCTGTGTTTATATAAACCTCTCTGGGAGAATGCTGCACCTCGCAATGAGCTGGCTCACAGGAGATATTATGACAAAATTTAGGGGAGATAGCTCCCAATTTTTTGGAACCCCTGGAACGCATCACTGACTCCCCCCTCGCAATCCTACTCTGTCAATTGACTAAATCCAAGGTGCTATACCTATTAAAGGTTGGAATATTGACCGGATAGTAGGGAGAAGGACGGTATGAGAATCCTCTCCCTCTGTCGCCCCAGCTTCCCTCCCTCCTATGGATAGTCTGCCATCATTCCTCATCTCTCACATGGGTCGCTGGAGGATAGAAAAAAGACAGAGGTAAGGACTGGATGGATGTCCCAAGGTCGGGGTAAGACCATCTACAAATATGAGCAACGGTCAAGGGGTCCCTGAAGTTGATTAGGATGCAATCCCCATTGATCAATTTTCGTGTGTTACCTAACCATGGGACTCTCCTCACCATGAGGACATCACTCGTTATTCCCTGGGGGAAGGTGCCTATTGATGGAAAGCCAGCTGATCACCTTGTTTTTAAGAGCCGTGACGTGTTCTTTTGAGGATGGTTTTAGCTCCGGGACCCCTGCCAGAATAACTGTATATGGACTCGCCTCTGGCGGTAAATTTACTACCCTGTGTTCTTTGTAAGTTCCCTGATCACCCTGTGTGAGTACATTTGATTTTTCAGGGGGGTGAGTACATGTAGCACAATCAGTCTGCTGGGTAGACACTATGTGGGGTAAAGGTTGTTGGGATTGTGAGGGCTTGGAGGCCGGTGACACCTCCTTCACCACCTCCTTTCCTATTGGTGAAAGTACAGGCTTTTTATTCCTGAGCCCCCCCCCCACCTTTGGCAACAATACTATCTTTTTTGGAGGTATTTGCTAATTGGACCGTAGCTTTTTCAATTGACACTAGTCTAGCTTCGATCTTAGTTAGGCGCACTTCCAAGGGGCTTAAAAGTGACTTCAAAAGAGTGCCGATATCAGAGAGGGTGATATCTTCGTCAGATGAAGTTACATTATGGCTAAGTGACTCAGGTCGTGTTTGGGGGGGGGATTTGGCAGGAATGATGACATCTTACTCCTTATGGGGGTATGTCCCTTGCTACCAGATCCCAGGTTGGTTCCCTCTCCTAGTGGGTTATGCTTAGGTACCTTAGCCTTGTGCCCCCTGGGTTTTGTGGCCCTCTTTTCCTTTTTGGAATGGCTCCTTCTCTTTCCCCCTGCGTAGGGCCACTAGCTGTATCAATATTCTTATTCGTGTTAGCCAGGCTAACAATGACATTAATAGGGGGGTGGAGGGGGTTGAGGTAGGGGTAATAAGCTTAACTCTACAGGCGCACTAGTGTCAATATCGTTGGTTAGTATGGTGGAGATGGTTAAGTCAGGGGTATCTAACACACCACTAGCTCCATTCTCCCCGTTGTCACAGTCTATGCGATCCAATGTCTTTACCGGGGTCCTAGCCTGCGCTATTATGCCCATGGATGATCGCCTTGCCCAGTCTAATTCTTGCGAAATTCGCCTTTCCAAAATCGTTATTTCATCTATAAGGAGAGACCCAGCGTTTGCAAAATAATTGTCCAAAGTACTTTTAGAGGCCCCAACAGCTAGCGTGCTCTTGCTCCTCGTCTCTCTCATGGCCATAGTTTTTAAGTTTGATGAGTGTAGAGGCAGAAAGTAAGAGATGCAAGGGGGGTGGCCCAGTCCCGGTCTCTACCGTTCTCGAACGGCCTCAAACGGCCCCTCCTTTGCCCGGGCTTAGCCCGGCTTGCCCGCGCGCGTCCCGCGATACGCATGGATGGGCGTACCTTTATAGACCAGGAGGGGAGGCGGGAAGAGTCCCAGGTGCGCTCGATCTCCACCGCGCTGCCGCCTGGGACTCACAGTCCCGCACCCTCACTGAACCAGGTACTTACAGGCAGAGTCAGCAATCCGGTTATCCCAGCACACTCAGCAGGTCCTCAATCACCACGCTCCGTGCAAGTCAAAGTGTCAAAAAGCAAAAGGCTGCGAGCGGCTCCCGCGGAGCGGGGGCCGCGAGCCGAGGTAAGGAGCCGTGAGGAGGGGGGCGGGAAGAGTCCCAGGTGCGCTCGATCTCCACTGCGCACTGCCCCCTCGGACTCGCAGTCCCGCACCCTCACTGAACCAGGTACTTCCGGGCAGAGTCAGCAATCCGGTTATCCCAGCACACTCAGCAGGTGCTCAATCACCATACTCCATGCAAGTCAAAGTACCAACAAGCAAAAGGCTGCGAGCGGCTACCGCGGAGCGGGGGCCGTGAGCCGAGATAAGGAGCCGTGAGGAGGGGGGCGGGAAGAGTCCCAGGTGCGCTCGATCTCCACCGCGCACTGCCGCCTGGGACTCGCTGTCCCGCACACTCACTGAACCAGGTACTTCCAGGCAGAGTCAGCAATCCGGTTATCCCAGCACACTCGGCAGGTCCTCAATCACCACGCTCCGTGCAAGTCAAAGTCCCAACAAGCAAAATGCTGCAAGCGGCACACCTCCTATCAGCGTTCAGTTAGTTCATCATCCTCATTTGTTTCCCTTTCTGTCTTCAGTGAAAGTTGGGTGCAGCAGAAAACGGGGCCTTGTGTTCATCTTCACACCTGACCAGTTGTAGGCAGCATTGTGTCCAATATTTCAGCATGGGCTTTGGGCTTCAGTCATTGGATGGCTTTTTTGTTTGTTTCATTGTTCTGTTTCTCCATATCCTGTGTTTGTCTCGCCCCTGGAGCATGGCTGTCTCACCGTGTTTTTCGATCTGATGTGTTATGTCCCTTCATTGCTTACTTGAGGGCAACTCTCCAAGTCATTTGTGTTTTATCATAGGACACCTGTGTGGCACCATTCTCATTTTTAGATAATTTGATTGCTCCTTCTCTTCGATGACCTGCATCTCACAGCTCCTTACCTTTGTCTCTCTCCTACAGAATACCATGTTTATCTTGGAGACCTATATGTTATCCAGTCATTCAAATGCCTGACACTTTTCTTCGTGCTTTCCTTGGTGGCCTTCCTCCTGCAAGCCAGCACTTCTATTGAAATTTTTTTTTTTAAATGGTGCAAGGTTTGTGCATGTTTACACAAAACCGGCAATATGTTTAGTAATATGTATTTATTTGTAATGCTCTACATTAACTTCTTGACTACAAGGGCTTTCCACTGCCCTGTGCTAAACCCTTTTTTTGATGTTAGGGGTAGCTTGTGTTTAAAGATTCATATTTTCTTTTTGCCACAAAAGGTATCCACGCCAAATTAGCATCTTTTGTTGTTATATACTAGGGGTTGTGAAGGTACATTTAGTGCTGGTACTCCTTCCATGGATAAATTATTCTGTTGTTGAATGTCCCTACAACCAATATTATTTTTTTATGAATTTTTCAAAGCGTTGCTCAAATATATTTCTAAGAGCATTAAATCTTGCTCCCTGCTTACTGGTGGGCAGAAGTTCTAATATACTCTCACCTTTGCTCATTTCATATCCAGTAGTGTTCCACAGGGCATTTCCAATTTGTCCTTGCACATACAAAATGCTGCAATAAATGTATTTGTGTCGCACCGGTCAATACCCTTAAGGCACTGAGTCACAACAGCAAACCTCCATCCTAAGACGCCTCAAATAAACACACCCACTAGGATTTTTCAAATGCGAGCACCACCCCTGTTAAGCAACAAAGAAGAAATAGTCATAATGCATGTGATGTATCACTGCTCCTCCCCAGAGGCCCACTCACCACACTCTGAGGCGTTCATGCATGGGAAGGTGAAATGACCGAAGGTTATTTCATATCCATCTGGGAATGGAAACCACCAGCAATTGTCAGGCATTGAACCCTGGCTCCCACGTCCAGAACCTTGCAATGTCCATTGAGTTGTTACCGAATAATAGTCTGCCAACCACTAAAGTTTCCAAAACTAGATGGAAAACATCGGAAATAGCCAGCAGAATCACCCAAGAAAACAAAAAATTTCAAAACTGGGGGATCACACTAAAATCAGTCCCAAAACCACAATACCCAGCTCCATTTCTAACCACAGACAGTCCTCTTTGACCAGTGTATTCAGTCCTAAGATGAGCAAGGGGTCGGACACCAACCACCAGTCAGTCCCACCCAAAGGAATCTTTGTTTACGAATGAAAGGCAAGGGCTCCAACGCACTATCCTTTTAATGCACTTAAATTGACACAGGAGGCTACCCACAGCCCCACTTCGATCGGGCTTCAATGAAGTCAAAATCTGTATTTGGAACATTAACGGCTTAAATTCGAAGATGAGTGATCACGACTTCTTGAACTACCTCAAAACTTTTGACATCATTCTACTCCAGGAGACCTGGGAAGACAAAATCTTCGACCTACAGGGATACACCTCTAGTTTTACTTCCGCTATTAAACACTCCATTTTTGGACGCCGATCGAGGGGTTCACTCATTCTCTCCTCTATAACAAAAATTGGTGAGATGCATCCACTAAAAACATATATATCCGCCCCAAGCTGCATTCAAGCTTCAACGGTTATGCTGTTCTTCAATCAGACAGCTCAAAAGGTAATCCTGATAAACATCTACCTTCATCCCAAACACAAATTACAAGCATCCAAAGAAGCAATCAAAGAAGTAACAAGAATAATAGAAGAGGCTGACACAGACAAAGTCATCTTGGCAGGAGATTTTAATATGCATCTTTTAGGGAACAACCAGGAAGACGACCTCATGCAGGATCTAACTGGTATATGGGATATCCAGACCCAGGGCTGCTCAATGGTAACTAAACCATCAAAGAGTTCAAACTACCTACTCTCAGAACTAGAACATCTTAATTTGAGGTAGTTAACGGCCGCTTCATGGAAGATAATCCCCCAGCACCTACATTTCATTCATCTAAAGTATCTTCCTATCTTAACTTCACTTTTACAACACTAACCATGTTTGACAAGATAGCCTCATTTCAAATAGGGAACAGCACACTTAGTGAACATATGTCACAAGAAATGATACTTAATACTACTCCTACAATATTTCAGGAGGCCGAAAAATCTATTGTCACAATAGGAACAAAGAATCTTCATCGAATCAGGTGTAATTCAACAAACATAGAAACAGTAGCAGTAATAGCAAAAGAAGTGCTTAAGGAAGTACATGACCACTTAGGCCACCCGTTGGAAACTTGGGAAAAATTTACTGTCGCTCTTGGCAATACATTTTCAATCAGCAAGGGACCAAAACGAAAGAACGCAAACGACCCTCCAAATTTGATAGCAACGACCCCAGTGTAAAAAAAATTGAAAACATCTTTAAACCAACTTCTGCTGAAACTCCGGAGGTCACCTGGCAATCAAAATCTGCAGCAGTCGTTACGTGCCTCTAAGGCCATTCTAAAGAGGAGAAGTTGGGCTAGGAAAACAACTGCGAACAACGAATTTTGGGCTAAACTGCTATACGATGCCAAACAAAAAAAAGCGCAACATTTTGGCAAACAGTAAATAAAGTACATCGGCCAAACCACCACGGAATCAACTCCCACATCTCTGAAGAGACAGTGGGCCCGATTCACAGAATGAACTTACTACTTTTGGCATTCACAGAATGCACTTACTACTTTTGGTATTCACAGAATGAACTTACTCATTTCGGTATTCACAGAAGTTAGGACTACTAACTTTAGGACTCCTAAATGCCTTCTGTGAATACAGAAAGTCTTAAAATTAGGATTTTTCTCAATTTAGTAGTAGTAAAGTTAGGACTACTAACTTTAGGAAGCCTAAATGCCTTCTGTGAATACCGAAAGTCTCAAAATTACGATTTTTCTCAACTTAGTAGTAGTAAAGTTAGGACTACAAACTTTAGGACGCCTAAATGCCTTCTGTGAATACCGAAAGTCTTAAAATTACGATGTTTCTCAATTTAGTAGTAGTAAAGTTAGGAGTCCTAACTTTACTACTACTAAATTGAGAAAAATCCTAATTTTAAGACTTTCGGTATTCACAGAAGGCATTTAGGAGTCCTAAAGTTAGTAGTCCTAACTTCTGTGAATACCGAAATGAGTAAGTTCATTCTGTGAATACCAAAAGTAGTAAGTGCATTCTGTGAATGCCAAAAGTAGTAAGTTCATTCTGTGAATCGGGCCCTTAGACAGAGTTTCTCTTTAATCATTTCAATAAAAAAAAGAAACAGTTCTCCATCCCAAATGTCTAGAGCCTGTGAACTACAGTAATGACGTAAAGGAGCCAATACCCCTCCGCCAATCTCCTACAGAGGATAACAATAGATCAGCACTAATTCAAGAACATCGAGAACCAACAGAATCACAAGCACTAAATGCTGATTGGAGATTAAAGGAGGGGCTCACCACCAAACCAACGAAACAGATAATGAAACAAATAGCAAGGGGCCGACTGGCTGGAGCCCCGGGTCCCAACGGAATTCCATCTATGCTGTTTAAAAATGACCCAGAATACTGGAGTAACGCAATGGAACCTGTTTTCAATTATGCAGTTAGAAAATCTATAATTCCAGAATCGTGGAGAGGTTCTATTATATGCCCAATTTACAAACAAGGAACAAGGGCCGAAAATTATCGTTTAATAACGTTGATCGATATCGAGGCTAAATATTTTGCAGGGCTCCTCCTAAACAATATAACTACCTGAGCTGAAAAGAATCAAATAATACCTTTAACACACACTGGATTTAGAAAAGGGCAAGGACTAATAACAAACATAATGTCCCTGACCCTCCTTATGGATGCAGCCAAACAGGGAAAATATCCGCTCTTCCTCTGTTTCATAGACTTTGTTGCAGCATTCGATCACGTAGATCGAACTAAACCCTGGTAAAAACTAGATGGCTGGGGGATTCCGTCAAACCTCCTATTACAATTAAGGAACCTAAACACCAAAACATGGGTCAGGATAAACCTTGGTGATGGTCGACAAATATCAAATAAAATTCCCACCTCAAATGGACTGAAACAAGGGTGTGTTCTAGCCCCCACGCTATTCAATCTATTCCTAGTGGACTTACCAGAAAAGCTGAATAGCTGTGCAGCTCATGCACCAAAATTTGGGAACGCTACTTTGTCAAACCTGCTTCATGCGAACAACTTAGTACTGATAAGCAGGACCCCAATTGGTCTTCAACACCTACTGAATGTCACCCATACATACTCACAAGAAAACGCTTTAAAAAGAAACTATAACAAAACAAAAATAATGGCAGTAAATTACCGCAAGAAGAAACATCTGAGCTGGTTCCTTGAAGGTCATCGCTCGGAACAAGGAGCAAGCTATAAATATCTAGGGGTAATATTGGACCAAAATAATTCATTCAAACCACAGTTAGACTCCCTCCGGCGAAAGGGTGCAGCGACCTACCTAGCTATAAAGCCCTTAAAGAAGCTTTTACCGGACCTGACACTCGACCCTCTAATACGGGTCCTACAAGCAAAACTCCAGCCAACGATTACTTACGGAGCGAAGTGCTCAAGGGAAAGGATTCATTAACCCTTGATAATATGATATCTAAATCATATCGTGCAATCTTCCAACTCCCCAGAATGGTCGCCCCTGCCCAAATACGATTGGAATTCGGGTTACAAAAACAGTCCTTTCAAAGTATGGGAGCATACGTGAAATGTTGGCATAATATCAAAGGTGATGAAAAGGGGACCCTGAACGAGCAACTTTGGATGGAGCTCTCACACCCAGGAAAATCACCAGCAAGTGTTTACCTTAAAGAATCTATTAAAGACCTAGGTTTAAGATAGCTGTGGGACATCCAGGTAAACCATCTAACATTCAAAAAATCTGTGACAAAAGTAACTTGCTTACTATCCGCAATTGAGGACAAGAAAGCATTAGCCAAACGATCACATGGCTGGATGGTTCTACATACATACAGCAAACTTAAACCCCAGCTCTACCTGAATATGGGATTAAAAGTTAACATCAATGAAAAATTCCTAAGATTCCGACTGAATGTAGGTCCCTTTAACCAATTCCTGCCGCCTTGGGAGAGAAAGGAAGGAGCCCAGCAGTGTTGGTTATGCAGCAGCGGTATTGAGGACGCAATCCATGTTATATGCATCTGCAACATGTTAAAAGATATAAGGGTTACTCTGTTAAAGCCAGCATTCAAATAGTACGGAGCCAGATCATGCAGACAAACGTTAATGATGTGCTTCAACCCTGACCTGGTTCAGCTAAATTGCCGGCTAGTAAATTCCTTGATATAACTACTAAAAGAATAAAACACTGGACTGAGTGGCAAAAAGACTCATTATTACACGAACCAACTGGAATGTAATAGGAACAGCCATAGTTAAAATAATATTGGTATCGAACATGCTAACGTACAGAATGTTTTAATTATTTGTGCTATTTTAAATACCATTTATTATATTTTTAACACAAACCATGAGAAATGTTATCCTTTGTATGCAATGGTTTTAATTAATCAAGCAAAAGTTAGTAGGTATGTTATATTATGTTATGTTAATTTAATTTACAATGTGCACTAATCCCCCCCCCCCACCCCGGAAGGGGTATCTCGCCGCAGTTCTGAACATAAACAGGTAGGCCAGACTCTGAAGCTGCAAAACAGCTCAGTCTTGAGAACTGTTCTGAATTTAAAATGATAAGTAGATTGACGTAAGTAAAATAGGAGCTTATTCCAACAGAAAGGGGCTAAGTAGGAAAAGGAACTTCCACCTGAGCGAGACTTTCTTATCTGGGGGACTCTAAGCAGGGCTTTATCACTGGATCTTAACAGTGTACTTGGCCAATAAGGACACAGCTTTCAAGACAGACAGCTTGGGCCTTTGCCACTTAAGGACTTTTGTGTCAGAGAGCACTTTTTAAAAATAATTATTTTGTGGATTGGCTTTCAATGAAGAGAGTGCAAAAAAAGAGAAAAAGCTGCCCTAGGTGGAAGATTGGTAAGACGCGCTGTAGTTTACTGAACCAACTGCAGTTATTTATCAATATCTCATTGATGGAATTTAATGAGGCATTACAATATTCTAGGAGGCTGATAACCAATGCTTGAACTAAGGTCTTCCTCGTATATTGTGGAAGGAGAGTGAAATCTCTCTGCAATAAGCGCAACATATTAAAAGAATTCCCTATAGTGTTGCCAACCTGCTCTTTCATAGTGAGTGCTTGATCAAATTGAACTTCCAGATTTTTACAACAAATTTTGGATTAGGAGCAGCGTCCAATTCCAAGGGTCACCAATCTGGTGTCCAGAGCTGTTGGGTCTTACCAAAGACCAAATGTTCTGCTGTAGACGGTTTTCTGTAATCCAGGTCACAATGGCTGTCATACCAGCAGAAAAGCATGCTTTTGCATCATTCAAGTCATTATTCAGTGTACAAATTAACTATTTATTGTCAGCATACAATAAAGGTTCAATACAAAAAAGCTCTGGCAATTTTGGCGAGGGTGGCTACATAAATGTTAAAGAAAACATCTTGCATTTTGTAAATAGGACATACTATAGCAACAAGCATGCTGACTGTACAAGATATGTGGTTTAATTTCTTTTTAACTCTGTAAAAGAAGGGCCTAGTTTGATTGTGGGAGGAATACATCTCATTGTGTTCGGTGCGTACCATAAAACGGATTCACTTTTTTGTTTCCTGAAATCAGAAATTTCTAGGAGAAGGGAGGCAAAGCTACAAATGGAGCAATTTCCACTAGACATAGATTTGTGTGGGGTAATAAATACAGTCATGGCCCTTCGAAGTGCTGCCAACTAGTTTTAGGTATGGCATTAAAGCAACTTTAATTGTCTACCTGAGCTCTGCCTTACTTCTTTGCCAGTGCCCCTCTAACCTGTACTTCCCTTGTCACTGCAGTTGTTACTCACTCCAGCTTATGGATTCTTAGTCACTCCCAAGTCAACCTGTAGAACTGGAGGCACATTCATCTCTGGCGACTTTATCAATCCATTTAACTGCCTTAGATACAGCGCCCCCAAAATGTGATGGTGTTTGACACCCCTTCAACTTGAAACACTCTAAAGTTAACTCTTCATTGTTCACCTCAACCAAACTAATTATCAGTGTGCCTGTATCCAGCCAACATCTGTAGTACTACCATATGTAAGTATTACCAATACAAGAGAGACTTTCACTCCAAAGTGGCAATACCTACAGCCTTATCACCATCAAACTCTTTCACAACTACATGTATTCACGGACAATTATTGAGTCCTATTTCATTTTTACACCACTAAATACCATGTTATTCAATGATAACAATCCTAAAACCTCATTTCTGACCATGATTTGCTCCCTCTACACATCACTGAATTCTGACTTAAGACATATTCCCAGTCTTATTATTGACTCATTGGTTCCTGAAGGATAGAAAATCAACTATGCTGGTGGGCAAAATAAATTAGGAGGTGGTATGGCAATCATCCACAAGGACATCCTTAATCTAAAACATATTCAAGTTCTATATTCCAATTATCTCCATCTAACTCTTTCTACCCAATCTTGACCCCAACCTCAAAAGTCTATTTAACTCACCATTTCTAAGAATGTTACCTGAATCCAAATGATGTCTGACAAAAGTATGCATGGAGACTTCACTCAAAACCTGGCAATGTCAATTATATGATTTATGCAATTTTAGATGATATACCATTTCTCCACAATTTATACCTGCATAACCTCTAATTTTGTCATATTACTATGGCAACATTTCCAATCTCCTCTTTGTCCATCTAGACATCTTTAAATGTATTTCACCCATTCCGGGGGCTTTTCCATTCCTTTCTGATGCTTTTCTACATTCCTACCTCCAACATTGACCAGCAAGATCCCTGTCTCAAAGGTGTGAATCATCCAATAAGAAAACTGTCACCTACCATTCTTGATGACCTCATCACTTAATGACGCTGTAAAGAACAATAATATTATCATTTAATGAGTAGTCAGCTCGGTGGCCTATTTTCAACTAAAAACAAATCTCTTAATAGGACACGCCATTAATGGTTTCTAAAATCCCTATGAAACCTAGAAAGTAAATTGTACATATGCAAATGTCCAATATTTCACACCATACCAAAATTGATTTAGAAACAATTACAATCATGCTATCCTGCCAGCTAAATCCAGCTTTCTCCATGAGCAAATCAACACTTCATCTAATCCATCCTGGTCTATATTCTGGCACATTTGATACAATAGTATTTAAGGCCCAGAATCCGACTCTGTCATTACGAATAAATTAGGATCTGACCCTGCATGAATGGACTTTTCTCATCAAATAGTAAATCACGCAAAACTCTATCTTCACCATTAATAACGTGGATGTATCATCAAGCTGCCCAAACCAACAAATTATTATCTAGACCATTTGTAAATATTATCATAGCATCTCATCTTAGCAATATCTCATACCTTTAAATTCATCTAGAGTGGCCTGCTAAAGATATCCCTCACCCATTTAATATTCCCAGACTCTTTAAAGACTGGAAACATTATCACGTGGTAAAAAAACCTCCTTGACCCAGCTTTGTTGTCCATTCTTTAACAAGTATCTATCCTCCCTTGGCTAATGAAGCCACATAGGGATTGTTACAAATCGCCTGGATCTCGCTGCCAAGGAACATGTACTTGTATACTACTAGTCAATTTCAATTTCATAAGGCTTTATTTGGTACATATAATACAAATGACCATAAAAGCACATAAAACATACATATTTAGACAGCAAAATTCAGAGTTGAACTAGAATACAAGTAATTAAAACATCATGCTTTTCCTAGCATAAATAGATTTACATAAAAAAAGTAGCAATAAAAAAGCAATTGTCAGGGGTATTCATATTAAAAATCAGCTTCATAGCTTCGCTAACGTCATAGATACCATATTTTTTAAACATCGGTTTTAGATAGGCCACCCAAAAATTCATATAGAGGGTGCAAATAAGCAAAAAGTGCAATGTGCCTTGTTTGGATTGTCCATCACACGGGCAAGGACCAACCCGGTGCTTTTTAAGATGCTGAAAAGCCACCAGGTGATGGACCAGTCCGAGCCTAAGTCTAGTGAGGACAAATATATGGGTTGGACTAGTCACCTGACTCAAGTATGGCTGGAAACCTTCACAGTCTATATATATATATATTATAGAACTTGAGTGTGGACAAATGACCATTAGTAATTGAACGCCTTTGTAATCTATACAACAGAAATTTACTTTTCATCTCGATCTTTGGGATATCCCCTGCGGCACAGGGATCGGCTATTATGTTAAGACCATAGATTACCTGAAAACTATCTACAATATACTTTAACGAAGGAATCCTTGAATAATTATACAGGTCAAGACAGTCATTAATTACAAGTTGGTTAAAAGCTGTCTCTTCCTTTAGCCAGAACAAACGCCAGATCATTAAGGGCCATAAAGATATTAGATCTGATATATGATCGGCCCCAACTTCTCTGTGGATTAAATCGGTTGGGGCAGAGGTAGGTAGGCAAAGGAGCTTTTTGAGGAAAGTATTTTCCTCCGTTTGTAAACAGCCTACATTAAGGTATCCCCAGACCCCGGCCCCATATAATGCAATCGAGACACACCTTGCCCGATAGATTTGCATCATATCACCAATTTGTCTATCACCAATTTTTGAGGTGAATCTAAACACACCATAAGCGCTTTTGGCCATCTTCGCCCGTACATTTATAAATTCCTGTGACCAGCTTCTATCCATCGAAAAGGTGACACCTAAATAACGGAATTTTTCCACTTGTTGCACTTTCACTCCATCTATAAAAAAATACATAGGTTTTTTTCGGCCTTACCCCACAGATCATCGTATGGGTTTTGTTCTTATTAATCAATAATTTCTTATCCTTAATAAAAACAGAAAACTGATCAATCAGACGCTGGAGGCCGATAGGAGTCCTAGACAATAACACAGCATCGTCTGCATAAAGCTTTACTGGGACATTCAACCCTTTAACCTGGGGCGCATCCGCTCTGACTGATTTTAAAATTGCATCCACTGCATTAATAAAAAGAGTAAAAAGCAGGGGGGCGAGGACGCAGCCTTGTCTTATTCCACACTTTACATTAAAATTAGGAGTACACTCCCCGCTCACCCAGTAGCGGACACAAGTTTGTAATTTTTCATACAGTCGAGCTAAAAAGAAAATGAGCTCCTCTGGTGCCCCAAGTTCTAATAATGTTGTCCATAGGGTGGGATGGTCCACCAGATCGAAAACACTGCTTAAATCCTCGAAGCAGAGATAGAGGGAGCCATGTTTGGCCTGGGTGTATTTGCCGATTAACAGATCCAGATTTAAACATTGGTCTAATGTACCACGCCCTTTCCTAAAGCTGTACTGGGAACTAGCCAGGATCCCCTTATCTTCAGCCCATTCTTCCAACCTGACCAACAATACTCTGCTCATGATTTTCACCGAAGAGTCAAGTAGGCTGATAGGGCGATAATTCTTTGCGTCTGCCTTAAACCCCTTTTTATGGATCGGAATGATAATGGATTTCCCCCATGATGATGGGATCATATTATTTACTGCTGCATTAAAAACAATAGTAAGTACGGGACCCCATAACAGCGGAAGAGCCTTATAAACATCAATAGGGACCTCAACGGGCCCCCGAGCTTTTCCCACCTTACTGGCCCGATTTCCTGTTCTACCCCGGCTAAGGTGAAATTAAATGGGACAATAGGCCATGGCCTAGAGTTTACATTATATTGGCCAGTGGCTTTAAAAATAGCCGAAAAGTGAGTTACCCAACCCTCACTGTTAACATGGGACGTAAGTTGTGGAGTCTTATAGTCCCTAAGGAAGGGAGAATTAACTGTTGCCCAAAACAGGCAGCAGTCAAATAGATTGTCTTCATCCTTCTTCCAGTTTCTACTTGCAATTGTAAAGTGCACGCTCACTTTACAGAGCTAAACCTAACCATATTACTCATTGATTGGAAGGGACCACAACTAGACGATGGGTCTGTTACCTGGTTATAATTTACAAAAATTCTGTATATGGAAGCTGTGGAATGATATAAGTAATTCTGCATATTTTGTGACAAATCCTTTTTTTCAGTAAGAGAGACAGGTTGGTGGTGCAGTGACACAATGAAAGCCCAAACCCAAATTGGGTAGTGAAAGCTATGGAAAAGGGGCAGGTTGAGAAATAGACAGCATGAGTCATCTCACATGTCTTGGACTCTTATCCTAGCCATGTGGGGTGGAGAGGACAGAGGAAGGGCAGGATTTGTCATGTAGCAATGTAGTGATTTACTATGAAACCTCGGATGAGTCAATAACACCAGAGGATATGCCTTTTCGAAAAATCACACTATATGAAAAAATGAATCTGAGTTCTACACAGATGGCCTTTCGCACACTCCCCAGCCATTTTATGCCATTGGTTTATTTTTGCTTATAATTAGTTTCATGACAGGAACTAAACACATCATTGTCCCACGTGCACACACTTAGAGCCCTTAGGACTCAAGGAGAGAATAGTACTGTATCATTACAGCTACAAATATGTTAATTATTTTAGATGCATCCTTTACTGAATAAAAGTAACACTTTTGAGTATCAGGAACCTTTTAGTGTAGATTAAGCTTGTACTATCTACTGTAGGCACTACATTTGCGTGGATTGTTTGTATACATCTAACAGGTGAACTATATTTGACAGTTATTTGTAAGTTATTTTTTATTTGGGGCTGCTATCACAGTCTCTGAAAAGAAACATGCTGTTTGGTAAGGTGTGATCTTGTACATGCGCAGCTTTTGTCCTTGTACATTTGCATGTACTGCATGTTGAATGTTTGTGTATGATGGCTGCTTCCTTCAGGGTATTCCCTTCGGCATGCCATTGCGAAGATGAAGAGACAGCTCTTCTACATTGTGTGATGTAATGTAGAGTCAGATCTACTCAACATGCTAATTCTTTTCAGACTGGTGTATGTTGATGCACTTATTAGTGTCCCCCTTTCTTCATTCAAGAAAACCCTCCTTGGAGCTCAAAATGTTGATTAAGTTTCAACTTTACGCTGGCCTGCTCCTTCTTTTAATTTTTTCCAAAGTTAATAGTAATCAGCAACCTGACTTGCATATGATAGCAGGGAAGTCAGGATCGTGGGTGAAGCTGGACTCTGAGAAGACAGAAGTCCTCGTCCTTGATACCAACCCTTCTGCATGGGACAGTATCTGGTGGCCGACCGCCCTCAGAAACCCATCTACCCCTCAGACCACGCCATGAACCTCGGCATCGTACTCGACTCATCACTCACTATGAACCGACAGGTCAACGCTGTCCCCTCCAGCTTCTTCAACACCCTCCGCATCCTCCGCAAAACCTTTACTTGGATCTACCCTGAGTCAAAGAAGACAGTCACCCACGCCCTCATCACCAGCAGACAGGACTATGGAAATGCACTTTATGCCAGCATCAACAAGTCCCTACTCTGCAAACTCCAGACAATACAGAACACTGCCGCCAGACTCGTCCTCGGCATCCCCCACACAAACACATCAGCCAACACAAACGAAGTCTCAACTTGCTCCTTATGGAGAACGGAGTCACTTTCAAAATCCTCACTCACACCTACAAATGCCTACACAATGGACCCAAATACCTCAATGACAGAATCATCTTCCACGTACCCAAAAGAAACCTCCGATCTTCCAACCTCGCCCTGGCCGAAACCCAGCGCATCCACAGAGCCAGAGCAGGTGAAAGATCCTTCTCTCACATAGTAGCCAAGACCTGGAACGAGCCACCGGCAGACATTATGTCCTCCCCTTCCCTGAACACCTTCAGGAAGACCATCAAGACCTGGCTCTTCAGCTAAACAGATCTGTGGACCCCCACACCCTCTCAGTACCTTGAGACCCTCACAGGTGAGTAGCACAGTTACAATTCCCTGATTAATTCATTGATTGGGTACCTAGGTTTTTTTTCTTCAGATTATCCCTTCTAGGCTCCATCTTCGTGGCCTGGTCAGAATTTTCTGCTATAGGCCACGGTTCTGTTCCTCCTGGCAGTAATCCACTTGGCTTTCCTTATCCTGATACCCCTGGTCCTTCTGGTCCTGATCCTGCATGTCCTACAATCAATCAATCAGGTGTTAAGCATAATTACTCACCCGTAAGGGTCTCAAGGCGCTGGGGGGTCGCGGGTTCCAGTTCATCAAGGAGGGGGTCTGTTGAAGAGACAGGTTTTGAGGTTTCTTGCGAAGATGTAGGAGCAATGCTATGTGTTTGAGGTGGAGCGGAAGGTCGTTCCAGGGTCTGGCCGTGCAGAAGGAGCGGCCTCCTTCTCTCGTCTTTTTGGTGCAGGGGACCACGGCGTAGCAGAACTGGGCTGATTGTATGGTCCTTTGGGTTGCGTTGAATTTGAGTCAGCTATTCCGGATATGCTGGTCCGGTGTTGTGGACAGCCTTGTGAGTTTGGGTTAGCATCTTAAAGGTGACTCTAGCTTTGATAGGGAGCCAGTGGAGTGTGTGCAGGTGCTGGGAGATGTGCCAGTGTCTTGGCAGGTTGAGGACTAGTCTTGCGGCGGCGTTTTGGATGTTCTGTAGCTTGCGTGTGAGGTTTTTATTTATTCCGGCATAGAGTGTGTTGCTGTAGTTGAGCCTGCTGGTGACCAGGGAGTGAGTGACGGTCTTTCTGTGTATTAGGGGAATCCATTTGAAGGTCTCACATAGGAGGCAGAGGGTGTGGAAGCAGGAGGACGAGACAGAGGTGATCTGGCAGGTCCATTTTGAGCTCTGAGTCCAGGATGTTTCCCAGGTTGAGTGCGTGGTCTGTGGGGTGGGTGGGCTTCCGAGGGCGGGGGTAGACGAGGTGTCGTTCCGGGTAACAAGATTTGGGCCCATGATGACTACTTCCATATTGTTGGTGTTTAGTTGTAGGCAGCTGTTTTTCATCCATTTAATGGCTTCCATGCCTTCTCGAAAGTTGTGTCTGGTGGTGTTGGGTTCAATGGCTAGGGAGAGGATGAGTTGGGTGTTGTCTGTGTATGATACAATGTTGAGTCCATAGGTTCTGACAATGGGGGCAAGTGGAGCCACGTAGATGTGGAAGAGCATAGGGCTGAGGGAGGACCTACCTTTAATCCTCTTGTTTTGGTCCTCCAGGTCTGGATCCTCTTGATCTTCCAGGTCCTGGTTTGAAGGCTTCCATGACATACCCTTAAAGTGAAAAATATTGTGATACAAAAATATTGGGGCAAAAATAATGGGGACAATGTAAGTAACAATCGGAAAAGTGATGGGTTTTGCAGGCCCAGATTTATTATTCACACTCGAAACTGAGCAACAGTTAGACTTTGGTTGGGTTAGATTTACCATCCAGCTGCAATGCAAGCTATAGTAGGAAAACTGTTGGAAATTGGAGGGCACACATTTACTTTTTTCACGCCAATCTAAGCAAAAGCAGAGAAAGTGTTGAACTTTGGAGGGGTCTGATTTACTGTTCCCACTCCAGACTTTGGGGGTGATTGTGATGCAGGGCGGATCGCCACCGCCCGGCCAGCCATCCGCTTGGCATCACAATCATATTTGGCAGGGGGTTCCAGAGAAGACGGAAAGTCCGTCCGCAGCTTTTCTGCCGGTCGGCAATCGTTACGATTGCCAGTCGGGCAGAACTCAGGCATAATATGGTGGTGGTGCCTTCCATTCATATTATGATGCCTGGTGGCAAAGGCCTTTCCATGGCGGCGGGAATTGCTTTGGGGACCTCTTGTGGGCCCCCAGGAGGGGGGTAGGGTGGGGGCTGCACTGGCGGGGGTACCTATGGTACTCCCCTTCATTGCCATGCACAATGTGGCAGGCACCGAACGGTGCCTGCCACGTTGTGCATGGCAATGCACAACATGACTCTTTGGCATTGCCGCAAGGCTGTAGATGCAGAATGCGACCACCAGGGTGGGGGTCGCTTCCTAATTGGCGGTGCGGACTGCCGCACCACTGTGGCTGGTCCCAGCACCGCTAAGGTGGCAGGCGAAATAAAGTCCGTCCTCCATCCTAATGGGGCCCTTAGTAACTGTTTGAAAAAGTATTTGTATTTAAAGTGATCAGAATACTCCAATCTGAGCAACATTAAGGACCATGTTTGTAGGGATGTACTACCCCAACTGCAACCTCAGCAACAGTGCAGAAGCTGCTGGCCTTTAGAGTAGTCATATGTACTATTTCCACTAAAAACTTAGCAATTATAAGGAAACCATTGGACTTTGGAGGGATAGGATTTACTAATACCACTCCTAACTGAGCACCATTGCTGAAAGTGTTGAATTTTGGAGGGGTTAGATGTATTTATCCCACACCAACCTAAACAACAGTAGAGACATTGTAGTACTTTGGAGAGGTCAGACTTACTATCCCACTCCTCCCTAACAGGTAGTAGTAACATTTTAGACTACTAATTAAATCTCATTTACTATTCCCTACTGAAAAAATATAACAAGTTCATAGACTCAATAGTAAAAATATTTAAAAATATATTTAAAAAAAAGTAAAAAATTATCAACATACAGTACACAATACAATTTTTAAAATCAAATAAAAAAGAAATAATACAAAATCTAAAACTAAATACGATTTTTACAAAATGATAAATAAATAAATGAAACAGAAACAAACATAAAAATTTGAAATGTAACTTATTGTAAAATGTTTCCATATAAATTAAAAATTTGAAAAATAGACAGCAATTTATTAAGTCAATTTAAGTTATTTAATCGCTTAACCTACATAAATATCACATGGTTTTGCCAATTTCCAAGTAATAAGTAAATAAATATAATCTTTTATGAAACATAATAAACACAAACAAAATATTATTCAAATATTGAATCCAACAAAAAAATTACATATACACTTATCAATTTTATAAAACCACCACATGCTCACAATATTTTCTCCAGAAAGTATTTTCAATAATTAGCAGCTTTGATAAACAAATCAAATAATTAAAACTGAATTAATGAATCTAAAATATTACCTATACTTATTTAATATACTTCACACTTTACTCCCTAACAAATTCAACAACCCAACTAAACAACCTAAATAATATTAGAATATATTCCTAAAAGTATGATATATTAACTATAAGCTTTACATAAAAAAATTCATTTTATATATTAAAAAATACTCAAATATTTATATGTACAATTATTTAATTAAAATAATGAAAATGTAATCAACCAATTAAAATGTAATATTTATCAACTTATAAAATAATATGCAAAATATATATTTTAAAATGCATCTCACCCATTTCCACTACAAACACATCAACCCTCCGATAAAAACAAAAATAATTTCAAATGTTAATAAAATACAATTCGAAACTAAAATATGCTTTTCTTTATATCTGACCAACCTCGGAAAATAAGCTTAATTAAACTTTTTTACAAATAAATAACATTAAAATAATAATTACTAACATTAATACTGAAATAACTTTCCCCAAAGATCAAAAAGAAATATTATATTCAAGAATATTACAAAACACAGCAATAATAATTAATTTGAAATTTCCGCAAAGTAAAAATTCAACATTCTTACCTGTGATAAGTTGTCCGATCATATGCGTGTTAGCACTATGTTTCTTTAGGGATGCTAGACTATCACAATACTTTTAAAATCCTAGAGTTGAACACTGTTTGAAGAAATTTGAAATTTCCCAAAGAATCAATGTGCCTCTTACAGAGTTCTGTTTCTAAAATGTAGGGCATAGATATGTGGGCTAACAAACTTGCTACAGAGATCCTTTATGTTAGTTGCAGTCCCTCCTTCTAGCTCTGTACTCCTTTCTTTTCTCCCTCTCCGGGACCTCCACTTCTTTTTCTTCTTCTCCTTATGGAAATCATGGAAAATATTTGAAAAAGTAAAGTGACTGCTTCATATTGCTCCATGTAACCTCCAAGGCATAACTTGTAAACCTTGCATCTTTAAACTCAATCTTTTGGTACTGTAAAGGTGAAAAAACAGGTTCCATTGTACATTAATAAACACTTATATTTAACTGTCAAAACATTAATATGTATAGTGTGCTATATTTATGAGTGTACTTATTCACAGTCCTGTCACAGAACATTTATAAAACTTTACACATACTGAAAGTGAGAAAGCCTTAAAAACTTTTTAGTACTACTTTATTTCTTAGCAACTTGTGAAATAATAAGATCTTATTTTAATGTCCTCCAATGGGCCCCGGCAAAAAGCTATAAATATCTAAATATACATGTAATGAGATCTAACAACTTGTAGCCAGGGCAGACTTTGGAAGAAAGGGATTGATGGTTCATTAAGGCAGGTATATTCATTAGTATCTAACATCTAGGCCATGGAGAATTCATGATAGCTACAAGCTTTGCTGCTGCTTCCCAGGGGTAGAAGACACTACAGGGCACAAATAGGATGATTCATTTAAACCTACATTTAGTCCAAATACGGCACTAGAAAAGTTGCTGGATCCAGAATCTGGCTGGAACCAAAAAATGTTGCACCAGCTGAACCTACAAAATGTTTCACCATCCACTAACACTTGCAGACATCCAACTATCAAACCCACCCATGTCTCTAAACAGTCACCCACCATTGTCTACACCCGTAACTATGCCACAGACTATTCATCCTTAAATAAAAACAAAAAGCCTCCAAGCATACAATGGCTTGTGTGTAGATGTAACCGTACATAAGCATTGTCTGATTGTATATGTATCTGGATGTGCATCTGTGCATACATGTGACTCTGGGTTGCCTCTGTAAATGTGGGTTCTTTAGCGTGTATTTTCTGTTTGTGCATCCAATTATATTGCACAACATATTCCCTTTATAATAAAGAACGCACACATCTAAAACAAGCCAAACCTACTGACTAGTAAGCTTTTGCTAAGATGTGTCATTGTGGCTATGGAGGGATTTGTTTATTATAATACAATGAGTAATTATTTAAGGTGGGTGACTAGCCACCTCAGGGTATAATTACAACACTTGTCAGAATGTATCCTCAAAGTCACTAAATTAACCTGAATGCCAGAATGAACACTCAAAGTCACCAAATTTACCTGAGCTCAACCCTCTTGTAGCTTTGGCACACAGCAGACAAGCTTTTCTTAGGGCAGTGTGTAAAGTACTTCTGGAGTGTCAAAACAGTAATAAAGTCAAGATGCACCACAGTAAAAATCCCAAATAAAAAAGTAGGGTACAATTTAATAACCAAAATAACACTAAAACTGTAAACATCCAATAAGGGGAACCAGAGATGAGTTTTGAAAGATTTGAGGGAAAATAGCACCAAAAACACAATGTTCCATTGGGTGGCATGACAGGTAGGTGCAGTTTGTGGCTGAACAAACTGGATCACGTGTCAGATACATCAACCTGGTTTATCTTGGTCAAAGACTTTATCTTTTGACTTACTCTTTGAACTCCCAATCTACCACAGTAGTACACTTCTACAGCCCCCACTCCCCAGAGTATCAAGGGAGGCAGTTAGATACTCACAGGGTGTCAAGAAGATGCCAAAAGCAAGGTACAGGTCAAGTTTAGTTGCCACTGGTCAGCTGGGTGCTTCCAGGAAAATGCCTCTTCAGCTTCTTCTCTCCCAGCAATCACATAGGTGGTCAGCCAACTGACCCTTGGGGTCCACTTCTTTGTCCGAGGCACAAGGGGGCTGTCTAGGTCCATGAAGGCCCTTTTTAGATTACAGACAGTAGTTTCAGTCCGTGTTCCAAATTGAGTGCCTTAAGATGCCACATTTATGCTTGACACAAGCCATGCCCATCGGTAACCATCTGGGTACACGTTTCAAGGCCCTGACGTAATTACTATTATAGCAGTTCCTATTTGCTTTACTGTAATCGTGCCGAAAATACAATGTGTCAGGGTCTTTTTGAAATGGTTATAGGCCATACTTGGCCATATTAATCTTAGGGCTTGATTTAGATCTTGGAGGATGGGATACTCCATCACAAACATGACAGATCAGCCTTATTACAAGTGTCATAGAATATAAAACACTTGTAGTACAGTGGACCGGATATCTGAGAATCTGATCAGCCAAGATCTAAATCAGGTTGGAGCAGCCACTGTACTCACAACAAACCTAGAGGCAGGAGTCTGTTGGGACAAAAATCAGAGTCCTTAAGCAGTGAGTCAGTGGATACACAAGAATTGTCTTGGCATCCTGTTCTTTCCCTTTCAAAGGCATCCAAAGTGCTATATGCAAACCAAGAGGCAGAAGTCTGGTAGGACAAAGGCAGGGTCTTTCAGCAACCAGAGAGTGGATGATCAAATAAATGACTTGGCATCCAGTTCTATCCTTTCAAAGAGTGCCCCAAGTGTTACATGTGAATCAAACAGACCGGTTAAACAGGATTTGGCACTACGGCAGGATTACAAAATGTAGATTTAAAAGGATGCAGACAGCCCCCACCTTGCACATTCTATGAAGTTACATGGAGTCATCTGTGTCCATTCGGTCAGCCTATTGTTATGTCCAGGGAGGAATTGCATACATTTTTCACGACTACTTAGGGCTAATCAGTTGCTTGAGGCTAATAGAAACTTATGTTACTTAGCCTTCTAACAGTTCAGGTAGGTAAAGGGTAGCTTTCTAATAGCTACTTTCTTTAGTATGTGCTAAAATCCAACTTCACCACAGAATTAGATGTTCAAATACCATTGTTTGATTGTTTAATTATTTTTCTAGCTGGGTGTTTTACAAACTTAGCAGTATTAATATTTTAATCTGCAATCCAGTTTTCTACTTAGGACAGCTACACCTGAAACAGTAAAAATTGCTTTCAGTTTATGGTAATATTAACTTTGTATATGTCCCACTTTGCAATACTATGGACCTTACCTTCTGACCTACTTGGCTTACATACAGTTGACTTATATATTTATAAGGGAGCTGTTTATCTGTCAAAACATCCATTTTGACAGGTCGGGCTGCAAGTTTACACTGCAACAGTCAGACTACATTGGGTATGGCTGAAGCCATGTTTGCATTGCCACTGTAATGGTGGCATTCAACTACCAGGCCCATTTGTACACATTGTACACTATATACAGGTGACATAGGGGCAAGTGAAAAATACCAATTAGGCAAAAGTCAATTTAACCATGTTTAAAGGGAGAGCACAAGTATTGTAATACTGGTGAGCCAGGGAAAAGCCCACAGACTTCTAAAGCCAGCAAACAAAATTTGAGTCCAACAAAGGTGAAACATCTGCGGTGACTATGCAGAAAAAGCTGATCTCCTATAGTTATTAACCTCTTAACTATGCTAGATGAGATAGTCTTCATCCATATTTATTCCTGATCTCCCCCTAGGGGCATAAAGCCTACTATACACCAGGGGGCGTTGTTAACAATAAATGGTGTGTCTGGCATCAGGCTGCACGATCACCCCATGGAATCAATGAAATATTTCTGCTGCCACCAGGCACCATATTGGAATATTTAACTGCCCATTCTCCCTTCTGAAATGGGGTAGAATGCCCAGTAAACACCAGAAATTATATACATTAAAAAACAGTTGGGCCATCCTGTCTCAGCATCAGACTGCACACACTCGCCCCAGGATCCAGACAGTCTTTCTAGCCCCCCTGGTGCCAGCAGATGTGGATTTCTAACCCCAATCTGCCCAACTTGGGGGGCCAGAAAGCACAGATACAAGTGAGGGAGGCCTGTAATTGAATCAGGCCATAACCCTTTATCCATAGAACCAAGACAGCCTTCTGACCCTATGGGGAGCAGAAAGCAAATTAGACACAAGAGGTTATTAAGGGAAAAGTAAAAAACAGTGTTCCCCTAATCTGCCTATACCAGTGAGATTAAAGCCCACAAGATACCAAGGAGTAAATATATCAAGACTATCTTGCCTGTCCTGTCATTGAGACACACCCCCTCACTCACCGACAAAGAAAGTTTTCCTGACCCCTAAAGGCAGAATAGGCTTCTGTCGCCTAGCCGCTATGGTTTTCTGTATAAAATGAGGTAAAGCGCCTGGTCTTTATATCACTCCTTGGAGTGATTTGCCACAATCTGCCCACCCCAAGGGGCAGAAAACTCACTAGCACCAAGAAAGTTGAAAAAATAAAGTGAATGGGTTGGGGTCGTCCCATCAGGCACCGGACTTTCCCTCATCCCTATACCCGAGTCAGTCTTTCGGCCCCAGGGATTATGTTGCCAGATTTACCCCTAATCTGTCCTCCCCAGGGAAGCAGAAAGCACATTGCATGGTGAGAGTGCCATCCTGTCCCGGCACCAGACAGCACACCCTGCTCCATTGGAGTCCAAATAGACTTTTTGCCTACAAGAAGGGTAGATTTGGTGATTTACTCCAGTCCACACCCCAGAGAGGAAGAAATTCCAAAAGACACTAGGGGCAATAGTAAAGAAAGTGGTCCAGGGATTCAAGTGCATCTGTGCCACTCTTGGGACTCCTTTGCTGCAAATGCTTGTGTGGCCCCTTCCACAACACGGATCATGCCAGTGCATGTCTTACGCAGGTGTGATCACTAGGGGTCCTTTACCTTTGTGCCTGTGCCTCATTACTGATGTGGGTGAAGAGGTAAAAACCAAAACATAAATAAGGGTTCAAGGTGTCCCTCTCTGCAGGGTCACTCCCAAACCTTTTGCCTTCACCCCTCCTGTTTTCTGAAATGATTTATGTTGTCTTTTAGGACTCTGTGCACTTTACCACTGCTAAGCAGTACTAAAGTGCTTGTGCTTTCCCTCTAAAACATTGTAGAATTGCCTTAAACCTGATTGGTACATTTAATTTACTTCTTAATCCCTCATATATGGTACCATGGGTACCCAGGGCCCGTTAATTAAATGCTTTTAATGGGCAGCAGCACTCATTGTACCACTCACTAAAATAAGCCTTTTTAAAACATGTCTCTGTCCTGCCGTTGCGGCCTGTGGTGCAGTTTTACACTACCATCTTGACCTGGCAAAATAAACCTTTTACCTGGCCTAAACCTTCCTTATTAATGCACTAGCTGTACCCGGCCACGCGTTGCTATGGCTCAGTCTGGTTAAATGGAAGAGAAAGAAAAGAGTAAGCGCATGTTTCTAATATGTTTAATATCACAATGCTTGTGGGTATACAATATGTTTTTGTGACTATTGTCTGTATGCGTCTCTTGTAGTTGTTGCGCAAATCGGGTCTGTTCGCCCTTTTGATTAAAAACATGTGCTTATTCTAATCCAACATTGTGTATATATAAACACACGCTAATGTTGCAAAGTGAACCAACTCCTCCCCCCGCCCTCCACCCACTTCCCGGTTTGCCATCTTGACACCAACTGTCCATTCTAGTATATGTAGACTATCGTCTCTATGCGTCCTTTCTTAATTTTGCAAAGTGAACTAACTCCTCCCCCCTCCCTCCACCCACTTCACGTTCTGCCATCCTGACACCAACTTTCCATCCTAATATATGTACACTATTGTCTCTATTCGTCCATTGTTGTTGTTGCGTAGCAACCCAATCGATAGGGTCTGTTCGGCCTTTCGATTAAAAACACACTCATATTCAAATCCAATGTTGTGTATATATACACATGCGCTTAATCGAATCCAATGTTGTGTCAAAATTTCAAAGCAATTGGTGAAGAACTTTCGGAGATTTAAGATTTTGAACAAACAAACATTGACATTGTTATGTGTCTTTTCGGGCTTTCGATTAAAAACACGCGCATATTCGACATGCGCGTATTCAAATCCAACGCTGTCTATATAAAAACACGCGCAAATTTCGAATCCAACGTTGTGTCAAAATTTCAAAGCAATCGGTGAAGAACTTTCAGAGATTTACAACTGTGCAACCCAATCAATAGGGTCTGTTCGGCCTTTCGATTAAAAACATGTGCGTATTGGACACATGCGTCTTTGAATCCAACGCTGTGTATATATAAACACACGCATAATTGAATCCAACGTTGTATCAAAATTTCAAAGCAATCGGTGGAGAACTTTCGGAGATTTAAGATTTTGAACAAACAAACATTGACATTGTTATGTGTCTGTTCGGGCTTTCGATTTAAAACACGCACATATTCGACATGCGGGTATTCGAATCCAACGTTGTCTATATAAAAACACGCGCGTATTCGAATCCAACGTTGTGTCAACATTTCAAAGCAATCGGTGAAGAACTTTCGGAGATTTACGATTTTGAACAAACAAACATTTACATTTTTATTTACATAGATGTAAGCCACCGCTATAGTAGGCCCTAAACAGCCCAAAGGGCCGTGTGCATTGTATTTAAAAAGTAGGAGGTGTTTTTCAGCTTTAAATTTTCTGGTAGTGAAAAACTCCCAATGTTTTTCACTGCTGTAAGGCTGACCTGAGGATAACATTGAGTTACCTCATCACATTTATTAAGTGCTGAATTTTGATTGAGATTAGGTACAAACGTCATGTTTTAGACTCAAATGAATTGTGATTCAAAATCCTCCCTAATGGTAAAGTCTGATTTTAGATTGCAATTTTGAAAATGCCACTTTTAGAAAGTTGGCATTTCCTGCCATAAACTTTCTGAGACCTTCTAGGAGTTTTCAGCTGCTTGGGCATGTTAGTTGTTCCCCCATCAGGCATGTATTTTTGGCCCTGCCAGTGAACAGTAGGACTGGGGTGTAGCTGGGAAATGGCCATCCTGCCAGGATTGTGAGAGGAGTAGGTGTTCCCTGCCCCACGTACATTTCAAAGGACTGCTTCCAGCATACTCACAAAGGAACTTGACACCTGTCTTTTGTCACTCTAGACCTCATGGAGAATGGGCAGGGGAAGAAAGGGTAAGCAAGGAACATTCCAGAAATAGATGTTGGCTAAATGTTTCCCCTACTTGACTTGACTTGGCTCCAGGTGTACACTTTTGACCTCCTGAACTACTCATCAGTACACTCCTGGACCTGTGGACATTACAGAAAAAGGACTGCCATGTTTCTCGGAGGACTGCCCTGATGTTTGAGTCCTGCCTTGTTCCCCCAAAGGACTGCTCTGCTGCTAGAGGCCTGCCTTGTACTTCAAAGGAATGCCCTGCTTCTACCAGATGTACTGCTGCTGCTTGAGGCCTGCATTGTTCTCTAAGATAGAAGACTTGACCCGCTCCCTCCATCCTAGGCTAAATTGAGTGAATCCAAGGGTCAGTTGGCTGACCTCCTATTCTGAGTTACAGGGAACCAACAAGCTCCAGAGGCATCACTGCACATGCCCAGCTACCCTGCTGCAACTGGCCCTGCCTGGACCTTTAACCGGACCTGCCTGGACCTGCAACTGGACCTGCCT
This sequence comes from Lissotriton vulgaris, assembly GCF_964263255.1. Taxonomy (NCBI): domain Eukaryota; kingdom Metazoa; phylum Chordata; class Amphibia; order Caudata; family Salamandridae; genus Lissotriton; species Lissotriton vulgaris. Next base: position 286,646,674 of record NC_141695.1, on the reverse strand, counting down.
TGCCCCTGCTAGACTCTGCTGGAGTGAGTTTATGAGCCCCAAGAGGTGCCTCCCTTGGTCCTGGGCCCTTGCCTGGTATCAGTTGAACTCCTCTTATGAAATCCTGAAGCTTCAAACTTTACGCACCAGACTTTGAGAAGGTAACGGTAGTCAGCCTGATTTTGTGACTTTTTTCCAAGTCTGGTGCATCCAGATACCCACAGTTTACAATTTCTGGTGCTTAGCGCTATTTTTACTTACGGTATACAGCGGTTAGCACGCATTTTTTACAACGCGGTGCTGTTACCATGCTACTTTTACCACGCAAGTCGTTACCACGACTTGTGCTGGAGGGCGCTCCAGGATAGTAAATAGTTTAATTTACTATCCAACTCCTTCCCTAGAGTCCACGGGGACTGGAGTTGGAATAGTAAATTAAAAAATTTACTATCCAGCGCCCCTCCACGCAAGTCGTTGTAACGACTTGCGTGGTAAAAGTAGCGTTGTAACGGTACGCGTTGTAAAAGTACGCGTGGTACCGTCATATATCCTTACTTACACCTTTAAAATTGCATATCTCAGGTTCTCCTGATTGAATTTAATTTGTGTCATTTTATTTATAAGATTTTCTTCTGTGTTTCTAACTTGTTTTTTTGTGTTGTATTTTCACTTTATTACTGTTTGTGTGCTGTATAAATACATTGCATCTAAGTTAAGCATGACTGTTTTTGTGATAGGCTACCAGACAGTCAAGCTCAGGTTAATATAGTGACTTTTGTGGTTTGCCCTGACAAGGATTGCGTTGTTGCATGAGAAAGGTTTCACTCCCCTCAAACAATAACCCATTTTTAGGTCTCGCTGGTGTTAGCAGCCCGAAGCGCTGTCCAGCGATAGACCTATTGTTGTGGGTTTGCCGGGAATGGGGCACAGGGGGTGGTTACGCGCTTCACCTCTGCGATTTCATCTCGAGGGCGCGCTTCTGCAGTCGGGCTTGCATCACGTGGGCAGACTCTCCAGGGCGCTGCAGATCTGTTTTTGCGATCGTGCCTAATGACTTCCGTCTCTCGTTTTTTTTTTTAGGCAAGTTGCACATGCTTTTTTTTTTGCAGGCAAGTGGCACGCGCTTGACTCTCCAGGGCGCTGCAGATCTGCGCTGCAGATCTGTTGTTGTGATCGCGCCTAATGACTTCCGTGCCTCGCATTTTTTTTGGAAAGTTGCACGCGCTTGACACTCCAGGGCGCTGCAGATCTGTTGTTGTGATCGCACCTAATGACTTCCGCATCTCTAAATATTTTAGGCAAGTGGCACGCACTTCTGCTGGCCGTGTGCAGACTCTCCTGTGCGCTTCAGTTCAGATGTTGTTAACTAATGTGCTTGGTGATTTTTTATTTAACCACGGTGTTAAAAGTCGCAAAGGTACGTTAAAAGCCGCCTCACTGGGACTATGGTTGCTTTTAAATTCCAAAGCATTACCACGTCTCAAACTTCATAACCCTTCTTGTCGCTCACACCATTACGGTTAAAAGAACGGCTTACAATACATCATTTCTACGATAGCTCTCATGTTATGGAATTAATTAAAATCAACAAGTTATGTAAAAGCCGCCTCACTGCCGCTTCTACTGGCCCTGTGCACACTCTCCTGTGCACTTCCGTTCAGCTGTTGTGAACTAATGTGATTGGTGATTTTTATTTAACCACGGTGGGCTCTCATGTTATGGAATTATTTAAAATCAACAAGTTATGTAAAAAGCCGCATCACTGCCGCTTCTGCTGGCCCTGTGCACACTCTCCTGTGCGCTTCCATTCAGCTGTTGTGAACTAAAGTGATTGGTGCTTTTTAGGTCTCGCTGGTGTTAGCAGTGCATAGCGCTGCTCCAGCAAAAGACCTATTGTTGTGGGTTTCCTGGGAATGGCTGAGAGGGGGTGGTTACGTGCATAACCTCAGTGATTTCACCTTGAGGACGCGCTTCAGCTGGTGGGCTCGCATCACGTGTTCAGACTCTCCTGGGCGCTGCAGCTCTGGTGTTGTGAACGTGCCGAACGTGCCTAATGACTGCGCCTAATGACTTCCGTCTATCAGTCTAGCCGTCAATGTGCCCCGACGCCCCCACTCACCGGGTCTCTCATAGTCCTCTCGTCCTGTCCCGCGGTAGTGGCGCTGTCTTGACAGGCTTTTTGGCTCTATTTCGGAGTGATGTAGACTTTAAGCTTGCTCACACCTATGGTCTGTATTATTACCTTGTGTTGGCCCTTTTAAGCCCTTTTTCCAGACCTAGAAGAGGATAGCTGCTTTATATGATGATAGATCCCTTATTCTTGACTCTAATCCATCTATTGCCTATTGGCTTTGACATAGTTATGTGTCCTTTTATTATCCTGCCTATAGTAGAGGGTGGATCCTGTGGTCCTGACTTTATATTACACATTGGTATGGTTTGTGTAGGTACTCTGACAGAGCTAAGGGTTATTTAATTCTTCTCAGGCCTACAAGGCCCAGAACTAGAGAGACTCCATTTTGTTTTCTATCCCTGCAGAGCTGAGATGCTTGAAGGGGAAAGGTAATGTTTATAGTTAAAGCTGTTGTCCACCTGGAGAGAACCGGTCTGGGCCAGCCCTTATCGGTAGGCTGTATTATTCTCTGTGTGGAAGACACAACAAAAGGCCGGCCGGCTGGGTGTGTGTCCTTGACGCGGAGTGGTGCAGCGATCTGATGGGCGGCGGGCTGATGGCTGGAACTTTCCATGAGGAAACAGCATTCCATAATAGTGAAGTGCAGAGGCGGAGTCAGTTAGTTGAGTTGAGTTGGAGTTGCAGAAAGAGCTTGAGCTGGAGAGAGTTCGAGCGAGAAGGAGTTGAGCTGGAGCTGCAGAGTGAGTTGAGTTGGAGGAGCGGAGAGAGTTGAGCTGAAGTTGCAGAGAGTTGAGCTGGAGTTGCAGAAGGAGTGGAGAATCAGAAAGAGTTTATGTTGGATTGAAGCAGAGGAGAGGAGTGGAGTTGCAGGAGGAGAAGAGACAGAAGATGCTTGGAACAGAGAGAAGACAGACAGACAGTCAGTGAGCTGGAACTGAAGGAAGCAGTCAGAAGCAGTTACTTATCAGGAGGAGTTGTGAATAGCTGGAGTCTGAAGTATTGCCTTTTAGAAGAGACTGAAGTTATATCGTGGATTAATCTGTGGGAGCAGCTGGAGTGAATTGGACATTGGCTTGGAGACAATCAGATAGAGTGAAGAAGCTAGTGGAGCGAACGATTATCAGAGCGGCAGAAACCATTAGACTGAAGTTGGAAGGTGGAGAGAGTTCGTGGGGGAGAGGAGTCCAGTGCAAAGTGATCAGCGCAGATGTGTGTCCAAGAGTGCAGGAGAGAATCTAAGACGAGCTAAGGCACAGACGAGAGAGGAGCCCAGATGACTGCTAGAGCAAGACCCCACACCTCCCAGGTGATATCCTTCTGTATTTCCAAATATTAACCTTGTCCTTATACTGTATGTCTAATCCCTTTTCTTTCAGCGGTGTGTTATAGTTCCTGTTAGTTACAGAGACCCCGCAGATAACATTGTCCCTGTTATATGTCTAATCCCTTTCCTTTCAGTGGTGTGTTACAGTTCCTGTTAGTTACAGAGACCCCGCAGATTTGTGTATGTGTATTCTATTGTTATTGTAATAAAGATACCCCAGTTCTTAGTGAACCAGTGTGCATGTGTTGTTCTTATGATAAAGCTAGCCTTTCTTCTAACCAGATGCTTTAGCAACTGATGGATCAAAAGGAAATAGGAGCGTTTAAATCAGGGAATAACTCTTGCATACAGTGTGTGTCTCTTGTTCTTAAAGCACAGGTAACCTTTCCTTCTAGTCAGGTGTTACAGCCAGAACAGATGCTGCCCCATATCCGGTAAGTAGCCACTGAATAATTAGGGAGAGAGAGGAGCCCTTGGGCTAGAGGAACATTAGTATACTGAGTGATTCGGCCATCCCATAATATTATTGTAGTAGCAAACCCTTAGTGAATAGTGAGAGAGACTTCCCAACATAGAGAGAGAGAGAGATAGAGCTAAAGGTATTCATAGAAAAGTGATCGTCGTTGTGTAGCGGCGTTAGTGAGAGCACTGATTGTGGTCAGTGTGTATACCCGCAAGATTGTGGCTTGAGAGAGCACCGGGGGGATACGGTGTGTAATGAGATCGCCTCTAGGGAAAGTGGGGTTAGTGAGAGCATCAGGTGGAAGCCTGGTGTGTAGGTCCGCCGGATTGTGGACCGGATAAAAGGAGAGCACTGGGGCTGCAGCTCCGTGTGTATGGCATGCCGGATTGCGTGTCGAGTGAGCACTGATGGTGATCAGTGTGTAATGGTAAATAATCAGAACTGCCCCAGGGTAGATTAGTCTGGACCCATGTGGTCGCGAGACTATGAGGTATGAGTGTGGTGTAGGGCATGTACGTCCTTAGTAATCAGTGAGTATTCCCAGTAATCCCTATAGATTTAGTGGTGTTTCTAATGATATGAGCTTGTATATTGCGAGTTCCCCATCCTCAGGTAGGTACCCAGGTGCCTGGATAGATGGGTCCTGAGGAGGGAGGTGGTTACTTTCCGGGTGGGTTGGAGGTGCTCCAAGGAGCTGATCCCATCTGGTTCGAGAACCCGGTCGTTACAGGCGCTGCATGGGATTCGTAGGCGGCTAGCTCCCTTCCCTTCACAGGAGCGCGGGGTAGGCTCCCGTCCGCTTCCTGTCTGTGGTGGTGGCCCCGCCCTCAAGCAGGCAGTCCCGGGCAGTCCAGCCTGGCTTCCTGTGTCTCGCCTGTGTAGAGGGACCGGAAACACTCAATCCAAGAAAGGTACGTTGCTTGTTGTGGTCGGCATTTGCTTGCAGCGTTTCTCAGTAGTGTCTACCAACTTTGTTTGATGCGCTCTAAGCTTTCAATTAGTGTAGTGTAGTTCCTATTTTCCCAATAGGCCCTGCGCATTGGAATAACATAAACAGTAGTATCGACGTAGAAGTGCGGATCTTCCAGGCCTCTACTGACTATGCTAAACTTAATTGGATTTGTTACCAACTAGCTCAGAGGTCACTGGAAACTTTCTTCTCTGAATAGGAAGTGATCAGCTTCCCTGGTACAGAGAAGAAGGGATTCAGTTTTCCAACAACCGTGCAACATGACAACTTTGCTCCTCAGATAAGAGTCAATCTCTAGGGTCGTGTGAAACAATAGACAGTCATTTTACTCAGTGAGTTGTAGTGCAGATTACTTTCACAATATGTAGAGAATAGAGAGACAGGCGTTTTCAATAAAGGGTAACATTTATTGAACAGTCTTTCTTCTCGTACAAGAGAAATGAATTGCCACAATTGCAAGACTTGTTATTATAAAAAGTACTTACAGTAAGATGAGTATTGCGAAATAATACTGTAAAAGCTTTGATATGGTTTCTTAGCCATACAATGGTTTAAAATGAATAAAACATATATACATTCATATATACATTAGGCTAAAATACTCAACTGGTGCTTCTAACTACGCCTACCCCAGTGTACCTGACCTAAGCCTAATACTTGGGAGGGGAGTAAGTAAGTAGCTTTAAGTTAAGTTAGTTTTGCCAAGGTTTGCTTCAAGAATTCTCTCTAAGGGTTTAGTCAACACCATACCTCTGGAATAGAATGATGGAGGTCTGGTATCTCCTTCAGGGAACTCGATATCCCAGTCACTCGCAAGAGTGGGCTGGAAACACCGGAGCTGGATTTCTCTGCAGGAGAAAAGACAGCGTCTCTCTCAGCGCGTCGAGGAGGAGGAGGAGGGGCAGCGTCCGCGGGCAGCTTGCATCTGCTGGGCTCTTGCAGGGGATGGCTGTTCAGCTCCTAAGTTCACCACACCATTGTTCGCTCATTAGCAGCGATAGCAGTAGCGATAGCAGCTACGGTATCATCAGCATAACAGCAGCAACTTCAGCGAGACAGCTTCAGCTTCAGCGAAAACAGCATTTGCTTAAGGCAACGTTGGTAATATTTATACCTGAAAGGTGCCTTGTTTGACGTAAGTTTTTGGACATAAGACGTCAATAAAGATGTCACTAGGAAGTGATCGTCTATCAGTGCTCATTAGAGTTCTATTACTAATCAAAACATAGCAAGCGGGGCTTTCCCAGGTTGCTGAGTTTTTATCTTGTTGAATAACTCGGAGTGTTAATCTAGGAATCTTAGATAGTAACTTCTGCTATGTCGTTGCACTAATTAGCTGCAAAGGAAGTGGCAGAGGAAGTGATTCTGAAATGTGGCTCTGTTCGTGTGAGGCCAGAGACGAGTTTCTGAATATTGCATTTGATAGGTTATGCCAATATAGGGGCACAAGGGGATTATAGCTGTATAGTGGCATAAGGTCACAGTATCGATCAGGGTCCTAGATTATTTATTTATTTTATTTGTTTGCATTTATATGGCGCACAGCTACCCAACAAAGGGTTTCCCGGCGCAACAGATCCCAGTGTCAGTGCGGTTACAGGAATTAGATGTTGAATAGCCATGTTTTTAGGGCTTTCCTGAATTTGATGTAGCTTGGTTCAGACCGCAATGTGTGTGGCATTGAATTCCAAAGTGTGGGTCCTAGAAATGAAAAGGACTTGCCACCCATGCGTGACAGCTTGATCTTTGGGATTTCAAAATTATTTGCCGTAGAGGAACGAAGAGATCTGGAGGGACGGTAGGGGCGCATCAGGCTTTGTAGGTATTTTGGGGCGGTATTGGTGGAAATCCTGTGCATGAAACATAGGGATTTGAATTTGACCCGATTTTCAATTTTTAACCAGTGTAGTTTCCTAATGTATTTGGTAGTTGGAGTAGTGATAGGAATTTTCCAGAGTAGTCTGGCTGCTGCATTCTGTACTGACTGTAAACTGCGGACAGTAGCTTTATTTGCCCCCAGGTACAGAGCATTGCCATAGTCTAATCTGGATGTGATCAGGGCGTTGACAACTGTTTTCTTGGTGTTTTCAGGTAACATCCAGCAGATCTTTTTGAGCCATTTCAATATGGCGATGCAGGTAGATGAAGTTTTTACTGCTTGCTGATGTAGACTGAGTGAGTCGTCAATAATGACTCCCAGGTTGCGAGCATGCGCGACAGGGGTTGGGGGGTACCCATTTCAGATGGCCAGTGTTGGGGTCCCCAAAGTTCTTTGTTTTTACCCAGCACGATTAACTCAGTTTTCTCGCCGTTAAGTTTTAGGAAGTTTTTCTGCATCCAACCAGCGATTTTACTAAGTCCGAGTTGTAGGGAAGAAGAATTGTCAGCGTCTGCTGCTGATAGCGAAAAAAGCAGATGAGAGTCATCAGCGTAAGAAAACCTTAAAAGCCCAGTGTCTTCCACAATCTTGGACAGGGGACTCATATAAACATTAAAAAGCAACGGGCTAAGAATGGAGCCCTGAGGTACTCCGTGTTTAAATGTCCTTGTATCAGAACAGGCAGTTTGCGAAAATACCTGAAACGTTCGATTTTCTAATAGGGATCTGATCCAATTAAGAGCTGCCCCGCGAATGCCTAGGGAGTGGAGAGTCTGGGCAAGGACCGCATGAGACACGGTGTCGAATGCCTCGCTGCGGTCGAGTAGCACAAGTGCTACTGTTTCGCCCTTATCCACCATGCGACGGATGTTTTCGGTCACCCCTAGCAATGTAGACTCTGTGGAAAAACCTGCACGAAATCCCGACTGGTGAGATGGTAACAGATCATGAATGGTGATGAAATCTGTAAGGCAACGATGGACATGCTTCTCTAATAACTTAGCAAAGGTGGGTAGCAATGATATTGGGCGGAAGTTAGCTGGCAGGTTGGGGTCTGCGCCAGCTTTCTTTAAGAGTGGATGAATCATCGCATGCTTTCATTCACTGGGTACGGTTTGTTCAAGTAACGACGTATTAAGAAGATCAGTGATTGTAGTTAGAACGTTACTGCTAAGTTGTTTTAAGATTGAACATGGCAGTGGGTCTCTAGGAGAGCCCGATTTGATGGTTTTTAGCAGCCCTTGAACCATATCAGGATTCAGCAGGGGCCAACTATCTAGTGTGGCAAAAGAAGTATCAGCCAAGGAAGGGCAATCAGTAATACCTATGGTATTACCTGACGTATGTGATGAACAATTGGAGGTCGCTTCAGGAGTGAAGTCGTGTTCATTGGCAGCGTGATCGATATCTTGGTGGATTTTATCAACTTTGTGAATAAAAAAGTTGGCTAACAGGTCACATTGAGTTTTGTTTAGCTCAGGTGGAGGTTGTGACGTATTGGAGCCCGCCAGCTCTTTAACTAGCTTGAAAAGTTTTTTAGAGTGATCTAAAGCATTTGTGATTTTTGTGCAGATGAATTCTGCTTTGACTTTGCTACACTGTTTTTGGTAAGCTGTTAGCTGAATTTTATATTTTTCCTTATCTGCAGGTAAGTAAAACCTCCTCCATTGACGTTCGAGATTCTTACATTTAGTTTTTTCATTTTGTAAAATATCATCGAACCATGGTGCAGGAGAGCGATGGGTGTTTTGTTTTAACTTAGTTTTAGGCAGAATGGAATCAATGGCTGAAAGAAGCCAGTTTTGTACTGTGGAGGAGAGCTGTTGGACAGTAGTCTTAGTGCAAGGACGATGTTTTTCCAGTAGGGCATTGAGGCTGTCAATATCAAGTTGTTTCCATTTCCTTATGAGCTGAGTGGGTAAAGGTGTGTTGTCATTGTTTGATATGTCAACCTGAAGATTAAATTTAACCAGGAAGTGATCGGACCAAAGCAGAGGCTGGGCAGACTGCGTCTCAATGTTGTTGAGGTTGGAAAAGATGGGATCCAACAGATGTGCTGCACGGTGTGTAGGACCGGAATTTTTTAAGGTTAGATTAATAGCTGCTAAGTCATTTATTAGAACTTTGGCCAAGGAGCATTTCTCATCCTCTAAATGCAGGTTTATATCACCTAGAATAGTGAAGTTGGCAGTTCTCATGGCCAGTGGACCGATGAGTTCAGACATATTTGTGACCCATTTGGATGCTGCCGCCTCGGGAGGCTGATATACAAGGATTCCGGATAGGGTGAAGTTAGGGGCTAATGTAAGTTTGAAAATCGCCGCTTCAGAACCACCGCATAAAAGCGGCTTAAAATCGCAGTGAAATGATTTTTTAAAAATTACAGCAATTCCTTCACCAGGTTTCTTATCCCTGTCCAGTCTGGTAATGGCATAGGAATCAGGAAGTGCCATAACTATATCAGGTCCTGAGCTATCTTTGAGCCATGTTTCTGTAACAAACAGGACATCCGGTGTTTCATCTAAGAGCAAATTGAAAATTTCTGTTTTATGTTTTGGTAAGGAGCGACAGTTGAGACTAATGAAGGAAAATAATTTTGATTTTAACTGTGTCTTGATGGAATCATCTGCGTAGATTAGAACGCAACACCCACTCCACGAATTCATGTCCATCAAATTACTAAAACTAGAGCAATAAGATGCATGTGTAACATTGCCCACCCCAAATACATATATGCATTTGAAACAGGCGTATTTGTAATACGTGAAAATGTAGCTACTGTACGTTTTTGAAGCATAGAAATCATTCAAAATTATAGCATATGAAATCAATGAACGATTTTGCAAAAAGAATTACACATGAAATATCTCTGAATACAGAAAAGAAGGGCGAGATAATTTCATCACAAACAAAAAAATGCATTGCAGTAAAATGTGCTAGAGGCTGGTGTAAAATTATTATGTGAATGAATGAATGAATGAATGAATGAATGAATGAATGAATGAAAATTATTTGTAAAGCGCGCGACGGCCAAACGGCTTCCTGGCGCTGGGAGCTCTAAAGAACCGGACAGACAAGGCCAGGAGGATTAGCAGGGGTAGGCCTGGGCAAACAGGAAAGTTTTTAGCGCTTTACGAAAGTGGGAAAAGATAGGGATCGAACGCATAGAAAGAGGAAGGGAGTTCCAGAACCGGGGGGCAAGAACAGAAAAACGGGTACCACCGGTGCGAGATTTGCGAAAGCGGGGAACAGTGAGGAGGGCAGAAGATGAAGAACGGAGAGTGCGGGCAGGGGTGTGAAGAGAAACCAGAGAATTGATGAAAGCCGGTCCAGAGTGATCAAGGGCCCGATAAACAAGGCACCCTAATTTGAACAGGGATCTCTGCAAGATGGGCAACCAGTGAAGGGATTTAAGGACGGGAGTGATGTGATGGGTTTTGGGCAAGTGAAAGATGAGACGGGCGGCCTGATTCTGGATAGCTTGTAAGCGGCGGGTTTCATAAGCTGGAATGCCGGCGAACAAGCTATTGCCGTAATCAAGGCGGGAGGTGATGAGGGCAGAAATAATAATTTTAAGGGAGTCAAGAGAAAAGAAACGAGAGATTTTCCGGATCATCCGGAGGGAGAGAAAACAGGAGGACACCACGGCACTGACCTGGCCGTGCATGGACAGGTCCTGTCTAACCTTGATGCCCAAGGTTTTAACGGAAGGAACAGGGGTGGGGGAAGGGCCAAGAATGGGAGGCCAGAAAGCAGAGGACCAGGGGTTGGATGAGCCGCCAATCAGAACAAGCTCAGTCTTATCGGGATTGAGCTTGAGGTGGTTGGCGCTCATCCACCCAGAGATGAAAACCATGGTGGAATGAAAAAAAGATAAAGCGTGAGAAGATGAGGAAAGATCAAAGACGAGCTGGAGGTCGTCAGCGTAGTTATACACAGAGACCCCCAGCTCAAGAAGGGAAGAAATAAGAGGGTGAATGTAGAGATTGAAGAGAAGGGGAGAAAGAGAGGAACCTTGGGGGACCCCACAGGGCACCGGGAGGGGGGAAGCAGAAAAGCCAGGAAGGTGAACAGCTTGAGAACGGCCTGTCAGAAAGGAAGTGATCCAGGAGAAGACAGTGCCTCGTATGCCCGCTGCGCTGACACGGTCCAGAAGAATGTTATGGTCGACCGTGTCAAACGCAGCGGACAAGTCGAGGAGGATCAAAGCTTGGGGAGAGTTGACGTCGGCCTTGGCTTTAAGCTCGTCAAGGACGGCTAACACCACGGTTTCGGTCGAATGACCTGAACGGAAACCGGCCTGGTGAGAGGCCAAAAGCTGGTTCCGTTCAACATAAGCAGAAAGACAGGAAGTAACATAAGATTCGAGAATTTTAGCAAGATAGGGAAGAAGAGAGATAGGTCTGAAGTTAGAGGGAAGAGAAGAATCAAGACCAGGTTTTTTAAGAATGGGAGAAACAATAGCAGATTTAAATGAAGAAGGGACCAATCCAGTGGAAAGAGAAGCATTAAGAAGAGAGAGGGGGGTGTCAGGGCAGGAAGAAAAAAGGGTTTTGAGAATACGGGCAGGGGCACAGTCAGTGGGGGAGCCAGACTTGATTTTTGTGAGCAGAGCTAGAAAAGCGTCCAAGGAAAGGGGAGGGAAAGAAGAGAAAGAAGATTTGGGCGCAGAGGGGACAGAGTGAGGAGGAGTAAAAGGAGTGACCAGGATGTTAGATTTAATATTAACAATCTTCTCAATGAAGAAGTTGTTAAGAGAGGAGCAAAGGACCTGGGAGGGAGTGAAGTGAGGGCAAGCACGATCAGAAGTGGCCAAGTTCTTAACCAAAGAAAAGATTTCTTTGGATTTATTAGCCGAGAGCGCCACTTGTTCGGAGAAGTATTTGGTCTTAGTGGTCAGGATGGCTTTCTTGTACTCCCTAAGAAGTAATTTGTATTTGGCCTTGAGGTCAGGGCAGTAGCCACGACGCCAAAGGCGCTCTGAGCGTCTAAGCTCCAATTTGAGAGTCTTGAGCTCCGGGCTAAACCAACGGTGAGCCTCATGAGGGCGAATGGACTTGACTAACTTAAGGGGGGCTACCAAATCACATGCGGAGGAAAGCCAATTACCAACTGCAACGGCCTGAGAGTCAAGGGAAGTGTCAGTGAGGTCAGGGGGAGAGGAAGCAAGGGAGAGAGAAAGGGAGGCCAAATCAACATGATTCCAACTACGGGCAAAGACATTCTTGGGACGAGGGGGCTTGTGAGGAGGGCCAATAGTGATAGAAAAGGAAATGAGAGAATGGTCGGACCATGTACATGGGAGGATGCTGGGAGAGGAAACTATGTCCTGAGATGACCACACTTGGTCCAGGATGTGTCCAAGATTGTGGGTAGGGACCAGAACATGGGAGTTCAGGTTGAGGCAGAGGAGAGTGGCCGTGAAGTCCTTGGATGCTGAGTCCTCCCTCGGGTCGCCAGGCCAGTAGTTAAAATCCCCAAGCAGGAGAACAGAGGAGTTGTTAACCACCAGCGTGGCGAGGAGTTCCTGTAGGGAGGCCACAAACAGGGGCATGTTCAGGGGAGGGCGATAAACAAGGACAACAGTGAGCGGTGTAGGCAGATTGGAGGAGCGAGCGACCAAGAAGTCCACTCCAGCAATGGGTGTTTGGGGGAGTAGCTGAAATTGAATAGAGGATCGGACAATCATGGCAACGCCCCCCCCAGTCTTGTCCGCGGGGCGATCGGCCCGGAGGGCATAATAAGAATGGGGAAGGATGGCTAGGATGTCGGGGAGGGAAGCCTCCGAAAACCATGTTTCCGTAAGAAACAGAAAATCTGGGGAGTCTGTGGTAAGAAGGTTAAACAGGTCAAGTTGGTGTTTGCCTGCCGAGCGAGTGTTGAGGAGATAAGCAGAGGCAGTGTGGGGGGGAGATGAAGGACCAGAGGGGAGAGAGTCAATGTCCGGCGTAGGCAAGGGAGTAATTGGATGTGGCAGCACAACACGGTCTGAATGGGGGACATAGATATCTAATGCAACAAGATGCTGCATAAGAGTAAGGGGAAGAGGCACCTCAGTGGAGCAGGCGAGGAGTTGTGCAGGCGTGTATGACAACAGAGGAACAAGGGGTGTGGCCCCTGGTCCCGGCCCGTCGCGGACGGGCGCAGACGGGCTTAACTTAGGCGCAACTTCGGCGCGCCTGCGCCGCGCCCGCTGCGCTCGTCCGCTGCGCGGCCGGGATATTAGTGCCATAAGTAGGGGACCGGAAGTAGTAGGGCGTGGCAGGGGGTGGAGGGACAGAGGAGCTGCCCCGCCAACCAGAGAGCAGCCCAAGATGGTCGCCACGCCCGTCCCCGCCCTCGTGACCTGCCCGTCAGAGGGGGAGGGAACGCTCAGCGTGGGGCGCTCTGGCGGCGGCGGCGAAGATGTATCTAAAATAGAAGTAGAAGTAGAAGCTTCTGTTCTCTATGAAAAGCTCTACTTTAAGCAAAGAATTTTCGTGCCAGAAAGAGGTGAATATTAAAAAGTGTTCAATTCAAAAGAATTTTAGCTTGAACGGGGAAAATAGAGTTCCAACACTTTTAGCAGTTTTTGTTGGTCAAAACTGAAGGCCGAATTCAGAGTTCATGGGAACGCTGTGTGTCGGAATGCTTCTCTAAAGTTATTGTTTCTGTTCGGGTGAGAACATCATATCAGACAGGCTCTCAAAGAATTGGTCTACAAAATCAGGTGACAGTTCGACCAAATTCGGTAGTGCTGTAACTTGGCAGGTGTGAGAATGATTGCTGTCATCAAAGGCTGGATCAGCAATGTTCACAGAAGGTCGTACCTGGGCGATGTTGCTTTTGTCACTCGCTCCACTGTTCCCACCTAGTCGTAGTACAGGAGTCTGAACGAATGCCGTCATCAGGATTGGTAGCCGCTGGGGACAACACAATGCGTGAGCCGTTATCGGACTGAGCAAAATATCGATATCCATTGGTACTGCTGATGGAAGTGCAAGACAGGTGTCCAACACGCACTCATCTCCGCATAGCATACATCGTAGTACAGGTAAGATGCAGTTTTGCCATATCGGTCTGAATGAAAGGAACCAGGTCATGTTTAGATCTCTCAGCCTGGCCAATCCAAGGACTCTAGTTATTCTGTCCCGGTAGCGCACTGCTAGGATTGTTTCTTCCATTCCCATAGGAGTCATGTCTAAGCTGTGGCTTGCCATATCGGAGCAGGAGGGTCAAAAATAAAATCCCTGCTACAAGTCCCAAAAATAGGGGTATGCCGCCAAAGACTGAATGGACAAAATTGGGAACGATTCCCAGAATTGCTTGAAATGGTGTTAGCTGTCCCGTAAAAATCGTCTTAAATATGCCTGGGATGCCTATGGCACTAGACATGTTAAGGAGTTGGCTCAGCATTTCTACGAAATGCACGGGGCAATTTGTTGATAAAAGGTCATGAACCTCCGTAGCTGTCCTTACAACTAGGAGATCATACGTCTCTTTTGATGACGTGATGGGCACTGTTGTCTGCAAAAGCACAGACTTCATTTTGCTTAAAGTATCAATTCGTATAGAAGAGAAATGCAGACGAGGCCAGATGGGAGTCTCTATGTCTCCAGGGCCGCTCGGGAACAATGCTTGCATACAGCATTTGACCATGGAAGTTACGCTTACGAGATATGCTTTCCCTGGCAAAAGGCCACAACATCTGTGATCCGTTCTTAGAATGTAACTCCCATTCGCGAGTTGCATAAAGAAAGGCTCTATCTGCGTTGCAGGTGTGACAAGCTGGTGGCATGAAAGGTTGTTAGTATTACCTTCACAGACTCCATGTAAATTAATACCCTGGCACAAAAGTATACCGCTTAGTGAACGTTTACAGTTTTCACCACTAAGAAATACATTTTTGTTGCTGTCACTGTAGCATGAATGTGTGTATGGTAATTTCCATGCTGATTTAACATATCTTTTACCTAATCGTTCATACTGGCCAGTAGGTATGTATTCAAGGCACTTTTTAAATCGGAAAGTTGTTATCGGAATTGTGATAAACCCGTGTATTATCCATTCAATGACAGGACTTTCTGACATTGTCAATGGTAATCTCTCAAGTTTTTCGATGCTCAGGATTGTATAGTCTGCTCCTTTCTGTGCCAAGCTGATTTGTTTATCAGTAAGGTTAAAAATGGAAAATAAAGACGTTGTGTTGATTAAACGCCAAGGCACATAGCCTGAACGAAGATTTTGCAGCGTCCAGCCTAACTGTACAATAGAACGTAATTGTGACTGGCCATGCTGTAACATTAGCAAGTCTCTGTCTATTATATCAAAGGCAGAGGATACAATATTGTCCAACGAATATATTCTGGAGGACAGAGTCATTAACCCATTGTCCACTACAGAAAGTGATTTTTCCAAATTAATACGATCAATTTCTCGTATTTTTTCAGCTGTTTCAATTTGTGTGACTTTCCAAGCCTCGTTGTATACCGCATAGATACTGGTCGCTATGAAACGCTTTTGACGCTGTTTGCGTGGTCCCATAATAAAATCGCGCAAATCAGCACCTTCTTTAAGTAAAGACAAGTGTTTGCTTAATTTCAGCCAGTGTGGATGATCCTAGCCATTCGAGGCAGAGTTTCCCTACACTGTATGTTGTTACTATCCCTGGATGTTGTCTCTGGGAGTATCTAGGGTCTTGTCTGGTCATTTTTAACCCCTGTATTTTATTCAGGAATCTATCTTGACAGTTGTTTGTGTCAGTAGGCCAGATTAACCACTTTTTCCAATCAGGATGTGTTCTGTTTAAATGTAAAATTTTAGTTACGTCTATCTCAATATCTGTTGTTGCATTTTCAGGTATTGGCTTTGGAATAGACGGCTTGTTTAGGTCTTTGATTTTAGCTAGGCCAAGACAGGATGTTTGATGAATTGTGTCATTTAAAAACATCATTTGTTCTGGTATCATGCAGGTTCTGAATAATGCTTCTAGGCCTTGTACCTGCCAATCTTTCGTACCCCAGATGGTTTTTTTTCAATGTTATTTTTCCAATAATCAAAACCAAATGTCATCATTTTTTCATAAAATGCTTCTGAATATATCAATTTAGTGTTTGTCAGCATTGTTTTCAATCCTGTTTTATCTAACAGTTTGTAATAAAACGTTTCTGCATCACTGGTGTTACACCCTGAGAAGTACTTGAATTTCTCAAAGAATGTTTTAGAACTGCTTTTAGGTAGTGTAGCACAATGTTCCCATTGATTATACTTAAAAACATTTCTAGGCTGTGCAGATTTATGCAAATAATGATCGCCATAATGTGTAAAACAGAACATCTGTTCATAACTAGACGAACCTTGTAAATAATCATGTTCTGTGAATCTAGCTGACATTACTAAATCAGACATCATGGTATTAATACTATCAAAGTCCCAATCATCAGAGAATGTACTAGGTTTTACAAAGTCACTTAAGGAAACCTTCAGTTGATGAGGATACTTCAGGATCTCGACCGGACCATAGATCTCATAATCAGTTTTTTCCCATACTACCCCACTGGGTATTGGAATGGATGTGACATTTACTGTTGACAGTTCTCTTTTCTTCACGTGGGATGATCTGTGTGGTTTGAGGACTAAGTTGATGTTCTGACTTGCTGTGTCCATTGTACTATATTTTCCCTCAATGAATTTTCCCAAACAAAGTACCATGATGAGCCAAAGCAGGAGGAAAAATACACCTAGACCGAACCAGAACTCTAACCATGGGGAAATAAGGTAGATTTCCTTCAGTTGATGAAAGAGTTCTGTTGCTTTTTCTTTAAAAGTCTTTTTTTGTCTGGCATCACTTCGGGGTTGCTTTGATCCTCGGAAAAGTTGTCTAAGTCGAAGAAATAACCAGAGGCAGTTCTGTCAATTGTTGGGATTGTTCTTTCAATTTGTCTTTCGGAAGCACTTTCTGATGCCACATCATTGTAGACCGGTGTTTCTTGACGAACTGTTTCAATCTGTGTCTCAAGAGGCACGAGTTCCATGGCATTATTGCATAGTCCTTCTCTGTGCACTGCAGGCTGATCGAATGTGATTAGTCTTTCAGTTTGAACCTCTTGGATTGTTGCGAGTTTGGGTATTCTGTTGTTTCTCGGGAGTCCACTGGGCCTACTGTTGATTATAGGCCACATGCTTGTGGTTTTACCAGGTTGATTGATACAACTCTGTTCTCCTTTTTACCAGCAAGGGGCGGTAGTACTACTGATCTTGTTCCGGTGACTGCCAAGACAGGTACTGCTTTTCTGTAAGAAGGCACAAATTCCTTCTTCACCGCTATTTTTCACCGCTATTTTTTCTCTGACTAGATCCCCAATCTTTGGAATCCAGACAGGCCTTGTGTGGTATCTGGCTGTTGCTTTAACTTTATGTTGCTTAAGGATTTTCTTGTTTCTTGTTTCGTTCAAGTCCTGTAAAACAGCCAAACGATCTTCGATGTCAAAGTCTGTTTTCTTATCTTGTACCACTGATACTTGATTATCTAGGTCCTGAATTCTCATTCTAGTTCCGAACAATAGTTCGCATGAGCTGAAACCTTTTAGAGAATTTCTTGGCAAATTATTAAGACTGATTTGGACACTTATTAAATGTTTGACCCACCCAGCGCCTGAACCTAATACCTTCGCTGTTATAGATTGCTTTATGTCCCGGTTTTTTCTTTCTACCACACTGTTCCCTTCGGGGTGTGACGGACAAGAATACCGCAACCCAACTCCCATGCTGGCCATGGCCTCCTTATAAGCTCGAGAGCTGAAAGCAGGACTTTCAGCTCTCGAGCTTATAAGCAATTGCGTATGTGCCGATAAAGACTCGCAGATCTTTTATAACCGTTCTGGCGTCAGCCGAGCGCTGGAGACCACATTTTTTAAGTGTGTTTAGCCTTAAGGATTAATAGGACGCAGGATGGGATGTAGACAGCGTTACGCTGTTTCTGATTGGTAGCCGGTAGCGTAGTTCACTACTGCGATCCCTGTTACAGTTTTCACAGTTGTTTGCATATATATGGTGTCGTACACTCATTCCCGGCCACCAGTATACCGATTGTAATTCAGTCAGGGATTCCTTGATATTTTTGTGTCTAGGACCCAAACCCATGTGTGCGTCTGCTATTAAAAATATTCTCCTGTTCATGTTTTGGAATTACCCTATCCCCCACTCCAGGGATTCGAGCAAAAGGAACGGAGTTTGCATCGATTACGTATGCATTATTGAGTGGATAGTTTACGGGTAGTGCTGCACAGTCGCCTTTTACGGTCGTTTTTACTGCCAACATGTTTTCCCCGTCTATGTATTTTTCTGCACGCTTTTTTGTGGCTACGGAAGCTGGTTTAGTTGCTTCCGCTGTGGCTGTGTTAGCCAATGAATTCCCTGCAACGTGAACGCCATCACGTTGAAGACTCTGTGCGTGTATCACGTGAGTCTTTTGTAGTTCTTTCTGTACAAGAGCTACCTGGTTCCAGAGCAATTTATGCTTTATTGTGGCACCTGGGTCATCTTTGTAATCATTTTCAATCCAGCTCTGCAACTTATTATTGTAAGAGTTGACGCAAAAATGAGAATCGCACACGATTAGTGTCGGGAATTCACGTTCTGCATTTTCGAGCGCCATCTTTAAAGATCTGATTTCAGCTCTCTGAGCCGAACAGTTTCTAACTGATTCAGTTTTTGTTATTTTCGGTCTGAATTTACCGCACAGCCAACGACCTTTAATAATCGCACAGGCTGCATCGTAGAATTTGCTCTCTATGTTGAAATGCTGTACAAATCTATCTGTATAGATTATACAGGCGTACTGTGGGAGAGGCAGAAGTTCCATTGGCAGAGGATATTCTTCTTCATATTCTAAATCATTCAGTTCTTCGAATTGCGGGGTGAAATAGTATTTCACATCCTCCGCTCCAAGAGAATCTATACACTGTATCCATTTCAGATCCAGTGACACTGTAGGCAGGTTTACTGGGCTGAATAGCGCCTCGAAGGTGGATTCTGCTGTGAGGATATTAATCCGTTTGCCGTGTGCTAGTTCTCGTTCATTTGCTAATGCAATTTGCACTGCTTTCACAGTATTTTCTGTGGGACTGAATGTTTTTTCTGCTTGTGTGTACAAGTGAGATTTAATTGAAATTGATACCTTTTCTCCCTCATTAGAGGTTAGGTACGTGAATCTGCATCTTCCTGGAATGACTCGGATTACAAGATCGCGTGTGTTCTCACGTGTATCTAATTTTGTTTTTGCTAACATGTCTGTTTGCAGTGATCTCAAAATTTCTGTGTGTTTTTGAGTCCAGGTGATTTGTTTAAAATCAGGTTTAATTAGTTCGTAGAGAGGTTTAACCCTCTCTGCGTAATTTAGAATGTAAGTTCTACCGAAATTCAGAAAGCCTAGAATCGATTGTAAATTCTTCAGCGTTTTTGGAGCTTGGAGTACAGCACACTTCTCTATGAAGTTGTCCGCTAGGCTTTTCCCTTCACTTGATAATTCGAATCCTAAAAATAATACTGTCAGATGGGCAATTCGAGACTTTTTAAAGTTGAATTTGTAACCCTCTGTTGCGAACCCAAGTATAATGGTGTTCACTCTTTTCAAGTGAGTATCCAAGTCGTCATCTGTGAGATAAATATCATCTACTTAAGATAATGCCTCATCATCATATATTTGTAGTAACTCTGTTACTCTAGCTGAGAATAGTCCTGGGCTGTATTTGAACCCCTGTGGGAGCCTACAGAAATTTTTCTGAGACCCCATTACGGAGAAAGCGGTCAAGTATCTGCTTTCTGGTGCAATGTTTTGACAAAAGAAACCATTAGATATGTCTAATGTTGTTTTATATTTTTTCCTAACTATGTTGTTCATTAGTACAGCACTATGCAAATTTTTTACTGCAAAAGTTTTGCAACATGCATTAAGGTGTCTGTAGTCCAAAACTAGACAATATGAATTGTCTGGTTTGGAGACAGGAAACAAAGGATTGTTCATTTGAGAGGTGCATGTTTCAATCACCCCCTGGTATTCAAGTTGATCTATGATCTCCCTGACTTGTTTTTTATTTAGCTTCTTGCTTAATGGGATACTGCCTTTGGGCAGTTGGTTCACTTTTTAACTGGATTTTGTGAGGAGGTGAATACTCATCCCATCCTACATGATTTTTATATAATGCCGGTGCCTGGGCTACTGCCCATTTCCTTGCATAAGTATATTTTTTTGTGAATCGGAATGTGATTCGTGAAGGCAGGCATAATCATTTATTCGCCACGAGGGCACTCCCTGACAAACTCTGGGGGCTAATCTTTTTCAGCTAACAGAATATCATAGCCTTTTGAGAGTTTATCCCAAAATAGACCCCTTATTCTCCTAGTCTTATCACCCTCTATACGCAATGTTATTTCGTATATCTTATGGGGCTCGCTAAGTCTGGTGTCGGCAGTTTCAACCTGAATGTATTCATTCGTGTCCACTTTCTCCAGATGACTCATCAAGATCTTGCGGGCTATAGTGATTTCTGCTGCACTGTCTAGCATTGTCGGTGCCCACTCCCCGTTTTTCAACTGTGTCCTCAGTATTCTCGGCATGTTCGATTACTCTAATTCTGGCTACCTTCTTTTTTGGAAATTGAGATTTTTTACTCTGAGCAGGTTCCTTGTCTTTGGACTTGGTGTGCTCTCCTGGGTCTGACCGTCCTCTTCTTTCCGATTTCTGCAAAAAAGATCGAGAGGGACGTGTATCAATACTTTGATATCTATCAGGTTTTTTCAAATTATCCCTATTTCTAAGGTTATATCTTTTCTCAGAGGGCTCCCTCTGGGGAGACTGGTGTTCTCGAGTCTGAGTTTTTTCCGTCCGTCAAGGAGACCTTCCTCTGGACTGGAAAACGTTTTCCTTGGGAGTGGATTGTTTATTTCCATCCCAGCTCTTTTTAGGAGTGTTTGAATTATTTTTAATAAATAATTTTACTAACTCTCTATATGCTTTTGTTAGTTCTCTTATGTTAACTAAGAGTTCTTCACTTGACATTTTTTCAATGTCCGGATGTGGTGTGTAGCTGGCTAGAACCGGCCACTTTGCTCCTGGTCTACCTAGTGGACCGAGCCTGGTAATATGATCATTATGTTTTAGGGCGCCTTTAAACCAAAGTAAGTGTTCTTGGTATTTTAATGGGATTTCAGTCTCCTCGAAAGGAGCGTACTCTTCCGGTGGATCCTCTACTGTATAGTAGTGGAACTCGTGTGTTGCAGCGTTTGCCGCTGGAAATTTTATCCATGAATAGAATACCTCTGTCTGCCGATATTCGTGTGCCTCTATCACGAAGACGACTGTGCCACCTTGCGTGGTCAGTCCATTTTCTATAAGTTTTACCGTTATAGATTTTCTCAAATGTGCAGGGATGATTATTGCACCCGGTTCAGTAGTCCCGTCGGGACCCTGCTGAGTCGCATCTGCTGCGGCATCAGTTCCGTTGTTTAACACTGACATTTTATAAATGCAGGTTTTGCAGAGTAGGTCTCCAAGGAGACAAAGATTAGGTGCACAATATTTTGGAACACTGTATCCTTCAACGTTGAATAAACCAGAGCATTACATAGGAATCTCTTCCTACTAAGTTCGGGCGGATTTTAACCTTTCACCCACTCCAGACGTCTATTGGAGTATTTACGGGAGAAAGGGGTCTGTGTGAAAAATGCACGACTGAGTTACTCTAACGTCTTGCGTTAGTTTATCGCCTTACCAAACATTTGGGTGCCATGTAGTGTAGTTCCTATTTTCCCAATAGGACCTGCACATTGGAATAACATAAACAGTAGTATCGACGTAGAAGTGCGGATCTTCCAGGCCTCTACTGACTATGCTAAACTTAATTGGGTTTGTTACCAATTCTCTGAATAGGAAGTGATCAGCTTCCCTGGTACAGACAAAAAGGGATTCAGTTTTCTAACAACCGTGCAACATGACAACTTTGCTCCTCAGATAAGAGTCAATCTCTAGGGTCGTGTGAAACAATAGACAGTTATTTTACTCAGTCAGTAGTAGTGCAGATTACTTTCACAATATGTAGAGAATAGAGAGACAGGCGTTTTCAATAAAGGGTAACATTTATTGAACAGTCTTTCTTCTTGTACAAGAGAAATGAATTGCCACAATTGCAAGACTTGTTATTATAAAAAGTACTTACAGTAAGATGAGTATTGCGAAATAATACTGTAAAAGCATTGATATGGTTTCTTAGCCATACAATGGTTTAAAATGAATAAAACATATATACATTCATATATACATTAGGCTAAAATACTCAACTGGTGCTTCTAACTACGCCTACCCCAGTGTACCTGACCTAAGCCTAATACTTGGGAGGGGAGTAAGTAAGTAGCTTTAAGTTAAGTTGGTTTTGCCAAGGTTTGCTTCAAGAATTCTCTGTAAGGGTTTAGTCAACACCATACCTCTGGAATAGAATGATGGAGGTCTGGTATCTCCTTCAGGGAACTCGATATCCCAGTCACTCGCAAGAGTGGGCTGGAAAGGCCAGAGCTGGATTTCTCTGCAGGAGAAAAGACAGCGTCTCTCTCAGCGCGTCGAGGAGGAGGAGGAGGGGCAGCGTCCGCGGGCAGCTTGCATCTGCTGGGCTCTTGCAGGGGACGGCTGTTCAGCTCCTAAGTTCACCACACCATCGTTCGCTCGTTAGCAGCGATAGCAGCTACGGTATCATCAGCATAACAGCAGCAACTTCAGCGAGACAGCTTCAGCGAAAACAGCATTTGCTTAAGGCAACGTTGGTAATATTTATATCTGAAAGTTGCCTTGTTTGACGTAAGTTTTTGGACATAAGACGTCAATAAAGATGTCACTAGGAAGTGATCGTCTATCAGTGCTAATTAGAGTTCTATTACTAATAAAAACATATCAAGCGGGGCTTTCCCAGGTTGCTGAGTTTTTATCTTGTTGAAGAACTCGGAGTGTTAATCTAGGAATCTTAGATAGTAACTTCTGCTATGTCATTGCACTAATTAGCTGCAAAGGAAGTGGCAGAGGAAGCGATTCTGAAATGTGGCTCTTTTCGTGTGAGGCCAGAGACGAGTTTCTGAATATTGCATTTGATTGGTTATGCCAATATAGGGGCACAAGGGGATTATAGCCGTATAGTGGCATAAGGTCACAGTATCGATCAGGGTCCTAGATTAGAACGCAACATTAGCTAGATAAGAATATTTACATTTTAAAGAGCTGCGAATGTTGCTGTATACAAGGAGGCGCGATAGGCCAAGAATCACGCAAGCTGATGAAGTGGGGAGCCGGGATCCCAACCTAGGTTTCTTCTTCGAGAGAGACACACTTTCTGCTTTGCCCCAGCTCACCTCAGTCTGAAGTTCCAATGCTCACTCTGATCTGAATGGCAAATTTATTTACTCTTATAGCCTTAGACAAACGTTACAATTTATAGACTGTTTTAGGAGGAAAAAAGATTGCCTCAGCTGTGCAAGATCCTGTCTTCCTTGGATCCACCTGTTAGGCAGACTTCATTGCAGGCTCTCTGAGCTGGATGCACCCTGTTTAGTGGCCTCTTTATGCCGGGTGAGACCACCGCCTTTATCCTCTGGGACTCTCTCTCAGCCTCTCATGGCCCTTCCTGTGAGATTCAAGCAGACCTCTTCTCTGAGGTATTGAGCCCCCTCACACCCCATTGGGCCCCTGTATGCGGGCAGAAAGCCTTGAAGCCCCCTCTCCGGGGCTTTGCCTGTGTGGCGCTCAGTCCGATGCCTGCAGCCCTCTTTCTAGCCCTGCCTGTACAGTGTAGGTTGCCAAGATCCCCTCCGGGCTCTTTGCCTGAGGGGAGCCAAACCACTGTCCCTCCATCGAGGACCCCCATGGGGTGCGCATCCACCCATTCCTATTTGTACTGCAGAGTGCAGAGCCACTGCCCCTTCCTCTTGGCCTGGCCTGTGGGGATTATAGCGCAATGTCTCTTCCTGTAGAGGGCACCTGTGCATGAACCCCCCTCACTGGGCCCCGTCTGTGGAATGCAGGGGTAATGTCCTTCCATCGATGCCCCCCAAGGGGTGCGCATCCCCCCAACCCTTTCCCATTTGTACTGCAGAGCCAGAGTGCAGAGCAACTGGCCCTTCATTGTGGCCTGGCATGTGGGGCTTATAGCGAGATTTCTCTGCTTGTAGAAGGCGGGTCTCCATTAACCCTCTTCCTGCACCCACACCTGCGGAATGCAAGGGGTAATGTCCCTCGGTCCGTACCAGTTCCCGCTCCCTCACACCCTGACACTTTCAGCTTCTGCTCTGCCTTTACCCTCCGAGTTGAGGGTCCTGCGGGTGGGTGCGCTGCTCGATGGGACTTGGGAGCCCCCTCCCCGCATATGCTCCCAAGTACTGAGTGCTTTAACACCAATTAGGGGCGGCTGCCACACAGCCCCATTGAGTGCCGCCGGCCCCTGAATGCTTCTGCCTAGAAATGAACACGAAGCAGGGAGTGGGTGAATGGTCAGGAGAGGGGGCTATCCCGGAGGAAGGGGCGGGGAGTTATGATTTTATGGAGCGCTCAGAAGCAGCGCCTTTCAGATTTATGTGCACTTTGACAACCGCAAGATCTGAGGATTCCCTTCGAGGGATCTTCAGAGGGACTTTTGCAACCTTCTCAAAATTGGCTGGGGCTGATCTCTGGAGGGGCTTAGCATCAATAGTAACGTTTCCAAATTACCATCATGACTCTGGGCAATAGCTTGCTTAATCTTCCCAACGGCCCCCAGCGCCTAGAGACCCTTACGGGTGATTGTGCCGCTTTACAAATGTGGATTATCATGTCATATGCTGGGATTCCCATATAACTGTAATTACTAATCAAAGGCCAGCTTAATAGCCCACTCGCATTCTGTTAGCCCCGCACAGCTGGTCAGGGGGCGTCCTACACAGAGGGGTCTGGGCTGCTGCTGCCCTCACACTGCACTACAGCTAGTGCATACTGGCCGGGGTCTGCAGGAAAATGCACAGCTCAAGAGACAACTGCGTGGGAGCTATGCAAATGTTTATAAATGTGAATGCGGTGGCACTGGTGACTCTCTGGTGCCTATTAGACTCACAAGTCCTTGGGGGAAAAAACAATTTTGTGTTTGTAATCATTTTGGTGCATTTAAGACAGAGCTGCACGAAACTTCAACTTTTTAAAAGGATGCCCTGCCACGGTCTAAGGTAGCTCTGTGCCACCATGGCTCACTGCTTTTCTCTGCCCGGCCACAGGCTCTGGTGACTTGAGAAATCTGTGGCTCACAGGGCTCGGGTGGCTTCCTGACACTGTGGAACTGTTCCTTCTATGTTGTCTCAGGGATACCCATCTCTGTCGGAATCTGGCCTTCCCCTGGCACAGCTAGCATTGGGATGCTGTGGCTCACAGTACTCTGCGCCGCCACAGGCGGGGACTCACTGAGTCAAATCTGTAGTTGCACAGTTCATTAAAACAAGCATTTGCAATGCAATAGGTCTTGCATTTGTGAGAGTTTGAGCTATTGGCATTGTAAATGGCAATGCCTTTTATTAAAAGCGTTTGAAAACCTGCAAGCTGTGCGTAAACAAGCACTTTGTAATTGTAGTCCTTGCTTATGAGAAGCAAAGCTGGCAGTCTCTTTTACTGACAGCCTTGCCTCTCGTAAGCAATGACAATAAAAGGCATTGTCATTTAAATGCCAATAGCTCCAACTTTTGCAAATGCGAGACCTATTGCATTGCAAATGCTTGTTTTACATTAGGTGCATTGAATGTGCACCACATGGAGGTGGTGTACTGGCAATGCATGCATGATGGTGCCCCATTTGAGGGTTCCAGTTAACTCCCAGGCATTTGTTTCTTCGAATTTATTCTGGCATGTCTCCAGTGACAAAAGGAGCTACGGGTTCGATTTACAGCCCTGACGTTCACCAAAGAACTCTCCGCAGTGCACAAGTTTGCGCTTGCACTGAGAAAAACCATTTATTATGTTATCTGGCACATTGTCCCTTCTACACCAGGTGCACCTCATTAAGTGTGGCCTGCAGAAAAAACACATGTGTAATTTGGACCGGGGAAATGTAAAAAAATAAAGTAAAATAGAAAGTTGTGGGGGCTGATTCATTCGGGCATGGGGCCACACACCCACCCTTAGAGCCCAAATAGTCTTTCTCACTCCAAAGAGACCGAATACTGCAGCCAATCCATTGGCAGATATAGGGAAATTCGGATTCCATTGGGCAGAGTTTTGACATACAAGCAGACAGAGCTGTGGAAAACCCCCTATTCTGTCTGCCCTGGGTACCAAAAAAGAATATCTGACTGACAGGAAAGGAAAATGAGTAAAGGTATGGGGTGAGGCACCAGCCATCCTTAGGATTAGACCCCACCCATGGGCACCAGACATTATTTCTGCCCCAAGGGGACGACGAATGTAAGGCTTACCCTCTCTCTGCCAGCCCATATGCGAAAACGAGCCCATAGAAATCCCAATGTCCTCTCCCTTTCATTGTGTAATCGCTGCAGTATTCAGGCCCATATTTTTTTTTAAGGAAAGCCATACACTACACAAATGATCCGTTGCTGAATTCCAAATTCTGTTTTGTTCAGAAATGTGTAGGTTAACATTTTCACTGATGCATATCACAACTGTCATCACAAGAAATTTTTTAATACTGTGCCTTTTCATGGATGATGAGAAGAGGGCGATTTTAACTCAGCAAACGTGTGTTGATGCCATTTTTAGAGAAAAAGCATACATTTTCTTGATCCATACTTGTTCCTATTTTTTAAACAAACTGTTGACACATTTTTGGTTTTCTAATTCACAAATACTAGGTAGGTTTAGAATTTTGAATCCTCGGCATGTGGGAAAAAGGACACATCTTTTGAGGAAAAAAGTTAGGAAGGTGTGAGCAAGACCTACCCCAAATTTCGAAAGAAAAGGGCTTTGCCTTTTAGGCGGTAAAAGAGTTGTCAGCCAAGTAGGTAGAATTCTAAAAGACATGCTAAGTGGAAAAATATCCCTGGCATCTATTCAATTTCTGGATTATATTGATGGATGAATGCATATCGCCAGAAATACTGTTATAGAGAGTTTTTTTCGAATGCTAGCTTATAATAGAAAAATATGAATTTAGCAAGAATAAGTGAATTAATGATTCTGCTTTTTGTGAAATGGAGTTTAAAGTATTATTTATCTATTAAGCGTGATTGCGACCACGAATCATTAGTGGCAAATTTTTGGTTCCACCTATTAAAAGAGGATTGATGCAACTCTCTATCTACTGTATCTACTGTAATATTAGCCCACTGAAGGAACGTTTTGTACCAGATGGAATAGTGGATAAGTTCAATGTTTTTTTTAAGGAAAAGAGAATTAGTAAAAAAACAATTTAAAGGATAGTTTAACATGTTAGGCAGAGAATCTGAATGATTTTGACAATGTTTGTGTAATAGTTAATTTTGCATGCATTTTTCTCATATTTAAATACTACTATGCTATATTTATATTTATATATAGTAAGTATTTACCTGAATGCTATTTCAAGATAATATTATATGCGCTGGCAAAACTCATCCACCAAATTAGGATAGCCCTAAAAGTCACCAACCAAAGCAGCGAAACCCTGGTGAAAAACATGGTAATCTCTGTTGAGGAAAGCTGATGGGTTTTCTTAACGATGCACCAAAGATCCACCAAAAGTACCCATCTCGCATGGTCTCTAAAGACAGCATCGCCCGTCGAGAGACACCTAGTGAGCCTTAGAGGGCAGTTCAAGAGCTCTGCAAAGCAGATCATCTTCAGGGCACAAACGGGGGCTCCAAAAACACATCCGTACATGCCAGGGAAAGACTTAGGGGCCCATTAGGGTGTCAGGCGGATCTCCACTGCCATGCGGGCGGTGGCGATCCGCCCGACATCCTTGCCCGCCCGCCACCCATTTCCCCCCGCCATATTACTATGGCGGGGGGACAGCGGCAGATGGAAACACCGTCCGCCACTTTTCCGCCCCAGTCGCCTTGAGACCGGGGCGGAAAAGAGTTTATATGGTGGCGGTGTTTGCTAGATACCGCCATTCATATTAGGATGCAGGCAGGAGGGTGCCTTTCCGAAAGGCAAGCGGTCTTTCAGTTTGGGGGCCCGTTGCGGGCCCCCAGGATGATGGGGGGTGGGGGAGGCACATAGGGGGTACCTATGGTACCCTCCTACACGTGCATGCACGACATGCATTTTTAGCATTGTGGCGGGCGGTGCTGAGAGCACCGCCCGCCACAATGTTAAAAATGCAAGATGCGCCCGCCACTGTGGCGGGCACATCCTAATACCCCCCACGGCACCCCCGCCCTTCTGGCGGGCGGTCCCGTTATCCGATAGGATGGCAGGCGAACATCCTAATGGCCCCCTAAGTGGGAATCAGGGAGGAGTGTTGAATTTTATTTAGCACTGAAGATTGAAACCACTGTTTTTAGCTTTTTTATACTGATTGTTTCTACTGTAAAGATTTTAATTAATTATGCAGTTAATACATTTCAATATATGCGCGTATGTTCCAATATATTTATGACTCCTTTTCTGATGGCAAATTCCTTTGGAAATAGGAACAGATGAGAAATGCTAGCAGCACAAATGCTACGAGGGGCCTTGTCAAAGAGCTACACGCTTGAACGAAAACAAAGCGCTTTTGTCAGAGCTACTTACAGTTCATGTGGAGCAGCGAGAGCTGCCACAGTGTCTCTGAAGCCCTGGAGAGCTGCAGTGTCTTTTTGTCTCGCCAGTCAGGAGAGCGAGGAAGCTACAATTAGAGCAGCATTATAATTATCCGAAAAGAGTAACGGGCCATCCTGCTGTATGAATGCCAAGACACGAACGTGCCTTCTATTTCCAGTCAGAAAAAGGCTGCAGGTAAGTGCGACATCCTCAAATTTATACCACCTGCAAGTAGCAGGGAAAACTTTAACAACACTTGCTCAAAGTGAAGCTTTGCAGCGCCGCCTGTGCTGGAGAGGAGCAGGTGCATGCATGGGATGACCCCTGCGGCCCCCTCAGCTTGCCCACGCTTTAGAGATGGTCCCAGTCCTGGCTACCTATGTATAGCTGTTTACTGGAAATCCACCCGAGCACCGGTAGACATGTCTTACTTATGCTGTACCAGTTGCACTGATAGTTGCACAGCGTGCATGCCGGCGGCTGGCTTCGCTTCTGTCCCTTTTCCCACGAATGATCACCTTTTCCGTGGGTACTTACCAGGTTGAAGCAGGAAGATGCTGTAGGTTACAGATTCGTCAGGTCCCCCATTCCTACTGCAACACCTTTGTAGTGCTGGGCACCTGGGTGACTCATCAGATCACCAGCCAGCTCCATCCACAGACAGACCATAGCAGCCCCAATCTCCACAGCCTCCCTTGAGACTGCAAGAGGTTGCAGCGTTCTGTGGCGCTCAGAAGCTGTAACCTGTCTGGGGCAGAAACAGTAGTGCCAAGAATATTCGTAGGCCAAGTTGTTTCGTTTGGGAGTTGAGTTCCTTTTGTTAAAAGTAAATGCCCCCTTCACGGACCATATAGTTATCTCATAAGAGCTCTACTTCCTGGACCCTGTGGCCAGAGAAAGCACATTGTCTAGGGCATAGAAGATTGTTTCTGTTATAGAGGGGCTGCACTGAGGAGAGTAATCCGACCCCAAGAACTAGAATACGGTGGGCATTCCTTGACGAAGGGCAGACATGAAAGAGCCAAAGGAAACATGGATCTGAGAATCGCTACTTTATAAGTTAATGCTCAAACTTGATGAAAAGCAGAGGAGAAAACTAAAATAAAATATAGATATTTAGAGCTTAGTAACCCTCGGGCTTAACACACTTTATAAATTCATTTTTCATTTCATATGAGAAGTGTCTCTTCAGAACTTATATATATATAAAAGAATATATAAAAGAACAGAAATGATATCCCTCAAATACATGTTTATGGTTGTTTTAAAAATGCTTTATTGAAAATATTTTATGGTCGATTGCATTAAAAATTGCAGTCTGTGTATTTATAAAATATATATTTGATTATAAATATTGGTGACTTTTTTGACAAAGTAAATAGGGCTGTTTTATATATGCTGATATGCTCATCTCCTGATAAAGCCGGGAGGTCTGCCTCTCATGCTTTGGTTTTTCTGAACCTCGACAAAGCTAATAGGTCTTATTTAAAATGTCACTCCTTTATATTGTTACTTTACGAAAAACAAAAATACCCCAGAAATTCACTGAAAAAATGAAGGTTAAGGTAATATTATAGTTAGGTGAAATATAAATGTTTGAAACTATAAAACCAACTGAAATTCACCAGTTATAATTGACTGATGTAATAATAACTTGCCCCCTCACCATATACTGCTTATGACAGTACATATTGCATCACGCATGACATGGCCTATGACACCACCGATAACATCACTGATGACATCTGTATTGATATTTATGACAACACTGTGCATGGTGGGGGATAAGATTTATAGTCACTTCAGTTAGCCATACTGGTGAATTCCAGTGGTTTTTAACCCGTTAACCGCGGCGGTAATTCCGCCGCGGTGCGGGCGTTTCCGTGCACGGGTGGGGCTCCGTCGGCCAATGGCCGACGGCAGCACTGGGCAGGTAGTGCTGCCGTCGGCCATTGGCCGACGGCAGCAATTAAGGGGCTAAGAGCTTAAAATGTTATGGCTAGAAATGGGGTTTATGGTATGCACCATGTACAAGCAAGGATCACAACTCTTGTCAGGGTGAGCTAGTAAGCCAGAAACACATAAAAAGATAACCTGTGTTCCCTCTCTGGTAGCTTGGCACAGAGCATTTAGGCTTATCCAAAGAGGCAATGTGTAAAGTATTTGTACAACACACACACACACAGTAACACAATGCAAACACCATACACAAGGTTAGAAAAACAGATTATACTGTTATGAGTAAAACATGACCGAAATGACAAAATCCACTAAGTAGAACCAGAGTTATGAGTTTCTTAAAGAATAAATAAAAAAGTAGTGCATAGAAGCAAATAGCGCTTAGTGGTTACTTGAGGTTGTGCTGGATCGGGGTAAATCAAAAGTTCAGGCCAACCATGATGAATGACAGGTCTGCTGCAGGTCCCACTGAAAAAATACCTTGAATGGAGCAAGCATCAACATCGAAGCTTGGATGTGTCGGTTCCGATCCACACATCCGATGAAGACTTCGAGGACAAACCCCTTTACAATATATGGCTCTGGGTCGTCATTGAGCCACACATTCCATCATTGTCGAGCGCAGTTGTGAAAAACGACTTTGGGTGTCTGTCACTACCAGGAGATTCAAAACGTAGAAGCAGTACTACAAGTTTACTTACACAGTAACCTGCCTTTCGGGCAAAGAAGGGCCCACTTTTGGGGTCACTTATGTGTAATAAAAGGGCAGTTTTAAAGCTTGGTATGTGGTTATAAATGGCAAGTCAAAGCAGCAGTGAATGGCACACACAGGCCTTGCAATGGCAGGCCTTAGACAGGTTTGAAAGGATACTTGTGTAGATGGCACAATCAGTGCAGCAGGCCCACTAATAGCATTTAATTTACAGGCCCTGGGTATCTGGTATACCACTGTAAAATGTACTTACAAGAAGTGGCAGCGGCTACGTGGTGGGGTGGGGGGTAGGTAGGGAATCGGGAAGTGGGTTAAATGAAAAAAGGGAAAAAAACATATCTGCAAGCCTGCCGCTTCCTTTCCGTCCTCTTGTGCTCTTCGGTGGAGTCCAGCAGCAGGAAGGAAGCAGGAACCAGGAAGCTTCCAGAATCACCTAGCCAATAACAATGCTGCATTACAGCAGTGTTGTGATTGTGCTTCGGTGGTCAGGCAAAGACTCGGAGACCTGGCATGTTCTCCACCGATGCTCCATCCAGGCTGTGTATTACAACTAGTGGAGAACATGTAAACATGCATGACTGTTTGGTCGGCCCCAGATGTCCGGCCAAACTGTAATGGGCAGTTAAGAGTTCCACCACTCATCCCCTTGTTCCTATGACATCTAGCTCCACTCGTAACCAGCCGAGCCAGGAACAGGAAAAAATGATAATAACATTGAGTTATTATCATTTTATTGTTTTCCTTTTTCAACTGCTCATAGAGCAGTGGGGAGACGCTCCTCCACCTTAGTTGACGAGCCGCCCCTGCTTACAAGTAAACTAAATATGGCAATCATATATAAATGTATGTGGGGATCTATGGTTGGAGTCCGGTGGAGGGAGGGGTTGGGACGAGTATGAGAGGCAAGGGAATGATTACTTCTGGCAGAGTGCTCCCCCATCAGAAAAATGTGCAGAATGAGTTTTGGATGCTATAGCAGGCAAAGCCTCATGCAGTTTTTATGGTCAGAATTACCAGAAGTAAAAATCTGGTCTGGTTCTCCAACACCGGGCAAACAGGTGTGGAAAAAATAAGCAACAATAATTTGATGGAGCAAAATTATATGCAGGAATTTTACTCTGACTCCTAATCGGGGCTTAGGTGCATTGTTGTCTCTTTCACTGTAGATTTGTCATATATTACTCCATGAGATCACTCTCCATCACCCCCTTTTCAGGCACTTCATGTAGCGTGTAGTGCTGAGGCGTATATGCTGTTTCTTCACAATATTTGTTATATATTACCCTGAGAAATTCCAATGTCTCTGCTAGAAGTTGCCAAAGTTTCTTTCATTCGAACTCCTTATAAGATGAGGCAGTAAATCGCAAGTCTTGTCTGCACACACTCCTTTTGTGTGTGACTGATGTTTTTGGATGTCTTTCAATAATTTGTTTGGCAGGGGATGTGATGTTGACTGACTTAAATGTGTTTGCAGCCTGACAGGAATCTGTAAAAGAAGTCATTTCAATTAACCTCTCATGAAGTTCCAAGACATCTCCTTCTGCTTGGATGAATGTACTGTTGGCTGTTACTCTGTGCCCTTGACAGTGAGACTTTTTGTATAAAGAGGCAGGCACTAATGCTTCAAAACTTAGCAATGTTTCTTCTGCACTATTCCATCCTTGTTTTCTCTATTCCCTTTACAAAAATTATTTTCTTTCTGGCTTTATTTTTAGCCAAGTGAAGATGTAAAATCAGG
Source organism: Lissotriton vulgaris (assembly GCF_964263255.1). Classification (NCBI taxonomy): domain Eukaryota; kingdom Metazoa; phylum Chordata; class Amphibia; order Caudata; family Salamandridae; genus Lissotriton; species Lissotriton vulgaris. The sequence continues at coordinate 286,613,804 of NC_141695.1, read as the reverse complement.
CAAAAATGCTTATTGTATTTCTTGATATGCTACTTATGTTGCATTGTATTGTATTAAAGAATTGATATAGCGTTTACCACTCGTAAAGGGGATGCTGAAGTGCTTGCCTACCAGAGTTGCATTGTACACTGTGTGGGGTGTGTGGCTGGAAGGATGCTGTCTTTGCTTTGATCCTATGTGGGGAGTTTTGCCATGTTTTGCATGATGAACACTGAGGTGCGGTTATCATATCCTTAAAAAACATGTGCATGACTCCAATCCCTCTATGCTCCCCCAGCGCCTGTTGTCGCCATCTGATTCTTCTCATAGCTCCGGTCAATGCAGCTCTAAGGACAAGGCTAAGGGCTTCCCATTAATGTCCACCAAAGCTACAGCCACTCCCACTTGCACCCCCTCTCCTAAATGTCCGACTTACCCTACCCTACCCATGGTGTTACCTGTGCAAGACAACCCCCCGGGCAGCATCTCCCTTATATCTACTAATGAACCTCCATCCACTCCCCCAACCTCCATCATCTCTCAATAAGACAACTCTGCTGCCGCCCTCTTCCAATACTCGCTCCTCTCCATCACTCATAGTGACTAACACACTAGTCACTCACAGCGCAGCGGATACCCTACCCAATAGCCCTGTCTCCACCCTGCTGAGCGTGCCTATCCCATCGCACACCCCTCCTCTCAGAAACCTAGATGCAGGGTGGTCGAGCTCCAGTACCAGGCTATCCAACCATGCCAGCAGAACAAGTCCTGACCAACTGGTCACCTTCCCGCAAGTTTAACCTTCACTTATGGACCTTGAAACTCTGAACTTCAGAGCAACCAACATAGCTCAGAGCATCCATAACTCTGTTCTTGAACTGAAAAGCATCCTTAACCTCATGGAACAATCTATCTCAAATATCAAGCTCTCCCAGAACTCAGTTCTTCTCCCGCTCAGCAAGCCCTTCCTTCAACTCTAGGTGCAAGCCTTTAGACACCTTCGCTCTCACAAGCATAACAACTACCTCTCGGAGGATGAAGTTCAAGCCCTCCTCTTATCCTATAATTCCTCTCCAGACACCCCCAGTCCTCCAGACAAGAAAGATGAATGCTTAATTTACACGGTTGCAGTCAACTCTAATAGACCAAGAACTTTCTGTAACGGAGGAGTATACAGCAACAATTTAACACAAGTACCCTTATCCTCCCTAACTCAAAAGACCTACACAGACTCTCCTCTCTCCGGCCTCCTAATTAACTGCCTCCAACATCGCCGCTCTAATACTGAGCCAAAAATCTTACGTAGCAATCCTTACTGAATCATAGCTCAATAAATCATCGCCACTTTACCTAGATTTATTGGTCCCTTCAAATTATAGCATCGTAAGGCTTGACAAGCAATTTAAAAAATGGGGTGCATTTCTTGCATTTACCGCTCACACCTCCTCGTCACTGAGCTTCACACTGCCCCCACCGACTCCTGTGAATATCTTGCACTTTCCATATGTAGCAACACTACCCAGTTCTGCGAACTTCACATCTTCTACCATCCCCCAGGTAAGAACAACACCTTCATCGACCACCTCATGGAAATATTTACAGCTAAGATTTCCACCCACTCCAATGACCTTTTCCTCAGAGACTTTAGTCTGCACTGGAATTACCTCAATGACACTCAGATCTTGTTTCCAGTCCAGGAAAGACATGGCTTGGCACTTTGGGCTGGACTGTTCCTATGAGGACCAGGGTCAAGACTGATTTGCATATAGCTGTGTCTGAACAGGGGTGGCAAAGTGAGCTAAAGAATGATGATGAATTCAACCCAGATCTGTGACTGGGGTTGAGTGTCTGAAAAGTTTCAGCGCTCCGTCTATCATTTCCCTGTGTTTGCTTTGTTTGCCTTAACTTGGCAGGGTATGCCCAGACGTGGTTCCCTTGCTCACTTTGCCACTGGATTCAAGCTAGCCTGGCTGATGAGGGCTGGTAGCCCGAAACCAGTCCCAGTTTGCTTGTTTCCGGTCCAGGGAAAACATGGCTTGGCAGTTCGAGCTGGACTGTTCCCATGAGGCACAGGGTCAAAACTGATTTGCATATAGCTGTGTCTGAACTGTGGTGGTGACGTGAACTAAAGCAACTAAGATCTGTGACTGGGGGTGATTGTCTGGAAAGTTTCAGGGCTCCGTCCATCATCTCCTTGTATTTACCTTTATTTGTATACCATCTTCTACCTTTTGTATGCTGCAGTGATTTCCTTGATTGGGCACCCTTCTCTAATATTTCTGGCTTCCCCATCAATGTATGGTATGGTATGATTGGTTGTGTACTGCTGTATTTGGTTAGTATATTCATTAAATGTCAAGGTTACTAATGTTTGTGTTACTTCATATGAACTAATTGAGTTTAATCCTGTCACAGCTTTTATTAATGTGTTCTTTATATTGATAGGTGTGTGGAAGTATGTTGTAGTAATTTCTTCAGCTGTTTTCCAGAATGCATTACTAGCCAGATTTATAGCTATGATTCAATGCTGTGTGCTTGAAGGTGTAGTAGGTTTAACCTAGATTTATCTGAATGGATCTTACAATTATGTTGCTGTGTTGCAGACAAATGTTGTTGTATAGATAGTTCTTTGACAATTGTTTGAGCGTGAGACTATTAAGGTTGGGTTTTGTATGTTCAAATTGAAAAAGGCATATTCTATCTGTAACTGGGAAGGGTGTGGTAAAGTTGATATAGTTGGGTGGAAGATGCTGTTGGGTGTCAAATGACAGCTGATTATAGCATATCGTAAGTTTGTTGGGTATGTGTGGTAAGCTCTGTACACAGTATGCTGATTATGTGACTGTGTTGTTTAATTTTGATTTTGATTATGTATGCGTTATAGTGATATCAACCACTCTGAAACCTCAGTTGTGGTGAATGCATGTGAGTTGTTATGTCATGTTAAACATATTGACAGGTTGTCCGATGCGAAGCATGGTTTGCAGATTACAAAGTATTGCACCCTTAAGCCTCAACTTACATTGGTGACTACTAGATCATACCTGCAGCCATGCCATCTTTTAAATCTCCTTGCACATCCGTACCACATGCTCTCAATGCTTTTGGGGCTCATCAGATCCTCATGCATTGGCTAATGACGCCAACATTGGTAAATGTATATATATATATGAATACTGTTGCAGTTGGTTTTCATATGATAAAAATATGAAGGGCCTGTTTTTTTTTCATAAGATTCTGAAATTGAAAAGGACAAATTGCTAACATATAATATATATTCTTTCCTCACAATTTCTGTTTTAAAGTTCATGGCTTAAGATAATGCTTCCCGGACCTGCACAATTGTTGTGCAGGACATCAACATCTTGGACCCGTCCCAGTCCGGATTCAGACGAAACCACCAGCCGTGGTGCGTCCATTGGGGCGTACGGGCGTAGCCCCACCAGCCACAATGGACACTCATCGTGACGTATTTCTTTTAATTAGTAAAGCCGCCGGCGAGAATTGCGTAGGGGGGGGGGGTGGCCTGCTGCAGCTTGAGTAACAGTCCACACTCAGGCTGCAGCAGACCCGACCGTAGTGCGCAGTGACAATCCCGCTGGGGAACTTACAGTGCGCATGCTTGGGAAAGTGGGCAACTTTCTCAAGCATGCGCACTGTAAGTTCCCTAGCGGGACCCAGGGGTGCTTGCTTGCTGCCACAGCCCGGGTTTCCAAAGGGCAACAGGGCGAGCAGCAAATGTGACCCCCTAGCCAATCCTGGCGCTGTATGCAGCGCCAGGATTGGCTGGTCCATCGCGCAGCATCCATCATTGGATGCCGCGCGTGGTGGTGGTGGTGGGGGTGGGATATCCTGATCCTGATCCTGTCAAGGAAGGAAGATAATCGCGTGAAGGGCCTCTTCAAAAATATTTGTTTACGTGCGACTTTGGCAGTGAGGCTGAATCTGTTAAATATGCAAGTGCTAGAGAGGAGAACGGTTGTTACCGGCAAGCCACTTATTCTGCACCGAAGCACAGTGGAACGCCAGGCAGCGGGTCAGAGCGCCACTCAATAAGCGTGAAATAAATAACTACCTGCGCGCGGGCCCGCTCCATTCCATGTTATTGCCTCATAGATGTAAGCGCCAGCTCTTCAGGCTCCTAAAATAGAAGCCACTGTCCTAACCCTGAGTCGGAAAAAAAAACAGAACACACACAGGTAATAATTAAAAAGAAATGTCTACCGACCTGTGCTAGCCTCCTCACGGAGTTGTGGGTCCCACCCGCCCCTCGCCACCCTGGGAAGACTCGGCTGGCTCTCCGGAAGGGGTAAGATGGCTGCACCTGCCCCCAAGGGCCCACCAGTCCGGAGCAACGCTTCAGCGTGCAGGGCCGCTGGAATCCTCTGCTCAGGTTACGGGCGAGGAGGATAAATGTAGCGCCTGCTCTCACCTCACTGGGCCATCGCGCAGCATTTCGACAGTAGTGGTGTTTTGGAGCATAGACCAAGCAGTCCTCCAAATCACGGCTTCCAAGGCAAACAATTGAATCCCAGCGAGAACAGAAAGACTGTGCAAAGGAAACTTCATGCAGAAATCCACAGCTCCCCTAATGACAAAATGAACACAGATCAGGTAAGATACGGTGCAGTAATGGATACTGGCCTCATTATAATAGATGTGCATAGCTGCCAAGGTTTCAGATTGCTGTGTGTGACATTTTCATATTTTCAGTGAAATTATGAGTGCCATTTCAACAACTATGAGTGACACTTAATCGCGGGCAATATCACACGATGAAGATGAGGGAAACATATAAATATCAAAAATATTGCACCCATTTGAGCAACAAGAATTTAAGCAGAAATTTAAGTAAAGTGCACTAACAGCAGGCAACTGAAAAGCAGGCAGAGTCAGTATATGTGACTCCACAATTTTCAGGCTCAGTACACTACAGACCAGGGATGCAGGTAGGTTAGAATAATTGAAGCATTCGTTTTACTTATTAACAGCCATAGCAAGTTAGCTGAGCTACTAAAAAACACAGATGCCTTATCCAGCCTTTGCCTACACTGCCCCCCCCCCCTAGATTCTCCTTGCTGCCAGCAATCAATCAAGGAGATCAGGATGAAGAGTATCAGTGTAAACTCTAGGGCCTCTCTGTCACACGTAAGACCCAGCCCACAACAGAAAGATGTAAGAGTGTGAGAAAATAAAAAAATAAACTTGAGTCCCCACTGGAACAAACCTAAATATTCTTAATATCTGTTATCCTTGTCTGCATTTGACGTGAAGTTTGATTTAAAAAAAACCTAGGTAAAAAAAAAACGGTGCTGCTCAGGCACTGAAAGTTTGGTTACCTTTACTCAGCCCTTACATGTCTTAGCCGGCACAATTTGAAAGTCAATCAAATTACAAAGCTCAGTCAGCACACAGTATAATGTATGTCTCTCACTCATCCAAGGGTCACAGAAACCAGCCCGCCATCGGTAATTCTGGAAATGTCCAAGTTTGGACTATGCGCAAGCATGATCAGTGATTTTAGGCGTGGTGGAAACAGTTCAGAAATCCGCGCCTTCAGATCATTGCACTCGCATCACGCACTTGATATTCCAAAAACACCTAAATAAATTCTGCCTCTGAATTTTTCAAAAAATAATAATTTCGATCACTGCTTTTATTATCTCCCTTAAGAATCCGCTCCTCTGCCCGCTCCCCTGTCCATGTTTATATTTACTGACGTGTTTATTTTGTTCTCTTTTGTTTTGATACTTATATCTTCTTTTCCACCATAATGCAGCCTGTTGCTCCCAGGTCTGCAGCATTAGATGAACAAAGTAAAGATACTTCCCAGCAGAGTCGTGGGTGTTTCAAACTATTTCTTGGTGGGAATGCAGTTTTACTGTCTCGAGCAAAGGTGGTGACTAGTCTAAAATGTATTTCACTCCTAGACACGGTTCAATACATTAAGAGGTGGCATTTGGTGTTTCACAACTCCCCTCCTCCTACCCCACTTCCTCCATTAATGCAATCACTGCCTCTATAGCTAACTGTTCCCCTCCCCGGGCACGGTGCGGATGGCTGGACCCCAAAGTAGTGCAGCAATGTAAATCTGAGAGCCTGGAGGCCTGATTTAGTACTAATGCCCTAACACTTACTTGAGTGAGCTCCCGCCGTTACATCCGGTCTGCCGCAGTCCAGGACTGTAAGCTCCACTAATGATGCACCATGACTCTGGCAGCGGCCGCACGGGTTCACTCGCCGAATCTAATATCCAGCCTTGCACATTGCTAAACATAGATTTTGCTACCTCACCATCTGAGTGTTACCGCATTAAAACCACAGGGTTACTTCCACATTAGTTGTTGCCACACTTTTATCTTGCAAAAATTTTGCATACATGCAAGTGCTAACCTGTCCGTATACTGTGTCACCGAGTAAATCACTTACTTTGAATTTAGAGACTGCAGCGGTCCGTAACTGCACTGCTGCCCATCGATGGTGCACTCTCTGCAGCCTACCTGTTCTCAGGCTGCCTGGCCACTCCTCCCGGGGCCCCGGCATCGCTCGATCATGGCCAACCTCACTGTGAGCTCGCTGCAGTAGATTTTTGCGCCGCCCTCCGCGATGCGATCGTCATGCCTCTAGCGCGGCGGGCAGCCATGAGAGAGAGACTCAGGATGTGACGACACTCTACCTGCACATCCGAATTAATCCAGGCGGCCCCCCATGGTGTGCCATGACTGGCAGAACTCTGTAAGCAGCCGCGCGCCGCGCCGGCGTCGCTAGATATTGCGCATTATAACATTGTTGGCAACAGCAGGGAGCTGGAGCAGAGTGAGTTGAAACAATGTGGCACTCTCAGCCACCCCAGAGCTAAGCGCAGATGGCGATTTAACTATTTAGGAACTAGCCCAGCAACCGCAGCACGTCTCTCGTGAGAAGTGAACCACAGAGAGCTGGTGAGATGCCGCTGGTGACGCGTGCTGGTAGGTGGTGGCTAATGCGTGACAATGCATTTCAGTGCGGTTATGCGGAACACCGCACTGAAATGCGTGACTGTCACACCTGATGCGTGATACTTGACAGGACTGGATGTGTTATATCGATTGTTTCGGCGACTGCTGTAGTGTGTTTTTATGGGAGAGTGTCATGCAAAAACCTAATTTAAAACCATGAAATCGAAACCGGGTCTGAGGACTTTATTATATATTGCCTGGTTTAATCAAACCAAAATGCATTTCCCCTTCCTAAATAATTTCAGGGATATTTGGGCGAGTTGTGTAATGCTCAGTTACTTATTAATAATCTTCCCTACCCTTAGTCCACTCGCCGCAATCATTAGACCCCACCCTCCCTCCTTTTAGCCCTTTAACGTCTATACATATACATTATATTCACAGCTGGGGCTTGAGGGTCAAACAGGGGGGGGGGTCAGAGGACAACAATAATGCCCCTTGATGTGTGGTGTTATCTTTCAACCACAATTGTGCTTAGCTTAAAGATCACTGGCCCCTGCTACTTCAGCCACAATGTGCAGCACTGTTTCTGCAAAGCAACAACAGGCAGAGTAAAGTTCCTTACCAGGAGTGACCCAGCATAACATTTACAAATTTAGGCTGCTGTGATTTGGGGGTTCACCATATGATGTGGCTCCACTGACCCTGCTGCTCTAATGCTGCGGAACACAGGTATAAGATCTTGTGATAAAGCTTTGTGAGAAGTCTGATGCAGGTGTTAATCTGCACAGTCACTCACCATTTCAATCATCCACACACCTCATTCATCCACCCAGTTACTGATTCATCAACCCATGTATCAACCCTTCCATTTATCCACTCAGGCATCTACTAAGCCACCAATCAGCCCATTCACCCATCCTTCGATCCACTAATCCACCTATCTGCTTATTCGCCTATTGAATCACTCACTCATGTACCCACTCATCCATCTACGCATAAACCCATTCACAAAACCAATATAATCACCCATCCACTGAAATGCATTTATTCGCTATTTCACCCATCAACCCCCCCCCGATCCGCCTCTCCCCCGCCGATGTGGAGTGTGTGCTAATGTCACACTGGAATAGGATGGGCGCAGACAGCCTGATAAGTGAATCAATACCAGCACGTATGAGTTTCACTTTGAGGTGCTCCGCATAAAGAGCAAAGGGTCACTCAGTGCCACTGAATGGTTGTTATAACGTTGGCAGATTGGAGACTAGAGGTGTGCAGAAATGTTTTGTGGTAACAGTTATGTGATGAAGTGGATTGGTAAGGAATACGGCAATACTGTGTGAATGGATTACACCAAATATTTTTTGTACCTTTAAAAAAAAGATCTAAAGCGTGTGAAGAGCTGGCACGGGTGGTGTCATCAGTGAGAAGTATGAGCTGCACCAGACCAGGAGTGCTAGGGAGTGCAGAGTGACTAGGGACTGCTAGGGAGTGCAAGGGAGTGCAGAGTGCAAGGGAGTGTAGAGTGCGGAGTGACTAGGGTGTGCAGAGTGACTAGGGAGTGCTAGGGAGTGCAGAGTGCTAGGGAGTGCAGAGTTACTAGGGAGTGCTAGGGAGTGCAGAGTGCTAGGGAGTGCAGAGTGACTACGGAGTGCTATGGAGTGCTCGGGACTGCAGAGTGACTGCAGAGATTAAGCTAATGACAATGCCATTTATTTATCTGTTTTCAAAACCAACACATAAATTCAAATTTTGTCATTTACAATGGCAATAGCTCTAACTTTTCCAAAGGCGAAACCATTGCATTGTAAATGCTTGTTTCAAGCTGCTTACAATGCCTTGCTTGTTGAGAATGTTACATCAAAAAGTCTAACATATTTTGTAATTCAAAGTTGACAATGTGGCAGTGGTTCAATGACATTTGTTGCTGCCGCATGGACGGCAGGGTGGAAGAAAGGGCAAGGCAGGTAGGGTTCCAAAGGGTTGAGATGAATAAGCAAGTTGCCGCTTATGTGTTGTGCTCATTCACCCTATTTATCCAAGACTCTTTATAAGACACATTCATGTAAAGTGAGGTTTATTTAGGCATTAATGGTAATGTAACAAAACTGGTGCTCATGTAAAGCGCTCTGATACCCGATGTCTCGGGTCTATTTCGCTATATAAAACAAAAAATCAGTTGTTGGCCTATATATGGAGGTGCGTTGGCAGTCTGTCAGAGCTAGCCTATGTTTGTGGTCCCAGTAGTGAACAGGGCAGCAGGCGGCAGCGCAGAAGGTTAATGTGCCTGCTGCAAAGAACATGTACCTGATGCAGATCACAGCATGCATATGATGTAAATAGGTCAGTGAGTCACTGCTTTTGTCAGAGAGATCCTTTTGTTACTTGCAAGTTTGTAAGTTTTCAAATTTGCTTGAAAATGCGCGATTTTTCTTCTCTTTTTTCAAAACCCCCTTATGGGTTTTGGGCTCGCTCACTCGCTATGGTGCAGTATGCAAATCAGTTTACGCCTCACCACATATGGCCCCTGAACAGTCACCTGTGTCCGAAAAAGTACCACCTTAAATACCACGGCAGGGCAAAGGGCTGATAATTGACTTAAAAAAATGCATGATTCTTGCACAAAAAACACATTATTTCCGTTCAGTAAATATGCTGTGGTGTGGATATCTAGAGAAATGTCTTGGGATACTGGATGCACCTCAAAAGGCCCAGGGATACCATGGGGGTATCAAGGATTGCCTAACAGTCACAATGCGACTAAGTGAGGGATAAGGTCTGGGGTGGATTTTGCAGTAAAGTGAGACGGTTTCTAAGTGATGTTTGTGTGTGTTTTAGTTTTGGCTAGTATTTTTCTTTACCTGTTAGCATTTTCTGTGTTTTTCCCTGCCACCCACCTAGGCCCAGTTTATAAATAGATGTCCAAGGTCTCCAATGCCGTAACAGAAGCACTACATACCTTTTGGTAAATTGTCAACTAGGGTTCTCACAAAAGTTTACATTTCAGATCACCTGTTCCACTTTGAGAACAGTTAGGAGAACAAAAACAGGAACATTCTCCTTGCATTTGATTTTAGAAGGTGTAGACAAATACAGAGGGCTACCTTGGGCTTGGGCAAAAGTACTGGCAGATTAAAGATCCCGGGCTAAGCTTCTAAATGCTATCAAAATCACACAGAGGTCTGGTAGCCTGAAAATGAGGGTAGTGGTAAGTGCATGTTTTTGGTATTGATACATTGGACAGGGCAACATTTCTCATTTCATGTGACTAACAAACACAAATATGTTAATACTTTATTATTTCCATTATTTACTGTAAACGTGGTAAAGGTAAGGCGTGGTTCCCAATGCTTTGTGAAGGCTGTTTCCCAACTGCTGTGCAACTTCTTCTACTCTTAGAGCTGAGATTTCCATGAAAGTCTTATAGTCTGAATTCAGCACCTGAGCATAATTGGACGGAATGTATGAAGCTCTGTGGTTATACCAAATAAGAAGCTACCTATGTTATGCCATCTATTAATGTTTAAATGTTTAAATTTTCTTGGGGGGGGGGGGTTATCCCCCCAGACCCCCCTTTAGGGGTTTGGGCTCGCTCGCTACGCTCGCTCGCTACAGTGCAGTATGCAAATCACTTTGCGCCCCACCACTTTCAAATGTCACCCACCGCCCCTGGAAACCACTGCACCGAGACAGCCCTCATCGCCGCCACAGACGACATCAGGCGCCAACTAGACAACGGCGAAACATTAGCCCTCATCCTCCTGGACCTGTCAGCCACCTTCAACAAGGTCTGCCATAGCACTCTAAAGACACGCCTCCTAGCAGCTGGAATCCAAGAGAAGGCCCTTGACTGGACCACGTCTTTCCTCTACGGCAGAACCCAGAGCGTCCGCCTCCCACCCTTCCGATCCGAAGCCACCGACATCACCTGCTGCGTCCCCCAGGGCTCATCTCTGAGCCCGACGCTGTTCAACGTCTACATGGCCCCCCTCGCACAAGTGGCCCACCATCACAACCTCAACATCATCTCTTACGCCGACGACACCCAGCTCATCCTCTTTCTCACCAAGGACCCACACACCGCCAAAACCAACCTCCACAAGGGAATGAAGGCTGTCGCCGACTGGATGAGGAGCAGCCGTCTGAAGCTGAACTCGGGCAAGACGGAGGTCCTCATCCTTGGACCCACCCCCTCAGCCTGGGATGACTCCTGGTGGTCGACCACACTGGGAACAGCACCAACACCCACTGAACATGCACGCAACCTCGGATTCATACTCGACTCCTCCCTCTCCATGTCTAAGCAGGCCAACGCCGTCTCCTCCTGCTGCTACAACACACTCTGCAGGCTCTGCAGGATCTACAAGTGGATCCCGACTGAAACAAGAAAAACAGTGGCACAGGCCCTCGTCAGCACAAGACTGGACTACGACAACGCACTCTATGCAGGAATCCCAGGAAAACACCTACGACGACGACAACGCATCCAAAACGCCTCCGCCCGACTGATCGTCAACGTCCCCCGCCGCAGCCACATCACCCCCCCACCTGAGAGATCTATAATGGCTCCCCGTCAACAAGAGGATCACCTTTAAGCTCCTCACTCATGCACACAAAGCACTCCACACCGCCAGACCAGCCTACCTGAACAGCAGACTCAGCTTCTACACCCCCACCCGCTAGCTCCGCTCCACCAGCCTCGACCTCACTGCTGTCCCCCACATCCAACGAACAACCTCTGGCGGCAGATCCTTCTCCTACCTCTCCGCCAAGACCTGGAACACCCTCCCTACCCACATACGTCAGACCCAAGACCTACTCGCCTTCAGAAGACTCCTCAAGACCTGGCTCTTCGAGCAGTAGCAGCACCCGCCCTCCCCATAGCGCCTTGAGACCCTCACGGGTAAGTAGCGTGCTTTACAAGTACTCTGATTGATTGAAAACATGAGTCTTCAACTGACCCTTACCTGCTGGTAGACATAGGCTATGCACATTCCATTTTGAAGTTGAAAACGATTTTGGTGAGTCTGTCTCTGTAGCCAGAGAAATCCAAATGAAGTAACTGTTCTTTACATCTAAATGTGCATTCTCATAAAATCAAGAAATCCAAGGAATTATGTAATGTTTTGGAGAATGCATGGGTACCATTGAGTCAGACCAAGATAGCTGGGAATATTCCAGGTCTTTTGATAAGATGATTAGCATGTTTTAACAACCCATAGATAATACCTCTTATTCAATCCTTATTCAATCCTTTGACCCTCGTATTCTGAGGTAGAATGTTGAAAAAACCCTAAATAATCCTGTTGGTGTTCTGGAGAATACACAAAAGAATATTTGTGATTCAGACATTGATAATCGAATTATTCCAATACTACTTTCGTCCTGTACTGATAAATGACGTATAGTGTCCATGTCCTGGTGTTCAACGAGATTTGTGTTTTACTGATAATGCCAATGTAAATCATTATGTTAATGATTAGGTTTAGGGACCTGATTTAGACCTTGGCAGACAGGTTACTATGTCACAACAGTGATGGATATCCCTTCCGCCTAAATATAAATCCAATTATAACCTATTTCGGCAGATGGAATATATGTCACTGCTGTGACAGAGCAACCCATCTGCCAAGATCTAAATCAGGCCCTATATGTTTTATAAAGCCCATCTATCACACCTACTGGGGCATCTTGGTGCTAAAACAGGTCATAATCATACACCTCATTGCTTCAATTTCTACAAAAGCAAGACCTTTAACTTTTTTCTAAACTTCAATTAGTCTGATTCTTTTTTAAGTCAATCCTACAGTCCACTCCATTTTTGTGCAGCTACTAAAGATAATGCCCTGCTCCCTACTTTCATCCTTTTAAATCTCGAAATTGCAAAAGTTAGTTTGGATGCTGATCTTAAAGACCGAGCGGGAGAGTATACCTTTAAACATTGTTTAATAGGAGTAAGGCCTGGCTGTTCCACCACATTGTGAAGGAGACAGAAAGACTGAAACAAAATCCTCTTCCTCATTAGTAACCAATGAAGCTTGTCTAAAACCATGCCAGTATGAAAGTTTCATTGTGCACCTGAGGGCAGTCTTGCTGCACAGATCAATTGCAATTTCCTTATTAAGTAGTCTGGAAGACCCAAATAAATAAAATTTTAATAGTCAATTCGAGATTATATAAATACATTTAAGATTGTAACCTTTTGTGATGGCAAACATACGTGCAGCACACTTTTCAATGTATCTAATTGGAATTGATCATTTTAAGTGACCATTCACATCTGTTCATTAAGAGATAAAGTAGTGAATTTTAATTTCTAGCCTCTTTACTATTGGTGTCAAAGAGGAAGGCAGCCAAAGGCTATCTGGCCAGAACATAAATAGGAGTGGGGTTAAAGGTTTCACTAACCCTGACATCTCAGTTCATCCATTTATAAACTTTATCTAGGCATTCCCTCAAGTGTCCTCATGTATGTGAATAATATCCTCACATATGACTATATTCTGCATGTCATTTGCATATGGATAATATTTCATACTTTGAGCCCACAGGAGTCAATCCAGGCTAACCGACTTAAGTACAAGTTAAACAATATTGTTGACAGAGAATAAGTGGGACAAATACGCCTGTACTAAGGACCAGCTGGACAAATCAGTGGCAAACACAGAACAAGCTGAGGGTCCGATGACGGAAAAAGCTACTGAGGTCACCATACAGGACGTCATGGCCGCCTTGGCTCGTTCATCGGTATGATTTCCAGGGACATTTCACCCATACGTGCAGATGTGTCAAAAATGGCCACGAGCGTGACAGAGATTGAAACTACCACTGCAACACTCTCCAAAGACACAGCCACGCTGCAATGTTAAGTGTGGCAACTGGAAATGGAAAATAATCTAATGGCGGCCATGCTGAATGATAAGGAGGGCCTCTCTAGGCTCTGTTTTGTGTGCTAAATCCTCTGCAAATTTGGAGTAATACCTCACTAAGCCTATAAACAAACTCAACTTTTCTCTTTTTTTGGGCACTTTCACATTTTTAATTGCACTCACCAAATTGTGTTTTGGTTTCATTCCTTTCCTGATGATTAATTAGCATAAGTATTCAACCGCCTGCATTCCAAACACACACTTTTCTTTCTGCAGGGTTAAACAAGCCTCCCCAAACATGGCGCTCCACTGGTACACCATTACCATTATGTGGAGAAGTGTGGCTCAGGGGTTAGAGGCGGCAGACCCGGAAGCTGAGATCGGCCCTGTACCAGGGTTCAATTCCCCGCCTCGGCGGGTCTTGGGCTCAAAAATTCCATGGACTCGATAATTCTCGCTCCGGTGCCTTCTCGACTCACGGGTTCACACTCTGCGACTCTGGGCAATAGCTTGCTTAATCTCCACAACGGCCCCTCGCGGCGGGATGCCTGGATTTCACCTTGTGGATACCCTGCTGGGGTTATCCCACAGGTGAATACCAGGACGGGTTCCCTAAGCAAGCGCCAGGAAACCCTTTGTGGGTAGCTGTGCGCTATATAAGCTCAAATACATTATGAAACGCACCAACACACAGAAAATGACATTATATGGACAGTCCTATGTGTTCTAGGTAAAAGGAAACAGGATGACATAAAGATGAGGTTGGACAGACTGGAGGCAAGGTTGATTGAGAAGTACAAGACGGCCAATACTGGGCTAAACGACAGAGATGAAATTTGGGCATTAATTTGATTTAAGGGCAGAGTTGAAACTTGAGCACTTACTTGAATAATTGAACTGTGTAAATATGACTTGAGAAAAAATCTGACTGTTATAGGTCTGCACACTAGATAGAGTTTGGACTCCATATATTAATGAGAGAAAACGATATGCAGTATGTGGTGAAGGTATTTTTAATTTAATGAAAAAATATATTGATTTGTATATATGTGATGTGTTTATATAGTAATACAACTGGAAAGATTGTGCGGAGTGGCAGACTAGGGGCTATATCGCCTTCACCCTTGAACAGATGGTTTTGCCTACAGCAAGGTTTCACGTGTTGTACCTCCCAGTGGTACTCTCTCGAGCAATAGGAGTATCTTTAGCCATTCTTGCCATCTCCCTTGGATTTAGAATATCGTCGCTATCCCCTATCAAGATTTATACATTTATGAAAAATCAGTGAGGATGGCAGTATATTTCTTCCATTTCTATGATGGGAATGGGTCCGTTAGTCCATTTTTATTCATATTAGTTCATTTCTGGGAATAACGAGGGTGCTTGATCATGTGACCGGCTTGAAAACAGGATCCGGTCGGTAGAATTGCTGTCGGGAGGAAAGAGAGGCAGTGAAAGCCGCCCCGCTCTGAGAGAAGCGAGTTTGAACGGATGATTATACTCGGAAAGTAAGTGTGTATAGGCGGGAGACAAGGCGTACAACAACTCGAGAGTTAGTGCTTTATATAGAACAGCGCGAGTCGATTTTTTAACACGCTGCTTTATTATCCCTTAAGGTCCCTAGAAACGCTGGGACGCCGGATACTTTTAGAGGGCAAACACCCACGTGAACAACTTCTGGGAAGCTCAGGGAAGCCTGAATAGAGTAAGTACTTTGATAAAGAAGTGCACAAAAATAACGCTTTTGGCCAGCACTAAAGCACAAATGGGAATAAGGGTATATTCCATCGGGGTGCGCCGAGGTAACACACAGGGTGTATTTTCTGCACTTGGTTCATTTCGAGGCTTGCATTAAGGAGCCAGTCGGATTGGTCTCCGCGCTTTGACACAGGCACAAATGGTTTTTGGTAGTGGAAGAGGGGTGATATGCCTAGTTAGTCTGACCACTCCAAGGTTTTGGAAAATAGTTTGAAGGTGTATATAGTTGTACATAGTGTACAAAAAACCCTGTCTTTGAATTGACATAGTAACAAATGAATTCAGTAATTGGTGATTTTTTGTATGATTTTGTTGACGGACTATTGCATTAGTCCAAGTCCTGATGAGGCCCATAGTAAGAGGGCTGAAACGCGTCGACACCTTTGTTTGAGAGAAGACCCCAGCCAAAATATTGGAAAACTATAAATGAAATAATTGGTTTCACAAGGAGTAAAAAGGACATTAGACAGATCCAAAAATTAAAAAACGATCTGGTATAGTCTTTGTAAAGAGGTCTGGAGGAGCTTACTGTCTAAGGAATGCTGAGGCTGTACTGGGAGCAAGCATCCTGTGTAAAAAATTGGGCTATCAGAATATATCGCAATACCAGTTTATCACTGTTTGTATATATTGTGTATGTATATGTGTAAAAAGTGATGTATATATATATAATTGTTTGTCTAAATGTGGTAAAAATAGACTCAAAAAAACAAGAAGTCTAACTTTAGGTTGTGTTTCAATTAAATTGAAAATCAAACACATAAGAAAAGCGTTTGCTGTTCTCTATATAGGGTTGGGTTACCTGAGGAAATGAAATGTAAGAATTTGATTCATCTAAATACAATATATTGGGTATAGGGATGAGATAATCAAGTGGTCCCATTCTTGAGTAATATTGTGCTAGCTGAGTCCAAGGCATCATTTTGCTTTATAAAAGTCACCCAACGGTGACAGCACTTCTCCCAAAATCTTATAGTGTTCTTCTTCATCTTCCCCAAAAACGAAAAATGTAATTTTGGAAAAAGACACACTAAGTGAGGCCAGACAATCTTCGAGCTATAAGCTGCTGGAAAGCACTTGCAGAGGAACATAAGCCAAATGAAGCTTATTACATTGAAATCTCCCTTCAGAAGTTATAAAAGATGTGAAATGTTTAGATTGTGGCTTTAATCTTACTAGTTATGAGAAGCATTTACTCCCATGCAATAAAAACATAATCTCATTTATGTTAGTTAGTGGGAAATTATCCATTATTACATTCTCATAAACTGCGCAAATCCACACAAAAATGAACTGAATCATTCGATTTCTTTGTGATGACCACTGGTGCCAAACATTCTGGGGCTTCAACCTTCTCTATGCCCTTATCATCTAGTAGCTTTTAAAACATATGCCTTCACAAAGCAAAGAGAAGAGGGGGTAGCAGCCTATGAAGGTCCCGTGCTCAGGCTCAGAGCTCAATCATAATGTCAACCATGCCATCTTGGATCCTGGCGAGCAGAGGAGGCTAGGTCCTGGGTCCTTCCTGCATGTAATATTCAGAATTAGTTTGCAGACCTCTGTATCAACAAATGAGGATATTGATGATTGTCACACTGGGTTGACGATCATAAACTATCTACTTCTACACCAAGTATACCAGTGTGACTACCTCCATCATATCATAGGTGCAGGGTATGTTCACCACCTTCGTCTTTTTGGTCCTGATGAATCACCATGGATCCATTAGAGACCATCAGGTATGGAACAAGTTGAACTGATTACACTATTTCTTACTCACAGCTACTCAGACACATTACACCCCACCAGTAGCTTCCAACAGTGTTCTGGTCTTTTTAAACCTGTTGGGAGAACCTCCACATCAAAACAGTTTCTTGGTATCTCCTAGACAGTTTTATTCTCTATTCTCTTACTTTTGACCACGCCGCATGCCAATTACCCCCTCGCTCACCCACTTCTTCAGTATACGGCAAAACAGAAAAAAGATCACTTCCAAAGTGACCCTTTGTGTGGCCTATGGGGGATTACAGTGCCAGCCCAATGAGGAGCAATGCCCAATGATGAAGCATGACATCCTTAGGGTTGTGTGAGGACAACAAGAAATAATCCTGCTCCTGTAGATATATTTTTGAGAATCATCCTTCATTTTTTTTAACCTCTCCTTTCTTCAGGAACAGTACCTTTGTGGTTGTCTTCATGAATAATTTCCTTCACCTGCCCTCTTGCTGCCAAGGGCATTTTTATTGCAACATGTTTGGCAGGAACAGCTTTTTCTCTTACTTTGATCTCATGCATGTATCTTTTTGCCTCCCCTAACCTATTTCAAACACATGCATTTTTTGACTTAGAATAGAATCCAAGTTACTCTCATGAATAACCATGACTTGGTTCTCTGCTCTGGGATCCACCTTGAAATGTAAGTCATACTTGTGTGTCCAATCTAGTATAGGTGGATCATCTGGATCAATATAAATGTTCCCTTGTGTCTGTCATCCTGCAAATAGTGGCTGTCATATAACCCACCACTCCAATGTTTGCCCTTGGCAACCTTTCAATACCACATCCAATGAAGTCAACTTCCGCCCATGCCATGTTGCATCATAGATCCTTTTCGAAATGATGGTGTACAAGGAGCCTGTATCCACAGTTAACACCTTCCTATTGACATGAAAGTCTGCTTTTGGACGATTTTGCTTTTCCTGTTGGCTGATAAAATCATCTTCCTTGACTACTAAAAGTCAGTGATCAGATTCCTCCTCATCCACCTTGCAAATGTTTTTGTACTTGCCTTGCCCATGCTTGTGAAGTGTCCTTTCTTGCCACACTTGTGACCGTCTTTATCTTGAGCAAAACAATGTATTGAATCCACATGATAAGTACTACCTCATCTGTGTCAAACTCTATAGGTATTCTTTCATGCAGCACTAGCAAACATGACTCCCTTTTTACTTTTAGTTTTGTTCACAGAACCAGTCGCATTATGAGTTTTGCTTTGAACCACATTAATCAAGTCCTCCTGTTTCTGCATTACTGCCACATCTGAGTTTTTCTCTCGTAAGAATCTTCATTTCACTCATACACTTCCCAGACTCTTCCACCATTTTACCAATTGTTATGCCTTCCCTTAATGTGGGATTGCTTGCAGCCTACCGTTTTTCCTGCACTTTATTACTATTGCTTTGGACAATCAACTGGTCTCTTATCATCTAGTTAGTAATTTGCCCAAACTGACATTAGGCAGACAATTCACGCAATCTGGACACAAATTCATCAACAGTTTCTGTTGCCTTTGGGTGTTGAACTTGTGTTGCTGCATCACCACATTCTCCTATTTCACAAACCTAGTTCTTAATTTTAATACAACATCCTTATACACATCTTCCACCTTTTCTCCTGTTGCCGGCAGGTACTTTAAGACATGTTGCCCTTCTATTCCTAACACTCACAACAATATTGCCTTCACCCTGTGTGCTAAACATCTAGTGCCATTAAGTGTAACTAATTATTTCTCAAATCAATCAATCCAATCTAAATATTTCTCAAATCAGTCAATCCAATCTTCCCATTCTATGGGTGGATCCTCCTCTGACATTAAAAATGGTGATGGTACAGTTATTGCATTGTTGACATTCATTTAACATCACATGTTACCTCAAACAGCTACGTTTCTTAATAGAACTAGACACTCTGCTTGGGCTTGACTTTGTAAGGAGAATGCTAATCACTCTTGATGTTCACTGTGTGACAGTTCTAATTGTGAAGTGATTTGATACTTGACTTTGTTAGGGTAATTGTCCTCTGTATAACGCTTTTCAGCCAACAGGTGGCACCCTCACTTAATTTCACTTCTCCCCTCTCTTTAAATTATTGGCTTGTTGTTCCTGCACACTACTGAGAAGCCGTTCTCCCGCCCCCAAGTTTGGACATCCTTCACTCCTCCTACAAGGAAGAATAGCTTCAGTGCTCTTTGCTAGTGTCTTCTGCCTGCACTGACACTTTTTTTTGCTGCGTGGTGGACTTGCGCCCCGCTGTCTTTCACCACACTGAAGCACTGTTTGTGCGGCCCGTTAGCCATGTTCTCTGCCACTACAGACCTCACTGTTCAATTTGCAGGCTAGCACTGCCTCAGGTGCTTCCTGTTGCCCTGAACTTTACTAAATAGAGCATTTTCCTTAGCAGTTGCAAAACATGCTTACACACATCCGGGAGTATTTATTCTTTTGAAGATTGGCATGATACACACTGAAATTCCTATCACTGAAGCCGCGGAGTAGGCGTTAACATACATGCTATCCTTCACACCTATCAGCTGCTCACAACGCTTGTGTCCTGGATCACAGTGAAAGCACAGCATTGTGCATATAACTAAAGGATTACTTCATATGTGGCTCTCCTCATCTATGTGCAGCCAGCACACATAGCCAACTCTTCACTTTCATAGGTTTGTTACAGTGCGACTCCGATCTGTGAGCTCTTTCAAATTCCTAGCCAAAATTGTTATAATGTAATCAAAGACACCACTGCTGTCACATGGAAGTTCCAGTTAGTGTATTTGATCTGAGGATCAAGACCACCCAGCTCCCTCACAGCTAGGCATAGTCCCAACTACCAGTCCCCACATACAAACCTGGAACCTGGTATGTGAGAAGGATCAGGAGAGCCAGGAGTATGTGGAACAGGGGGATCAGTACTCAGTGGGCAAGGACCCAAAGGAACAGAAGGACCAGAGGTAAGGGTAACAGAAGGCCCTGGACCAAAATGACAAGGAGGACTATTATGGCCTGCACACAGACGAGGTCCTGAGGAACGTGGACAACCAGGGCCAGGAGTAGCAGACCCAAGTAGACAGAACAAAGGAAACCAGGAGAACAGTAGAGAGAAGGACCAGAGACTGGAGGGTCTAAACCACAGGGGGGACCAAGGGATCAAGGGACTAAAAGCAATAGGACCAAGACCACATCCAGAAAGAACCAGGACTACCAGGAGCTGCAGAGCCTATATTAGAATGACCAGGGGCTTACAACGGATGAGAAAGTCTAGGTCCAATCTGACCAGGATCAGAAGGTCCAGGAGTGTCAGATTCAGGGGGATCCTAAATCAGTGTGGCAAGAACTATGTGACCATGGTGACCCACAACATAAGAACTAGGAGGAGCAGTGCCAGAGGGATGAGGAAACTAGGAGAACAGGAGGACTAGTAGGAGTAGGATGGGGCAGGAGGACTGGGGACTAGGAATGCTAGGGAAACCAAGGCCAGTAGAACTAACATCGGAAAACCTGGCTTAGACAACAAAGCACCAAAACTAAGACCAGGACTTCAAGGCCCAAGGAGGCCAGGATCAGAAGGGTTAGGAACTGGCAAACAAGGGGATAGATACACCAGGGGTGCTGGACCAGGAGGACTGATTGACGAGAACTAGAATGAAGAGAATAAAAAGGTCCCGCACTGGAACCCTGCAAAACAGAAGACCCAGGATCAAAACAAATAGGGGCAAGAGTACATGGAATTATGACCTGTCAAACAAGGACCAGGATGTTCTTAGACTAGCATGAACCAGAGGCCAAGGAACATCAGAACTGGGAAAGGCTAGGTTAATGTGTGACAGGACAATTTATTGCAGAGCCATGTGGGCAAGGGAGATTAGGACTCGATTGAAGAGTATTAAGAAGATTAGGACTTGAAGGGCAATAGCCAGTGTGTCTAGAACACTCGGAGAAGCAGGAGGGGGATAAGGAAGACCAAGGGAGGCAATGAAAATGGCTCCCAGATAACAGAGCAAGAGGACTAGGTAAACTGAAAGGATCATGGCAAGGAGTACCGAAAACATGGCTAAGAGTGTCATGTAGATCAGGACATAAGGGAACAGGGCTCGGATTATCAAGTGGGACAGAGTAACCATTACAAGGACTGGCGTAAGGAGGATCTAAGGTAAGAAAGCCAACCAGCATCTGGGAAAGTAAGTGGAATGAATAGTTTTTTTTATTGTTTGTTGACATTTTCAAACAAGAAAAACAACAGATCGCATCCAGGTCACATTACAAGCAGTATGTTCAGGTGAAAATACAG
Source organism: Lissotriton vulgaris (assembly GCF_964263255.1). Classification (NCBI taxonomy): domain Eukaryota; kingdom Metazoa; phylum Chordata; class Amphibia; order Caudata; family Salamandridae; genus Lissotriton; species Lissotriton vulgaris. Next base: position 286,592,194 of record NC_141695.1, on the reverse strand, counting down.
TTCGAATGCGTAAACACAAACACTTAACAAATAAGTCAGGAAGCAATATATTTTCATTCAGTATCAAATAGCAACCTTTGATGATAACTGGTTCACTGGTTCAGCGCCGCAGTACGGCACATGATATGTGTTCATACATAGTCCCAACGGCGGGTAATTCACAGGTATCAAGTTAACATAACTATACAGTGTTTCGGCCTAACATTCCATCTATACCTGTGAAGTCTAAGCTAGTACAACCCTTAAACATCAGGATGGACTGGGGAGGGGGTGTTGCTACCTTGCTGCGCTTTCAGCCAATCCAGCAAGGGATCCCATATATGTTTAGGTCGAGAGGTCATTGGCATCAGCTCCCAAAAGGTGGTCAGCTGAGTATGGCTCAAAGTTACATCTTGTATCCATGTTTTGCTCATGGAAGCACATCTATCACCCCAATGTATCACTACTCGTCGTTTGGCAAGCACGAGCAGCATGGCATGTAATTTATGATTCTCTGGTTTAGTGTTTTTAACATATCCCAATAGTTCAATGAGAGGCTGAGGCTCGCTTGACGTCTCCAGAATCTCTTGTATTTTGCTAAATATGTCTGCCCAAAAGGTCGCTACAGGTGGGCAAAGCCAGGACTTGTGAAGGAAAGTAGGGGGGCGAAGCCACATCTCCAGCAGCTTTCATCAGGTCTGATCCCCATATGATATAATTGAGAAGAGGTTCTATAGAACCTATGTTAGTATTTAAAATGTATTAACCTCAGCTTGTAATTTGGAGAGAGCTTTAGAAGTTGTTCGCAGAAAAATAAACAAATGTTGTCTGTTATCTGGTTATCTTGCTCTGGATTCCAACTGTGTTGGGTCGTAGGCACAGTCTGAGGTGCTGTGGGTTGCATAGAATTATATGGTCGTGTAATCAGTTTGCAAAGCGATTTGTTGGTGCCCTTCTGCTCGAGTACAGGTATTGGGGTGGGGGATTGAAAAAAGTGGCATGGAGTTCTCTACATGTCGCTCTCACATTCTAATATAGAAACAGCTCAGAGAAGCTCCTCGTGCCCTCAGCTGGGGGGCTCGGCTGAACGCAGAAAACATCACCAGGGTGGAGGTTGTCAAAGGTTTCAAAGCCCATGGATTTTGCCATAGCAACATTTCCACCATCTGCCAATAAGGAATCATCAGATTCCATGCAAGTGGGATAGATGGGGTGTATTGGATCTCCAAGTTGGCTCTGGTGCGAAGAGACTCAACAGTATCTATTTTATCCAGCGAGCTGCGGTATGGTTGGCATATAGCCACTTGAAAGGGACCTGGTGCTGCGACGTCCATCTCCACTGCTGCATGAGGCGGAAATGGGGTGGGATGTAGCCAGCAATATAAAAATTGGGCTTTTGCACAGTGCGCATAAATCGGAATATCCAGGGCTCCCAGTCCTCCCTGTTTGAGTGGAAGCATGAGCAGCCCACAGGAGATGTGTGCTTGCTTGTTGGCCCATACCATCGAGATCTGCAGTGAGCAAAGAGTGTGTACAAGGGCCTGGTTTGCGGAATTGGGATGTTGATGAATAAGTATGAAAATTTAGGCAAGACAGCCAATTTAGCTATGGCGATCCTGCCAGCAGGAGACAGCAGATGTCGAGACCACACCACCTTTATCTTCTCCTTCAGCCAGGAGACCTTAAGCCCATAATTTAGGTTCCAAATTTCTTGCTCATCTGGGCTTAGCCAGATGCCCAGATATTTTACTAGACCATCTGCCTATTTCAATAGCTGGTCCAGGTCAAAAGGCTTGGTGGTCTCTGTGAGCAGAAATAAAGTGGACTTGGTCCAGTTACAAATTAAACAACCTTATCTTAAGTGTAAATGACACTTAACCTTAGCGCACTGTTGCTCAAGCGCTGGGCGCGCTACAAATTAAATATACACTCTTCAATACTTTTTCAAATCTGGCTTTAGTGTTTTTTCAACAATGATTTCAAAACATTACAAATAAACACAACGTATTTTCGATTTGTATCAAACACAAATATGATTATAACGCAATATTCAAAAAAACTTCAAAATCAGTTTCTTTTTCGATTATATCATTTCATCTGTATATGCCCAATGCATTTCGAGCTGTGGGCAGCTCTTCGTCGGGGGCCTGTAAAAATATAATGCGGAAAACAATACTATCACTCAAGAGTCTTAAGGCACAAAAAATGTTGAAGAATAGCAAAGTGGAGCTTATCACTCCAATCAAAGAAAAAACCTTCACCACCACCTAAGTGCACGTGTGGAAAAAAACCTTAAAATGCAACTTACTACGCTCGGGCTCCTCAAGCGCTATATCATTCTGTGAAAACAAAACCAGGACATATCCTCTAACTCATGTATCTACCAAGATAGCCATAGCGTGATCTAAACTCCAAATCATCAGCCCAATTTACTTGTGCAACACGTTACCTTGTCTTGAACTCCACTAATCAAAATACTGTATTCCCAGTGCTCCTGTTTTCAACCTGCAAAATAACAGAGAAACCCATATCTATCAGTCGGGAGACTGGCTAACCCTGACCGATGTCGATGACACCGCTGCTGTAGCGCAGCACGCTCACCTCGTCAAACTTCCTCTGTGCGTCTATCAAACTCCTCTCAGTTGAATCCCTCACACGTTCTTCTCTCGAAACAGTGGATGCGAGAAGACAAACCTCGCCGGTTCTAAACACAAGCTGCGTCCAACAACATGGAAGACGGACTAGCGTCTTAAGTTTTGGCACGTGATAGGGCAGACGTGCTACCTTAGCTGCACGCTTTGAGGTGAACAAAGTTTAAACAGTAATCAAAGTATAATTAAGAATAATAAATAAAGTGAGTGCTCCTCTAATCACACGAAGTACCAGTTACAAATTAACCCAAGAGCCAGCCAAATTTGGTGAATTCCCCAAGCAAAGGGTTTAGATTAATCTCAGGGTCCACGATATGCAGTGTCATATCGTCCGCATACAAAAAGATAAGTAGCCCTCTAGTGCTAAATGAGGACCATGATGATTTTGTGTTGCAGCATGAAGACAAGCAGCAGGAAGACCAGGGCCAAGAGGACCAGGACCAGGCCCAGGAAGACAAGATCCAGGCCAATAGTTCTGGGGCAGAATAAGCAAGGAAGACAAGAGGTCAGTGCCAAGAACTCCAGGAGAATCAGGGCTAGAAGGACCAGGACAAGAGCAAGGGGGAATAGAAGGACCAATAGGACCAGGAACATGCCTAGGAGTGCCTGGAAGCCATGGTTGTAGGACCAGAGCACAGCATACCAAGTGGAGCAGAAAGACCAGGGCATGGGGTGGCAGGACCAGGGTGAGGAAGATAAGGAGGACCAAAATCGCTAGAGCCAGGAAGACTAAGGGGACTGGACCTGGATACCTAAAAGGACCAGGATTAAAATCGCGAGGCTCAGTGTGGCCCAAAAAAAGATAACCTGGAACAAGAAGGCCTAAACCATTAGGTGCAGTGCCAGAAGGACCAGGAGGACTTGGCACAGTGCCAGGAGGACAACGATGATCCAAAGAAGATAGGCTAAAGCTAAGAGGGAAAGTTCTAAGAGGGCCAAGACACAAGATGCCAGGTAGACCGAGGGGACCACACCAGGACCAGAAGCTGATGTACTGGGAATCAGATGAGCAGGGTGAGAAGGATCAAAAGCACCAGGTTAAATGGAAAAGGATCAGGGTGATCGCAAAAGAAAAGAAAGAGCTAGGAGAAGGGGTCCTAAAAAGAGCAGGATTACCAGAAAGACCAGAACCAAGAGAACTAGGCATACAAAGACCTATACAAGGAGGACCTGAAACAAAAGTACCAAGTCCAGTAGGGAGAGTAAATGAACTGTGAGGACCAATAATACCACCATTGATAGGCAAACCAAACTAAGAGTGAGGAAGACTAGGAGAACAGGACCTGGAGGATAAAGAGGAGATGGCAAGGCAACCAGATTCAACAGGACAAGAGCTAAGAGGACTAAGGCAGTGACAACCACTGGGACCACACCCAAGGAGAAAAGTAAGCTTCATTCACAGAGGGCCAGAGTATCAGGACCGGGAATATCGGGACATGTATGAGGAGCAAAAGGAAGTCCAGGACATGGGCCGTGGTGACAGGAGCTATGACACCCAAGCTGGGTGGTTAAGAACGGCTAAAAACAGGATGAACTGAACAAGGAGGATCAGGATAGAGTGAACAAGTTAGTCAAAGATGATTAAGATCAGGAGATCCAAGTCCAAGACTATCATGCCATGTTGGAGGAGGACCCGGAGAACCAGTCAGGTGTCAGGTATGGGTGCTACATGTGGAGAAGTAGGTGGACTAGAAGTATCAGAATATGAAAGACCAGAGCTAAGAGGGCCAGAGAGGTAAGAACCAAGAGACAGCAATCTGAAGTTCCAAGTGGAGCAGGAGGACTAGGAACTGTGGCATTAGAAATAGGCTGGTGAGAATCGCGGGAACCAGATCAACCAGAGCCACGAGGACCAATGGGCCTGACCAGGACCAAAATGACCAGGCCTTGCCTAAGGGAACCTAATAATAAGGACCAGGAACAGTGGTGTCAGTACCAGGTGGATTGCAAGGAAAAAGCCAGGGCAAGGAGAATCAGAATGACCCAAACCAGAAAGACTGTGAGTTACAGCCCTAAGAGATCCAGTACAACAGGAATAGGTTGATAAGGACACAGCAGACCAGCAGGTTCAGGTTGAGGCTCAGTAGTATCGAAATTAGGAGGCTCAGGAATGGATAATACCAGCACCAGCCAGGCGCACAGCAAGAAAGACCAAGGTCAAGAAGGACTACAATCAGGACCCCTAGATTCAGAAAACAGCACGCATAGAAAGAGGAAGTAACAAGGAGCAATACAGATATTTCTCCTTGTTACGCCTCACTTTGGAAGTCGTGCCACTTTGATGCAATACCATGTTTTTAATCAACTTAGTAAATCTGCATTTCTTTACACTCCATGGATGGATGCCTTAGAATGCCCATGCTCCACATATGGAATACCTTCTGAACACAAGGTGATGAAAGGCAGCGATTTGCACTGTCTTGCGTTACTCTGGATTTACTAAACCACACAGAGCCACATAAGGTTGCTTTGCATGGCTTAGTAAATCTCATTAAAGGGCTTGTTTTTCCACGCTTGACACATGTACAACACAAGTCCTTAGTAAATCTGCCCTTAAGTGCTTAATTGTAAGACTCCTTGTATAATGAAAGTCTTATTGAATGTACCAGTGGAATGTATTTTGAATTATATGACGGAGAGGAGATACAGCTTTCCTATATAGTGGGAGTGTATTGACTGCATCCCTGTGGATAGAGGGTGGAGACCAAAAACTGAAGTGATGGAGAATGGAGGAAAGGCTACCCAAAAAGATTCTGTAAGGTCCTTTTTAGCAAAGAGATGCTGATTAGTTCTTAGATGGTAGAAGCAAGGGATTGGTCATAGGTTTCTCTTGTTAAATAGTGGATCTCAATCTCCTGTCTGGAAAATATGAAAGTATTAAGGTTGAACTGTGAAGTTAACGATCTGTAGGTCTGTTTATTCAGTGTCTTATGTATTACTATATTTGTAATAAAGTCAATGCATAAAAACCTCTGTGATTTTCTTTTTTTCTGTGTCTTGATGCTTTTATGTCTTTCTCTGATTTGATGGGAACATTAATTCATATTACAATAACATTCAATAGAGTTAATTATAGTCCCATTTCTTTGCTTGTGGCTTCTCGACAGAATACTTCTTCTTATGGGACAACATACTGCTGTCAAAGGGAAGACTTTATACCAGCTACCCTATTTGGAGTAAAACTTTGCCATAAGGGACAGGAAAAAAGTAATGATCCGTCACCCTGGGAAAAAAATATCAGCATGTAGGACCTTTGGTTTGTTTGTTTTCATAAATGAACTCCAGCTTGGCAGTACGTTTTTTAAAAATATTTTTTGTAAGAACTTTGCCAGCTGGCCAGAATGTCTGAGTGTAATTTCCTTCTAACATTTCGTGCATAGACAGGAACCGCTATGACCGCAGCTCCTGTCAATGTAAACAGTTGACCGCAGAGCCAGCGGATAACTCTAAATTTGGTGTGAGGATGTCCCTCAAGATGTCGAAGGTATTGTCCTCACCATCCTGATGGAGTTAAATCAGGCAAATATTTTTTCTTACATCTGTCATGAAATGCAAATGAAGTCTCTCAAATATACTGTGCTAGTCATTTCATAAGGAGCCCCATTCAATTGTTTTTATTTTGATAAAAATCACTGAAAATATAAGATGGCTTAATGTTGCTGGGATACAACATTTCTGTTTCTGGTTTTTGTTTTTATGAGTCATTATTTTCAGATATTTCATTCTGAATTGTTTAATTGAACTAAACCAGAATTAATAATTCCAGACTGTGTGGAGAAGTGTGGCTCAGGGGTTAGAGGCGGCAGACCCGGAAGCTGGATCGGCCCTGGACCAGCGTTCAATTCCCCGCCCCGACGGGGGTTGGGCTCAATAATTCCACGGACTCGATAATTCTCACTCCGGTGCCTACTCGACTCACGGGTTCACACTCTGCGACTCTGGGCAATAGCTTGCTTAATCTCCACAACGGCCCCTCGCGGCGGGATGCCTGGCTTTCACTTTGTGGATACCCTGCCTGGGTATCTCACAGGGGAATACCAGGACGGGTTCCCTAAGCAAGCGCATAGATGCCTGCGATGTGGGCGATTTGCGCTATATAAATACATGTACATTTACATTTACATTTACTGCACTGATTTTCTGTAGAAAAATAGGTGTTCTCATAACTTGGAGCCTGGCTCACGTACATTTCCATGGCTTAGTGAGAAAGAGATAAGGACACCCATCAGTCACCACACAGTACCACCCTTCATCATTTGGGACACCTTCTGGACCTTCCCATCTGTGAGACATAAATGATGAGCAAGTACTAGATAAAATGTCCTACAGTAAAATATGACTCACTGTACGGTCCTTCTGATGTTGACTGATAGTCTAATCTGACGGGTAACAAAACTGCAGTGCATGTAAGTGTGAAAGAAAGTGAATTAAAATTGGGTGAATGAGTAACACTGTACTTTATTATTTTACTCAATCCCCAAATGTTAAAAACCAGAGTAACAAAAAGCAGTCTTAAACAAATATCTGCCCAGATAGAACATAGGTCGACATGTTTCAGCAAAATGAACATGGTTGTCCTTGCCTTCCTCAGGACCTTTGTAAATAAGTGCTACTGCAATGTGCTAATGTGAATAAAATAGTGACAAAATTAGAATAACAACGTTATGACCTGGAGTCCTAGGTGTCTATTGATTCCTTCCTGAACATGGACTGATTTGTCACTGGGAAGAAAAAACAAGAAATACTGTGTTGTAACATGCATCTCGAACTAAGGTATAAGTAAATAATCAGGTGTCTAATTATGTTAACCTCCTGTTGTTACAGAACAAGTTAATGACAGTGACGTACTGCTCACAATCATATTCAATTGTCGTTACATCATGTATTATCTTATCTCTAAGATGTAATCTAGCCCCTGCTTACCTATTGAGCAGGAGGAAAGAGCCTCACCTCAACTGGCTGCGTCTCATGGAGAGCAAGCACCGCTCTAAAATCAGCAGAAAAGCATAGAAAACAACGTTAAATGTTCCTCTTACACATGGCTGTTTGTGCATTATGAGTGACAAGCCTCTCATTCAATCCCTATAACATTATCCCAAATAGTCATATACAGGACTCTTATCACATGTATTCACTGCAAGGCTCGGTAATTGGATACACTTGAGTCTGTGACTATTTCATAAATCTGGTGTTATCATGCTGGTTGTATAGGTAAATATATCATGCCAATCCTTTGTTATGGTCTTTAGTTGTAGTGGCATAAATTCATTCATGTGTTCAATTGCAAGGTGGGATCGAAAGAGAAAAGGCAGTCGTTCCATCGTCATTCACCCCGTTAAACGACAACGCACCATTCTTTCTTGGTAGCTAACTGGCCCCCATGATTCCGGGAGAAAAGCTTCAATACACACTTTAAAAAAACTTTAACAAAAAAGCTTGCGCAGCCTGGTGTGAGCCACTAGACTGTGCCCCGATGTCACCCCCTATCACGCTGCCAGAATAAGCAATGTCATAAATGAAAGCTTAGCAGAGGAATGGTGCCCTTACCTGTCCGTCGGTACTTCTCGCCGGCATCTGAGCCAACTTGGGGAGGTACCGAGTGGACGGTGTGAGCGTGCTGATTGGGCACCAGTGCGTGCTGTGATCGCATCACATGGTTAAGATTCCTCATGAAATGTAGTTCATAAGTTTTGCATTATTAATTCAATCCATCTACAATTGTTCTGATGTTTGGGTGCCGTCTTTTTTTAGAATATCAAGATGTTTCTGTGTAAAAAAAAGGGTAATCTTACGGATAGAGAGTAACTGACTCGTAAGTGATGCATCACGTGATCCCGCAAGCATGCGTCTTGTCTAGTCATGCTAGAGACTTGTAGTTTCTATAAACTAAGCGTGATTTAGTTTAAACCATCTTTGATAATACTGATGTTTGGGTGCCGCCTTTTCGAATACCAGGACGTTTATGTATAAACAAGAAGGAAAGCGAGTCAACTCACGAAAAGGAAATGCCCGAATCGTAAGCGATGCATCACGTGATTCCTTGATCGCGCGTCTAGTATGGTCGTGCTAGAGCCTTACAATTTCCGTATAGGCGTGAGCTGACAGGTAGCATATTAAACATATTTAATCAATTTTACTTGCTAGGTAAAATCATGGATGTGGTTAAGAAAGCAGTGTTCTTTGAGATTATTATCTCTTTGAAAAGTCAAAGTGCTAAGTGAAAAAAGAGAACGACACAGATACCCTAAGTATGATTTAATACCTTCCCGATGGGATGTACAGCAAAACAATAATAAGTGCCAGTCATCTTGCTGTCTGAAGACATCATGGAGATGAAAACACATGATGCTCCTTTTCACTTTCAATAAAACTTTATTGACAATCATTTAGTCTGCACATAGTCAGCCTGCAAATGTGTACCCGCGTGGGAATACACTTTTTACTCGCAGTGGTTAGATTATAATTTGAGAGCCGGCAAGATGTGCCTGATGGCTGTATATACAATGATGGAGCAATCTCTTTGTGTGGACTACTTTAAGATAGTTCAATAAAAATGTAAGTTACTTCAACATTAAATATGATGGAATCTAAAAATGCTGTTCATAGAGAGGACCATGGAATCTCATCATTTATTCATGTCTTATCACCGCCTAACCTGAAATCCCATCTTTGCTCTCTGATTAATAGGTATTTTGATATGTCCGTGACATGGTCTGGAATAATCCAACGGACCATGTTTCACTTCCAGAAAGTGGCTTGTGAGTTTAGTGGCCTGCTTTTTGCATCGTACAGTACTTCTATGTAACAGTGGGCGCAGTGGGGCTACGCGAAGCACCACAAAGTGGGGGGGAATCTATGCGCACCCCCCACTTCGTGTAGCCCCACTACGCGTCGCCCGCCTCCCTCCCACCCTTCTCTAAATGCCCTTAATATATTTAAAAACATTACAAAACTAAAAAAAGACTTACCTGCGATGCGGCATCCCGGGGCTCCTTCTTCCTGGTATCTCTGCTGACTCCTTCACAAATGCGCATGCACGGGCGCCTTCGTATGCGCATTTCTTGCATCAGCAGTGATGTCAAATTTGATTTACGTAAGAGTCGTAGCACATCCTTGGTGTCTTAAGGGAAAGTAGGCATTTCATTAACCATCGGGCGTAGGAAATAGTTCACAAACGTGGATAATGGCTCAAAAACAGATCCTATGCCGGAAATAATGGGCCGTCCTGGAGGTGAATCACCTCCAGGACGTTTGTGGACTATTTCCTACACCCAATGGTAAAGGAAATTCCTACTTTCCTACAAGACACCAAGGATGTGCTACAACTCTTACCGGAGATCGAATTTGACATCACTACTGACTATCTTGTGTCATTCGATGTGGAATCACTATACACATCAATCCCTCAGGACGAAACCTCGGAAGCCATAACTACTCTACTAATGGTACGAGATTTTGATTCCATCACCCAGTACAATTGATCATGGCATGTGCCACTCTCGCCATGAAAGAGAATTTCTTCAAATATGAGGATACAGTGTACCTACAAACCTCTGGGACCAGCATGGGGAGCATTTTTGCTCCAAGCTTGGCAAATCTATATGTCCATTGCTTCGAGCAAGAACATGTACTGACTACAACTAACCCCTTTCACAACTCAGTATGGCTGTGGAAACGATATATAGATAACATTTTGGTAATCTGGCGAGGCAACATCGAAGATCTGCAGAGTTTTCTTACATGGCTCAACAACAGAAACAAATTCTTATGATTTACGGTAGAATTTGACAAAAAACCACTAACCTTCCTTGACTTGCTTATCCTAGCAACTCCGTCAGGTCTCCAATTAGAACTGTACAGGAAACCCATGTCACGCAATTCCCTGCTATGTTATGATAGTACCATCCAAAATCTCTAAGGGATAGTCTTCCTTACGGTCAATTCTTGAGGGTACCGAGGAATTTCTCTACCAACACTGGGTTCAAGGAACACTCCACCTTACTCACTGAACAACTACATCTGAGAAAATATCCCCCTAAACTGGTGCGTCGTCCCCTCAAGCGTGCTGAAAACAACAATCAGGACGCTCTCCTAGAACCATTGTCACCCAAACACGGTTTGCCAAGGTTGACCTTTGATAACACATACAGCACCTTATCTAACAACATCCAGAGGATTGTTAAAAGACATTGGTCGATACTAAAACACAGGCCAAGACTCTATCCAGCCTCCCCTATTTGCATTTAAACGTGGACCGAACCTTAGAGATCGATTGGTTCACACAAGACCAAAAAACAAGACACCACATATTGTAGGCACCATGTGGGACTTACCAGCAGTTTGTTCAGGGCCACTATCCTTGTGGCACTTGAGATTGACATTGGTACAAACAGACCATGGCTCCAAAAAAGATTCACTAACTGCAATAGTGATAAGCTCATATACTTGATTACCTGCCCGTGCCAGTTGAAATATGTGGGCATGACGACCCGCAAAATCAAGTTAAGAATTTCGGAGCATAAAAGTACTGTACGATACAAAAAGCAAAAACTCATGAGCCACTTTCTGGAAGCTAAACATAGTCCATCGGATTTCAAATGGACAGTGTTGGAACAGCCTTTTATTCCAGACCATGTCACGGACATATCAAAATACCTATTAATCAGAGAGCAAAGATGGGTTTTCATTTTAGGCAGCGATAAAACAGGACTAAATGATGAGATTCCATGGTCCTCTCTATGAACAGCATTTTTGGATTCCATCATATTTAATGTTGAAGTAACTTACATTTTAATTGAACTACAGTGAAGTAGTCCACGCAAAGACAATTTTTCATCATAATACATACAGCCATCAGGCACATCTTACCGGCTCTCAAATTATAATCCAACCACTGCGAGTTAAGAGTGTATTCCCACACCGATACACATTTGCAGGCTGACTGTGTGCAGACTAAATGATTGTCAATAAAGGTTTATTGAAAGTGAAAAGGAGCATCATGTGTTTTCATCTCTATGATGTCTTCAGACAGCAAGATGACTGGCACTTATTATTGTTTTGCTGTACATCCCATCGGGAAGGTATTAAATCTTACTTAGGGTATCTGTGTAGCTCTCTTTTCTCACTTCAACACTTATAACTTTTCAAAGAGATAATAATCTTAAAGAACAGTGCTTTCTTAAACAACATCTATGATTTTACCTAGCAAGAAAAATTGATTAAATATGTTTATTATGGTACCTGTCAGCTCACACCTATACCGAAATTGTAAGGCTCTAGCACGACCATACTAGACGCGCGATCGAGGGATCACGTGATGCATCGCTTACGATTCGGGTATTTCCTTTTCGTGAGTTGACTTGCTTTCCTTCTTGTTTATACATAAACGTCCTGGTATTCGAAAAGGTGGCACCCAAACATCAGTATTATCAAAGATGGTTTGAACTAAATCACGCTTAGTTTATCTAAACTACAAGTCCCTACCTAGCATGACTAGACAAGATGCGTGATCGCGGGATCACGTGATGCGTCACTTACGAGTCAGTTACTCTCTATCCCTAGGATGACCCTTTTTTTTACACAGAAACGTCTTGATATTCTAAAAATGACGGCACCCAAGCATCAGAACAATTGTAGATGGATTTAATTAATAATGCTAAATTTACAAACTACATTTCATGAGGAATCTTAACCACGTGATGCGATCACGGGACGCACTGGTGCCCAATCAGCACGCTCTGTAAATAAAAATGGCGGGGACCGTCCACCGGTACCTCCCCAAGTCGGCTCAGATGCCGGTGAGAAGTACCGACGGGCAGGTAAGGGCGCCATTCCTCTGCTAAGCTTTCATTTATGACATTGCTTATTCTGGCAGCGTGATATGGGGTGAGATCGGGGCACAGTCTGGCGCGTTGTCGTTAACGGGATAATGATGATGGAACCAATGTCTACATCTTTCGATCCCACCTTGCAATTGAACACATGAATAACTACCACTTGATCTTTATGACACTACAACTAAAGACCATACCGAAGGATTGGCATAATATATTTACCTATACAACCGGCACGATAACACCAGATTTATGAAATAGTCACAGACTCAAGTGTCCCATTACCGAACCTTACAGTGAATAGATGGGATAAGAGTCCTGTAAATGACTATTTGGGATAATGTTATAGGGAAGGAATGAGAGGCTTTTCACTCAAAATGCGCAAACAGCCAGGTGGAAGAGGAACATTTAAAGTTGTTTTCTGTGCTTTTCTCCTGATTTTAGAACGGTGCTTCCTCTCCCTGAGCCACAGCCAGGTGAGGTGAGCCGAGGCTCTTTCCTCCTGCTCAATAGGTAAGCAGGGGCTAGATTACACCTAAGAGATAAGATAATACGTGATGTAACGACAATTGAATATGATTGTGAGCAGTACGCCACTGTGATTAACTTGTACTGTAACAACATGAGGTTGACATAAATAGACACCTGATTATTTACTTATACCTTATTTTGAGATGCATGTTACAACACAGTATTTCTTGTTTTATCTTCCCAGTAAGAAATCAGTTCATGTGTAGGAAGGAATCAATAGACACCTAGGACTCCAGGTGATAACGTTTTTATTCTTATTTCTTCACTTTTTTATTCACATTTGCACATTGCAGTAGCACTTATTTACAAAGGGCCTGAGGAAGGCAAGGACATCCAGGTCCATTTTGCTGAAACATGTCGACCTACATTCTATCTGGGCAGATAGTTGTTTAAGGCTGCTCTTTGATACTCTGGTTTTTAACATTTGGGGATTGAGTAAAATAATAAAGTACAGTGTTACTCATTCACCCAATTTTATTTCACTTTCTTTCACACTCACATGCACTGCAATTTTGTTACCCATCAGATTAGACTACCAGTCAACATCAGAAGGACCATACGGTGAGTGATATTTTGATGTAGGACATTCTATTTAGTCCTTGCTCATAATTTATGTCTCATATATGTGAAGGTCCAGAAGGTGTCCCAAATGATGAAGGGCAGTACAGTGTGGTAAGTGATGGGTATCCTTATCTCTTAGGATGATTCCAGGACTAGGTACAGTTTTTTTTATCCTGGTCTGTTTTTCACATTGCATCTTGTAAGGTAGTAGGTTCATTGTATTTAGACCCATGGATACTCTTTTTGTGATACATAATAATAGGGACTGTGTCTATGCTTGGTCTTAAAATGTTCCCTAGGGCCCTTCCCCATCGTGTTGTTTTCGTTAGTGAGAAAGTACACAAATGTAGCTTTGGAAGAGTAACCCGCTTTAACTAGTCTCACAAAGGTTCTAGTCATCTTTGTCATTAGTTGCATCTGTAAGTAAATGTAAAGGAGTAGGAGCATAGGTGGAGCACGGGACAGCTCCATAAAGGGCCTCCCAAGTCGCTATCTCTTTGCCAACAGTGTAATGGAGTGGAATTCCGTGCCATGCCTGTAAAAATAACTTGAAAACATTTAAACATTTGGGATGTTTAGACCTTTAAGTTAGCATCTGAATCTAAGCCAGTTTTATTACTAAGGGCCTCATGTTGCAAAATTACAAGGTTTGTGACCACAAATGTGCTTATCAATATGTACAAACCCCTTTTTATTAGGCTGATATTTCTTTAGAGTAGCAAAAGGACTTTTACTGTTGTTTCTGAATTGCAAATAGGAGGGTTCATAAAAGGGATTTCCTCTCTCCCTTCTCCAATTCTGAAAGAAATGTATTGCTAGTTTTTTACTTCAATTGCATTTGCAGACCATTGATGAGCTAAGCTGGGGTGGTAACTAACTTGCAAAGGGGAAGAGGACCCTTTAGAGCAAGAGATCAGCAGGATGGAGAAGTTTTCCAAAAACTGTTTGCCAAACAGTGCTGAACTCTTCTGTTTAGATAGTGAACGGGTAAATAGTGATGGCTTCTGCCATTTGCACTGCTGCTGGCCAGTGCAGAGTCTATGCTGTTTCGGCAGCAGAGGCATAAATAGTGACGTTTTTGTGCTATTTACTTGGCTGCCAGCAGACCAGCGCAAAATCTCAATCATTCAGCAAACAGTCAAGCAAATATTTAGGTTTTGCTGCTATTTGCACAGATTACAGGGGACCTTGGAGCATCCCAGGCCTTTGAGAACAAGCTTTAGTCATATCAAACATTATAGTTCCACTTGATGTAGTTCAAGTAATCAACTTCCAGGTTGTACTGGAGGGCTACCACACTAATAACGCTTGCAGATCAGCCATTTCAGCAGGGCATCCACTGAGTTACGATTGGGGAACACCCATAGATCTGTAGACTCCTAACGGGAATTCGATTGACTCTCCCATCAAATCCAAAGTATTCCCAACTATGGAAAATGAATGTTGTTGGACTTGGCCCTTATGGCAGGTTCACCCATAATTTTTTTGCTGTTAGTATATGATCTGTGTTGATGATTTTCTGGTCTCTGCGCACTTTTACCCTGTGTCCCAGGGTAAAGTGCGTGCGGGTAGTAAGGCTGGCCTGGTCTCCCATAGGAATGCATGGGGAATGTCTGTGTCCCAGGTAGTTCCTGATGCGTGGGGAGTGCAGGCTCGAGTTTGGTATGTGCGTACTCGTGAGAGTGAATGCTTCACAATGATGTATGTGGCATGATTGTGTCTTGTGTAGAAGTGTCACTTCTAGGAGTTGGCATATTAGTGTAAAATATGCCTGGCATGTGATTGGCTGGAGCTGGCTGGTGAGCCTGGCTCCAGGAGGGCTGGATGGGTCTGCCCGGAGGTGAGTGGGAGATTAGCATGCTGATGGCTGGGGAGGGCTGCATCTGGTTCCTGAATAGGGCTGGGCTTTTCCCACACAATGCTGGCTCCGCCCCCTGTGGTGCGACTGATGACCCTAGCCCTGCTAGTGAATAGAGTGAGGGGCTGAGCACATCAAGGGTGCTCCAAAACCAGATGCGACTGGTTTCTCCCCTCATCCTGTGACAAAGACAAAGGAATGTGGTGTATAAAAATGGGGCTATGTCCCCTTACATCTGGTTCTGTTCTGTTCCAGGATCCTGAGGGGGCTGCTGCTGTTGCTGGGGCCAGGAGAACCGCCACTTGGATTGTCTCCCTGCCTGGAGACCTAGTGAGCTGGCTCTGGGCCCAGCCTTGCCCCCTGCCTGCCTCCAGACCTGGCTGGAGCTTCGTCCTTGCCTACAGCGCTTAGGAGCGCAGTGGATTGCCTTTTAGCGCTGGAAGGCTCTTGATATACCTTCTAGCGCTTGGGAGCGCTTTTGTGTGCTTTGGCCGGTGCCCATCTTTTCACCCCGTGTGGTGACCGAGCAGTGCGGGTGCCAAACCGCTCATTTGCCGCCTTTATTTGCCCCGTTTTACTTTATGTTTTAAAGCCGGTGCCTACCCGGCATTGCCCCGTGTTCTCACCGCCGCAGCCCAGGGTTGCACAAGAAGCCGCCAGGCCGCCACGCTGCCCGCGACGACCCAGAAGTGCCCCAGCCTGCCCGGAAGTCCCGCCTTCGCCGTTGCAGCGCGGGGAGAGGAGAGGCGGCTGAAGGTACCGGCGGGGCTCCGTTACCAAAGAGGAGCCCCACGCTGTCTGAGAATCCCCGCCCGTGGCACCCAAGGAGCAGCGCCAGAGAGTCCCCGCCGTCCCGGTGATTGTGAGGCAGCTTCATTGTGTGCAGAGCGGCCCCGGTTGGCAGCGGGCCGCTCCTCAGGAGAGAAGGGGCACACCTGCATGTTCGAGCCCAGAGAGGCTCGAGGGCAGTCCCCATTGTTTCTTTGAGCCCGAAGGGGTTCCAGGCATTCCAGGTGACAGAGCGGCCCCGAAAGGCAGCGGGCCGCTCCATCGTGCATAAGGGTATCCCGAGTCCACAAAGGACTCCCACGGCGCCCGCATCTTGTAATTTAGAGCCCCGAGAGGTTCTTGGCTCATTTGATGTTTCGAGTTCCCCGAGGAGGGACTCCAACGAGTGGGATATTCCGTATTTTGAGCCTGCGAGGCTCCCAGCCCACAATTGTTTTAGAGCTCTGGAGCTCTTCAGTGCCATTCTAGTTGTTCTTTGAGCCCCGAGAGGCTCCAGCCCATCATTGTTGTGGAGCCCTGAGAGAGGCTCTTGGGGGACACCAGTTAGTTGGGTAGAGCCCCGAGGCTCCCACGCTGTGTTTGGCCCCCTCACCATTGTCCTTGAGCCCACAAGGCTCCAACGTTGGCATCATCATTTCTTACAGCTGCCCAGCACTTTGTGGGCAGTTGCCACGTTTAGGTTTATTCTTTGCTGCCTGCGCAGCCTGCCCTAACATTTTGGACTAAGGGCGTTTCAGCCCTTGCGAGGCCAGTTGGCCTGGGGGACAGTTCTAGTGTTGTGCCATGTGCACCTTGTGCAATTTATGATTTACTGGCTAATGTGATTCTTGCGCAATTTATGTTTTATGCTTATTCCCCTTTGCTAAAAGTGACCTGTTTAGAGGATTGTTTTTTGTTTATTCCCCTTTGCTAAAAGTGACCTGCTTAGAGGATTGTTTATGTCCCATTACCTTTGCTAAAAGTGACCTGCTTAGGTGATTGTTTATGTTTCTTCCCTTTTGCTAAAAGTGACCTGCTTAAAGGATTGTTTATGTCTCATTACCTTTGCTAAATGCGACCTGCTTAGGTGATTGTTTTATGTTTCTATTGGTCCTGCTGATAAGGTCCTAGTTCCCTGCGTAATATTGTCCTAAGGTGGTTAGGCTTGCGTAGGAGGTATTTACCCTTTACCAGTGACTACTGGTTGTGAGCTACATTTACTATTTTGGTGCTACAGTCATTATATGTCTATATGCTAAGTGTTATACCTACAAGTATTATTATTACAACAAGTGCTAATTCTAAAAGTGCCTACCCCTGACAGTGGTCCATGTGGCCCTGTCCTGTACATAATCCCCTGTAAATTTTGCCCGTGCCTGTTGGCACATTGTAAAGTGTGTGTGTTATCTGATGTGTTTTTGCTATAATACAAAGGCTATTTTTATATAACCTTGCGTGGAGTTTCTTTTGTGGTGGGCCTTGGGTGTTGTTGCTGGGTGCGCGCGCAAACGCTTTACACATCGCCTCCAAGATTAGCCTTGCTGCTCGCATCACGTTGGGTGAGCAGGGGTTATCTTGGTGTGTAACTCCCTTGCCCTGACTTGGGAATGGTGATCTCTGACTGACTTTGGCACGAGCCTTGGCCAGCCTGGGGTCCCATTTCTAACAAATGTGGTTCTACAAATCTTAGAATTGTGGCAGGATAATCAATTTCTGTCTAGGAAAGAACAAGGCTTTGGACATTTCGGCCTGATACTTCAGCCCTGAAAGAGTCTCCTTTACAGTTTCTTGGAACGCTACATCTCATACAAGAATTGCCACCTAGCCATCATTCCCAGACAACACCAGGGTGTGTGTTGTATAATGCTTACAAGCTTATGGACCACGAATGAAGAAATAAACCCTCTGGGGACAAAACAACTTCTCATAGCTCTAAGTAGCATACAAACTGGTGTCTTTATCTACCATAGCTAGATGGGTCAAGTGGATCATGCGGGAGGCGAGAATCGATACTTCCAACTTTGGAACTCACTCTGTCAGATTAGCTATAACTTCTAGGGCCTACTCGTAGGAAGAGCCCCAGGAATCTCAGCGGGCCACTGCCTACTTTCCCTGATATTTTCTCAAACTGGAGACTCTACAAGTGGTTAGTAGGAACATGTATTGGATCTCTTGTGGGAAAAATAGACAAATTGTAAAGGTGTCTGATCCTGTGCAGAAGAGACTATAGGGTCAGTTAAATAAAAATAATTTGGTTACAAACCGGTGGCAGTGCCTTTACATCGAACAGTTGCACTGGAGCATTGGATGTGTGCTGATACAAGTAGTATTATCACAGGTATTTAACCTATGGCTGAACCCCATAAAAGGGATTAGGAAATGAGACTTTTTTGAGGACCAGTTTGGATATTAACCATGTACTAAACTGTTTTGTGCCAGCCTCGTGATCTTGCTGGTATCTGACTGTAAGCTTCTGTGAGAATATAGGACTGGTGTTTCAGAGTCAACCAGATGATGAACAAAACAAGGGCTGTATATTTAAATTACCTGAAGATTCAAATATAAACCTTATTTGGTTATTACACGTAATTTGTTTAAATGTATAACATAGTGATCCCAAACGGTGTTGATACCTGGCCACAATGTTTAATTTGAGCCGGTGGTTGCTGACAGTGGTGTAACATCAGCCCCTGCAGCCCTCGCGGTGGGGGGAGGGGCCGAGCTCCAATGGTCCCCATCAGCAAAAGTGGTAGGCTGCGGGCTGAGATGAGGGGGCCACATCCATGTACTTTGCAAGGGGGGCACACATTTTGTATATGCCACTGGTTGCCTGTGGGGCCACCACTTATTTTTGTCATTAGACATTTCCCGAGAACAAGAGAGGGAAAAACACACAAAGGGGAAAGATGGAGGAACAGAAAGAGAGAAAATCTGTCATCAAGGGAGAAATTAGAAACCTGCAAGAGTGAAATAAAGGGCCAGGGAGTGTCTGGTAGTGGATTAAAGAGACCTGAGTGGGAATCAGGACTACACAGCCTAGGTATTTATTATGCCGACATTTAATTGCGCCGGCCACTGGGGTCTGAGAGATGCTTTGGGCACTGGCACTTATTATTTTAGAAATGAAGTGCTGCTGGTGCGGGCCTTTTAGATATGTCATAGGCTACAGTAAAAAATGAGTAGTTATCTTCTATACTGTTGGCCAGACAGAAGGCTGCTTTGGTGTTTCAGGTGATCCTCTTACTGAGAAGATTTATGCCATGCATTGAGTCATTTATTATTCCCCACTCAGTAATTTCAGGGCCCTGTTGATTTCTTGGTGTCTATTTTTATTTGGGTCCTCCAACTTAGATATGTTATTAAAACTAGAAAGATAACTTGAAATATCTTACATCTATTATTTTAACACCTTCGATGCTGATGACAAGCTCAGCTCGTCATCAGCTATGGCGCTGGTATGCTGATGACGAGCAGAGCTCGTCATGTAAAGCGGGATTTTGCAATCTGCAGAACACAGCGGGAAAAGCCGCCGCAGCGATGCGGTTAAGTCAGGGCTGGAACCTGGTAGACAGATATCAAGTTACCCCTTGACTGCTCTCCCTGGATTCATTTATTATCTCAAATTCACTACCCGTTTATGGTCTTGCCTAGACATTCCTGTATTTCTGTATCATTCACCTGCATCTGGACTTTGGTCATCCAGATTGCAGAACACACTCTCTGGGACCCAACACAAAGGGAACATTATGTGAGGTATGAAGCTTGCTGAAAACACCCCTGGGCAAGCTGAACAAAGCAACAAGAAGGAACTACCAGTTATAATCCTCCAAGTTGACTATCGATTGGGCGTAGAGGATCTTACATTCACATATTGACAAATAGGAATTTACATCATAAAATAATGCTTATGTATTTATTTGTGTACTTTTTTGTATAGGGAAAACTAGCAAAAAGAGTAGATCAGAAGAAACAAAATGAGAAACACTAAGAGAATGGAGCAAGCAAGAAAAATGAAAAGAAAAGTGTTTTTCCAAGGGTTTTGCAGAATATGAAATGTGAAAGAGTACAGACATTGGAGAAAGCTCATAGAAGTCTAACATAGATCTAAAGCAAAAACAACTAATAAGCATCAAAAATATTCTAAATGCAACTCGCAACGTCAGCAGACCAGGGCTTTGTCGTCTGATCAGTTGGAGCACATAAGCAGGTTTAGGAATGAGTTTGCTTTTGTTATTACAAGCTGCCGTGCATGTATAAAAATGAGTTTATCAGAAAACCTTCTGGAATCAGTCAGATTTTTCCAGGGAGGATGTTGTGTGTACTCAGGGATAATAATGTATCTTGGTATAATCAGAGCTCCATGCTGTGACAGTGTTTTCATTGACTTAAGAAATGTGCCCCATGATAATGGTTTACAAGTCCATACTTTATTTATTTATTTTATTTATTTATAGTGTTTTTTATAGCGCGAACAAGACCCGTGGGTATCAGAGCGCTTAACATAGATGATTACAGATTGACATTATAATAACAATTATAACAGTTATAGCAGCAAACAGATATGAAGGTAGAAGGTGATATGCTATCTAGGGTGATTAGATAAATATATTCATAACGCCTGTGCAATTAGCATTTAGAGGTGCATAGAGTTTCGCTTGTGTCATAGTCATACAGTCAGCTCAGTGAGGTAGGGTTCCATATTATTATCAGTACAATTACCTGAGTAAATTAGTAATAAGAGTTGAATAGGTTTAGCTAGTAGCAACGAACAAAAGATAAACAAAGTAAGGTAGAGGTAATATCTTTTGGGTGTGAGATACAGTGTTGAGATCACATAAATATGAGGTAGCAGTAAAGTGTACAGCCGAGGCTTGAGCTGTACTCAGTCAATTGTCTTATTGATCTTCAGCTTATTCATGATGAGTCTGATCCTCTTTTGGCGTAAATGTTCATACTAATGGTCTGTAGGCATCTCTATGTAGGGTATTTACTCATCATGTGGCTTTTCAGTTCCCGTTTAAATGTTACAGTATTTTTAATCTTCCTGATGTTAGGAGGGAGTGAGTTCCAGACTCTGGGGCGGCTCTGGAGAATGCTCGGTCATAGGTCTTTTTCTTCCGGAAGAAGGCCGGCTGCAATAGCAACTCTTTAGCGCTTCTAGTTGGTCTGTTACCTCCTGATAGCTTAATTTTCTTGGCTAGATATCTAGGCGTGTTGTAGTGGACCGCTTTGTGGGTGATACAGGCTATCTTCATTTTAATTCTAGCTTCGTAAGGTAACCAGTTTAGTGCCTTCAGGTGAGGAGATATGTGATCGAATTTCCTCGTTCCCGTGATGAGTCTTGCCGCTGCTTTGAGACAGGCTTTTAGTGGTGCAGTGGATGTTTTCGGTAGGCCGGCTAACGTGGTGCAGCCATATTCGATCCTCGAGATAACTAGCGATTGGATGGCAAGTTTTAGATCCGCTTCTGAGATAAAGGGTTTCAGTTTTCTTAGATAGTTCAAGTGGAAACGGGCACTCTTCGCCATAGAGTTAATGTGTTCTTTCATGTCGAGGTTCTCGTCTAATGTAATTCCTAGGGATTTGGCTGAGTTAACTAGGGTCGGAGTGCAGTTAAGCGCGGTCACCAATTTAGCCCATTCCTTTACCTCTGGTTGACTCCTTGTCGGTGAGATTAACAGGAATTCTGTTTTGTTGGCATTAAGTTTCAGATGATTGGCTGTTAGCCATTGCAACGCTTTCTTTAGAGTTGTATTCATTAGGTCAATGTCATCGCTGCAGGCAATCTTCATATATATTTGCGTGTCGTCAGCATACATGTGGTAGGAGATCTGTGATTTTCGAAGAATCTCCGTGAGGGGTTCTACATATAAGTTGAATAGATCTGGGGATAACGTTGAACCTTGAGGTACCCCGATTGCGTTAGGGCATGGGGAGGAGATTGCTTGGTTGACCAGGAATAGTTGAGTCCTGTTCTGCAGGAAGGAATTAAACCATTTCAGTACGTTTCCAGATAAACCCATCCTGTCTTGTAGCCTGATCATCAGGATCTCATGATTTACCGTGTCAAATGCTGATGACAAGTCTAGAAGGATCAGTAGGCACGCATGATTTTGGTCAAGGGCTTGTAAGGCGTCATCAACAATATATAGGATCGCAGTTTCGGTACTGTGCCCTGTTCAGAAACCTGATTGGCAGTCATCAAGTAATGAAAACTTAGCGATGTGTTGACTCAGTTGGCCCTGCACGCATTTCTCAATGAGTTTGGCCAGTAAAGGGATGTTGGTCACTGGTCGGTAGTTATTCGGGTCTGTTGCATCCGCTGTTGGTTTTTTGATGATGGGAACAACCTGCCCAGTTTTTAGGCAGTCAGGGAGGGTTCCTTGTGCAAGTGAGGCATTTATTATCTCAGTCCAGATCGGAACTAGAGTGTGGCTGATTTCTCTTACACATTTTGCCGGTAACGGGTCTTGATAGTGGTTGTTCGGTCTAAGTTCTGCTAGCGTTTTGGCGATCTTTCCCTGGTCATATAGTTCAAATGTGTCCCAATTAGCCTTATTTTTTGTTTGAAGATCCTCCGTTGACGCATTAGCCTCATTTTTAGATGAGGGAAGGGTCGTGAGGTTAGCCGCTGCACTTGTGAGCTCAATTTCTAGCAGTTTCGTTTTTTCCGTGAAAAATGAGGAGAATTCCTCGCAGCTTATGGGGTTTTTTGGGTTCTCTTGAGCCGTTTTGGTTAGTTTATTTGACTGTTGTTTTAGAATCTCGAAGAGTTTTCGTGGTCTGTTTATGGCATTGTCCAGTTCAGCCCTTATAAATTCTTTTTTGGAGTCGATTATCTTTTTGTTATATTGTTTCCTTGTTTTTCTGAGGGCTTTCAGCTCGGGGGAGGAGGGATGTTGTCTCCATTTCCTTTCAGCCATTCCCAGTTTTCGCCTGTCCTCGTTCAGTGCCTCATTGAACCAAGGATTTTTTGGCTTTTCTGAGACTCTTTTCAATTTTTGAGGCAAGGTGTTACCGATCGAGGTTATGTAGTGATCCGTCAGCTCATTGACATTCTGTCTGTTGTTACGAGACTTCAGGTCTTTCTCACATCTTTCAACCAATAGTTCAATATTAGCTTCTTTTGTATCTCGTGTCAGTTTTTTGGACTTACGGGGTTGCACGGTCCTGCCCTTTTTCATTGTAGGTATCGCGAATGTTATGGCGTGATGGTCAGACCAATCACACGGGTCTATGGCGAGGATTACTGTCTCTTTGTTTCTAGAAATAATCCAGTCTAAAGTCGCTCCTTGTGAGTGAGTGGGCTGGGTACATACTTGTGTAAGGTTTAGCTCATAGAGGAAGTCTTTAATCGAGTTAACCAGTTTGTCATTGGCGTCGTCCCAGTGGAGGTTAAAGTCACCTAGGAATATGTTGTTGGCATCCGGGTTAGAGTTGGCAGTTATGATCTCTATAAGATGCTCTGTGAACTTTGCGTTATCTCCAGGTGGGTGGTAGAACACATGTAGGTTATAGCTTTGATTATTTAGTAATCTTATGTTAAGACCAAGGTATTCACAGGATTCTAAAGGTCCGGATTGGAATTGGTTGACCTCGATCTCTGAGCGGTGAATGCACGCAATACCTCCTCCCACTCCCCTCGGTTTGTCTAACCTGACAATGTTATATTGTGATGGTACTAGAAGATCCATGGTAGGAGAGGATGATTCACTAAGCCATGTTTCCGTGAGGATAGCCAGGTCGATTTCCTTGTTAATGATTAGGGCAGCTATGTCTGATGCATGTTTAGTTGCCGAACGACAGTTAAGTAGTAGGCAGTTCAGGGTTTTCTGTTATTTAACGCTCTTTATATTTTCGGTTTCGGTTGCAGTTATTTGGATATGTTGTAGGTTGTGGTGGATTACTTTCCTATCATTCTTTCTGGACAATCTATTAGAGTCAATAGGTACAATTTCGATATTCTCTTCCTTTCTCGGAGCCGGTTGTTCATAAGATCGAAGTAGGGTAAGGGCTTCTTCGTTTGGTAAGGGATTGGTTCTGTTAGGTCTGTCCATACAATATAGACATCCATTTCGTAACATACAACAAGGGAAGAGGTAGTTGGGGTGTAGCAGGAGGGACAAACAACATATTTTGTCTTCAAGTTTTGCACCCTTTTGTCCTATGTTCTACCTCAATATTTGTAGCTGGTGGCAGTTTAGAGGGTTTGTGGTAGGTTAGGGAGTTTGGCAGAGTGTGGAGTAAGGCAGGTTTTGACGTTGACCTTGCCTTTCAGTGCTCCTATACTGGTGTGTCTCTATGGGAATAACGGTTCAAGGGAGGAGTGCCATGCGATTCCTACCTGGGATCTGTGAATGCTAGCGGTGATGCGTCTGATGTGCTTTTAGGTTGATCCTAGAGCCTGCGCGCATGCAATGCAAGACTTATTTTAGAGGAGTAGAGATTTGAAGCCCCACCCACTCTCCACCCATATTTGCCATTGGCTTGCGTCATTGTCCATCCTAAATGCTGGCTTCTGATTCGTCAATGGGCTTGTTAGTCCCTCCTTAGTACCGCCTCCTCTTCATTTGTCACCTCCTATGGCAACTGGCCCCTTTACTTCGGTTATTATATGGTAGGTGCTATTTAGACTGCGAGCACTATTTTCTATATGGAGGTTGTCCTACTGCATGCACCTCCCTACCGTTATCGTGACTTCTTCCCCTGCCCTCCCTCTCGTTGTCTGTGCCTTCTCCCTGGTTTTGCGTGCATTCTCGCCCACCCTCCTGTTTTCTGTGCCTTTTCCCCCCTGCCCACCCTACCTTCCGTTGTCTGTGCCTTCTCCCTGGTTTTCCGTGCATTCTCGCCCACCCTCCTGTTTTCTGTGCCTTCTCTCCCCTGCCGACCCTACCCTCCGTTTTCTATGCCTTCTCTCTGGTTTCCGTGCATTCTCGCCCACCCTCCTGTTGTCTGTGCCTTCTCCCCCCTGCTGACCCTACCCTCCGTTGTCTATGCCTTCTCCCTGGTTTCCGTGCATTCTCGCCCACCCTCCTGTTGTCTGTGCCTTCTCCCCCCTGCCCTCCCTACCTTCCGTTTTCTGTGCCTTCTCCCTGCCATGCAATAGGTCTCAAGTAAATGCGAGACCTATTGCATTGCAAATGCTTGTTAGTTTATTCTCTGCATCTCGTGATCAGGCAGACAGTTTATCAGGGCAAAAATCTAAGCATATTTGTGCATTAGTCATTAAAGTGACCCTGAACATCTTAGTACTTTTTTATTACTGCGGCAGTGGCTAAGAGTGATGGCATTGTTCATTCCTCTTGCCTCCAGACAAAACAAACAACTACTTATCCTAGAAGCAAGGCTGAGCTCTTGTGTATTGAAAACACTTCATCTGCCACTGCTTCTGACGGTGCTGAACGAAAACAACTACATTTATGTGAAAACATGCGATTTAAAGAATTACCAAAACGTCAGTGTCAAAGCTCCTTTTAACCCCTCTTGCAGACCGGAAGTAGCTGTCATTATCTACTATGGGCTTGCCGAACCATTTCCACAACATGCAATATATAGAGGGTTAGTGAATTCCCTTCGTCGATTTGTTCCACTCGCTTCATGATGTTCTTTTGACATAACTTACTTAGAAATTGTTATAAAATAAACGTGTGGACAAAAACTTTATTCAAGCACAGGATTTTGTAGGACCAGCTGGCCAAAATTCCTTATTGAAGAAAAAAAATGTTCCAAGAATATTTTGACCACAGTTGAAATTTTGAATTTCGAAAAGTTGTTTTTCTTTGCGAAATATACTTGGTGAAGATGCAACATTGAACAGATGTAAACAGTAGCAAGGCATGTGAAACCCTACCTACATAAAAAAAAAAAAATAGCGGCCTCAATGTGTGTGTTTATTGGCACTCTGTGAAAATGGAATTCAGATGAAATGGTGAAGTGTGCAAGTCTGTTGGAATTCCAGTTTCAGCAGTTGGCTTTCTTCACCCGTATTCTGTGGAATAAAAATACACCATACTTTCTACTGACATTAGCAACGCTCACCTACGTAAATTGCATTTTAACACATACCTGTGCTGACTCCAAAGGTACACAATTAAATTACAGTGCGGCTCTGTCTGCTTGGAATGAAACTTTATCTCACACCGACCTCTGAGACACCTTCCCACCTCGCAAACCACCGCGCTCGGAGCCACTCTATCACCAATGTGCCATTTTTGACTTTATTCCCAATCTTGCATGAACCTCATGAACAGACTGATCTCTCAAACTCGCGAACTTGCTTGAAATTCAGCTGGTTCCGCAAGCAATGAACGCCCAAGTGACCCTGAAATTGAGTTCAACGTTTCTCATTACTTTGCAAAGGATGGTGAAAAACGGAATATAGTGGGTTATGAGATAGTCACACAAGATAATCAGGCCAGTGAGGTTTGCTCAAAATAAAAACATCATCTGAAGACCAAGAAATATTGTAGAAAAGACTAAGAAGCAGAGTTGGGAAAGATAAGCATGCGCTTTAGTATGTAGGTTAAAGGAAGGCTAAGGAGAGGGCATATTATACTAAAAAAACTGTAAGCAGCGAGCATGACTGGCAGATCACACCAGTCCCTGAAGACTGTCACATACATGAGAGTGCACACGCGCGCAATTAAGGATGTCTCATTAATGTTTACGAGGACAGGCTTACTACAGAAAGAGTTTGAAGGAATTGACATCTCCACTGCTTCCCTGCCTTTGGGACTCTCCGCTCCGCTTGAGTTGCACACTGATGGGCTGAGGATGTGGCACGGAGTCGCAAGTCTCTGGTGGACCCCAGACCCAGGGTGATTGCTCTGGGCTGGCAAAAATCTAAGATCTTATTTACAAACTTGTCACACAGTGCAGCGCAGCAAGTCAGCTTGATGTGATGCAGTGTGACAGGGAAAGGGCGGGAATGCGCAGTATTTAGGGCATTATGGTGCATTGCTGCCTTTTCACATGCACCTGGGCCTTTTCGGCAGCCTCTCGCCAACACCAGCACCTCTGCAGCATGGTCCACGGGTGCCTCCATTGAATGCCGGATTTGTTTTGTGTAGAAAGGGAAATCTGCCTGGACAAGAACAATTCTGGGACGCATATTCCACTTTGCATGTGTGCTGCAGAATTCAGCACACCTAGAAAGAGGAAGTAACAAGGAGAAATAAAGAGATGTCTCCTTGTTACCCCCTCACCGGAGACAACGTATCTTTTTAGCACATTCCCAGGTCTAATAGCTCTGGTAAATCTGGAAATACATCAAGAACCATGAGAGTTGCGTGAAACCCCCCTGAAATGTTTTCCTAAGACAGAGTAGGGCAACACAGCGATTTGCACTGCATTGCCTTCTCCAGGTTTATGGGCCACTCAGGGCCACAGAAAGTGGCCTTTGCGTAGCTTCATAAATTGTGTTAAGTTTGCATCGCTCTTGCACCACATTCTGTGGTGCATGATGATGCAAACCGGGTAATAAATATGCCCCCTAATGTGTAAGGTGTGATCCTGGTCAATAAACTGCAGGAATTGGCACTGCAAAACATCTGTGAAAAGTATTTCCGCATGGAGCAATGTTGGGCAACTGAAGAGGGTGTAGCGGGCATTTCTAACCTGTAAAATAAGGTTTATCAAGTAGAATGACTTTAACTGATCAGAAATTGTGTTTTTTATTTGGGAAGAAGTGAACCCCACCAGCGTAATAAGCACAATCTGGTTATATGAAGACACAGTTCTGAGAGAATCTCTTCTTCACCCATGGTAGGCGCGGCATAATCAGCAGGCGATCCTCGGAGAAGCATCTGTTAGGTTCAAGCAGTACCAACAGTTTTCAAGTGAAGAACCGAACGCAGTGAAATAACAAAACATTTAATAAAAACAAAGAAAAAATAGTGAGCAAAGTCCTAATGTCAGCAAAGATAGGGCCCAGAAAAAAGTGACTGTGGGTGGACCATGCACCAAAGGCGAATTTGTTACAGCATTTCAGAGGAGAAGTGTGGCTCAATGCTTAGAGCAGCAGACCTTGATGCAGAACGCTGGCCAGGGACCAGGGTTTGATTCCCGCCTCGGCGGGGTTCGGGCTTAAATTCCTCTGACCGGATATACTCGCCTGGGTTCGGGCTTAAATTCCTCTGACCGGATATACTCGCCTCAGTGCCAATTCTAAGCATGGGTCCCACGCTGCAACTCTGGGCAATAGCTTGCTTAGTCTCCACAAAGGCCCCCTGATACACAAGGGATGCCTGGTTTCACCATGGGATGCCCAGGAGTGGACACCACCAAGGAAAAGCCAGGAGGGGTTCCTTTGTGGTAGGAGTACAAGCGCCGGGATGCCTCTGGGTCACTGTTCGCGCTATACAAATACACCACATTTACATTTACATTTCAGCTTTCACTCGTATGGCTTAATTTACTTATAGCAAAAAGGTCAAGTGTTACATGTGATTAACAGAGAGGGAATGGAGACTATCCTATGACCCTGCTCTGAAAACTCGGTATTTCACTGAGCTGAAGCTCTACCATAGAGCTATCTGCAGAGCACGAGCTGCATTCTACGCTCATGAATTTGCCACCAGCCCTAATCCAGCAAAACTGATTTTCAAGGTACTGAAGGACCTTATGAAAAACAGATCCTCATCAGAGGTAATTTGCACAGATTCCCACTGTGACAAATTGGCCTCCTTTTTTGTGGAGAAAGTGGAAAAAATCTACCATGGGTTCGACACACTCCACCAGGATCGAGAGGCTACTGTCCCTGTCACGACGGACTATGAGCCTCTGGCCATTTTACCTGAACTGTCGACTGAGGCCTTTGACAGGTTCAGCCTTAGGGTCAAGTCAGGCTCTCCTGCGGACCCGTTAAAGCCAGCCTTCATTAACACACTTTCCCCGCTGTGCCGTGACCCCATATTGAACCTCATCAATATGTCACTGTCTTGTGGAACGGTACCCACGGCATGGAAACAGGCAGTGGTCACTCCTATATTAAAAAAAGCCAACTCTGACCCCCGGCTGCCAGAAAACTATCGACCTATCTCCCTGTTGCCTTGGATCGCCAAAGTAACAGAAGCCCATGTCAACTCTGTTCTGTCTGAGCATCTGGTTCGCAACCAGATTTTGGACCCCAGTCAGAACGGCTTCCGGTCTGGACACAGTACCGAGACGGCATTACTTTACATCACTGAACATCTTCGCCAGGTACTTGACTCAGGTCATACTGCAGCGCTTATATTATTAGACCTAAGCGCTGCCTTCGATACTGTGTCCCACCATATATTGATCCAACGCTTACAGGAGGCGGGAGTGACGGATGTCGCTCTCCAGTGGTTCCGATCTTTTCTGGCAGACCGTTCCTTTAAAGTGGCTATACCACCTGGCCAATCTCCCACCTATCCCCTGGAGCTGGGGGTACCACAGGGATCTTCGTTGAGCCCTACAATGTTCAACCTTTATGTGAAACGGTTGGCTGGTGTCGTCAAACAGTGGGGTCTCACGATGGCCTCATACGTGGACGACACACAGCTAGCGGTGACACTTAGTGGAGACCCTGAGGTGGAGGCCTCCAGATTCCGTGCGGGTCTTTTGGCAGTAGCAAGCTGGCTTCGCACCAACTGCCTTCAGTTGAATGCCACCAAAACGGAGGTGTTGGTACTAGGGAAGCACGCTGAGCTATGGGGTAACCAGTGGTGGCCATCTGAGCTTGGTGTCACTCCTATTCCAGCTGCTGGAGTGAGAAATCTAGGAATCTGGGTGGACTCTGCGCTCACCTTCAGGGACCACACCAAGAAGGTGGCTGCCACGTGCTATGGAATTTTGAGGGGTACTAGGCCGGTCTTAAAGTATTTTGATCCCCCTACCAGACAGCTTGTGGTCCAGGCCTCAATACTATCTCGGTTGGACTACGGCAGCTCATTGTTGTTAGGGGTGAATCAAGCGGAGGCCTCTAGGCTCCAAAGAGTACAAAATGCCGCGGCACGAGCCATTGTGGGCCTCCCCAGACATTGTTCAGTGTCTGGCACCATCACGGCCTTGCATTGGCTCCCGGTCAGACAGCGAATTAAGTTCAAGGCGCTGTGTCTGGCCTTTAAAATCTTGAAATCTTCTTCGCCGCCGGCACTTGCCAATCTACTCACGCCCTACACGCCTTCGAGATCCCTGAGATCGGAGGGGCTTCATTTGGCTGTCTGTCCACGCTTTAAGCTGAGCAGAATGGGTGGCCGCTCCTTTAGGGTGCTAGCGGCAGGTTTATGGAATTCGCTCCCGGTACACATCCGAGCTCTTGAAGATTTGCTCGCCTTCAGGCAGGCGATTAAAACTTTCCTGTTTCCAGTGTCTAGTTAATTTCTTTTCTTTTATTGTGTGTTATGTTATAGCGTCTGTCAAAGCGCCAGGACGCCCCTTTGCTGGGGCAGCTGCGCGCTATAAAAATATAAATAACATAACATAACATAACATTAATCTTAACTCACATGCAACACACTCATTTTAATCATCACTGACTTTAATCATCATCACTAAAAGGAGTGAATCATCAGACTGCATTTGCATTATATTTGCATTAGGGTACCTCCTGCAATTAGTTTTATCAGTATAGGTCACTCTCAATTCAAGATTTTCCCATATCTTGATTTTTACTATTCTTAGTATTGACCACTGCAGACTACTATGGCCAGAGGCAATAACACAATGTGAACACATGTAAAGGTCCAGCATTTGTAAAGCGTGAACAATTTCCCAAGGTGTCAAGGCGCTAGGGGCTGTTGGGAAGTTTAATCGAGCTATTGCCCAGAGTCACATGGTGCTGGGCTGACCTGCTGCCAGCGCCGGGAATCGAATACTGAGTCAGTCGTCCTGCCCGCTGCCCCACACCTCTTCCACATGCACTGGTAGTATTATTATAATACCAATAAAACGAATCCTAACAGCACTGCTAATACCATAGCAACTGCTAGTTATTCTACTACTACTTATATTAATGTTTGTATTCAGATTAATAATCATGACAATGTTACCAGCTGACCACTGCTTAAGCATGGCATTAAAAACGGTGCTTCAACAATAATCGGGATTCTTCAGTATTGTCTTGTTGGTAGCCTGTCTAAAACGGAATAGTGAAGGTAAAGTGGTTTATTGGTAGATCGATTTGGGTTAATGGTCTTTGTGCACAAGTGCGCGCTCAAATGCTTTTGATTTTCTCATGGTCAGTAGCAGCTCCCAAGACCGATGGTAGTATTTAGTTGAAAGGTATTAATGGGACATAAACATGTTTAGGATGTGGTGAACAAAGGAAGTTATATTTCTGGGAGGGTGGTTGTGGAGGTGACTGTAGAGTTCAGGGCGTAGGACAGAACTGTGTCTGCTGCCTTTACTGGTGGAGTTGTTTGTTGGAGTTGTGAGAGTGGGGTCTGTGGTGAACAAAGGGTTTGCATTGCCTTTTGTGTGTGATGGTTTGTTGCTAGTCTGATCCCTTGTAACAGCAATACAGGAAACAGTGCTCCTTTGCCTTCTTTTCCTCTCTGCAGCCCAATTCTCCCTCCTTTAAACATGTCACTATTTTTGTATTATAGTGTGGCTTGGAAACATTGACATTTTCTCTTAGTTGGGTCCCATTGATGAAAGAACTAAGCAACATCAGAGTTTCCTTTTGAATGTGCTACACTGTTTCTGAACAGTGTACAAGAGCAATATGTGTGACTGTGTCTAATGTTGTGGAGAAGCTGTGTACTGGTACTCATATTCTAAATATCATTTAGTGCCAATGACAGCACTGACTTCATGTCGGAACCCTGAGCAGGTGAGCACGAAAGTCATAGACTTTGCATTGGGAGTGATTTTGGGAAAATGTGCTTTTCTGTTATTGAGGAGCAGATGAAGGCATAGTGGGGCTCAGTTTATATTTATACATGCACCTCCCTCCCCTGCAGCCTCCCTACAACCCTGGCAAAATGTATTCTATTTCTTTTTTTAACTTTATTTTTCAATTTCAGAAACATGGTGATACATTTTACACATTTTCAAAAGAGCCTAGAGCCTATACTGTTACCAATGTAAGGATCACTACCATTGTGTAATCCGTTACTTATGTAGTTTTTAATTTGATGTGAATTGCACCTGTTCATGTTAGAGTCGTGATACATATAGGAATATTGTGTGAAATTTGCAGCAAGGTGGATGATATTCAAGCTGGGCAGATTATTTACACTGGCCAAGGGTACAAGTAGTGGGGCTCACAATGTCCCACAGACAAGAAGTCGGAGGCAGTAACATGCCATACGTTTCGGCGTGTTCGCTGTACGTTGTTAGGTGTTTCACCCAGCTTTTATAGATTGGGGTAACATTGCTTCTCCTATGGGGTAACACTGCTTTTCCTATCCAATGTCATTCTACAGCTACCCAAATTTAGGGCGCGTGCTGTATATTTTGTGGAATAGCTTAGGTACATCTTCCAGGTACCTCAATATAGCCATATGCAGAGTTATAACCAAACTTTCATTGGTGATCAATTTTAGTGTATCCAGCAGTTTACTAATATTGGTTTATTGCAGGGCAGACCCATTCCAGGTGTGTCACGCTTGCATTGGAAGCTCCACATCTCCATCAATGCATTGCCTAACAGCCCAAATCTCAACATACTAGTAGGGTGGTAGAAATCATGTGTAAATATTTAAGTTTGATCAATCTGAGTTTGGCATTTAAACTTGACAATATGTCCATTGTTTTATTATGATTGTAGTTCTACAACAAGCTCAGCAATCACATAATTGCACATGTGTGATCACTCAGCAGAATTCAGGTTGGTAGTATAGGAGAGTAAACTTCATTCTGCAGGCTCAGATGGAAATTTAGGATATACTGCAAAAAAGTTAACCATGTAAAATATGGTATGTCAAAGTGTCCGTGGATTCCTCAATGGTTTTGAAGCAGTTGACAGTTTGGAGGTTACCCATAGTTTGTAAGTCTCTGGCACTCAGCTGTCGCACTACGTCTGTATTCACTGTCATCTGTATCTATGGGGTGATTGGCTAGGGGGCGATTTGGTGAATCTATTTATTAACTTGGCTAATCTAGACCACACTCAATTCGCACAGTCCAATATCATTGGCTGTGCATCGGGGTGATTTTAATATGACTGTATGCAGGGTCATGGGGGCAGCCAGTCCAGCCTCCAGAGTTCAATGAGAGGACTTTCTTGAAGTATGGAAACACCATATGCTAACTGGGTCTGAGCTACAAGGCAATACACCTCAACACTGCAGCTTGCTAGACTGCCTTTATTTTTTATAAGTGTTGCACCTGGCCCTCTCTGCAGTGTCACCCCCAAAATGTTTGCCGTCCTCCTATGTTTTTGTTGAATTTGTTTTTGTTGGCCTTAGGGCTCTATGCACTTTACAACTGCTAACCAGTGCTAAAGTGCTTGCGCTCTTTGCTCAAAACATGTTGGATTGGGTCATACCCAATTGGCATATTTCATTTACTTGTAAGTCTTTGGTAAAGTTGCACGACCAGTGTCCAGGGCCTGGAAATGAATGCTACTAGCGAGCCTGCAGCCCTGATTGTTCCACTCACTTAAGTAGCACTTTAAACATGTGTCAGACTTGCCATTGCAGCCTGTATGTGTACAGTTTTAAACTGCCATTTCATCTTAGCAAAAAATAACTTTTGCCAGACCCACCCCTTTCTTTTTAATGCATATAAGTCACCCTAGGGTAGGCCATGGACAGCCTAGAGGGCAGGGTGCATTGCATTAAAAAAGTAGGAAATGTGCTTTTACGTTGTACATGTCCTAGTAGTGAAAAACTCTTACATTAGTTTTTCCGAACAGCAAGGCCTACCTCTCACATAGGATAACAATGGAGATAAAATATTACATTTTATACGTACGTACAGTTCATGTTTGGTATCTCTGAAATCACAATTTAAAATTCTAACTCATGATGAAGTCAGAATTTATATTACCGTCCTGGAAATGCCATTTCTAGAAAGTTGGGATTTTCCTGCCTTAGACATTTATTGTCTGCAGCATGTCTCTGGGTCACTTGACTAGGTGTAGCTGACAGTTGTACTTTGCGTATTCCTCATAGAATACCATATACAATGGTGAGCTTAGGTGTGACTGGCTGGGTCATCACTGGCAGGATGGGTGGGAGGAGATGGGCCCAGCCCTACTACACTTCATTAGGCTGTGTCATGTCTCTACACAAAGGGCAGCATAACCCCAGTAGTCAGTCTGCAGCCTGGGTCAGAAAGGCCAGGCAGCTGTGCACTTCAAAGGGATGCCTCTAAAGCGTCTCCCAACATCAAAGGCACAACTGTGTAAAAATTGGGTAATAGTCGTCTCAGACTGTGATGGGGAAATGTGTGGATTATTTAGATGGATAGTGACTCCAGTCTTGGAAACTCCGGGATTACTTGGGCATCTTTGTTAGCATCCTCAAACAGATCCCCAGCTACCTAAAATTTCTTTAACATCCATTATATTCTAATAAAATTACCTCATCAATTACTTGGACCCCCAGCATTAACCATACATGTAATTGAAAGATACATAGGTATATTATAATCTGATGAAATAATAATAAATTGAATTACAATAAATTAAGAAATTAAATCAAGAACCCAATCTAACATGTACCAACATTTTGTAGACTTAATTATATTACAATATATTAACTAACTATAACCTCAACCTTAATATTACATCAAATGCTAATAGAAATACTATTTATTCAAATAAGTATCTGCCCCACCAAAGTTACTGAGACCCAAAGAATTGGAAACTCTGGCAGAAGGAGCATAGACTGGCGAGAGGGTGAATATACGGATGGCATAACTTGCATCATTTTATGTAGTGTAACGCCATGAATTTTGCACAAAATTACCCAAATGAATCTTGCATTAAAAAAATTACCCAAATGGCCCTTTAGGTTCAAACTTTAACTCGAAAATGTAATTTTGATTTGATTTCCAGTTACTCATGTTCAAAACACTCCAGTTAACTAACTATATTAAAGGAATTGTTGCTCATAATGTTGGCATTTAGAATTGTAGTTGCATACCTAAAAATTATCTGAACGTCAACTAGGGTAGAAAAGATGTACCTGATATGCTGTTCTTGTTCCACAATTACCCAAACTGTACATCCAGTATTTACATTTTCCCCAGAAATTACAATAAATTATGTATCTTAATGGCATAATCTCAGACATTTTGCCTACATTTTTGTTACGCTAATTAAAATCTCGCCAAGGGCTATTTGAATTGCTACCTGAAAATTCAGAATATTCCAAATGGGCCTCTATGAATAGAAGTTACAAATTGACCCCGACCAATGGGGTGAATCCAAACTATAGTCCTGTTACTGTAATAGCCTACTGGCCACTATTAAAGTTCATCACAATCAATGAATTAAAACCAGTAAACATTCAGCTAGTCATCGTTGTGCCAGAAAGCGGATGTAATTATTATTACCCAATTTAATAGTACTCATTTGCTTGATATTGAGAAGGATGAGTTGTCTTTGCCAGGATTCAAATGTGTAACTTTCAGATCACTGCATATAGCAGCAGAATTTATTTGATTCGCTGAGGAGTCTTGCTGGTCGAAACTCTGTCACCATGTCCCCATGCCCTATGGAATATAATACAAGGAGCCGTATTATAGAAACTTTCCACTGATGCACGAATACAGTAAAATAATATAGCCTTAGAGCCCACCGTAGAGGGCTATACAGGCTATTAAAGGCCCGCTCCAGCGTTAAAGGCCCCAGCCAAAGGCTAGGGCCTTTATCAAGGGAGAGGGACTTTAATAGCCGGTATAGCCCAACTATGAAGGGCTATAAGGCTATCAGAACATTCTGCCACTAGAGGGCAGAATGTTCTAACAAAAAAAACAAAGCCTTATGGGAGCGTGAGGGGATTGGAATCCCCTCAGACTCCCAGAATCCTTTGTTCACAGCCAGAGCTGTGAACAAAAAAACATTGCGATGTTGGAGCTCCAGGGTTATACCAGCCATTATAAGCCCAGAGCACTCATTTTTTTTCAATGGAGCTCCCAACATTCCAATGTTCTAATATTTGTTCTGTTGTTTCTCCCTGGGTGATAGGAAATCGAAAAATAGTGTTTGCACAAAGGTAAACATGGAACAAACTGATTTTGCATTGCTTGTTGGGTTTACATAATAAGAAGCAGATGAAATATATTTTCTCAATTTTTCAAAAGTAAAAACTTGGTCTAGGTTTGAGGTAAAATTCAATTGTTTCATTTTTTGACTATAGAGGTAACAAAGATAGACCAAAATCTATTTGCTCAGTTTTTTTCTTTAGAAAAGGTTGATCTTTTACTATGGGTCCTTTGCATGACAATGAATTGCAAGCAAAAAAAGTGTTATGTCTGTGTAACACCAGCCTTACAAACAATTGTCATCCTTGTGCAAAAATCCGTATGTGGTATGTACTGAGCAACATTTGTTTGTTCTCTTCTGTAGTACAACAGTGGGATAATAGGGTAAAATGTTTTTAGCCCATAGATTATTACCAGTACATAGAAATTGCAATGTAGTCACAGATGCTGCTTGGTCAAAAAACATTTCTTAAGGGAGACGGTAGCACGTGCGTCCCAAGATGGGTGCTGCGAGCTAAACTCCATCATATCACTTGCTTTGGCATGACATTTAGAAGATGTGAGGAGGCTCCTGACCAGTTCTGTTTGAGCAGTTTTGTGGCAGAGATCAGTTTGCTCTGCGGGGTGATGTTTTTCCCCGCTGTTTAAGCCTATTGTTGGAGGTAGGAAGGCAACCTCTTCTGAAGTTCTTTTCAATAATGACAACGCCCTGAGGCCTGCCCTGTGAGGTGGAGAAACCCTCTTCAATACCATCTACACACATCCTTCCCTCTTAAAGGGTCTTTTCTCTATGTTGGCTTGTTTTTCTAGCATCATTTGACTGTTATAGAGTTTATTAAAGGGATATTTCCATTTCGTGATGGATTGCTGGATATTAACCCCTAAAGTCCTTATACACTCTGTTCTTCGAATTATTGCTTCAATGCCATATAAAGATATAAAATGATTTGGATTTCTTTTCAGACAAGCATATTAATTTTGTGCTTAGGATTTTTATTTCACTGTTTAACTCTTTGTCTAGTCTCCAAAATGGAAGCAAAGACATATTCTACTCACTCCAACAAAAGGAAACAAACAACCTCTCCTCCACATACAAAATCTAAAGCAGTAGACTCACAAGAATTGTCTTTTCCTAAAATATTAGAAGAGATGCAAGCCATACATGTAAACAATGATTTCATTTGCTCGGACATTAAGCATATTCAAACAGACATGGCTAGTTTATCAAAGAAGGTTTTCTTATAATGAGACAAAAATCAGAGATAATCAGAAAGCCATTGCATCTCTGACACCTTTAGTCCATCAAATCTCCCCCATCCCAAAAACTTTGTTGGACAGAAACCGACAATACAATTTGCTCATTTTTAATGTACTTGAACATACTGAAGGACAAAAACTGCTGTCTTTATTTACAATCTATAATACCAAAGCTATTGAACATTAAATTGCCGGCAACGTTCAAAATCGATAAGGCGCATCACATTTCTTCTCATCGTAAGCCGCATAAGTCAAAACTAAGGCCGATTTTCACGACATCATCATCAGGAAATCTGCACTAGAAATTCCAACTCTACTACTTGAAGGTAACAAACTTCAAACAAAGGTTACAAGATGCAGATTCCAAAAATAGTCTTCAGAACCCTTTTATGATGTGCATCTGGTCTTTTTCCTCGCCTGCGGACCTGATCACCTATCTCGATTAACAAGATCCTCTAGCAATGGATTCACTGCCTTTCTGCTCTATTGAATAATATGTCTCCTCACAATTTTATTTTTGTCTTATATGTATTTCAGCAGGTTTATGCAGCATATTCTATCTTGAATTGTACCTCTGCCTCCATTTACTTACTTAATGTGTCGGTCTAGTTATGGGCTACCAGTCTTTCTTTACTTTTCAGTTTTTTGCTTTCTTTGTTATAGTATGTACATGAATATGACTACTCAAATCAATCTTAATGTTATCGCAGTCAATGTTAAAGGTCTACGACATCTGGTCAAGCCATGTAAAATAATTGAATATTAAAAAACATTTAAAGCTGATATTTGTTTTCTTCAGGAAACTCATATTTAATGACAACATTTTATATTTCTTGACCAAAGGCTAGTTACAAACTATTATTTCATCCCCAGCGGTAGGGCGCAGAAATGGTGTGACCGTCCTCTTCTCAAAACACTCCCCTATACAAGTCCTAAATCACCCTAATGACTCTTGCAGCAGATTTGTATATGCTCAAATAAAATCGGAGCTTATACCCACAACCTAGTCCATCTTTAAGCTCCCACAATGGATGATCCTCTTTTTTGGAATAATATCACTACTGAAATTGTAACACTTGGTAATTTTCCCATTATTGTGGGTGGTGATTTTAATCTTATCCGAGACCACCTTTTGGATAGAAAGTCCACATTCACTTTTATACTTAATTAATCCTTTCATATACTCCAACCATTTTTTCTACTACAAAATTAATAAATTTTTCGAGACTAGCCAACCCCACTAACAAAGAATACACTTTATTCTCATACACGTTCTACTTTTACAAGACTTGACTATTTACTTAGTTCAAGACACTTTCTAAAATGACCTCAAATCCTAAAATTGAAAAAAATCTCTATTTCTGACAATTCTCTTATATCTTATTCCCTTTCCCTTCAAGACACCCATTCACTAAAATCCAGAAAGAGAATGAATACTGATATAGTCCTAAATACATTAAACATCCCTAAACGCTCTAATGCTATCAATGATTATATTATAAGCAATAATCCAAAAGATACCAAAACAATTATTCATTGGGATGTGTTTAAACATATGTTAAAGATGCCACCATATTCCTTATTCCATATGAAAACAAGACATTTTATGCTATGTTATCTTCATAAAAAAACAAATAGCTGAATTAGAAAGATTATTTATCTGATCTAAAGAATCTAAATACAAATTTCTACTGTAAAAAGTGAGATGCGAACACAACACCCTACTTATACAGAAAGCAATTTTGCCACTTGCTAAAGAAAAAGCAAATTATTACTTTAATTCCAATAAATCTGGTTGCCTTTTAGCAAATTATTAACATATAAAAAAAGACAAACGCCAAATCACCTCTTTATTTCTCAAGTCAAATGACATTGATAAAGAATTTCTATCCTCCTACTCTTGTTGTGTATTGATTTAGATTCCGTATGCATTTCCCGATTCATGCCCTTATATAGGTATAATTCACATTGCCCTTATATAGGCATAGAAATCCTGTCCTGATTAAAGCTTGGCCCATGCTATCCAAATACAGGCATGGCTACTTACATCCGTTCATCTACGTCACAACGACTTCTTGGAAATACAGACTCTTAAGCCGTAGGGACTTCCCCTTGCCTGGATATTGATTTCTCCAAAAACTCATTTATTATGCATGAACATCTATTCCTTAGGGATTCATTCATGATGTTCATATGCCCGACTTTTACACCAATAATGGTATTGCTAAACAC
The DNA here is from genome assembly GCF_964263255.1 of Lissotriton vulgaris. Classification (NCBI taxonomy): domain Eukaryota; kingdom Metazoa; phylum Chordata; class Amphibia; order Caudata; family Salamandridae; genus Lissotriton; species Lissotriton vulgaris. Next base: position 286,552,403 of record NC_141695.1, on the reverse strand, counting down.
CTTCAAGGTATAAATATAGCTTCACTTGCTATGGCTAAGCATGGTGTGGTTCGGTGCAGTTCGACTACCTACTTGCACGACGCAGCTCGCTAAAGCAAGTGCCAAAGGAAGCCAACTCCCCAGCTGACACACTGACTAGAAGCTGTCATCCTCCTGGCAAGAAATCAGCTCCAGTGTTTCTGACTCCCCTTGTGGGGTGTTGGGAAATCGAGTCCCGGGAAAGAGATACCAACCTCTCTCATTCTAAGGTATGGAGCTGATTAGAACCTAGAGAAACCTTTGGCAATTCTTGGCAAAACTAACACTATGCTAACACCAGCACCTACTTCTTCCCTCGTACTAGACCTAGGTTAGGTACACTGGGGTAGGCGTATTTCAGGGTGCAGAGCAAGAATATAGATGGGAAAATATCGACATACAGAAATATCAAGGTAAGAATATCATTTCTTTTAAATATCGATGTAATTCTTAGAAGTACAGGGATATCGACAGTAATATCATTGTAAGTAATATCGATTTATTGATTATGATGTAAATTGAAATTTAGTGTTCTAGAATTTTGTTTAGTTTTTTTTTGGAATTTATTATTTTAGTAAATTATTATGGTTTACTATCCAGCATTTTCCCAGACTTTATTTGGATTTGGAGTTAGAATAGTAAATTATTATGGTTGACTATCCAGCGTTTTCCTAGAGTTTATTTGGATTTGGAGTTAGAATAGTAACTTATTATGGTTTACTATGCAGAATGTTCCCAGAATTTAATTGGATTTGGAGTTAATATAGTAAATTATTATGGATCACTATCCAGCATTTTCCCAGAGTTAATTTGGATTTGGAGTTAGAATAGTAAATTATTATGGTTTACTATCCAGCATTTTCCCTGACTTTGGGGGTCATTAGTATGGCGGGCGGATTGCCACCGCAGAGTCGACCAGGTGGAAAAGGTGCTAACATGATGGCAGTGTCTGGGAGACGCCGCCATCCATATTAGTATGTCTTCTGGGTTGTGCCTTTCCGTGGCAGAGTTGCCGCCACGGAAAGGCAGGCGTTTTTCACCATTGGGGGCCCGTAGCGGGCACCCTTGGATTCAGGGCGGTGAGGGGTGCACCTGGGGGTACCGATGGTACCCCCCTGCAGTTCCATGCACAACATGGCAGACACTGCATGGTGCCTGCCATGTTGTGCGTTGAAGTGCACAGCATGTCTTCCTGGCATTGTGGCGGGCGGTGCTGACTGCACCACCCGCCACAATGCATCCTAATGTCCCCTACTGGACCCCCGCCCTTATGGCGGGCAGTCCCTTTTTTCGATGGGATGGCTGGCGGACAAAGTCCATCCGTCATCTTAATGACCCCCTTTGTTTGGATTTAGAGTTATAATAGTACATTATTTTGGTTTACTATCCAGCATTTTACCAGAGTTTAATTGGATTTGGAGTTAGAATAGTAAATTATTATGGTTTACTTTCCAGCATTTTCTCATAGTTTTATCGGATTTGGAGTTAGAATAGTAAATTATTTTGCTTCATTATCTAGCATTTTCCCAGAGTTTTATTGGATTTGGAGTTGGAATAGTACATTATTATGGTTTAGTATCCAGAATTTGGACTGACTTTATTTTGATTTGGGGTTAGAATATTTAATTATGATATTAATTTTACATTTACAAATTATTATAATGCTGTTAAAAAAGGACACCTTGTTTGGTTATTACAATTTAATTAGAATATTGTAATTTGTTGTTTTATGTATGTTCTGCAAATTGTATCTTTTACATTGATGTATACATGTATTTGATACTTATACAACATTTTACATTTTTTTGAAGAGAAAAATAATGGTAAATTACAATATTATAATTTTTACATTAATATACAGTTTCTTTTGTATTGTTGTCTATCACTCTTATTTATACATCAAGATATTTTTAAATAACTTGTTTTCACTTTTTTAAATTATAATTTAGAAAAGTTGAGACAGTGGTATCAAGTGAAACATTATACGTTTTTTTACATAATGCTTTTATTTGTAGCATATTATATTTTATTTTTATTAAATAATATTCAATATGTTAAAGAATTTACAAATGTTGTACATTCATATTGACACAAGTACATATATATTTTGGTACATTTGTACATTATATGGTAATTACAAGATGAATGTAATAAACATACATTTTAATAAGCATTAATAATTACATGACAGTTGTGTTTTATATAATTATTAATGTATATTTTACAATTTGTAATGTGTTTATATTAACCATTAATTTTACAAAATATACATATATATTTTTATTAAATTGTGTTCTTTTTATTTAGCATATTAAAATGTAATTTTATCAAATACATTTTAATATGTAAAATAATTTACAACATTTTTCAATAATATTTCGAAAAGTACATATATATTTTAGAACATTTGTGTAATATTTTCAAATTACAAGTGTATGTAAAAAACATTTTTTTAATATGCATTAATTTTTATATGATCATTTTTTATAATATAATATTTATTGTATGTTTAACATTTTTTATGTTTACATTAAACATTTTTAAAAACAAAATACGTATACATTTTTATATTTATATAAACAATGCAGACAATTTTTTTGACATTTTCCATTCATTCGTATTGGGAGTTAGTCCTATTTTAGTTTTAATTAGGCTGCCATTTTTTTCCCTTTACTCACTTTTTAACCTATCTTCTTCATTGTTTGTGTCATTTACGAAGACGGAACCTCGCGGTTGGGAGCTGCTTCGTCTGCTTTCCTGTAAGTTTACTTTTATTTACTTTTAATTTTGTTTAAAGGTATTTTGAAGTTAGTAGTCGTGTTAGTATATTAATAAAAGTATTATTTATAGATTTTTAGGATAGTTACGTGGTATTTAAGTAGGTTCCTTATTTCGTACGTTATTTTCTAGCAAATGTTATTAGAATGCTATGTTGTTTAAATAATACTTTGTATAACAAATGTGTTGTTATATGTATTATATGTTGTTATTTCGATTTCTGGGTTTCTATATTTGTTATGGGTGGGTGATGTTTAATTCCATTTACAAGTTCAGAGTTCGGTGAACATATGGATTTGTTCACACGTTTGTTTTTTTAAATAAAGGAAATTGTTGTTTCTTGTTTTAAAACAAGTTGTTGTACAATTCCTTTTTGAACAGGTTTTTCAGAGTTTTTTTTAACAAAATATTTACGAGACATTTATTTTATCCGGATGATTGGAGTTTTTTACATACAGTTGCATTTTTTCATTTTGTGGGGTATATTTGGACTACATGGATCACATTTTGTTTGGATATGTTTTTTTCCATCTATTTTGAAGGTATTCTACAGCTACACAACTGTAAGTAATGTTGTATATTATTGAGGGTGGGAATGTAAATTTTTCATTTTTATTTTTTATTAGTTATATTATGTCATATGAATTGGAGTTTTATAGTAAAGTTTATGACATTATTTAACTAATAGAAAATAAAATTATTTGTGTATTTAATATATTTTGAAACTTTGATGTTTGGATTATATTATAGAACAGATTTTGCTATCATATCTATGTATTCCAGACCCGGGGTGTTAGGATACATTCTTGTTTTTTGTTGGGGTTATTCGTAGATATTACTGGTTTGTTTACTTTGTTTTGGTCCTATTTTGCTCAGAGATTGTTCCACTCATAGCTCTTGGTAACTTTGTTCTTTTTTAATTGCTCGTAGGAGTTTATGGAGTGTTGGCTGTCCTCTTCCTATTGTTGCCTGGAAGGCATTATGCCATCCTTCTACCGAGTTGTTAGTTTTTGCTTTTTGTGCGATAGTGCTACTGTAGGAGGAACAAAGAAAACGTCCCCACAGAAGATAAACTCAAAATGAGAAAGAACCCAAGTGTAATTCACTTTTTGCTACCACTGTCAAATTTTTCTTAAATTATTTCGCATGTATACATAAGCAAGTGTTGTAAACAGATATAAATTGTAGAGAGTGTTTTCTTAAAAAAATGTCATTTATTACAATTCAACATTAAAAACAAATATATGCAATAAATATGCCCAAACGTACAGTTGTAAATGCATTAAAAACAATTTGTGATTCTCAAATTGTTTTTAATGCATTTACAACTGTACGTTTGGGCATATTTATTGCATATATTTGTTTTTAATGTTGAATTGTAATAAATGACATTTTTTTAAGAAAACACTCTCTACAATTTATATCTGTTTACAACACTTGCTTATGTATACACTTGCTTATGTATACATGCGAAATAATTTAAGAAAAATTTGACAGTGGTAGCAAAAAGTGAATTACACTTGGGTTCTTTCTCATTTTGAGTTTATCTTCTGTGGGGACGTTTTCTTTGTTCCTCCTGACTAGACTCCTTGTCCCCTATTTTAGTATAGAGGAGGCCTCCCTTCATTTTCTTTGGAAGCATATACGGTTTGTTAACCGGGGAGGTATCGAACGGTACATTCTACCCCAAAAATTTGCAAAAATGGAAGGCATTAAAACCTTAAGTTACAATGAGGACCAATTTAACAAAATAATACATGGCGCCACAAAAAATATATCCTCTGTCCAAATTACTAATACGGACGAAGAGGAGTGGCGTAAATTGTGGAATGCAAAGAAAAAAAATCATACGTACAGAACTGCATTCCGACTTTTTAATTGACTATTGTAAACATGGGATCATTCCCAAGGGATTACAGGTCACTAATGAACCCGGGATCTTCATTGGTAAATCTAAATTCATAGAGAAATGGACTCTTGTCGCAAATAGATGCAGCCGCGACTGGATGCTTTTAATTATTGAGACCGCCACTGACATTCTAATAATAGAAAGACAGGAACTGGACGAAATGGAGAAAAAACTTAGTGAAAATCCGGCATTAAATGATGCTATTAAGAAACTGGAGGAAATCCAGAAAGACGTCGATGGCTACAGGGATTATCTCTTTAACAAAAAAAGCAACAAACTGAAAAATGATGTGGCTAGGTACAACCCAGAGATTACATATCCCTATTTACAAAAAGATTACTATGACAGACCGCGTGAAACACCACAATTCCGCAAACCATGGCAACGCAACCAAGGCCAGAATTTCCAGCCTAAAAAGAGGGTGAGATTTTTTGATACTTCATATACCAGCACAGATAGTGAAAATGAGGCCCAGAGCGAGAATAGGCAGGGTAATAAAGAACAGACCAACGCCAAAGTCCAAAATAAACCATCCCTCCCTTTTTTAGAGCAACGGCAGAACTTCTCACAGCAGAGAGGAACAGGCCGAGGGAGGAGCAAATATGTGCCTCAACATCAACAGAGACCTCAAACAAGGAGCCAGAAGAACTGGGACAACTAAACAAAGCACCCATAATAAACTTATCAGACATATCCCTCACCCCTTATCAAACTCAAGTTCTAGAAAAAGGCTTAGGATATGCTGTAGCTACCCCAGTAGATAAATTCAGTTTAGAAAGAGACCTTCAAAATTTTTTTAGAAAGATCAGACTGATGACTTTTTTTGAAGACAAGGAACAGGTAATTCGTCCTAATAAATCAGGCCTCAAAGCTAAATCCTCCTGGACGCCACATCTAGGTCAAATTAACAAACAAATAGAGGCTTTTGAAATTGCGGTCACAAAAAGTGTATCAGATGTGGTTGGACAAAATAACTGGACAAAATTCAACCTTGATAAAAACGAGAAGGAAGCATTACGAGAGTTAGAGAACAACCACATGCTCACGATTAAACCAGCCGATAAAGGCGGGAGCATAGTAGTCATGTCCACAACAGACTACAATGAGAAAATGCTTTCACTCCTTAACAACCGAGACCACTACCGCAAATCAAACAGAAGAGAGTGGACCGACCTTGGAACTAACATAAAGAGCCTTCTTGACTTTGCAAAAGAGGAAGAAGTCATTTGCGAGGAAGAATACAAATTCCTCCTCAATAATAACCCCACCATACCTGCTCTTTATGGACTTCCAAAAGTCCATAAAAATACCAAAAATCCCCCTATGAGACCCATAGTATCGAGTATAGGTTCTCTTACCGAGCCCCTCAGCAAATATGCCGACATTTTTCTCCAACCCCATGTCATTAAACAGAAAGCATACATAAAGGATACTGCGGCCATCATCCAAAAAACTGAGAATCTTCCCTTTAACCCAGACACACAATACCTGGTGACGCTTGATATAGAGGCCTTATACACAAATATACCCCAGGACAGTACCATAAACGCCATTAGTCAATTATTATGTACCAATGATCAAGACCCAAGTCCTCATACAACTTTTATCTTAGATTGTGTCACCATGGTCTTAAAAAATAATATCTTCTTGTTCGGTAAAGAATTTTATAAGCAAACGAAGGGCACCAGCATGGGAGCCACCTGTGCTCCTAGTCTGGCCTGCCTGTACGTAGCCCAATTCGAAGAGAAACATATTTTTAATTCAGCCGCCCCATTTTTTGAAAATATTTCTTTTTGGTCTAGATATATAGACGATATTTTTTTCATTTGGACAGGACCTATTGAATCCCTGGAAGAGTTCATAGCCTGGTTAAATCTTGGAGATGAAAATCTCAGATTCACCTGCAACTATGACCAAGAAAGATGTGAATTCCTAGACATAGTCATAAAACACAGTGGAGGCACCCTTATAGTGGAACTGTTCACAAAGAAAACTGACAGAAACACAATGTTGCACTATGATAGTTACCACCCCCCATGCCAGAAGAATAACATCCCGTTTGGGCAGTTCCTTAGACTCAAACGAAACTGTACAGACAACAAAGATTTCATGAAACACGCAGGAATACTGTCCAAAAAACTGGCTGACAGAGGTTATCCAAGAAAAATGGTTAACCAAGCACTAAAAAGAGCCAAATATTTTAATAGGGATAATCTGTTTATAAATAAAACAAAAGACAAAGAATCAAACAGTAGGGTAGTATTCGTGACAAACTATAGCGGAGTGAGCAACAAAATTAAAAATATAATAAACCGGAACTGGAACCTAGTCAATACAAACAGCAGTAAGAAACAGATCCCCAAACCAATCTTTGCATTTAGAAGAAATAAAACAATCAAAAACAGCCTAGTCCACACCTATAGAGAAACAACCCAAACACAGCGAACGGTAGACAACAACCCACCTCCAGTAGGCACTTTCCCATGCAGCAATTGCACTAACTGTAACCAAGTGATAAAAGGAAACCCAATAGAGCACAACAAGATAAAACACTTTACAAAATCCTTCATTAACTGTAGATCCAAGAATCTAATATATCTAATTAAGTGCCCCTGCAACCATGTATATATAGGAGAAACTAGCCGTGAAATAAGGATAAGACTAAATGAACATAAATCAGCAATAAGATGCAACAAATTAGGAGCCCCACTCGTAGACCACTGGAAATCTGCGGGTCATAAAATAGAACAATTAACATGGTGTGGACTAGAAATAATAAAACAGACGATGAGAGGGGGCAACATTGATACGAAAAGAAAAAAACGGGAACAATTCTATATGTCCCGTTTTAACTCAGTGAATGCCGGCCTCAATACAAGGGAGGACTGGGAAAGAATTTTGCAATAACTGGAATAACATTCCTTTACATAGGTCTCAGCAAATGAATAAACAGCTTGATCACTGAGTCCAACCGGAATATCTTAAAACCCCAACAATTGGTATTAGGCCATAGGTCAACTAATACACGTGCAGACTTTTTCAGCAATTACCTCAATCCAAGCAACATTGAAAAAATGAGGAGCAAACCCTGTCGGGATTTCCCCTCACTGTTTTTTTAAAAAATATATATCAGGACCAAACACTAGTATCATCTTGGGAAACGTTACACCCATAAATGTACCCTAGGGTACTTTTTATATCCACATCTCGCAGTGGTTTTGATATATACACACTGCTATCCTGACGCGCAGCACAGAGGACCGAAACCGTCTCGTAGAAAGTGACGAGTAAACAAGCCGGGTAAGTTCGTTCTTGAACAAATATCCAAACCGGCACTTTTTAAGTGTATTCGATCGTAAAACAGAAACATAAAAGTAAGTCAAAGGACATTTCCGATACTGACTACCCCCAGTGTTGTTTACAAAAATAAACTGTCACTAATGTGCGCTACGCAAACAGGGAACTACAATTGTAGTTCATCCCAGAACTGACATGCGGAAACAGGCGAGGCGGAGCCCACTACGTCACGCCCAAGACTTGTTTTTCCCGCGAAATTGAGCCTTCAAAAACACAGCGGGCTAGCGCTTTGTTACAAACTAAGCAGATCGTCCTGGAGACAAGACGCCGAGAGACCGCGAGGGGAGCAGGGAGGCCGATCCAGTAATTGAAGGTAAGCGCTGTTGCGAGAGCAACTTAGGAGCACCGTAAATTAGATAGTCACGGAGCTATGAAGGTTAAAATAATCCTAGCCTTTAAAATAAAATAAGAATACCAAGTTGCTTTACTCTATAAATAATAGGTCGTACTCCACATGTAAGCACTGCCCACCCCCCTCTGTCTTTGGGTAAACAAAGTCCCCTAATTATACATGAAATGTCTCCTTGATAGTCAAGAGAGTAACATACCCTAGAAATAATCCCTTCACTTTTTAAACTAATTAACTTGATCGGGTAAATGATAACTGAGGGTAATAATGAATATGATTAACCCTGTGTAATATCTATAATATTAAACATAGATTTACATGACAGGACCTTAAGTATGTTTGTCCTGATGATACACGCACAGAATACAAATGCGAGATATGAAATTAAACCTCCACAGGTTGGATTGACTACTTACCATAACCACAAACCAGGTTGTCGCCGCGGACGAAATTGAAAGCATCCAGTGGCAGGCATATACAAATCGATTTAACTCACCTTTTGGGGTAAGTGACACTTGGGTAACTTTTAGCGACAGGCTCTTCTTATGGTCTCTTCATGACACCCTGAACAAAGGCGCATAAACTGTAAGAAGCCCAAAATAATGTTTTTTGCAAACACCTACAAATGAGAACTTCCTGTCCCCCTACAGTGTTCATATTCACAATTCGGTGGCCCCCCTCCGGTAACCTCATCAAGGCTGATTTTCCATAAATACTAAGGTAAAATCAACTTATACCATTTGGGGCTTTTCCCCCCCAAAAACCGATTTATTTGGCCCTACCTAAATTCTCAAAGAAAATGTGAAGTAATTATATGTATCTTTGCATTCAGGGAAGGAAAATGGTTTATTAAAAAAATACCAGATGTCTGACTGAAGCTGACCAAGTACTCCTCGAAATTGAATCCGTGAGGAGAGTGTTGAATAACACACAGGTAGGCTACAGGTATTCTATACCCAATAGCCCTCCAGCATGAGAACTAGATATTCTCATTTGTTAAAAACCCAAGTGTAAAGTCACAGGATTAGGATAATAAAAAAAACCCCAAAAAATGCACCACCCATAGTGTTGTTTGTAAAGTTGTGGAATCTCAAAGATCAGTCTTTTCCCTAAACATGTGTTATAACTATGTGCCCAAAGATGTAGAAAACTGTCATCTAAAATAAGGCAAAATATATGCCAGTTTTTCACAAACATGGCGTGTTTCTAATTGCAATGTTCTTTTATAGAATTGTTTGTCCTGAAGAAGGTGTTATCACCGACTCACCGAAACGCTGCGTCGACTACAAGAACAACTGTGATATTCGCGACCAAAACTTTATTTTAAAGCATTGTTTTAATAAATTAGTGATTCTCAAATTGTTTTTAATGCATTTACAACTGTACGTTTGGGCATATTTATTGCATATATTTGTTTTTAATGTTGAATTGTAATAAATGACATTTTTTTAAGAAAACACTCTCTACAATTTATATCTGTTTACAACACTTGCTTATGTATACATGCGAAATAATTTAAGAAAAATTTGACAGTGGTAGCAAAAAGTGAATTACACTTGGGTTCTTTCTCATTTTGAGTTTATCTTCTGTGGGGACGTTTTCTTTGTTCCTCCTGACTAGACTCCTTGTCCCCTATTTTAGTATAGAGGAGGCCTCCCTTCATTTTCTTTGGAAGCATAGTGCTACTGTAGCCATTCCACAAGGGGATTGCAATCTCCCCACCCAGGTGTCCTCAAAGTATTCTAACAAGGGACTAAATTTTGTTTCATTAGTGTGAGAGAAAGGACTATCTATTAATAGGTTATAATAATTTGCTACTTCTGTTGGAACGAATGTTAGTGAAATACATTTTTCAATTTGGTGTGCAGAGGTACTATTAGTAGAGTAGTCTATACTTAAGGTGAATTTTTGTAGGTGTCTCCACATAATTTGATTAAAGTGGTAGTAACACCCTTGAAGTGCAGTATGTGGGTATATTTTTTGTATTGTTTGAATCATAGCTAATTCAAAATAGGTTATTATCCTTTGTGGATAATAATTATCAGTTAAATCTTTCACTGTTGTTAAAAATTCTATATAGGTGGCATTGTTTTTATTTGGAAGTAAAGCATAAATGAATGGTATATTTGTTTCCTGAAATACACCATGAATGGTGTAAAGTTTATAAAATGGTTTAGGACACACTTTAAAAGTTCTGTCCATCATCCATGTTTCACAGAATTCTAATTTCTGCAAGTTATTATTTGTTGCAGAAATAAGAATTCTTTTATCTTTACTTTTGTTGTCATAGTTTAGGAATTTGTCATCTTTGTGGGTAATAGTATATTCAGGCAATATATCTATTTCTTCAAAGGTTTTGGGGGTGGATGGAGTTGGGTCAAAAGCTCTTTTTGTTTTAGCAATTAATCTTTTCATGTTGGGATTAGAGGGCAATTGTCCTGTGACATGTTCAGGGACTTTTGTTAACACATTTTTCAATATTTCAGTGCTTGTTTGTTGAGAACATGTGCTTGCTTCACGAATTGTTTTTAGGGCTTCCCTTACATCTAATTCGGTTACATTGAGTGGATGGTTGTGCTCTATTACATTCACTACGTTATTGTCTATAGTTGTAGCTCGACCATAACATGCAGTTGAATAATATTTGCTAAATTTTCAATGTGTCATTATTTTTCACCTTTTCTTGTGTATAGGTATAACCCATATAACATAGCATTAATTTTCCTTTTTTGCGATGTAATAAAGCTTACTCCTTCAGCCATTTCTATGGTATTTTTGTGAAAACATATAAATATGTGTTGAGAAAATATGCTTTTGTAATTACAAAAAAGCTTGTTTTTTAGTGAGTTTATGTAAATACTTACATTGTTGATTTTTTCTGTACTGTTGATGGCTTTTTTTGCAGCTTTTTTCATTTCACAGTTGTATTTTCTGTAGATGTTTAGAAAATTGTTTATGTTAGTTATATTATACATTTTTGTTCATTTTTTTTGTCTCAGAAATTCGTTTAAACAGGCAAAATACCTACTTTTTGTAGTAGATGTTTTTTATTTGGTTGCTGTTCTTTGGTAAATGCAGTTTTTGAAAGCTGTGAAGACAAATATATTTATTAGTTTTGTTTTCAGTTTTAAAGCATGAAGTCAAGTTAGAAAAAGTACATTTATTTATATGTAAAGTTGTATTTTTAAGACAATGCTTTCTTTAATGTAGAATTAGAGAAGGTATTTAGTAACATTTGCATTTTATTATTTTTTCTGGTGATGTTAGCATGTTTAGTTTGGTTTTCAAAAGAAGAGGACATTTTATTACTTTAGGTAGTTAAGTTAAGGAGGTAGAGGCATTTATAATAAAACAAAAATTGTTTTTTTTTACCTGTGTTGTAGTATAGTTTGTTATTGTATGTATTCCTTCTTTCTCTCTCTCCAGCAAGGTAATGTTCTATATGTTGCTATTTAAAAATATTTGTTAATAATTGTATTTTATAAGATAAGTAATTGTAGTTTATGTTATATATGTAATTTATTATGTTTATATATTTTGTTAGTGATTACTTACAATAATTAGTTTTTTTATAAATATTTTATATTTCATTTAAATATATTATTTTTTTAAATGTTGGTATTAGTTTATAATATTTTTTAGATTATAATAAATTATTTAATAGTTGTAAGGAGTGTTTATTAAATGTTAAATAGTATTAACAATATTTTTTGTATTCTTTATAAATATATTTGTAAGTTGATATTAGTGTCATTGATATTATTCTAGTTTTAAAATACCCTTTTTCAAAAATGTTGTTGTCGATAATATTGTACTCAATATTTCTGTTAACAATATTTATCACAACGATATTTAGGTATCGATATCGATATTAGTGTAAAATATTGTTCAGGTATAGGGTGGCGATATTTTTGTATTCGATATTTTTGCAGCAATACTTTTGTATGTCGGTGTTTTTGTGTTCGATATTAAATCAGTGATTCGTATTTTAGAAGCACCAGTTGAGTATTTTAGTCTGTGTTATTTATATATGTATTTTTATATATGTCATAGCAACAGACAATGCTTTTACAGTATTATTTTATATTAATGTTTGCGCTGTACGCATTATACTTCGCATTCTGTTTAACAATTGTAGCAGTTCATATCTCTTGTACAAGAAAGAAGACTGTTTAATCAACCCTTTTTATTCTAGTCCATTCCATCCTGAGGGAAATTCGGTTGTAGAGAGAAAAAAACGGGACAAAAAGCAATTCATAACAGCTAGGGTATTAGGGTCCGTTGACGGGTGGGTCAAACATCTAATTAGTGTCCAACGTAGTCTTAACAACTTGCCAAGAAGTTCTCTATGGGGTATCACTCCGAATGAGGTCCTTTTTAGGTCAAGAATGTTGGTCTCAGACCTTAATTGTCACATATCAGTGATGGAACAAAAGCACTTTAATATCAAAGATTGTTTGGCTGTTTTACTGGATTTAAATGAACTAAGAATGAAACTAAGCAACGTGTTCCTGAAGCCAACCACCACTGGGGAAAAAACAACCGTCCCAGCAAGGCCTGTCTGGATCCCAAAGCTTGGGAATCTAGTCAGAGAGAAGATCGCGGACAAGAAGGAATTTGGGCCTTCTTACAGACAACCAGTACATGTCCTACCAATCCACAGATCAAGAACAGTTTTGCTGCCGCCCCTTGCTGGTAAAAAGGAGAACAGGTTTGTGTCTATCGACCTGATTACACCACACTATGTGGCCGATACTAAGCAGTAGGTCAAGTGGACTCCGACCAATTAGCAGCCGCACTCCGCTAGCTACTATCCAAGAAGTTCGAACTGAGAGACTCATTACCATTAAAGAATCTGCAGTGAGAAAAGAAGGACTTAGTAATAAAGCTAAGGAGCTCATTCCTCTTGAGACCCAAATAACAGTTTGTCAAGATACACCTGTCTACAACGAAGTAACTAGTGATCAAGTGGTTCCAGCGATTTCAACAAGTCTGGATGCTATCCCAACTATTGACAGAACTGCCTCTGGCTATTTCATTAACTTTGATATGTTTTCTGAGGATCCCAGCGAACCTGTAACACTGCCAGCAAAAAGAACTTTCAAAGAACAAGCAACTGATTTTTTTCATCACCTGGAAAAGACTTATCTGGTTTCACCATGGATTGAACTTTCGATTGTGTTGGGAATCATTTTTCTTCTATGTTGGTTAGCTCTTGTAATAACTCTGGGTATGCTGATAAATGGAAGATATGTTAAAATGGACACAGCAAGTAGGAACGTCAACTTACTCCTCAAACCACACAAATCATCTCATCGTGAACAGTATTGTCAGCAGTGAACATCACAGCCTTTCGTATACCTGATGGTATAGCCTGGGACAAAACAGAATATAACATTTTTGTCCCGTTGGAGCTGTTGAAGATTCCACACCAATTCAAGATTTCATTAAGTGACTTTGTTTCATCTAGTACCTTTTCTGATGATTGGGACTTCAAGACTGTTTATAATATGATGTCAGACGTAGAAATGTCTGCAGTATTCACAAATCATGAATATTTAGAAGATTCTTCAGACTATGAACAAATGTACTGTTATAACCATTATTGTCATCATTTCTTTCACAAATGTTATGTTATATGCTGTTTTGTAATGCGCACAACTACTACCAGTGTATCCTGGCCCGGTATACCGCTGGGGAACCCGTTCTGGCTTTCCCTGTGAGATTGTCCCTACTGGGAGTCCCCAAGGTGGAGCCAGGCATCCCCGGCATTGATTGAGCTGTTGTGGAGATTAAGCTAATGCCCAGAGTTGCTGCGTGGGACCACCAGTTATAGTAGGCACCGAGGTAAGAATTATTGAGTCCGCTGACCCTGGTCCAGGACCCACCCGCATCGGGAATTGAACCCTGGTCCCAGGCCAACTCCTACTTCTGGGTCTGCCGCCTCTAACCAGTGAGCCACACCACTCCTGCAACACAAATATGCAAGTCTTAGAAACTTATTTATGTATAACCAATGGGAACATTGTCCTACACCACAAAAGGGTAGCTCAAAAACATTTGCTATGACATTTTCATACTTTTCAGGGTTCAATGTATCCAATACGAACAGAACAGGAAGGAAACGTATGTTGACAAATACCAAACAGATTTATTCTGCAGCCTTTTTTGCCCAATTGTCTAGACTAGGTTTTGACTTTTGGAAATACAACATTGAGGCAAAAACTGTCTGAGGTACTAAAGATTGGTAGGTACAGGGTGTAGAAGCTATGTTTAGAGCCTGTATCATCCCTGAGCAAATTATGTTTTTGAATGACACTGTCCAACAGACGTCTTGCCTTGGGTTAGCCAAGATCAAAGACATGAACAATCCGTCCATACCTACACCTACACCTGAGAGTGATAACACTGCAGAGGGGAGGGTCGACGTACATTCTATTTTGCTTCACAACAGAACAGATCCAGATTGGAAAAAATGGTTAATCCGGCCCGCACGCACAAACAACTGTCAAGATAGATTCCTGTACAAAACCCAAGGGTTTAAAATCAATAGGCCAGACCCAAGATATGTTCAAGACAGCATCCTGTAATAGTAACAACATACAGTGAAGGGAAGCTCTGCCTTGATTGGCTACAAAGATCTACACTTAAGGATGTAAAGCAACACTTATCTTTACTTGATGGCACAGATCTTAGGGAATTCTTGCTAGGACCATGAAAACAGCATCAAAAATGTTTTATATATGCCGGTATATATGCTGCATATAACATAATATGGAAGATTACGCAAGCAGAGACTGCAGAATGAATACTAGAAATTGATCGTATTAATTTAGAGAAATCTCTCTCTGTAGTTGACAATGGGTTAACAACTCTGTCGTCCAGGATATATTTATTGGACAGCATAGTATCTTCTGCCATAGACATCATAGAACAGGACTTCGTCATGCTGCAACATGGTCAGTCGCAATTACGTACTATCATGCTATTAGGCTGGACTTTGCAAAACCTTTGTTCGGGCTATGTGCCTTGGAGTTTAATCAATACTACGTCACTGTTTTCAGAATTCAATCTCACTGATAAACAGAGCAGATTGGCACAAAGGGGAGCAGACTATACGGTGCTGAGCAGTGAAAAACTGGAAAGGTTGCCATTTACGGTAGCAGAAAAACCAGCTACTGAATGGATAATACATGGAACAATCACTCTGCCTGATACCATTTTTCATTTTCAGTATTGCCTAAAACACATACCAGCAGGTACAGGGTAAAGAATACATCAAGACATCCTGGGATTTACCATATACAGAGAAGTGTGGCTCAATGGTTAGAGCGGCAGACCCTGATGCAGAGGTCTAGACTGGGACCAGGGTTCAATTCCCCGCCTCAGCGGGTCTAGGGCTCAAAATTCCACGGACCTGATAATTCTCGCCTCGTGCCTATTCCAATCATGGAGTCCCACTCTGCAACTCGGCGCAGTAGCTTGCTTAACCTCCACAACAGCCCCCACAACGCTAAGGATGCCTGGCCTCCACCTTGTGGACGCCTCACAGGGAAAGCCAGGATGGGTTCCACAGTGGTATTCGTACAAGCGCATTGAGACCCTTGCGGGTGAGTAGTGCGCTACACAAGTATCAATTTACATTTACGCACAGATGTTGGAGTAGGGGAAGTGAAGTGTTTCTTAGTGGCTGAAACTGTGAAAACGCACTAAGCGGTTCTCTCCTTTGTCAAGGTATTAATTCACACGGGGCCTGCGATGGTACCTCTAACAACTTATCCTTTCATCTGCAAGGTTCACCAGCTGCAGTGATTGATTCAATTTTTGGACAACTCTCAAATGGGAGTTACCTCATGTTGAACGAGCACAGTTGCTGTGGCATGTTGCCAGGTATACTGTATCTAGTAACGGTGTCATCCGGGGTCAGTAGCTGTATGCAAATATTGTTTCCACAAACCAAGACTGTCAGAGAGTCGCCTCTATGGCCTTCACTGAACACCTCTTCTATACAAATTGATACTCTAAGCAGAATGAAAGCCCTTCTTTTGCAAAAAAACTGTGCCACTGGGCTCGGCCAAAGTAATCTATGATCTACAAGTTGCAAGGACTTCTGCAGAGACACATGCCCTTTTGAATACCAACTGCCCTATGCATTTTATGAAATGTTAAGTCGTATCTTAAACATGTAAGAATGTATGTTCAGGACTGTTAGTACCTTTTCAAGCAGTCCTCGGAATATATCCAAACTTCGTGCACTCTGTGTTTGGTGGACTGCCCCTCCTTTTAGGACTCACTGTAGGGATACTCTTTTTGCTCCTTCTGCTATGATATGGCAAGTCTAATCACCAGCGCCACTCCATCTCCATAGAGAGAGCTCTATTGGAGATGAAGTGTCGTGAGCGCATCGTCCACATTTTGGGGTTACCTTGCCTACGAGAATTAAATACCACATGGTTTCTGTCATTCAAACCAATCTGGAAAGATTGAACATTGCTGATGCGACCAATGCTGAAGGCAATGCTGCACATCTATGTGCAGTCAGGGTCAGATTTACAAGCCCCTTGCGCCTATTTTGCGCCGCCCTTGCAACACTTTTGTGACGCAGCTGCGGTGCAAAAGATGAGCCATGGTGCGGGCTATTTACAACGTGACGCATCTTGGAGATGCGTCACGTTGTAAAGCCCTGTGCCTTAAGCAGGCGTTTCGGTGCACGGGGAGGCAGTCCGGCGCAGGAACGCCTCCTAAAAGTGGCTGAGTGAAATCTACAAGATTTCACTCAGTCACTTTTAGGCCAATGCTACGTCAAAACCCTGCGTCTGCTTGAAGCAGGCGTCAGGCTTGACACAGCATTAGTAGAATGGGAACCCCAGAGCATTGCTTGAGCTGTGTCGCGCATGCAGGGATGCGCCAGTAATTGTAAATATGCCCCTTAGTCTTATAAACAAGGTAATCCAACTTTCACCTACAATGACAGACGATCTTTTGTCTACAGACATAGAAGATTACATGTTTTCTCCAATCCCTAACACTGACTTTTGAGTTTGGTACACAGTGTTCTGAGAGACTTTGAATTTGACCTTCATTTTTACAAAACAAAGATCTTTTTCCTATGATTAATGTTTTTTTTTCCTAATTTGTATTTTTCATTTTTTGGCACAAAATAATCTGCATATAGTAGAACTATTCATAGAGAACAACAATTATTTGAATACTTCCAGAGACAATTATGACCTTGTCAACAAGCATACATGTTTTATGTCATCTGACATGAAATGGTTTTGGCCTTTTTTTCTTTTTTATTTACAAGCCCGAGTCCCGGGAAAGAGATACCAACCTCTCTCAATCTAAGGTATGGAGCTGATTAGAACCTAGAGCATAACTAAACCTATGCTAAAACCAGCACCTACTTCTTCCCTCGTACTAGACCTAGGTTAGGTACACTGGGGTAGGCGTATTTTAGAAGCACCAGTTGAGTATTTTAGCTTGTGTTATTTATGTATGTATTTTAATATATATCATAGCAACAGACAATGGTATTACGGTATTATTTTATATTACTGTTTGCGCTGTACGCTTTATACTTCGCATTCTGTCTAACGATTGTAGCAGTTCATATATTTTGCATGAGAAAGAAGACTGTTCAATAAACCCTTTTTATTGAAATGCCCGCCTCTCTAGTTCTGTCCAAGTCTGTAGAAATGAAGCATGCACAATTGACTGAGTGAAATAGTTATCTATTGTTTCCAAGACTCTGAAGATATTATTCCGACTCTAAGGGAAACAAATTTGTCATGTTTATGCGGTTGTCAGAGACTAATACCTTCTTGTTTATTCGAGAAAGTTTCTTGTGAACTCTGAGTTAGCTGGCACACACAAATAAGTTTAATGTACGCAATAGAGACATACTAACCTCAGTCCTATGTCAAATCCATAGTGTATATTATTCCAATGCTCAGAGCCTATTAGGGATAACCCTACCCCTTTGCCAAATGATGTCATTACTACCTTTTTAAAAGTTTGTCATCTGCCACAAATCTCAGCAGAAGACTGTCTCCATTTAGGCCCCCAGAGCCCGGACCCCTGGTTCGCCCCTCCCAAGCCATCACATACTCTAGTGATACTTTGCTTGGACTTAGAATCTCCCTAGCCCCCCCCTGCAGCAACTGGATCTCACTCGCTGAAGGGCACTCTCGCTGCCTCTCATGCTCGTACAGCTTTAGCCCAGAGCCACCGCTGAAACCCAGCACCCTTAATATGGCCCTGCTAAACTGCAGATCCCTCCCAAAGCATCAAACGGAAATTAATCTGCTCCTTTAAGACTCCGATATTGAAATCCTATTTTCTAACGGAAACATGGCTCACAGCAGGATCAGAGCCAGACATCATTCAGTCACTCCCACCGGAATACCTGATCAAGTTCCACAACAGAACCGAAGGTATAGGCGGAGGAATCGCTGTCGTTTACAGAGACTACCTCTCATGTCAACTTAGAGATAGTCCTATACTTGACTGCGAAAATATCTTCTTCTCCGTGAGTCGTCCACCCTCGCTCACCCTCTCGGGACTATTAGTATATCGCCCCCCTGGAACAATTCGTCGCTTTAGCGAGTCACTCATTGACTCTGTCTCATCCATGGCGTGTATAACATCGAATTTCACGAGATTGGGAGATTTAAATCTCCATCTCGACGACTCCTCCAGCAAGCCGGAGATGGATCTCCAAGCCGACCTGGGCTCACTCAGCCTCGAATTGCTTAATAACCTTCCCACTCACATCAAAGGGCATCTGTTGGATCCCGTGTTCTCCAACCTCCTGTGTCTCACAACTAAGCCCCCCATGCCCCTTCCCTGGTCAGACCACTTCTTGGTCCCCTTCGAGCTACAGCTATCCACCCAACCTCTGGGTAAACCTCCCCCCCAACCCCCGATCGCCCGTGGAAAAAACTGGACAACAACGCCTGGGCCCAGGCTCTATCCTCCACCTCCCCCCTCCTGGACGATGACCCTTTTATTGCAGACGTTCAACTACAGGATTGGATCCATCAATCCTTAGAAACCACTCTGCCACTCAAACAACTGCCTAGCAGGAACAAAACGACCAAATCACCCTGGTTCACCCAGGAACTTCGCACCCTAAAAAAGAGTTGTAAAAAACTCGAACGTGCTTAGAGGAAAAACTGGTCAACAGCCTCCAAAAACTAATACAGAGCCGCTATTAAGCTCTATAAAAATGCAATTAAAACTACTCAGGCCACCTTCTTCGAAGGAAAGATTGCTGCAGCGACCAACTCCGCGAAGGAAACATACCGGATAGTACGGCTCCGCTCCTCTCCACTCCACCCCACCTTCCCTTCACCCGGAGGCTCTGGACCTGCGAGCCTTTGACCAGAGCTCCACGGAGACGTTTTTAGACACCCTGCAAACTGTAAAAAGTGGCTCGCCTGCTGATCCTGCTCCCATCAGCAAGCTTAAACTGGTCGCCCCTATTGTAGCTCAACCCTTCACCAATCTCATAAATGCCTCCTTTAGGAAGGGCGCCGTTCCAGCCAATTGGAAAAAGGCTACTGTCAAAGCCCTCATTAAAAAACCCCATCTGGACCCCTCGGACCCCTCCAACTTCAGGCCAATTTCACTCCTACCAGGGATCAGTAAAGTGGCTGAACGAATAGCTAACCAGCAGCTATCCATCTTTCTGGAGTCTAATCACTTATTACGTGACTCCCAGACCCGCTTCAGACCGGGGCAAGGCACCGACACCGCCCTGCTTGCAGTTGTCGAAGAGGCGAGAGCCATCATAGACGCAGGAGGATCAGTGATCCTCCTCGATCTAAGTGCCGCCTTCGACACGGTGGACCACGCCATCTTGGTCCACCGGCTGAGTCGAGTGGGAATCACTGACTCAGCCCTTGCGTGGATTAAATCCTTTCTTGAAGGTAGATCTTTTCAGGTGTCAGACGGCTTTTCCACGTCCAATTCCCTGACCATGCAGTGTGGGGTCCCCCAGGGCTCCTCCCTCAGCCCCACACTTTTTAATGCTTACATGTCCCCCCTCGAAGACGTTATCACTCCCTATGGTGTCAAGACAGTGATGTACGCTGATGACACTCAGCTGGTGGTGTCCATCAACCACTCAAACACTAGCCTAGAAAACCTCGCCAGTTGTCTCGAAGGGATCTCACAATGGATGTCGGACTCAAGACTCAAGCTCAACGGCGATAAATCAGAGATCCTTTTCCTGGGCAACCAAAACAAATTACCTACAAACCTTTCATGGCCCCCCCTGCATGGGTACCTACCCAACTCCTAAAACCGAGGTCAAAAGTCTAGGTATCTGGCTCGACCAGGACCTTAACTTCAAAACCCAGGCCAGAAAAACATCAGGGACCTGCTTCGGCCTAATCCGTATGGCCCGCAAGATCCTCCACCTGATCCCTTTCCAGTCCAGGAAGTTACTGATGCAGGGACTGGTCAACTCAAGATTGGATTACGGTAACATCTTGTACCTGGGAGCCCCTGCATCGGTCATTCAAAAACTTCAGGTGGCCCAAAACGCCGCAGCTAGAGTCCTCACGGGAACCAAAGCACGGAGCTCGGCGAAACCTGCCCTCAAAAGTCTACACTGGCTCCCAGTGAAGGAGAGCATCACATTCAAGACGCTCTGCATAGCGCTCAAAATCCTGCATGATAAGGGCCCCCCAATACTCAGATCCCTGATGAAACCACATAAATCTAACAAACACCTAAGATCTGATTCACTTGCCCTGGCCTCCATCCCTAGAATAAAAAAGGCAAGATCTGGCGGGCGCAGGTTCGCCTACAACGCGCCAAAGCTCTGGAACACCCTCCCACTAGCCATGAGGAGTGACCATAATCTACTCTCCTTCCGAAAAAAATTAAAAACTTGGCTCTCTCCCTAAAAACCTCCCTGTTCTGACCCTTCTGGAATAAACTAGGTCCTCTCAGCGCTGGGATGCCCAAGGGTAGCTATGCGCTCTATAAATCCACTTCCAAATTCCAAATTCCAAATCAATTTTCAGGAAAACCATTCAGTAATTAAGTCTTTCCCCTCTAAAAAATCCCTTGGTCCTGATAATAACCTAGTACATTTTAATAAAATTAATTCAGTCTCATTTGTCTCCCATGCTACTTTCATTATTTTACGATTTTCAGCTTTCCACCTAATGAAAAAAGGTTCTTTGAAGAAGCTATTATCCTTGTTATACCCAAAGCAGACAAAGACCCTACCTTAATTTCGATTTATCATCCAATATCCCTTATTATTCAGTCCAGCAAAATATATTATAAAATATTAGCCAGCAGACTAACTCCTTTCATAAATTCTATTATTCATTATGATCAAACTGGCTTCATGAAATGCAGATTATTGTCACACAACATGCACCTTCTATGGCATGTTTTATCATTTGCTGATATACTTATAGAGCCTAACAGGCTGTTAGTATTAGGTGCAGAAAAAGATTTTGATAAAGTACACTGGCAATTTGTTTTCCACACATTAGAAGCTTTTCATTTTGGTCCCAATATCATAAATATGATAAAGACAATATATAATGTGCTCAATAAAGCATATTTAATAAGAAAATACAACTCTTATGTTTGTTAGACATTGAGCAGGTGTGCAGTTCCAATTATTAAATGCCCAAGAGTTTCTCTACCCATCATACAATGTTGCGGTTCAATTTTTCTTTACATCATTGCAAAAACTAGATTTACTGTTGTGACCAGATGACAAACAGGTTGCAGTAATTCTAGGGACAATGCAAGATGTTTCACCATTCCAGGTAAAATACTATTTTGCCTGTTGGACCAGTCCCAATACACAGGAGACAGGTATTTTTCTGTCTTTAGATGGGTTGCAACATCAATGGCCCTAGATAATTCTCCATCATCTTCAGTAAGGTAATGCCTTTCAGTCTCTACTGACATTTTCAAGTACTGACAGACATCCGAAAGTCCAAGCACGGAAGTAAAATGCTTTCCCTGATTAATTGGAACTTCACTTCCAGCTTTGCGGTGTCACAATTATTCTTAGACCCTATCTAGTAACAGCCAAAAACCAGAGTACAACAGAAATTCATTTTAGGTCCCAGTGAGACCTGGACACACTGATCACCTGGGCCTTGCAGCAGTGCTCAAACAAGTCTGTTCCAAAATAATCTCCAGATGTCATTCGTCCGGGTGTATATTTGCATACATGTTAGAAATGAGATTTCTGGTTAGCTAAGGCTTGTGCCAAAGCCAGGCAGAGACCACCACTCTAGTCAGGGCTTGGAAGTTAGACGCCAAAGATAACCCCTGCTCACCCCCTTGGTAGCTTGGCACGAGCAGTCAGGCTTATCCCGGAGGCCATGCGTAAAGCATTTGGGCACGCACACAGCAACAATATCCCAGGCACACTACAAAAGGAACTCCACACAAGGTTATATAAAAAATAGGCTTTTTATTCTCATAACACATTAGAATAGTAAACACATAACATACACTGTGCCAACTGGCACGAGCAATATTCACATAGGATTATATACACATGACAGGGCCACATGGACCACTGTCCGAACCATCACAAAGCGAACTTGGTAAAAGTAAAACAGATTATAAACGTACAACAAGTAAACACTGGTAATCACTGTAGTTAGCATCAGCCTGTAACATAAACTGCATTATGCACAGTCACATCAGGCGCGAATTACATTTTGCGCCAACCTCACCAGCATAAACACATTATGCAATTCTCTCACAAGTCTAACCACATTAGACCCCAACCTCCTCAGCATAACTCACATTAGAGGTGTAAATCACACAGTGAAACATAAGTGAAACATAATCTCACTAGCATAAACCATGATATGCAAAACAACCTCATAATCGTAAAACTACATTTAGAGGTATAAAACAAGGTGCGTAAAACATACTACATAAATTACATTTCCTAGCACCAAAATCATATTTAGCCATAAATCATATTCTGGCTTGGTGCCCTATAAATCTAACCGTCCCCCTGGCCAATTGGCCATCCAATAAGGGGGCTCAAATGCCATATGTCCACAAATTAAGGGCTGCTGCCTAGGCAACGAAAGTCAAGGATGCTCCACTTCGCAAACCTAAACTTTGCAGCTGCCCACTACTTGCTGGGCAGCTAGAAAAGTTTGGGGCAAAGGAGTGCATCTCACTCCTAACTTTGCAAGACCCCAAAAGAACTGTGGGCCTAAATGGTGCAGCTGGCACTAATTGCTGCACAACTGTAACTAATCAAATGAAGCATGGGCTCTCAGTGGCCCTTAAAACACATAATGACCCCTTTGTTGGAGCCACGCACGGCTCTGAGAATTATGTCCCCGTGGAATGCATGGTCTCCACTAAAGAAGAAGAAGAACTTCTCCCCAAAAATGCGGCATCACACGGAGAAAGAACACGGGCCCCTCTGGCCCTTTAAACACACATGGCCGTGGTGCAGCTGCACTCTCCCCATCGGGTCAGCTGGAATTTCAACTACGGCCCCGGCACCACGGTGGGGCATGGAAATGCCATGGGGCTCCTCTGGCCCTTTCAGTAATAATGCGCCACCTTGTGGGAGCCACACCGGGCTCTAAAGAGAAATAGGCAAGGCGTTGGAGCGGCTCCCTGCCAGCCGGGGCCGCTCATGCTCTGTGCTTTAAACAAGCATGAGCTCCTCTGAACAATCAAAGCATGGACTCCTCTGGTCCCTGATAACAAGTATGTGGCAACGGTGGAGCGGCCCGCTCTCCTGGTGGGACCGCTCAGCCTCCCTGTACAAGCCCCTACTCACTTGGGCTTCCTTGGAGGACTCTCTTCTTCTTCTCAGCATGGGGGGCAGGCACCGACAATGTGCCCCGAGCCTCCCCGCACCAGTACCTCTCATCGGCCTCCTCTTCTTGCCTCGCCGGTCTGCCGGAGCTCTCAACCTGACTTGGGCTGGCTTCACAGGTGCAGAGGGCAGGGCTCTCTCACTCTTGAGAGCCTCGCTGTCGGCGCCGGCACTTTTCGTCGTCCCGGGCCCCCTCTTGGGGCCTAGGATTCTTCATGGCTCCACGGGGAGGTAGGGTAGGCTCCCGTCCTCTTCCGTCTGTCCTGGCACGGGGTAGGGTCCCACCAGGGTTTCCAAACATGGTGCTTCGCTTCCGGCTGCACGGTCCTTCCCCGCCTGCTAGGACCCGCCCATAATCAGGCGGGTCGCAGCGATTTCTTTGGCGTCAGCCATACGGGGTAGGCTTTCGTCATTTTAAAAGATAAAGCGGGGTGGGCACCCGCTAGTAAGCTATGCAAATAAGTGGAGTGAACACCTGCTCGATTCTTAAGCACAGGGGAATCCTTACCTTGGGGATTCCCTCTATCACAGACAGCAGATGAGTGCTGCGGGGCATTCACGCTCCTCTTCTTGGCCACATAAAAATAAAGCGCTCCCAGGGCGCTAGGCCAGCAAAAAGGTCCAAAGAAAAAGGCCCTGGAGG
The DNA here is from genome assembly GCF_964263255.1 of Lissotriton vulgaris. Classification (NCBI taxonomy): domain Eukaryota; kingdom Metazoa; phylum Chordata; class Amphibia; order Caudata; family Salamandridae; genus Lissotriton; species Lissotriton vulgaris. The sequence continues at coordinate 286,527,502 of NC_141695.1, read as the reverse complement.
CATCAAGGGGCAAAGCAGTGCTCAAGGAGGTAAGCCCTCATGGCAGCCCCCCTGGGCCCGAGCAGCACGCCCCCAGTAGGATCAGCACACTCCAGGAACTGAACATTTACATGGGGTCACAGCCCCTTATATGTAGTATTTTACCTTTGTGCTAACAGTGTAGGGCATGGGAGAACCAGATACAACTGGTTCAGGGGAGCTCCTGAGCACTTTGTTTTGCTCAGCTCCTCTCTCTCGTTCACAGGACAGGCCAGGGACATCAGACGCACCACAGTGGGTGGAGCCAGCATTGTGGAGGGAAGGCACAGCCCTATACAGGTCCCAGGTGCAACTCCTCCCTCCCATCTACATGCAGATTTCCCTATTCACCACCGGGCAGACCCATACTGGCTTCTGGAGCCAGCCACACCATCCAGCACCTGTAACTCACAAGCCAGACAGGCAATTCACTTCACACAGCACACAGAAATGCCAACTTCTAAAAGTGGCACTTCTCCACCAGTCACAATAAATCTGCGCACACCATTGCACAGCATTTATTCTCACAAGTTCGCACATACCAAACTTGCCCCTGCACTCCTCTCATATCAGAAATTACCATGGGCACACATCTCGCCCATGCATTCCTATAGGAGGGCAGGCCCATCTCACCACACATACACAGAGAGCGCAAGCACTTTACACTGGGCCACAGTGCTAAAGTGCGCAGAGACCTAAAATCACCAACACCAGGTTACAGAGAATGGCTAGGAGAACGCAAAAAGTTTCGGGTGAACCTGCCAAAAGGGCCAAGTCCAATACTAGGTATTTGTGAATTGCAAACCTAGCTACAGAGCACGGAGTGCTGAACAATTCACCTCACCCCGCACTGACAATGTGTTATGGAGAGGATAACCTGGAGTAACTGCTACCCCGCACAGCGCGTCAGCTTTGAGACAGTTCCAGCAGTGTTTCCAGATTCTTTTTTTCCCCAAGAATATATATATATATATATAATATTCATAGAGGGCGTCTGTTCAGCTAGCATCATCCATTGGTCACTAACATTTTGCCTCCACCCACCACCACATACAGTATGGGGCTAATAAGTTAGCCCATATTACCCATTAGCTCAATTTGCTTTGAATGACCGCACAGAGGGTGGGCAGATTTTTCATATTTGCCTAAAATAGTTCCTTTCTCTTCACATGCAAAACTGGATCAAAGTGTGTTTTTATATATATATTTTTTTTTTATAATACATCGATTCTGCAATTCCTGTATACAAACCCATCGCAACTTTTTTTTATTAGGTGGCTTGTGATGCACTCAGTCACCTATTTTAAAGAAATGACGTCAGAACTCAACTATAAAAAATTATAGCAGTTGAGTTCTGATGCCACAATGCTGGCTGCCAGATCCGGTACCCTGAAGGGAGAGGCAGGTGAGGTCATGGAGCCTAATTAATGCAGCTGTTTATTGAAGGAAAACAAAATGGTGCTTTTTTTTCTTCTGGTCTGTCTTTCTAGCTGTACAGTGACAACCAGAAACGAGATATGTATGTCAACATACTTCCTTTTGCACTCCTTATGTAAATATAGAACAAATCTTTCTGCATGTTTTTACATATTCCAAGCTACTGAGCCATTTTTTTCAAAATGGACTCGTATTAAACTGATTTTAATATCTTCTTGCAACATATATCTCACAGTGTTTTTATGTGTTTGGTTCTATTTTTATTCTTCATGTTTGTAAATATTCTCTCACTTTTAAATGAAAGAGCTAGGTGCCAAAGATATTATTGGTGTGTGGGAATGGTGATGATATGACCATGTATATGTATGTGGAGAAGCGTGGCTCAATGGTTAGAGCGGCAGACCCTGATGCAGAGGTCTGTCCCGGGATCAGGGTTTAATTCCCGCCTCGGCGGCTCTTGGACTCAATCTCCCCGGACCTGATAATTCTCGCCTTGGTGCCTAGTCTAATCATGGGTCCCACTCTGTGACTCTGGGCAATACCTTGCTTAATCTCCACAACGGCCCCAGCAGTGTTTGGATGCCTGTCTACACCTTGGGGGTGTCCAGGAGTGGACATCTCACAGGAAAGCCAGGAAGGGTTACACAGCGGTATGAATACAGCGCTACAAGACCTCTGGGTAGAAGGCACTATATAAACACATTTACATTTACATTTTACATTAGCGATAAAGTAAGCCCTACTGGACTTGATAAGGATATTGCAGGCCACTTTTGAGTTCCATAATCTTACAAAGGAACTTGCCCTTCAGGCTTGTTCCTATATATGGTCATTAAACTCCTCTGTGTCTTGAATGTCCTTATAATATACAGCAAGGAATATTATATTCCATATATATTATCTTTAAATACTGGTGTTGGAATTGGCCCTCTCTACAAGGTCACTCACAAACCCGTTCCCTTCTCCCCTCCTGTTTTCTGAAGTTCCGTTTTTTTATATTATCACCCTGAGCACTTGACTACTGCTAATCAGTGCTAACATGATTCTTCTCTCTCTCTAAAACAAGGCCCAACTGGCTTAGAACTGATTAACATATTTTGCATTCAAATAAATCCCTAGTATATGTTGCTACATGTACCTAAGGCCCGGAAATGCAATGCACTAGTGCGCCCGCAGCACTCCCTGTGCAATCTACTTAAGTAGCATTTTAAAAACGTGTCTCAGGCCTGTAGTGTAGATGTACGCTGCCATTTCAACCTAAAAATTAAACTTTTTGCCAAGCTTAAATCTTCCTTTTTAATACACTTAAGTCACTCTTAAAGTTGTCTCTAGACATCTCATAGGGCAAAGGTATTGTATTTAAAAAGTAGGAAATATGTTTTTAAGTTTTAAATGTCCTGCTAGTGAAAAACATCTGAACGTTACTTTGGTAAGGCCTGCATCTTCCATAGCCTAATATTGGGTTACCTGATTATATTTAATAGGTGCTAAGTTTTGATTGGGAAAACACAGTTGATGGACAGAATGCAGAACAATGTCTTACATTCACCCCAGTACAAAGATCTGGGCCTAAATCCATTGTTGTTTTGCACTCCACACCACCCTAGGTCAGACAATGGCACATCACTGGAGTCAAGCTATCCAGGCTGAAGAAGGCTGATAGCCAGAAACCGGTCCATGGATGCTTGGAAAGACATGGCTTGGTTGTTCGGGCTGGACTGTTCCCATGAGGCACAGGGTCAAGGCTGATTTGCATATAGCCATTGTCTGACCTAGGGTGGTGTGGAGTGCAAAGAAACTATGGATTTAGGCCCATATCTTTGTACTGGGGTGAATGCAAGACATTGTTTTTTGCAATTTTCACCCCGAGTGGGCTGGGTATGCTCAGACGTGAGTCCCAGGCTCTCCACATCACTGGAGTCAAGCTATCCAAGCTGAAGAAGGCTGATAGCCAGAAACCGGTCCTTGGATACTTGATTCCGGTCTAGGAAAGACATGGCTTGGTAGTTCGGGCTGGACTGTTCCCATGAGGCACAGGGTCAAGGCTGATTTGCATATAGCCATTGTCCGACCTAGGGTGGTGTAGAGTGCAAAAAACTATGGATTTAGGCCCAGATCTTTGTACTGGGGTGAATGTAAGACATTGTTCTGCATTCTGTCCATCAATTGTGTTTTTTGCAATTTTCACCCCGAGTGGGCTGGGTATGCTCAGACGTGAGTCCCAGGCTCTGCACATAACTGGAGTCAAGCTATCCAGGCTGAAGAAGGCTGATAGCCAGAAACCGGTCCATGGATGCTTGATTCCGGTCTAGGAAAGACCTTGCTTGGTAGTTCGGGCTGGACTGTTCCCATGAGGCACAGGGTCAAGGCTGATTTGTATATAGCCATTGTCAGACCTAGGGTGGTGCGGAGTGCAAAAAAACGATGGATTTAGGCCCAGATCTTTGTACTGGGGTGAATGTAAGACATAGTTCTGCATTCTGTCCATCAACTGTGTTTTTTGCAATTTTCACCTGAGTCGGCTGGGTATGCTCAGACGTGAGTCCCCGGCTCTCCACATCACTAGAGTCAAGCTATCCAGGCTGAAGAAGGCTGATAGCCAGAAACCGGGCCTTGGATGCTTGATTCAGGTCTAGAAAAGACATGGCTTGGTAGTTCGGGCTGGACTGCTCCCATGAGGCACAGGGTCAAGGCTGATTTGCATATAGCCATTGTCTTACCTAGGGTGGTGTGGAGTGCAAAAAAACGATGGATTCAGGCCCAGATCTTTGTACTGGGGTGAATGTAAGACATTGTTCTGCATTCTGTCCATCAACTGTGTTTTTTGCAATTTTCACCTGAGTCGGCTGGGTATGCTCAGACGTGAGTCCCAGGCTCTCCACATCACTGGAGTCAAGCTATCCAAGCTGAAGAAGGCTGATAGCCAGGAACCGGTCCTTGGATGCCTGATTCCGGTCTAGGAAAGACATGGCTTGGTAGTTTGGGCTGGACTGTTCCCATGAGGCACAGGGTCAAGGCTGATTTGCATATAGCCATTGTCTGACCTAGGGTGGTGTGGAGTGCAAAAAAACGATGAATTTAGGCCCAGATCTTTGTACTGGGGTGAATGTAAGACATTGTTCTGTATTCTGTCCATCAACTGTATTTTTTGCAAGTTTTGATCGGGGGCAGGTCGGAATGCCATGTTTGAACTCAAATTAGTTGTAATTTAAAATCCTCTTTAACAGTAAAGTTGGATTTTGAAGCACAATCTAGAAAATTTCGCTTTTACCAAGTTTGCATTTTCCTGCTCTAAACATTTGGGGCCTGTTGCCACGGTCCTGGGTCAAGTGACTGTCAAAAGCTTAGCTGTTGGCCTTTGTAAATTACTCCCAGAGGGTGAGACACATGGGGGCTAGGTGTCGGGAGGGACCATCCGGCCTAGATTGCTGGGGTGGGGCTTTTTCATTTCAAAGGGCTTGCCTCCAGCACACACACAAGAACTTGGCATAGTCCTTTGGCATGCCATACTTCTAGAGCCTTGACAGACGAAGGGAAGACCTTTCTATAACCAGATATGGTACACTACTTGGCCGGTGAAAGAATTCAAAGGAATGCCATGTAATTGAGAGAACTGCCCACTACTGAGGTCTAGTTTGATCTCCAGAGGACTGCCCTGTTGCTAATAGTGAACTTTCCTGCTGCTTGTGGCTTCCCTTGTTCTTCAGAGGACTACCCTGCTGCTTGAAGCCTGCCTTGCTGCTTGAAAGATAGAGGACCATCTCTCTGAACCCAGGACTACCAGAGTGTCTATGCAGGCTAGTTGGCTGGCCTCGTGTGTGAGGTACAGGGACATAGAAAGCTCCAAAGGCCTTGAACCCTGCACCTGGCCTCTGCTGGAGTGAGTCCTAACTCCCCAGGTGATGCCCCCCAGGTCTTGGACCCTTGGAAGTGGTGTTATTCAATGCACTGAAATGAATTGTCCCACATTATAAGCATAGCCCACAGACGTCACTCAAGCCATTAGCCTGCGTAAAACTGTTAAACTGGAGTGAAAGCTGGAAGTGCGTGCTGCTCCAGTATCATGCTTGGGGCTTCCTCTGCTGGTAGAGTTTTATAGTAGGAGAAACACTGACTTATGCGCAGTGGGGACCAAACATCACGTCCTGCTGCATGTTGACTTGTAAGAAGGTCTGTGCTACTTTGCGTCAAATCATCTTGGCGTGGCAGTGCTTCCTATGTGCACCGCCAGCTGCCACGTGAATCTGCCAGCATGAGCTGCAGTAAATATGTGTGCCCCGCCGCGCCACCCGCAGCAATTTATTTTGCAAAAAGAGGCAGACTGGAGTGACCGTTGCAGAAGTAGTGGCCAGGACTGTCACTTGACCCGAATACAGGTCTGGGATGGCCCAGAGGACTCTCTGAAGAGACATGCAGCAAACAGTAATTTCTGTGGAGCTCGAGCTAGAGTTACTGCAAGAGAAGTAAGTGAGAGAAGGGTGCTGCAATGCAGCCACCTAACTGTGTGTGTGTGATTACTTAATTCCTTCAGGCAGCGCGCGATCAGAAGCTGCCACAGTCAGTGGGTGCTGGTCATGTACAAAACTCACAGAAGTTCTGTAGTATCCTTGCACTGCTGCATGTTCCACTTTTGCTATTTTTTTGCATATATTTACCATGTTTGAAACTGTTCTTTTGTCTGCCTAATTGGGAAGAAAAATGGAATGGGCCGCTTTCGATTACAAATGTGGGAGTGAAATATGAAATGCGTTGATGTTATGGCGATGATGTCGACAGCCTTTACTATGTAAATGATCTAATTTTACTCTGCTCTACAGATGAAAATGTCCCACATGTATTCACACCCGCCCTGCTGGATTTTTCTCTCAGAAGCCGGGAAAGAGCTCGGTGCAAGAGCAATTTCCACTGGCTTGGAGAAGAGTCTGAAACTCAGACTGCCTATTGTCTCTTAAAATGAAGACCACAAAGCAAACATATAAAGGATTACTTGTTGCACCTGAACCATTACTGCTCACCACTCCTTGGCAACCTCTATGTCCAGAAGCATTTAGTTTATCCTAGCATGCGTGTACTAGAGTAATATGCACAGTGGAACCTGTGGTGCCCATGAAGACGTGGTCCCTCATCAAAGATGGAACACTTGTTGCATGACTCACATTTGGGGTACCACTGACACTACTTATCACTGTACTTGGAAGGTGCAGGGCATTCACCAGCTTCCGGGCAACAGTACAGTAATTCACAGCAGAGCACATCAGTTTTCTATCCAATAACCAGGATCTTATCTCTAAATCAAATGAGCTTGCCATCGCACATCTGGCTATATTTACTTGCTGCAATAGCCATGTCCAGTGCCTCACATTTGCACTTTCCCTTACATTTCTACTGTTGCCCATCTCTCCCTCTACTTCCTCCAATCTTACCTATACCCCTTCGTTTTTATCACTTTCCCTCTCTCACCTCTCTCCTCCTTTTGTCTACCTCCTCCCCTCGCACCCCGCTCCCACTCCCATTCTCTCCTTCCTGCCCTCTCTCTCCACTCCCTTCTCCTGTTGTTTCTCTTCTTCCTTCTCATCCCTCTCCCTCCACCTTTTACAAATGTATACATACATAGTATGAGGACAATGTCATGTGATGTCTTAATGAACAGCCTGAAATCTACAGCTTGTTAAAAACCGGACATGTTCAAAACAGCATGTTCAAAACAGGACAGTATGGTATGGACTGTCACTGTCCCTGTGACTTTAGAGCTAAAAGAACGAGATAACCTGTGACCAAGTGTGTGTTTCTGTGCCTTCCTTTACATTTGCGGTTTATTTCTCGAAAACGGTGGGGGTATTTTAAAACAGGTTTTTGACAGTCATAAACTATCAGCCTGTGAGAATAACCCAAAATGGTATTCGACACCCTGTCTGTGTGCGTGTCAGCTGAGACTATGTGACACTTAGGCAAATGAGATGGCTCTGTGGGAAACTTGTTCTTGTTGGTGCCTCACATATCCTTCCTGTTGGGCCATTTCTGGTGCTTTGCAGCAGTTTTAAAATGTTCTTGGATTTTCATGTTGGTCAAATGGGTGTAATTTCTGATATTTATATGTTTCCCTCATCTTCACTGCTAGATTTTGCTTGCAAGAAAGTGTCACTCGTAGTTGTTGAAATGTCACTCATAATTAGACTGAAATTTTGAAAATGTCACACATAGCAAACTGAAACCTTGGCAGCTATGTACCTGCCAGCGGATCTGCCCAAGGTGCATCGCTGGTCGGCCTGAGATCATGGTACTTCTCGCAACGATCTTCTCCAGAGTAGTAAATACTGTTCAATGGGGCCTCCAAGTGATGGTATCTCACCCTTTGGAGCCCTCATAGGCTACAGCTTGCTGCTTTGTCCCATCGGAGGTTTTTGAGTTCCAAACAGTAGTCTAAGTCTGAAGGTAAAAATCTTCACTGGGATCGGCAATGACAAACTTCTCGGCCTGTATATCTGGCTTCTCCCACTCTGAGATTTTTCCCACCATGACAGCCTGATGCTTTTAAGTCGAAAGGTAGCCGAGACCGGACCCAATCAGGCCAAATCCACCTTGTGTATCCAAACTATGCTCCATCATGGCTGTCCTTAAGTTTTTGCTTTCCCCTGGTCTCGTGCGACCCGATACCCGTGTCTGGCACTTGGATCTTTTAGGGACCAGATTTCACTAAAAACTTTCAAAATGCATAACTCCAGTTCTACTGATTGAATTAAATTAGTTTTTGAGTCATTGTATTTATTCAAATGTTCTCTATTGTTCTGATTTGTTGTGGGATTTCTCTTGAGTGCTGCATAAATACTTAACACAGTGCCTGTAAGCTAAGCCTGACTGCTTTTGTGCCAACTTACCAGAGAGTAAGGACAGGTTAATCTAGTGACTTTAGTGATTGACCCTGAGAAGGATTGTGACTGTTGCTTGAGTAGGGTTTTCGCAATGAATAAACTGATTTATTACAGCTTGATATTTTTTTTCCCGTACTCATTTTTAGGTGGAGCTTTTGAGACCTCTTGTATATACTTTAGTATATATTTATAGTGGGTTTACAGCTCTCCCACTGTTTCTCATTAGTTTTTTTCAGTGTCCTTCAAAAATTCTTACTTGATAGTGGTCAATCCTTGCTCTTTGTCTCTCCTTTTGGTTTTTTTTATTTCCTCCCAAGGAGCAGGGACCAAGTACTGTATATTTACTCCTTGGTTGTTAATCTGTTGGTTTGGGGGACTATTTTTTTTCTTTCTTTCCTGTTCATGTGAATGTTTGCCTGTATTCAGCTTCGGCGCCTGCAGCTGCTTGTTTCTTTTGTTTCTGCAAGGTGCATGGGAAGGCTTTCCTTCACACAGCTGCTCTCCCTGACTTTACAATTCCAGCATGATTGAAACAGGCCTGTAAATATTGTGCCTTTATTTTGCTTGATAACAGGACATGGTGCTTTTCTAAAATTAACCTCTGACTTGCTTTTGAACAACCAGAGGCACTACATTTTGCCGGATTTGCACATGTAAAACATTCTCCGGTCCCAGCTTTAAGATGAGTAGGGCGAGGGAAATCTCTTCTCTTAGGGGCTATGGCTTTTCAGTTGTGGGTGGGTTTGGATGATATATTTTTTTTTCCTCATTTGCAAAAAGGCTTATACAGCTCTTCTTTGCCTCAAGAGAAATACTCATGTACTGGTTATAATTGTTTTCCAGTTTACTGCTGCAATTTACTGCTGCATTTTTTGGCATTTCAACAAAAACCACAAGAAAAAGACAATATGCTGTATTCACTAAACATGCAAATAGGCACCACAGTAATCGGATATGGAAGACATTCTGTGGCCATTGCATGGTACACATGATAAACTTCTCTTAGGCGTGGCACAACTAATCTCAATTTTTTTCTGCTTACAAATTTGTTATTCACTTTATGAAATGTATGGATTTGAACTGCGATCCGTTAATAAAAATGTGTGTTAGCCCCACTACAGGTTGTCAATGGACGTATTTATATACTTTGATAGCAATTGCTCATCTGAGAATTTGAATCTGTTATTTGTGTGATAACATAACACATTTATTTGTAAAGCCAATGTTCTCCCCAGCAATAGGGAATCTTGGCGCTGAAATAACAGATGCATATTGTTCCCCAACTCAATGGTACTCATTTTATCAACCTCAAATGGATGAAAGGTCGAGTGGACCTGCCGGGATTTGAACCTGTGACCATGAGGGGAAACACAGGCCCCTGCAGTGGTTGCATTAGTACACTGAGACACCAGACCCGGTAATGGCTGTAACACTACAGAATCAATAGAAATGTTCTAATGCCCCGGAAGAATGGCCCCGTGTATGAAACAATCATGAGTGACCTCAGCTATGATTTGCAGTTTAATTGGAATCCTGTTACGAAGAAAGCAATCTTAATCCTTCTATATTCAATAAATTAAGCAACATTAAAGAGATTAACACATGTCTGTTGCAGGCTTGGAATTCGTAAAAGTGTGAATGTTGCTCTTTATAGTAAGTTGTTTTTTATTTTTACATTAGAGGTGAAACAGCGCTATTGGGAAATAGGCTAATAGAATTGCCCATAAGGCTGTTCAACTCTCTCGCCCAGTATTGTAAAAACAATATGCTCGAGATAAACGTAGGTAAAACCAAGGCGATGGCAGTCTCACCTACGAACACAAAAAAGCTCCTGTGGTTCATAGAGGGGAAACAACTGGAGACTGTCCCTACATATAAATATTTAGGGGTCTGGGTTGACCACAAAGGTAGATGCTCGGTGCATACAACTGAGATGCTGACAGTGGCTCGCCGTCTTGAGGGGGTCTTTATGAGAACAAAGAACGCTCTACATTCCCAGGACTTTGTTTCATTAATAAAATTGATTAATGCAAAATTTCTGCCCACAATTGCCTTTGGAGCAATCATCTTCAAGGACAAACTGAATAACTGGCTTGATAGAGCGCAATCATCATGTTACCGCCGGGTCTTTCGATTGCCAAATTCGACTTCCCATGCCCAAATACGGAAAGAATTCTCTTTATGCTCCATGCGTTGGATTATGGCTGCAAGATTCGTTACATATTGCTTAAAAGCGAAACAAGCAAATTCTCATACGCTAAAGAGCTGTATATGGCTGGTCCTCAACAACCCCGCTACATCATGGAACAAATATCTAACGTTCTGCCTCAAATTGCTCGAAGCGGGGGACATATGGTCTTCTTCTCTGCCCAATGAAACGAAAGGAAATCTCTTAATCAAGCAAGCGAAAATCCTTTCAAACCAATCGGACACACAACTGGTACTTAAGCTTTTTCACGGTACCTGGGCCGCCAAATTATACGCTCAGAAAACCCTCCCATCCTATCTTGCATCAGCAATGAAACCGTATATTAAACACCAGCTAATGAGATTTCGATTTGGTCTAATCCCGCTGAAAGCATACAAGTTTGGGCAAGGTTATAAGACAGGAGCCTCCTCCCAATGTCGGTTTTGCAAACGGGGAGAGGAAAACCCAATTCACATTTTGTGCATTTGCCATCAATTGCGGCCACAAAGAAGATTCTGGCTGAGACCAATCTGGCTCCATCTAGGTATTAGGACATGCCAAGAAGCACTTGAGGAATGCATGAGGGGGGATTCGCCTCAAATGGCGACCCGCTTTGTCAAATTCATTACCGAAATTAATTCCATGACTTTTCCCTCTGTGCAAGCCTGAATTTAATTCCCTGCAAGTAATTGATTTTTGACCTTCCTTGTCTTTTTACTTTCCCTTCCCACCCATTCACTATTTTAGTTTTTAATAGGCTTGAGTGTTTTTACTACTGTCCTTTTGTATTCTTGCATATTGCAATGATTTTAAATAATTGTGCAATAAAAAACTTTACTTTACTTTAATAGAATTGCCAAGAAAAAGTCCATCGTCACATCATGGCAAGTTTCCGAAGGGGAAACATTTCCCACTGACACTTGTCAAAATAAGCAACGCTGACATTGTTCCCAAGATACATTTAACAATACAGATTCATGCACACCTCTTTTACATGTTTAATCCATTCTTAGCAACTCAAACGTGTCTTAAAAAAGAGTTGTGTTGACACATACAGTAGACTTACTGCCTAATACGAAATAAGACAGAATGTCACAATCAAGGACATTCTTTCAGAAACTCGCAAGCTATAAAGTGGAAACTACAGAGGGCAGCTGGCAACCTTTCCATCTGTTGTGGTATATTTTCTCTTGTCATGTGGAACTCTTTGGTGATTTTGTACCATTAAAAGGAAATGAAGATCTATAAGGAAATAGACACTTCAGTCCTTGCATTGAAAAAAACCACAAAATCATTGTTGTTTCCATGTGTCTTTTTTTTATAGCATCTGGGTGTGAGAAACATGACTAACCAATACCTTATCGTTCAATTCCATTTTTTTATTTTAGTACAGGGAATTAAACACGTACATCCACCTACAGCCAGTGGCTGGTGAGGAAATGACTTGTAACAACTACCCATCACCCCATTCACCTACGTCCCTAGTCCTAACAAGTATTGCCTTTCAAATATTTTATATGAGGCATGCTATACACAGTTAGTGTCTATAACTCCCCAGTATGCTGTCTTCATCCATCATGGTCCCTAAGTGTCTCGGCTAGTCCCTATGCTTCACCACTGCCTGGTGTGCTGTGATTAGTCAAATCGCAAGCTGTTGCTGTTAAAAGTTTAAGATATTTGACTCTTTAAATTCTGGTGCCAGAAACGCTATGCAGGGTGTCAATACTTCCTCGAATTGTTCGTCCCTTTGGTCCAGTTTTTCAGGGCCTAGTAGTTCCCATATCTTGTAAAGCCAGCTGTGATGTTCTCACACGTTCCCTATGTCCCACAGAGCTGTGATGTTCTAGGGACTTATAGTGTGAGTGCTGACCAATTCTTTAAAGCACTTTAAAATGAACTACAATGTCAGCTATCGCAATGTGCAAGTCAACGGAGCAAACTTTTATATAATTTAGTGCAGCAACTAATTGCAGCAGAGTATGACATGCCTGCTTTATGCAGAGGATTCTTGGCACTGTATCTAAAAATGTGATGAGCCTGCCCTAAAACACTAGTTATCATACATGTGTATTCACCAATGATACAAATTTGATTATAATTAATAAACTATGCTGATAGTATTAGACTCCTTAATTAGCACTAATATGAATCTGCTTATTTAATGAGACTGTTCTTGAAATAAGATAAGACGAGTGCAGCAGACAGAAGACATCCCTGATCTTTTCTTATTGAAAATATCTTATGAAGAACAGATATTGTTGATTACTTGAGGAATGATCGACTGGACATCTTTTAAAACAATTAAATTGTATTTTAACTTGAACAGATAACAGCAGAATGCGAAAATAAGTCATCTAAAGCTTGTAATATTTAATGAGGAAAATCTGTTGAGCAACATGTAGTCGCAACCACATCCTTGGAGTCTTATCAATACCACATACATACACCGGTCCTCACATAAAATTACTCTCTGCCACAAAGAAAAAATCTATATACATACACTCCACACCATGCCACATGATTCCAAAAAGCATAATTTCACTCAACGACACATACTTTCATTCCACACCACTTAATTCAACAACAAACCACATAATTTAACTCGACACAATTAAACAGCACACTTCATACATCCAATCCACATCATGACATCCAACACAACAGCACACCACATAATTAAACTCCACTATTTACCACTCCACAGTACAAAATACAAATCCACATAATTACACACTCCATGACACACAATCCCACTCCACATAATTTCAAGTACACTCAATACCACATAATTACTATCCACATGATTCCACTGCACACCATTCCTCATTAAAACATTACACAAATCCCCTCCACAACACACTAAGTCCCGCCACACAATCCCACAACATGCAATTCCAATCCAGCTTACAGAATTACACTCCACACTACATACATCCGCTGCATAAACATGGGGAAAAGACATTGTCATTTGCAACGCTAATAGGTATAACTCTCGCAAAAACTAGACCTATTGGCTTTGTCAATGCTTGTTAAAGTCTATGTCTTGTGTTCATGACATAAACTTTGTAACATCGCGATTTGAGTTATTGGTGGTGATTTATTCTGGTCTCCTTCACAAATATTAATAATACAATTCATGGCACAACTGAAAGGTATTGTCGTTTAAAAACATGTCTAGTTAAACAGATGCATCAGTGCATGTTTTTTTTAAATTTAACATTTTAATACAAAAATAAGGCGGTCAAATATAGGTGACGGCATAAGTTCTCTTTTTCTTTTTTTGTGGCTTGCAATAAAAAATTATAATCATTGCACCAGCTTTACAAGGCCAGCCCTACCGGTACATGGCTATGATAAGGCAGCGTCGTTGATATAGTGAGAAAAGAGCATCACACACAATTTACAGACTTAATCACTAATTCATGACATTTCATTTTTGGTTATGACTATATTTCTTCCAGCTCTTTTCCTACAAAGTGGTGACAACAGTACTGCCTGGGCCTGAGTTTTAATTCACACTCGGAGATTGTCTCTCGTGGGCGTCCATGTGCAACTATGCTGAAGCTTGTTCCAAGAACAGGAGGGAAACGCGCACTGCACGCTCCTCAGAGCGACAGAAAGATTCTCAAGGCTGGCTGATCAGGCTCCCTGACCTCGATTTGTAATTAGACGGGTGTAAATAATTCACAGCCAAATGCATTTTCAAATACACCTCCCTTCTGAACAGCAGGGCAGTGTTCCTCCATCGTCTGTGCCATAAGGCGCGGATGGAAGCAGTGGCCCCGTAAAGTCAGGCCTCCCTGCCACGTGGAGAGCATATAGCTGGGGGAACACCCCGCGAAAAGATACTAAAATAGCCTTCCCTGAGACTTTTAATGGGCGTCAAATCATCAAAATTTCAGGGGAGCTGGAAGTGACTTGCACTTTTACCCACTAATGACATCACATTAATTGTTTTAAGGTTGCCATCTCTTCTGACATACCCTCCAAGTGTGGCTAACACATTACTATGTTTAGGCCAAGGCGTTGTGCTTCTCTCTACTGGCCACCACTGAGTCCAGTACTTCTTAATGGCATGTTCCAATGGGACCAACAATTCAATATTACAGGTACCCCCAGCGCTGACACATTGAAGGCCGTGCATGGTGCCCAGTATATTACCCAATTATATAAATGCACAATCTAAAACTTGAGTTATGCACATATGCCTCGATAAAAAAGCAAAATACAGTGCCATAGGCACATGACAATCAATGATATACAATATATGTCCTGCTTGAGAAATTGCAGTGAACATTTTTTATGAACTGGGAAGGATACGGGGCTACAGGAAAGCCCAATATTGCTCATGTTAATGTTAATGTTAATGTTACCGAATTTCTAAAGCGCATAGCTGCCCGTGAGCGTCCCAGAGCTGAACCATTACAAATGGAATGAAGAGGGGGGAAGCTCACGGGAACAGCCATGTCTTCAGAGATTTTCAAAATGCCAGCAGGTTGGGTTGTGCACGAAGGTCAGAGGGAAGAGAATTCCACAATTTGGAAGCGTTGTACAAAAAACAACGACCTCCTGATCGTGCTCTATTGATCTTGGGTACTCGAGTGAGGTGGGCATTAGAAGATCGGAGGGGTCTGGAGGTGGTATAAGGAGTGACCAGATCTTTAAGTATAGGGGGGGCTTTTCCGTTAAGAATTTTGTGCGTAAGGCAGAGCGCCTTGAACTGCACTCTTTCTATGACGGGTAGCCAGTGCAGCTCTCGGATAGCTGGTTTGGCCGAGCAGCGGGTCTTAGTATTGGTCAAGATCCTGGCGGCGGCGTTTTGTACTACCTGTAATTTAGTTGTAACTTTCTGTGGTACGCCCAGGTACAGTGCGTTGCCGTAATCCAACCTTGACAAAATAAGGCCTTGGATCAAAAGTTTCCTTGATCGGAGAGGGAGCAGTGGTAGGATTTTTCGGATTGAGCGCAAGAGACAGAAACAAACTCCCGCCGTTTTCCTTGCTTGGGTTTGCATGGTGAGGTTTTTATCTTGCCATAGACCGAGGCTTTTAATCTCGGGCTTGGGAGTTGGAGGTTTACCCATGCAGGGGGCCAAAGAGAGTCTGGGTGGAAATGGGCCTGATTCCCCATCACCATGATCTCCGTCTTGTCGCTGTTAAGCTTCAAGTGAGATCTGTCCATCCAGCTGATTATGTCTTTCAGGCAGGAGTAGAGGTCTATGGTGGGATTTTCCTGGTGGGTGAGAGAGACCACCAGCTGCGTATCATCTGCGTACGTCAGGAGTTTTATCCCATATGGGGTGACTATCTTTTCCAGGGGGGACATATATACGTTGAAGAGCGTGGGGCTCAAAAAAGAGCCCTGAGGCACTCCACAACGTATAGGGGTCTCTTTAAATGTATAATTGCCCTCTATAACCTGGAATGAGCGGTCCTGAAGAAACGATTTCAGCCAAGACAGGGCAGTGCCTGTGATCGCAAGATCGCTAAGTCGCTGGACTAGGATCTGGTGGTTGACCGTGTCGAAGGCCGCGCTCAGGTCCAGGAGGATCACTGCCACTGATCCTCCTGTGTCCATGATCTTCCTGGCTTCCTCGACCACCATCACCATCGCGGTTTCAGTGCCCTGGCCCGGGCGAAAAGCTGTCTGTGAGGATTTAAGTAATTCATTTGTTTCGAGATAATTAGACAGCTGGGAGTTGATGAATTTTTCTGTAATCTTGCTAGTGCACGGAAGGAGGGAGATCGGTCTAAAGTTGGAGAGGTTGAGGGGGTCTAAGTTAGGTTTTTTAAGTAAGGCCCTAACCTTCGCCTTCTTCCAGCTAGGGGGGAACCAGTCCGTTGGTCAGCGAGGCATTGATCACATTTCCCAATGGTTCGAGAATGGTAGGTGCAACCAGCTTTAAGATTTTAACTGGAGCGGGGTCAGATGGTGAGCCACTCTTGAGTGAGTGGAAAATGGGAGACAGGGTGTCAGGACTTATAGGGGTGAATAAGTCAAGTCCCGTGTTAAGGTAGTTGCCCTGCAGTACAGGTAGCGATGAGTGGTCTATCGGGGAAAGGGGTGGGAGTAGCTGTAAAATATTTTGGATTTTTTTATCAAAAAACGTAGCCAGTTCGTCACAGTGGTTGTTTGAGGGGTCAATCGAGCCTGTGGATTCTGGTGTTTTGAGAAGTTGTTTGACGATTAAGAAAGTCTCCCTCGATGAACATGATGCCGAGCTGATTTTTTTCTTGAAAAAAAGCAGCCTGGGCATTTTTCAGGGCTTTTTTATACGTAAGAATAGACAATCTGTAGTCCTTCTTGTGGTTAGGGTCGAAGTCTTTCCGCCACTCTCTTTCGGCTTTCTTGCAAAGTTTCTTTAGCTGGCGAGTCTCCTGGGTGAACCATGGGGCAGACGTTTTTTTGCGGGAGGTAAGGTGCGTTTTTTTTGGGAGAATCGTGTTAAGGGAGTTTTCAATCCAAGAGGAGAACTCCATATCTGCTGTGATAGGGTCTGTTTCCTGGGTTGGTTTGCAGAGTTCCAGGGCCTACTTCCACTTATCAGTGTCTAGTTTGGCCCAGGGACGCTTAGGTTTGTCAGGGGGTTTATTGGGAAGAGAGATGTTAGGTACTTCCCACCTGAAAGGGATGAGTAAATGTAAATGAGTAAATAGCACATTGCGTCCTACAAAAAGTGCACAACGTTCTCTCTCAAGTGACTGTCATTTGCTCTATTATAAGTGCGACCCACCATTATACTCTTCATCCATTCCAATGTATGGTGTATCCATGTAAGAGGGTCATCGGTACACAGGATGAGAGCTACTTCTGACTGATGCCCAGTTAATGCTATAATTTTGGCATCAACACCGTTCTTGCAATCTAACACTGGGGAAATGAGCATGGGAACCTGCGGTCAGTTTTTATCACTTTTTGTTGTTGAAAAAAATTTTTTTTCAAGTGTTAAAAAAGTGCCATCGATATTCTTCCTTTTGAGAGTAAACCATGTCACTAGTTATAGTCTCTGGGAGCATGGGACAGCTTTCATATTTAATATCATGTTTCTTCAAGAAAGATATGTAATTTAAACAAACATAGAAAGCAGTCTATACCGACCTGACCGACCAATCCCCCACCCTGCCGTTTCCTTCTGTGATGGAGAGAAAAGGACGATGGAGTTGACCTGAGATAAACATAATTAAATCAGTGAAGGTGACTGTGGATCATCAGGAGCTCACACTATCTGAAGGTGAAGGGGCGTGAGGCTTGGAAACGGAGCACGGGATCTGCCAGACACACCCCTGAGACACAATCCTGTAGTCAGGATTGCATCTCCGAGGGGTGTCTGGCAGATCGGTGCGCCCTCTCCAAGTCTCACACCCCTTCCATTATTTGACGGGATTTGCTCCTCCACCAGCGAAGAGATATTATGAGTAACAAGTAACCTATGTAGGTATGGCATTTCTCAAAGACAAATGTAGGGAGTCCCGGGAAATTGTCGAAATGTACCCTCATCATAGGAATACACTAGACCTTCTGCGGGCCTCAATGTCAGCGCAAGTCAGGGTCTGAATCTCAGCCCACATGCTTGTTGTACAGACCATGGTTGAGTCCGTCCTAAGGACAACAAGCTAAGAATGATCCTGTGTGTGCTTCCACGCTTGGTGTTCCCTAATGGTAAGCAACACAAATTCATCCATGGTGGTGTGTTTTCCAGAGCCTCCAGGCTTAAGTGATGCTCACGGTCATCTCAGTGTTTTTTGCTTTGTTAAACTATAATCTACTTGGAATCCAACTATGGGTGATCTGATTTGTTTATTCAATTTCTTTGAGGGTCATCGTTTAGTTTTCCGTTTCAACTTTTTGGGATCCCTCTGTGTTAACACACAAAGTCATAATTACCGATTGTAGAGTAAAAGTGGATGCAATTTGCGCACCATCTTTATTACAAAGCACATCTGTATTTTGTATTTTGCGAAATGACTTGCGTATTAATAGGTCGGTTCTGAAAATACTGAATTGTAGTGGGCTGCAATTCAACCTACTTTATAAATATCAATGAGGTAGGTTGCAAATTGCAACCAACTACTATTGGCTACAATCACAAGCATGGTGGCTTGATGGCGTAATCCGCGGACCCTACAATGTCTGTGATTGCTTCAGAATCCAGGAATTTTTTTTTAAATTCAGTTTTACAAAAAGAAAATGGAAAGCGCTTGTAAAACAAAAAAGTTAAACTTTTACAGGTGGTTCGATAGGCCAGTGCTCACTTCTAAAGTTTTGTGCATATTCCCATTTGCGAATAAGTTACCACCTCCTTTGAGGTGGTGATAATATATTAATATTTTAGGATCAGATTTCGGTTGCAAAAGATAATACATACCATAATGAATCAGTATTTGAAGGGATAACCTTAACACGCCCCTTCAAAATACTGATTGCTTTTGGATTCTACATCCATTTAACAATTGGGTAAAACTTTTCTGAATCATTATTTGGACTTAATTCTTTTCAAAAAGTGTATTAGCATTTGCAAGCCCTCTGATATACTGAATCAGAAGATTTGTGCACACAAAAACTAGGCATGGGTGCATTTTCAATTACACCAGATTAATCTGATCAATTTTGGTACTTCTGCATTACTCTTTGATTCGGAATCACTGATAATTTAAGATTACTCCGGCCTGCATAATTTTGGGGGAATAACTCTACCCCAAAGGCACAGTTAGCGAGCATGAGCGACCTCTTGCACTCACTAATCATGTTTTGCTGCATTTATTAGTGAAAAAAATGCATCCTCATATCAGTAGCGGTCGGCAGTAGGTGTTTCTATAGGGCGGTGACGTGGGCAGGAGGAGGGGCAGGGTGGGGGGAAATAATGTATGGATTACGGAGTTTTACAGGTAAGTAAACATTTAAATACATAAAACGAATTTCGTTGCGCACACTGCATCACCAAATGTGATGCAGTGTGCGCAACGAAATTCGTTTTATGTATTTAAATGTTTACTTACCTGTAAAACTCCGTAATCCATACATTATTTCCCCCCACCCTGCCCCTCCTCCTGCCCACGTCACCGCCCTATAGAAACACCTACTGCCGACCGCTACTGCCTCATATCCATTTTGGAAGCCCGGTCTAAACAAATCGTGCTAAATTCTGGAATTAGTTGGGGAAAATCCTTACCCCAAGAGCACATTTTAGCAGTCCTGAGTCACCGCTTGTGCTCGCTAATTGTGATTTGCTGCATTTAGCGCTATTTCTTAGCACACAAATTCATCCTTACGTCCATTATGGACACGAGGGGGCATTTTTGCACCAAGAAATGAATTACTTTTTTTGCTTAATTCAACATAATCTCGCGTAATACTTATAGTTTAGTTTAGTATTTAAATTTATATTGCGCAATAGCAACCCAAAAAGGGTTTCCTGGTGCAGACAAAGGCCAATACAAAGAACACCCAGGCATCTTATTTGTCGAACAGCCACGTTTTAAGCGACTTGCGGAAAGTGGAGTACCTTTCGGAACGTGACTGGGAGTGAATTCCAAAAAGAGGGCCCTAAATATGCGAAAGATGTTCCCTCCATCCGGGCCAGTTTGAATTTCGGGTTGGCAAATCTTCCTTGAGAGGCCGATCTTAGATTTCGGGACGGGACATAGGATTTGGCCAAAGTACAAAGGTAGTTCGGGGCCATTCCAGATTTAATCTTGTGCATGTAGATAAGTGTTTTAAATTTCACATGATTTTCAATATTCAGCCAGTGTAGTTTACGGCGATGCAATGAAATCAATGCTGTTTTGGGGACTCTGCATAGAAGTCTAACTGCAGCTGTTTGAGCCATCTGCAATCTGTGGATTGCCAGTTTGTTTGAACCAACATAAAGAACATTTCCATAGTCCAGCTGTGAGGTAATTAAGGCATTGACTATGGTTTTTCTTGGTGTTTCTGGTAGCATTCAGGGGATTTTTCGCAGCCATTTAGTGATGGTAAAACAGGTGGCTGTGACCTTTACTGACTGGGAGTGCATACTCAAGGTCTTGTCTAGGAGTATGCCTAGGTTTCGTACTTGCAATGAGGGAGTAGGAAGGGCACCCATTTTGTACGGCCAATGTTGTTGGCTCCAGAAAGCTTTTTGCCTTCCTAATATCAGTATCTCTGATTTCTCTCAATTTCAGAAAGTTAGATTGTATCCAGGCTGCTATGTTGGTTAGTCCCGTCTTGAGTATTGAGGTGGTGCTGGGGTTGTGCGCAGACAGTGAGAACATGATTTGTGAGTTATCTGCATATGAATAGATTGACAATTTGGATTTCTTAGCCAGCTCAGCAAGAGGTCTTACATAGAGATTAAACAGTAGGGGGCATAGAATGGATCCCTGCAGCACACCTTGGGGTCGATTCCGATTCGGGAAAAACCGCTCCGAATAGCCGTTCGGAGCGTTTTTCCTGAATCGTACTCTGCAACGTCCCCCGTACGTACGATGTAGTACGATTCCTTCCCAATGCAGCTCCCCGTACGAATCGTACCAGGAACCGTACAACTCGTATTCCCGAAACACGCAGCAAGCGACGTTTGTACGTTTCGTCGCAGGTTTTCCTGACCCAGCAAGTACGATCCGTGTCGGGTACGCACCGTACAACCCTTTTTCTACGGGAGCTGAAAACTGCAGTAAAAGCAGAGTTTGCAGACCGGATCATACTCGTTTGGTCGTACGGCATGTTTACGGATCGTCCGGTTCACTGTGCGGATCTGTGTCGTACGGTTTCAGCCTTGCAATTCGTACGGTTTGCGACGATTCGAATGGATTGACGGGAAACATATCGTACTACGCAATTCGGACAGATGTGTACGATTCGTACGGCGAGCGCTCCGGATACGATTCGGACAGATGCTTTTTTTCCCGAATCGGAATCGACCCCCATGTGAAAAGGAGTGTGTTTTTGGACAAGCATTCTGAGAGAACGCTTGAAAGGTTCTTTCTGAAAGGAAAGCTCTGATCCAATTTAGGGCTACTACGGCTATTCCCATTTTGCTCAGTGTGTTTATGAGCCCACTGTGTGATATAGTGTTGAACGCAGTGCTCAAATCTAACAGAATGAGCGCCACTGTTTCTCCTCTGTCTAGATGGTGGCGGATGCCTTCCGTGACTCCTAGAAGAGTGGTTTCAGTAGAGAAACCAGCTCAAAATCCTGACTGTGAGGGGTGGAGCAAGTGGTGGGTTGTAACATACTGCGTCAAATGTGTATGAATATGTTTTTCTAAAATATTCTTGACAAAATAGGAAGCAATGGTAGGGGACGGTAATTTTTTAATGCTGCAGGATCCGCATTGGGCTTTTTCAATAATGGATGAATCATGGCGTGTTTCCACGAGAGGGGGATCACTGACTCTTCAGCTGATGCATTTAGGAGATGCGTTATCACTGATAGCACAGAGTGATTTAGTTGTTTAAAAATAGTGGCTGATAGAGGATCTTTTGGCGATCCTGACTTAATGGAGTTAAGAAGTGAAACCACATTATCCGTAGTGAGACGGGGCCAGTTTGTTAAAATGCAGTCTGCAACATTATGATTGACTGCTTGCTTA
This sequence comes from Lissotriton vulgaris, assembly GCF_964263255.1. NCBI lineage: Eukaryota > Metazoa > Chordata > Amphibia > Caudata > Salamandridae > Lissotriton > Lissotriton vulgaris. The sequence continues at coordinate 286,505,421 of NC_141695.1, read as the reverse complement.
GCGGGAAGGTGTGGCATCTCTGACATAAGTGTTGTAGAGCAAGTTGGGATATCCTGTACTTTTTCTTGTGAGATATCTCTTGGTATATTACATCAACTTTATTAATGAAGAAAGCAGCCAATTCCTCACATTTGGTTTGAGTCAGTGCCGGGGATTTTGCTGATGTTTCTGGGCCTGCAAGTTCTTTTACTGTGTTGAACAAAGTTTTGGCACAGTTTAACGCCATTGAAATGGTTATATTCACAAAATTGACACAAGCTTGTTTACATTGTTTGTGATATTTATTCAATGTGCCATTTTGTAGGCCTGTTTGGAGGGTTGGACATAGTCCCTCCACCATTTTCTTTCAAGGATCTTGCAGTTTGTTATTATTGTTTTAAATGGCTCGTCATACCACGGTGCTGGTGGACGATGATTGTTGCTATTTTGCTTAGTATTAGGAAGACATGCATCAATAGCTTCTAAAAGCCATCTTTTCACTGTAACAGCGAGGGGACCAACATTTTGCTCTAAAGATGGTTTTTGGGTATCAAGGCATTCATTTAATGTGTTAATATCTAACTTTTTCCAATTTCTCTTTGCTTCTCCTGTCCCTTTAGCGCTACTTAAGGCGCTCTTATCTGGTGGTAAGGTCAGTGAGAAGTTTATCTGATATAATGGTCAGACCAGCTAGTTGGAAGAGCTGGGGTACAGGAGATAGTGTTGAAATTGGAGAAAATGGGGTCTAAAAAATGGCTGACTGTGTGTGTCGGGCCAGAATTGAGTTGTTCGAGATTTAGGGAGGCCATATCAGAAATGAATCTAGCACTGCTTTTACAAGAGGGGTCTTCCAAATGTAAATTTATGTCTCCTAGTACTGTGAAATTACCTGTGTTTGTAACATAAGGAGCAATGGATTCCACAAAGGTTTGAATCCAATTTTCAAGGTACTCAGGAGGCCGATATACAAGAACTCCAGAACATGTAAATTTAGGGGAAAGAGTGAGCTTGAATAGTACCGCTTCACATGTGGGAATGGGCAAATATTCCAGATTACAGCTAAAACTTTTAAAAAATGACCACAATCCCACCTCCCATTTTTCCAGCTCGGTCCATTCTTACTATGGCATAATTGGTGGGTAATGCTTATGCAATATCTGGGCCTGAGCTCTCATGGAGCCAGGTCTCTGTAAGGAAGACCGCATCGGGTTGGTCATTAAAAAGTAGGTAAAAAATATCCGATTTATGTTTGGGGAGCGAGCGACAATTAATGCTTGACAGAGTGTATGATTAAATCTGAGAAATTACGTGTTTTTTTGCATGCAGTATGTTTGTATCCGATGTTTCTCGATAAGGGGTGAAGTGAAACCCAAAGTGTGTGTGCAAGCTTTGTACTCCATGATAGAAAGAGCTCTAGTACAAATAGGCATTTGATATGTTTTAAGGGCCTTCAGAAAATCGGTGTTGTAATTATAATCCCCGCTCTTTCTCATCTGTCATTGAGTGGACGTACTGTCTGTTTTTCCTATCTTAGAGCCAGGAGTCATGGACCTGGGCCCGGGCCAGGAGCGGACGGGTGCAGAAGGCCTTTCCTTTGCACGTACGCTCTGGGTCATCCATTTTAGCCCTCTCTGTGCTCAGAACAACTAGCCCGTTGCCTGCTCCGTTACCCCCAATATGGCGGCGGCTATCGGCGGCAGTGTTCGGTGCAGCCCAGCGTCCCCGGTCAGATCCTAGTCGTCTGTGCTGGGCAAAGCTGAATGCAAAGTGACGCTTTTCAAATAAAAGAGTGATGTTTTCAAAAAAACATGTTTCAGGCAAGTATCTTAAAAAACATAGGTTCCCGGCTTCCGCCTCAGGAGTTAAAATTGTGGCTATTGGGCATGTGTGCAGTGCAGGGCGTCTTTATCCCTTTCTGTGCGCAGAACAACTAGCCCACTGTCTGTTCCGTTACCCCCAATATGGCGGCGTCTATCGGCAGCAGTCTTCGGTGCAGCCCAGCGCCCCCCGGTCAGCTCCTAGTCATCTGTGCGGGGTAAAGCTGAATGCAAAATGGCGCTTTTCAAATAAGTGAGTAATATTTTTAAAATAACAAGTTTCAGGCAAGTAGCTTAAAAAACATAGGCTCCCGGCTTCCGCCTCAGGAGTTAAAATTGTGGCGATTGCGCGTGTGTGCAGTGCAGGGCGTCTTGTATCCCTCTCTGAGCGCAGAACAACTAGCCCTCTGCCTGCTCCGTTACCCCCAATATGGCGGCGGCTATAGGCGGCAGTCTTCGGTGCAGCCCAGCATCTCCCAGTCAGCTCCTAGTCATCTGTGCGGGGTAAAGCTGAATGTAAAGTGACACTTTTGTAATAAGTGAGTGATATTTTTAAAATAACAAGTTTCAGGCAAGTACCTTAAAAAACATAGGCTCCTGGCTTCCACCTCAGGAGTTAAAATTATGGCGATACTTATGTAATTACAGTCACACCCAGCACGCACCCTTTGTACATAAGGCTTTAATTGTGAAATACATTTATTAGGATTTAAGAAAAGATATTAGAGACACTGAACTTAATTACTTTTCTCAATTTGGTATCCGGAAGCTGAATATCTAATGATTCCAGTTGGAAGTCTTATTATTTATTCAGTATGACATTGACTTAAAGGGCCATAACATTATTATTTATTGTTTGCAGAATAAAGCAGAGTTAAATAGACAAAACTAGATCATCAAAATAATATATTGTGTAGTCACATAATTATACCGAATTGCCGTATTGATTGTCACATTTATTAAATCTCTGTTATAGTTTATATTTCATACAGAAGTTACATAGGATATTTTGGGTCTTATTTATAGACTACATTTTCATTCAGATGCACAGATTAATTTAATATTAGTCATTTAAAGATGCAGTTACCCAAACAATCTGGTGAATATTAGTTCATTTTGTACCAATGCAGGAAAGAAAGCCATTTAATGAAGGCTGAGCAGTCCAGTCTGAAGATGCAATTGACAAGTCTCAGAGGATTTCAGTGCCCAGTGTGGTTGTGTCTCTCTTTCATCCAAATCCCCTTCCTCCCAGCTAATCTGCTCTTGCTTATCAGATTTTTGGTCTATAAAGTGTGGATTAATAGTGTTGGAAGCAAAGGACCTTTGTTATCACCTCAAGAAAGCATCTATTAAATGGAACGCTTAACAGCGAATCCATGAAATCTGCAGATCCAGCGGACTACAGCCCAACCCTTTTAGAGATAACTGCCTGACCGGCACAAATTTATGTGCCTTCAGAGTAACCTCTGCCATAGAGATACCTCAGATGGCGCTGTAAGTTTGTTGAGTGGCTGCCATGACTCATGAGACCACTCTGCAAACTTTTTTGTTTTTTCTAAAACAAACTCCAATATTGGGAGTTTATTTTTGAAAAACACAAAAATAACATCTCTGAGTTTTTTCTCTCAATGTAGGAATAATTGTTATTTTTTATGTTTGGGATTGCCAGGTTTTCACAGATTGTCTCAAGAGGAAAACATATGTCAGGAAATTCCCCTAAATAAGGTGAAAGCAGGTACTTAGACTGATGGCTCAATGTTTATCTGGTCATTGGTTGCAGGTTTCCTCCAGCTGACCCTGAGGGGAATGCACCCAAAAAACCTTGGGGCAGATTTAAAAGTCCCTTGCGACACATTTGCGCTGCCGTTGCGTCACTTTTGTGATGCAGCAGCAGTGTAAACCTTGCACCATGTTGTGACTTATCTAGGTAGATGCGACACATTATAAAGCACTGCGTCACATGAAACTTGTGTCATATTTCAAGTGGGTGTTCCGTCACAGGGTGGGCGTTCCATCGCAGAAAATCCCCGTAAAACTGATGCATTAAAATCTACAAGATTTCACTTAGTCAATTTTACGACGCAGCTGTGTTGCTTGAGGCAAGCGTAAGGAGGGACCCACCATGTTAAGTATGGGCAGCCCCTGTGCATTGCTGGAGTTGCACTCAACGCCAACAATACGGCACCCTTACGCCACAAGATGCGACACACATCTGCCCATCCTTGCGCTATGGTGCGCCGCATTATAAATGCGACGATTACGTGGTGAGGCAATGGGAGAATTGCGTGCCGCATCTGTTCTGGTTCATCCCTACTGATTTGCAGAGATTCGCCAGACATCGTAAATTTACCCCCATGTAGATTCACCAACCATAAATAGAACGGATGCACTGCCAGTTTGGCAAAGAATTCCACCACATTTCTGGTGGACTACTGTGTGTGTCATATGCTAAATGACCCCCAAACCTACTTACATCTCCTCCATGTTTGCCCCTTTGACGTGAATTTGAGGTGTGTGATGTGAAAACTTCCAACATCCTCCACTCTGTGAAAACTTTACCTCTAACATCCTCCCCTCATATGGTGCACCAAATCAGTGAGTGGAGTGAAACTTCACCAAAGCTCCCAGTATTCCCTTTTCATTCATATTTTATAATTCAAAAACAAGCAGAAGTAATCTGTTTGCCTGTTTGTATATTTCCTTAAAATATATTTAAAAAAGAAATAACTAAAGGTGTCTTTTTTTCAGTGTCACTCCAAGCTATCAAACACGATTGGCTCGCCAATAAATATACATTTTAACAATGAGGGTTATGATGTGGTGAAGTCGGGCGGCTTGCAACTTAAAACTTTAAAAAAGAAAAGTTTGCTTCAGGAACAAAAAAGATTCAGTGACTTTTCTGCAGTGGAAACCTTTCCTGCCGCAATTTTACTCACCAGCTGTCCACCATATAAACCACATCCCGGGGCATCCTTGCCCACCCCAGCCTTTGCAATGGCCCTTGCTCAATTAGTTCTTCCTCCTTCCCTGAAAAGTTTCTTGTGTGAGCCCCCTACATTGTCCATTAAGCTCCAGAACCCACACACAACCTTTCTATGCCTGCTAAGCTTTTGTCAAAGATTCTTTAGTGAGTGTCTGCAGGGTCAGACTTACCTCGTCCAAGTCAGGCGAAGTGGGGAAAAGGAATTTGGAGGATGAAAGTATAACCTTTGCCCACCTCTAATAAGCAATAAAAAAAGTTAAAACAGTATGAAACTTAATTAGATGCTAATGTGCCTATATGTTTTTACTACAACGCAAATGTTTTCTGGGGGTGTGTTTTTTGTATATATACTAAAATCCTTCAAACATCAAAGTACATGTGGCAGTTTATTGATTACATACATATACTAGTTGAAACTCATTTTTTCAGCCATCTAAATATGGATAATTACCAATACGTTGAAAATAATAACTATGGATAAATATATTATCTATACACGGGAGCTCTAAGCATAAAGGCCTTGGCATGTACTGTTGCCTCTGTTCCACTACATACAGTGGTAAACTAAATAAGAAGTATTAACAAAAATTAGATGTGAGTTTTTGTATAAGACCGGTGAGTTAATTAGGGATCCCAGTTTTAAGTGTGTTTACTATTTTTACAGATAAATTTAGGTACAAACTCATCTATTTTCTTGTCTGTATTTAATTTTTAAATATGCATAAACATAGAAAGCGGGTACTTTTTCCCCCTCAAATATGGTTATGAAATTTCAAGAGTAATAGGTACAAATACCAGCAGTGTGAGGAGTCATTTGCATACATAATATGGAAAGAAAAGTAAATAAATGAACCTCATTACAGCACAGGGCAGCAAAAGCAAAGAGGAAATATAACCCGGAAGTATCATTTGAGCAATATCAATATAAAGTATAAGCCGGGTTCCACTGAAAGTTTCATCATACAACAACCTCTTTTGGGTAGTGAAAAACCTGGTTTCCTCACTGTGAACACAGCAGGAGAAAGAACATTTGATTAAAATACACATAGGAAGTAATCCTGTACTGATAGAGCCCATAAGCAAATACGTGTCCAATCTAGTGCCATAATGACGCTATGGGCCGGTATTGACCTAAGAATAAAGAGATAACAAACTCAACAAAGAACGACCAGCCCTGGTGCACACTCCGGATTGTATGCAATGGAGGTATTTGGGCAGGGTAGCAAGATTAGGCCACATGCGATCGTAGTTCTCACCCATCCCTCCTGGACTGTTCTAGTAGGGGTCGCAAGGTACACGTTGCGGGGGCGACGTCATTTCGGCAACCAAGCCAAGTCCCAAAGAGTCCTACAAGCCACAACATAATCCAAATGTAGCCAGTGCTTTTCACTTCTATAAACCTTAGATGTGCTGATTGGTAATAATCAAGAAGATTGGGCCATCGCAGACATCCCCAGTTTCTCAGCAACAACTTCAGGTATTGGAAAAGCAGGGCTGCTTCCTCTTCCAAATAAAGAAATAAAGGCATGAATATCCCTCTGTAGCCGGTGGATGTCTTCTGCCGGAACAGAGGTCAAGAGAGCCAGGAACTGATAGAGTATGCAAGGTAAGATATATATCTTTACCACATTCACCCAAGCCAGCCAGGAAATGTGTATTGGTTTCCACCGGGTTAGGTCCTCTAAAATGGTTCTACAGTAGTGGGACCAGTTGGCCTGGGTCCTGGTCTGCAGGGAGTATAAGACATTAACCACTAAGTAGCAAATAGACTGTATGGCCTATTGAAAAGCAGCCAAATGCAAGACTGGTAGGTTTCGTGATGAAATGGTGTGGTTCCGTGCCTGTGATTTAGACATGTTAATTTTATATTTATCGTGCAACTCAGGGATATTCCGAGGAATGTCTCATACGAGTAAGTCCACCTAGTGCCGGGACACGCCAGTGGAGTAACCATGTGCTTTAGAAATGGATAAATAAATAAATATCCTGAAGCATGCTCAAACTCTTGCAGTTGCTGAACAACCGCATGGAGAGAGGTAGCTGGCTCAGTCAGAGTCAGCAGAAGATCATCCGCATAGAGCAGGACTTTATGTTCCTGTATGCCAAAAGTAATGCCTGCGATGTCCGGGGTCTGGCGGAGGTGAGTCACCTGAGGCTCTGCAACTAAAGCAAAAAGAAGAGGGGACAAGGGGCAACCCTGGTGGGTAGTTTGTTGTAGCAGGATAGATGCAGTCAAGTGACCATTCACCCGGATGGTGGCAGTCAGAGGGCATCATTTTGCTAATCATGACAGGCCCCAACCATAATTTAAGAAGGGCGGCATACAGGAAGCTCCAGCTAACTCTGTCGAACTCCTTCTCAATGTCCAATGGCAGAAGAAGGACAGGGATGTTGTGCATATGGCCTGTGTCTATAGGGTGGGCGAGGCACTTAGTGTCAGTACCTTGTCGATGTTGTGTAAAGCCCACCTGATCAGTGTCAATCAACACCGGCAAGAGGGGCACCAAGCAATTGGCCAGCATTTTGGTATAAATCATAGCATCGGTGTTCAACAGGGCTAATGGTCTTTAGCAGGAGCAGTGATTGTTGTCCTTGCTGGGTTTAAGAATGAGCCAAATTTGGGCTGCCAACATCGTAGGTGTGAGTCAGGTAGTGTGGGTGACAAAGTTAAAAAAGTTAGAGCAGGTGGTTTTTTGAGGATGAGAAGAGAATCTTAAAGGAGGAGGGCGGTAGGCAGTCTGGGCCTGGGGTCTTTCCCATTCACAGTCCATCAACAGCTTTTTTAAGTTCAGACGTTTTGAACCTCTCAAGTGAGCTGTAGGTCTAAGGTCGGCCAAGAGCAATCGTGGAGATAGGCATGTAGAGCCACAGAATCATCCCTTCCATTGGCATAAAGGACCTGATGGTAGCCTCAAAAAGCTTCCTGCTTACCAGATTCCCTAACACCCAGAGTATAGGTTTGCAATATGACAGCGAGCAAACTGGTGGCGAGACGATGGGCCAATAGTCCCCCGTTATAGTATTTTTGTTGCAGGGCCAGAAGCTAGCATTCCAACTTGTTGACCCTGTGTGTCCGCAGTTGCCCTCATAACAATGCAAGCTGTTGTTTGGTAGTGATTTAGGGTGTCCGCTCGTCTACACCTTCCATGGTCTTAATCTCGTCTGTGAATTTACTCTCAAAGAGGCGAGCCTCACGTAAATGTGCTATTGCTATGGAGGTAATGAAGCCCTGTATTAATGCTGTAAAGCTGTCCCATAGCATATGTTGAGGGTTGTCAGATAGAAAATTGAGTTCAAAATATTATTTATCGCATCAGTGATTATCGCTATAAATACTGGATCATGCAGCAGTTGAGTTGGGACCCACTACTAAAGGAGGGTATCTGAAGCACCTGTCTGGGAGGGCCACGTCAGCTCAATGTGAGGGTCATTAGAGATAGAAAAGTCTGCAAGCTGTGCCATTTCCAATCCATATAGGAGGGAATGTGTGACGAATATATAGTCGCTGCGGGAGCATGAATGATGTGCATGAGGATTAAAAGAGTAGTCCTGGGCATCTGGATGTAAGTAATGACAAGCATCGACTACACCTGAGTCTGCAATTTCCCTCTTAAGTTGAACTGACATGGTCCCCCCTGTTTTGAAAATGAACAGAACTCCTGTCAAGAGTGGAATGCCATACCAGGTTGAAATCACCCCAACACTACTTCACCCTGAGCTAAACTGAGTTGGTCCTTAAGAATCCTATGAAGAAAGGTGTCCTGCAATTGGTTGGGGGCATACAGATTGAGGAAAGACAGAATATTGAGTCCCTTTTCCACTATCTCCGGAAGAATGCGTCCTCAGGGATCGCTACCCACACATGTTAATGTAGTAAAGAAGCCCCACCTGAACAGAATGCCCACCCCATATGCTTTAGTCTCCATGTGTGCCCAATATTGGGAAGGCTACTTGGCGGGGCATGGGGTGACAATCCTCTCTGAGAGAATCGATCCCCTGTAAAAAGATGATGCCTGGGTGATGTTGAAGGAGGTAGCGCCACATCCATTTGCGCTTACTGAGAGACTTGAGCCCCTTCACATTTAGGGATAGGAGTTTGGTCCTACTCAGGGTCCCTATAGAATATTTTAGTAAGAAAAGAGAGAGTGAAGGATGTGTTAAAACCAAGGTGGTATCTGTCTCACAGAGATACTTAGCCTCAAATCAGAACACCTCACCCCAGGTGTCAGGGGTACATAGTGGGTAAAACGGACCATGAACCAAGGGAGAACTAATGGGCCAAGTGGGGCCAACATAATGAGGCCCTTCATCCTCGGACCAAAGAGGAGATCCTCAGGATAGATAGAGGTGTCACCTCAGGTGGAGAAATGCCCCAATAAGGGGGAGGCCTGTTATGTTGTCCCTTTAAGTATTCTTGGAATTGTTACTCCATGTTCTATTGTATCCTAGTTTCCCTTCCTAGCAACTGTGGTAGTTGCTGAGGAAGAAGTCCTGTGTAGGATGTTGCCTACCTTGCTCCTGTGCTTCTTTTAATAAACTACACTATTCTTATTAATTCTTGTGTAGTCAACTTTACAATTTTGGCGACTTGGTTTCAAGAAGCACCAGGAAACTTAAGAACCCGATTCATATTTTATTTTTCAAGAATTCATCGTTTTTCTGTTCCTAATTAAATGGAAAGAAAACTTTAAGGAAATTGTTTTTCTACCAACGTTACTTAAAAGAAGAAGTTTGTTTCAATTTTTAGAAGTCTACGTTCATGAATATTCTTCTCGTCATTTCTGAGGACTTTTCTTTGTGAGTAAAGACTTTCCTTATTTACGTTTCACCTCTACCTTGCACGTTACTCTAGCGGTTCAAGTCATTCCCGCTTGCGCTTTTACTCGTTAAAAAACTTGAATAACCATCAAAAAAAGCAGACAGAAGCGTTCAACCCTGTGCATGCGTCTTTTGAAATTGTAACCAACCGTTACCTTCAGCACGCTCCTTCTCCATTCCTCGCTCACTCGCTCGCTCCACTGTGTTGCCGCTTGTGATGTCACTTCGTCTTCATGTTCAAACGCAGCGTCTCACGTAATACGTGTTGACGATTACGCACAGCAGCCATTTTTCATCTCCATGACAACGCTTCTGCTTACGAGTGTAGAGAACGGATTTTGGTTTTAATTTATTACCGATTACTCATTTCTTTGTCATTTTATTTCTTCAAACTCTTTATACCTGAGAAGAAGGCTGTATACAGTACCAGCTCCTGAACCTACAAGTAAGCTTTACTTCATTTTTTTTATTATCTTAGTTTTACATTCAAAATGACTTCACAAAATTTTACCATTCAGTCTCCACAACCTTTTTGGCCTTCTGGTTTAGAACCATGTATGAAATGGCTCCAATGGAAAGCTTATTTTATGAACTTTATCGACACCATTGATGAAGATGGTAAAATGAAACCTGAAAGGAAAAAGAAATTATTTTTACACTCATTAGGCGCTGGTGGTCTCAAAATTTATGAAGAAATGCCTAAGAGTAGCGGTGGTGGTGATTCCAACGTTTTTGATGATATTCTAAAGGACTTTGATAGTCATTTTTCTCCTAAGGTTTGTATAGGCATTACTCGCTATAAGTTCTTTCACAGGAAACAACGACCTGGAGAAAACATTGATGTGTATATTGCTGAACTTAAAAAAATAGCTGAAGATTGTAAATTTGACCATCTCCAAGAACAATTTATAAGAGATCAAGTGGTAATGCATGCTTCTGATCCTTCTATTCAAGACAGACTTTGGATAAATGGCGATTCGGATCTTAAAGATATTTTAGCCATTGTCAGGAAGGCAGAACTTTCAGGTCATAGTGCAAAAGCGATTAAAAACGAAGAAAAAACTATTCCTGAACAAAAATCCACTATTGATCAAACTGTTTCGAAGGTTCAAAGTAAATCTAAATATAAGCAAAAAGTTCAAACAAAAACTAAACCTTCTGAGTTTAGAAAGAGTGATAATTTAAGATGTTTCCGATGTGGCAGCAGCTCACATTTAGCTAATTATAAGCTTTGCCCTGCAATTAAGGAGAAATGCTCAAATTGCAGCTTGATTGGGCATTACTCTAGAGCTTGTAATAGACTCAAAAGTAAAAAAGTTAAAGTTGTTTACGATTCATCTTCTGATGATGAAGAAGATTTAACCAACAAAGTCATGCATTGTTATGTTGATGATGATTGTGTAAAAAATGTAATACCTTGTTCAATGAATGATGACTGCATCTCTAAACCTATTGAAAAAGTTTACATTTTTAATATTAATGACTCATGTAAAAGAAACGTTCTTAAAAAACCTATATGTAATATGCTTATTGGTGGGTTCCCTATTGACATTTATGCAGATTCTGGTTCCCCATATACCATCATCAATGAAAATTTTGGGAATTCTAAGTTTGTACGTTATCTAGGAAACGATCTCTATTCACCTGATATTTCCGCTGAAGGGTTTTCCGGTGGTAAAATTAACATGATTGGTTACAAACCTTTAAAATTTAGGTTCAAAGGTAGGGAATCTTTAGGCAAATTATATGTGGCAAAACTTGGACCTTCAGTTCTTGGGTGGAGAGATCAGTGGGATTTAGATATTATTTTAAATCCTAACAGTCCGGATCCTGTTTTAGTAGTTAATGAAGGAACAGAGATCGGAGAATCTATGCTTAAAAAATTTCCTAAAGTGTTTAGTGGGAAAATAGGCAATTTTCAAGGATTTTCCCATTGCATCGTTCTGAAAGATAATGCTAATCCAAAAACTTTTAAAGCCAGGAATATTCCTATTTTAGTTCGAAGTGATGTAGAAAAAGAACTAGAAAAACTGGTTAAAGAAGACATTATTGAACCAATTGAGTCTTCCAATTGGATTTCGCCAGTTGTTATCGCAAGACGTGCCAATGGCAAGATCCGTCTTTGTGTTGACCTTCGCCATTTGAATGAGAATATTGTTATAGATAAGTTCCCCTTACCTAAAATTACTGAAATGTTGTCTTCGGTTAATGGTGCTAAGATTTTTTCCACAATAGATCTATCTGCTGCATACCATCAAATTTCTCTTGACACTGAAAGTAGGCAACTTACTGCGTTTATTACTCCCATGGGGTGTTTCCAATTTAACCGTATGCCGTTTGGTTTGGCATCTGCTGCTGCCATCTTCCAGCGCATCATGCATCAATTATTTGGAAAACATCCTAAGGTTAAATTCTTTCAGGATGATATTCTGGTTTATGGTAAAGACAAAGATGAACATAATGCTATTCTGGAAGAAGTTTTAAGTATTCTTGAAGAAAAGGGTTTGACCATTGAATTCTCGAAATGCGATTTCGTAGTTAAATCTGTAACTTACCTTGGTCATGTTTTATGTAGTGACGGTGTTTCCACCAAACCTAAATTGGTTGATGCCATAAAAGAAGCTCCTCTTCCTACCTGTAAAGATGATGTAAGATCATTCCTAGGGATTTTAGAATTTTATTCTAAATTCGTCAAGAATTTTTCTAGCAAAGTTTTCAATATTAGACAACTTTTGAAAAGGAAAGTCAGATTTGATTGGTCTCCCTCCTGTGAAGATGAGTTCAACAGTATCAAGTTTGACATTATTAATGCTCCTGTTTTATGCCCTTTTGATTTGGAACTAAACTCTGTGATCACTGTTGATGCTAGCAACAAAGGTATGGGCAGTGTTCTCTCTCAAATTGATGGCCTATGTAAGGAACGTGTTGTTGCATTCGCTTTTAGAGCACTTTCAGTTCCAGAGAGCAAGTTTTCAGTTATAGAAAAGGAAACTTTAGCTGTAGTTTGGGCCCTTGAACATTTTCGCAGTTTTGTTTGGGGGAAGGAATGTGTAGTAAGATCTGACCACAGACCTCTTACCAAACTCCTTACTACTGAAGGTCTTTACAACGCTACAGCTAGGATAGCTAGAATGCCCATGCGTTTACAGGATTTTATTATTAAGGTTGAATATTTACCCGGGAAAAGCAATGTTATTGCCGATTTTCTTTCCCGCATGCCTACAGATTTACAAGAATGTGAGGTGAATGAGTGGGATTCCCTTCACGTTGCTTATGTTCCTGACAGTAATCCTTTTTGTATTGAGAAAAAGTTATGGAGGGAGGAATATTTGAAAGATAACATTTTTATTTCTGTTATTTCATTTATTCGTGAGGGGTGGACGGAAAAAAAGGAACTGTTACCTGATTTTAAACCGTATTGAGAAGTTAGAAATGAACTTACTGTATGTGATGATACTATTTTTCGAGGTGACAGAGCTGTTCCTCCTTCATTTTTGAGAATTAGTATTGTTGAATTATGTCACAAAGACCCTTGTGGCATTGTTAAAACCAAACAAAATGTCAAACAATGGTATTGGTGGCCAGGAGTTGATGTTCTTACAGAAAGAATTGTACGAGAATGTGTTACATGTTCTAATTCAGACAAGGTACTCAACACTCTCAAACCTGACATGTGTGAACCTTTAATACCGGATGGTCCTTGGCATACTGTTGCAATCGACATTATGGGACAAATTGGGGAAGATCACAAATTTATAATTTCTGTGATAGATGTATTTTCAAGGTGGCCCAGTATTACTATAGTTGATAAAGTTGATTCTTCGTCTGTCCTAAACTTTATCGATAAAGTTTTTATTGAAGAAGGTCTTCCCAACCAGATCATTAGTGATAATGGCGTTCAATTTACTTCTAAATTAACTCAATCTTATTTTGATAGGGTTGGTATTCTTCATAAAACTTCCTCTCTATATAACCCCAGTGGTAATGGACTTTGTGAGAGATTCAATAGAGTTCTGAAGAATGCCATACAAATTGCTAATCAAAATAATGAAGATTGGGAAACATCAGTTTTCAAGGCTGTCTGGTCCTACAGAACCAACATTCATGATGCCTTAAAAATGTCACCTTTTGAAGTCATGAGAGGTCGCGTTGCAAGAACCAAGTGTAATCCCAATTGGCTGCACAAAAGATCTTGTTTAGATATATGTATGAGTAAAGTTAGATCTAATGTTATTGATAAACATCTTGAGTATAAAAAGAATTTTGATAAGAAATGTTGTACCAATGCTGCAAATGTAAGTGTTGGAATGTGGGTTAAAGTGAAGAAACCCTGGAAAGTTCGCAAGGGGGATTCTCAATTTTCTGAACCCTTAATGATTAAGAAGATTTTACGTAATGCAGTTCTTCTAAGTGATGGTAAGGTGTGGAATCTTAAAAGAATTGCTATTTACAGAGGCAAAAGAAATTTGATGAAGAACTCTGTTAATTTGTCTGAGAACTTGTCTGTTCCTCAATCTATTCATTGCGAGGATCATGGTGGTTTCAGTGTATCTGAAAATCTTCCTATCTCTAATACTAGTTCCAACACTTCAAGTTTTGCAAATGATGTTGATGTAATTGATTCTTCTCCCAGTGTTTCCAATATGTGCACTTCACTTGAGGCTATTCCATCTAATCAAGGTTCTAATTTTACATCTGTTGACGAACCCAATTGTAACAGTGATGTGTCTGTGAACCGGAAACGTGTTTGCTCCAAACCTGTGGTGGTGGTTACAAGATTTTGTTTGTTAATAATTTTGTTTTTTTATTTTCTTTTTCTCTTCTCATTTTTCTTTGTTATAAAGGGGAAGATGTGTTATGTTGTCCTTTAAGTATTCTTGGAATTGTTACTCCATGTTCTATTGTATCCTAGTTTCCCTTCCTAGCAACTGTGGTAGTTGCTGAGGAAGAAGTCCTGTGTAGGATGTTACCTACCTTGCTCCTGTGCTTCTTTTAATAAACTACACTATTCTTATTAATTCTTGTGTAGTCAACTTTACAAGGCCATATAAAAAAATAAGAGCAGTTGAAATCACAACATAGTTCTATTACAGTACTCTGGATTCACCTTCCAAAACACTACCAAAGTTAGTACATGAAAGTTCAGCTCTGGGACCATGGACCCTGCAAAAAAAGAGGAGAAGAGGAACATGATGTAGTGCTCTGACCAAAAAGTGCATGTCTGATACAGCCCGCTCAGGCAATAGTCAAGAGTCTGGGCCAGATGTTTCTTGCTTTATGTTCTGTAAATGAGGGATGATTTCATCTTTCGCCACATGTAGCACCTTCACCTTTCCCCAACAATACCTAACTCTGCTGCTGGCTGTGTTCCAAGTCGGGCACCATCTATCTCCCTCCTCTGTAGGTGCAAGGGGGGATTCCCAATCCAAAGATCCCTCTGGCAGGCCCAGCAGGAGTTTGGCTTCAGTTAAAGAGCATACCATTCGTAATTTGCCAGTCCACTGAAAGAGCCGGCATAAAGGGTGGGTCCACTGATATTTAATATACATCTCTTGAAGCTTCTCTGTGACCGGCCTGAAGTCCTTTAATTTCTTGAGCGTCAGCGTCACTGGCAAGAGATCTTGAAAAATTTGTAATGTGTGAACTCAAAAGACCAAATCCGCCTAGCCCCCAGCTCAGTAGCAGCCCATGCAGGTAAGAGCAGTGGGTCCGGGTGTGGGGGGTGGGGGTGGATTTCAACAGACGACCATGAGGGAAAATTAATAATTTATTTAATTTTCCTTCTAGGCCGTCTGTCGAATCTGCCCCCAACCCGGCCACACCACTCTTACCTGCACGAGCTGCTCTTGGCCCAGCTGCTCTCGGGATTGCTTATTTCTACTGAAAAAAGTGTTCCCTCATTAAAATGTCCAGGGTGGTGTCTGGGCTCCCTAAAAAGTCAGCGAAGCGATGAGCTCAGCCCAGAATCAGTGGTAGGTATTCTTCACCTTGCCAGATTGTGTGGAGCAGATGTCTCATGAAGGCCATATTTTCCTCCCCTTTCGAATCCCAGGGAGCGCCCCAACTACAGTTATTATTTCTCCAACTGTGATTTTCTAATTTTTCTTGCTTGGCCTGGAGTTCGATCTGCTTGTCCTCAAAAGCAATGGCTTGGTGCATTACCTTCACTTGATCATCCATATGAGAGCCCATCATGCGCTCAAGATCATCAACGTGTGTGACCACTTCCATGATGTCTTTGCAAAGGTCCTGCTTACAGCTTTCAAAATCTGCTTTTAGGGAACCAATTTCTTGCTGAATGTCATTTAGGAATTGGGCCATGTAGTCCTGAGTAATCATTTAAGCTGCAGAAACTACAGGAGTTTGTGTGGAAGGGTCCCCCTTGGTGGACATGGTCAGCAAGGAGGACTTGGACCACAAGGAGGCCACAGAGCTGTCTCAAGATGTTTTGCCCCTTGGCATATTATCGTGGGATCAAGCAGATGATCATCACCACAGAGAGGCTGAAGAATCTCATGCAGAACAAACCTCTGTAGCCAAGGTGGGCCCAAAGAGAGCCGCACAAGGTAGTCAAGAAGGTCCAAAAGGTGTAGCTCCCAGTGAGCCAATCTAGAAGGACAGTAGGGTGCTTAGGTGCATTATACGAAAGAAATTTCACAGACTCGCTTCGGGACAGCTCAACATCACATTCATATCTCAAAGAACGGGCAAGGAAGACAATGCAGCAAGTGAGGAGAGATTTTGCACTGGTTTAGTGCTCAGTGAGCAGAGAGGGCCAGGCCAAAAAGGCTTGCTCAGAATGCATACACAAGGCTCAGGAGTTTCAGGGACTCAACGTTCATGTGGGGAGCAGCCCCTTCCACTGTCATCAAGGATCTCCAACAAGGCTCATCACTTATGTTCTAGGTAGAAGAGTCCCCACCATCCCAGATAGCCTCCTCCTCAAATAAGGCCAGTCATGGCTAAATATGTCTGAGTTGCCAAACTCTTCCAGGCAACGGGGACACACATGGCGCCTCCTGGCTAATGCAGAGGCCCGACACCCCGGGGTTCAGCATGTACTTAAAGGATCCCAGACGCGACAGTATGGAACAAATCTACTCCATGATTACCTATGTTAAGGGCCACAACACCTTAATACTAGGTTAGTCAGCTGCAGAAGGGTTCACTGACTGGCTGGAGTTTTATAGGTGATCCAGCAGGTCTGACAATGAAGGCAGTCATGTGGTCCCCTGTAGGCTGTGATCTAGCACTTCAAGCCCACAAGGAAAGAAGTGGACAGGGGCCTCTACCAAGTGATCAGAAGGTCCAGTGAAGACTTGAAGTAGTGCATCTAATCCGCGCTCAGGGTTGTGATGCAGAGGACACCGCCATAGCTGCTGCGGCTGGAAGACAAGATGTTGGTGTAGGAGACCTCAAACTAACCAGAGGATCATGCCAGAAAAGTCTGGAAGTTTGCCCGGGTTAAAAACGACTATGAGAGAGTGAAAGTCTTTACTTTTGCACGAAAATATGACTCTGTTAAAAAACATAGAGCTCTCATGTGACCGATCCCACTGGCGACACGTGTAAATGAAACGGACCCATCAACCAATATCAGTGGACAGGAGTTGGGGTCCATTACCAGTCTAACAGCGAGTGGCCAGGAGTCAGATTCAGGAAGTGCCTCTGGAATGTCCAGTTCATCCCTAACATCGTTGGGTCCCATGACATATGCGGATGAACTGGATTTTATCCAGGAACAAAGACTACAATCCCTACGGTCGAGGGGCACGCAATCACAAACCGGCAAGCAAGGAACAGACGGCGGAAACAAAGGCGCAAACATTCAAAATGCAACAGGCAGAGGACGCCAGAAAAAGAATTGGCGGAGGTGATCACAGGTAATGACAACAAAACTATTGTGAATCTCACTGACATTGAACTGAACTCTGCTGAACAACAATTGTTAACGTTAGGCCTTAGTTTCTGTCCAGAAAGTAATTTTGGCTTTGTGCGTACACATGTGGATATTTACAAATTTATCGACAAATTAAAATTACGAAAGTTTTTCATGATAAAAAATCAGGGCAGTACTACAAGCAAAGATAATCTACCAACACCTAGAATATCATCTACTCTATCGGCAGGAACAATACCAACGTTAGTTACTTTGCACAGCTGATGGATAATAGTAGTGATACTCAGAATTCACAATTGGTGGCACAAAATGAAGGTATTAACATTTCTTTACCAGGAAATAGTCCATTCAAGCCACCGTCCACGTTTGTGCCTATTATGCCGAGAGATGCCCTAGACATTTTTCATGAAAGGATAACTGACGAACTTAAAACTTTATATAGAAACGTTTGCAGATCGAGGCCTAAGTACAAAGGCAAGACGAAGGAATATTTTCAACTTATGAAGAAATTGAAAGACAATAAAAAGGTTGTTATCAATACTGCAGATAAAGGGGGCAACATAGTCCTGTGGGACAAAGAACTCTACAGAGCAGAAGCTTTTAGACAATTATCTGATTCAGAGTGTTACGAGCGCAGTGATGGAATTTCAGTCCGTAAAATTAACAATGACTACAAAAATGAATTATCTAAATGGCAGAGGGAAGGGTTAATTACTAAGAAGGAATACAAATTTTTGTATAAAGAATATCCGGTTTTACCCTTGTTTTACCTTATCCCCAATATACATAAAGGACTGAATCCACTGCAAGGGAGACCTATTATCTACGCTATCAATAGTCGTTTTGAAAGCACCTCTAAATATGTTGATTACTATCTGCAAGAATTTGTTACAGCCTTACCTACTTATCTTCAAGACTCAAGAGATTTTTTGAACAAATTAAAAACTGTGCAATGGCCTTATGATTTAGTGTTCTTAACACTGGACATAGCAGTGTTGTATACATGCATCAGGCACGAAGACAGATTAAGAGCAGTCAAGTACTATCTCGATCAAAGAGAGATAGGAATGTATCAACGCAACAAAATGATTATTGAAATGATCCGCAAATGTCTGATGAACAATGTATTTTTGTTTGATTCTAAAATTTACAGACAGAAGAGGGGTGTTGCTATGGGGGCATGCTTCTCCACCAGCTATGCTTGCTTACATGTAGGCTGGTGGGAGGAGCATGTCCTCAGAAAGCAACACAGGGCTGTATTTGATGCGCATATTGCCTATATGTGGAGATATATAGACGATGTTTTTATTGTATGGAAAGGTGATACAGATCAGGCAAATGCATTTGTCCAAGACATCAACAGCAATGATCTTAATTTACCCTTTACCAGCAATATAAGTAATACAATCACTAACTTCCTAGATATCGAAGTTTCAATTCATGACGGGGTCATTGAAACTAGTCTATATCAAAAACCCACGGCTGGCAACACGCTGTTGCATGCATCCAGTTTTCATCCGAGGCACACCATTGAAAGTCTCTCATATGGAGAACTTTAGAGAATCAGAAGGGCATGTAGACTCACAGGAAATTGCGAAAGCCAGACTGTTAGCGTGAGGATATGGGGCAAGCAAGATTAAATTGGCTTTACAAAAAGTCAACTTACAAGACAGAGCGGCTTTATTAAAACCGGTGATTACCATCCAAAACAGAGAAGCGGAGCTAACTTTAGCGCAATCTGAAGATTTGAGCAGCGGCAATAGCGATTCCCAGTGCAGGATTATCACTACGTACAATAAGCAATCACATGCCATGAGAAAGATTGTCAATGCGCAGTGGCCCATTGTTTTAACAGATGGGGTTCTCAAAGGAGTCTTGCCTATCAAACCTACTATCACTTATCGAAAGGCATACTCTATGAGATCAGATCTGGTCAAGAACAGTCCGGAACTACTAAACAAAGATATATGGTTTTCCACTAAGAAGGACTTCTTCAAATGTAGCAGTTGCAGAGCATGCAAATTTGGTGTAAACACGAAATCCTACAAGAATGCATTTTCAGATGAGCTGATTGAGATCAAGGGCAATTTTAACTGCAAAACTGAGTATGCAGTTTATGTGTTGAATTGTGTTTGTGGTCATCGCTATGTAGGAAGCACCAAACTTGCAGTACAAGCTCGTATATTACAACATTTGTGAGCTACTGTCAATTCAGATCAAACATATCCCGTTGCAAGACACGTAAAGTCCGAACATGGGAATAATCTGAATGTTTTATCTTATTTTGTCATTGACAGGGTCCCTATAAACAGAAGAGGAGGGAACAGAGACAAAGCTCTGCAACAATTGGAAACCAAATACATTCTAGAATTAGACACGAAGAGCCCACATGGTCTAAATATGTGTGAGGACATGTATCATTATTTGTAATTGAATATGCAATCGTAATTAAGTGATTATTTGGACACAGGGAGGTTTGTAGTGGTCTTATCTAATTTTATATGGCACACATTGGGTTTTTAAATGTTATATACAGTAATATATTTATGTCTTCAATGGATCGCCGGTGGATGTGTGTATTATCATGAATTTAATTATTTATGTTTTTTATACTATTTATTGGCGTTCTTTTGTACACATGTAGATTGCACTTTTATCAATATACGAATACCCAGTTGCTATGCACTTGACCACTTTAGTCTCGCAGCATCTGCATATATACGTTTCTTAAAACATGACTTGGTAGTATTACCATCAGTGCTGATTTACCCGCTGAATGGGGTTCCTGGCTGGGATTCCCCATAGATTTCATCAATATTTTGCACTCTATTCACTCTTTTGCACTTTCTTTTGCACAATAGCACTTTCATGAATTCAGATACAACTTTATATGCTCGTCTTTTTACATATGACCGAATAGCTTGTTGATCAAATACTAAAAATTGGGGATACATCAATTGGGACACAATTATACTGTATTAAGCAGATATAAGAACATTTGATTTCATTGTCATGTATTGTTATGCTTTTTAATAATGATTCTAATATTTATTGTTTTAAATATGAAATTAGCAATGAAATCACAATGATGAATTTGTTTTTTCCCAAAATATATGTCATGTGCAATTTTCATGTACTTATACAGTTATAAATTGAATTGCGACATTTAGCATTAAGAAGCAGATGAAAAGTGAGTCTGTCTTCTATCGCCATACAAAGCTATGACTGATGGTCATGTGGTATATGACAGAAAGTGCTCTGATTGGTGTTTCACTGTTTAAAAATTATGCACTCACAAACGCTTGTATCTGGTGAGCAAGGCGACAGGTTCGCCGAAACGTGTCAGATCGCGGCACCCTTGACACGATGAAAAGAAAATAAAAAAAATCTGCTGCATCTATTACTGAATCCGGTGTCCATTTTTCTCCTGGTGAGTGCTGACTTGTGCGGTGCGCTGTGGGAGTGTCAGTATATATATATATATATAGATATATATATCTATATATTTATATATATATATATCTATAGGGAAATGCCATAATGCCATAAAACCAAGAGCCTTAATTATAATAGTATTAAAGAGGTAAGAGCAACTATGACCCTAATGAGATATATTGTAGGAGCATATCAATATATATTTGAAATCGGGAACATAGCAGGAACAAGCATTGTCAAAGCCAGTAGGTCTGGTGTTGGCCTTCCTGGGTTTGTCAATGCGTATTTTGATTTATCATGGTTTTTGTAAAACTTAGTTTTTAGGGAAGCTGTTGGGCCCTCACAAAAGTAAGCAATCTGGATGAAAGCAAGAATATTTCTAGATTCAAAAACCACACACAGTAAACCATGGCACTGCCAATTTTTGGATGTGCTCTTTGTGCAAAATGCAGAACACCATCCCTCACAGCGAATGTAGCCAATGGCTGAAGTTGGCTGACACACGTGGTATATTGTACGGGGGAAAAAAAATTGGAATGGCACAATAACGGACCAATGGATGAAGAGGCTGACTGAAAGCCCATCTAAGTAGAGGATATATGCAATTTTATAAAAATCAAAAGCTCTTGGCTAATGTGGGACCTAAAAAGTGAACACACAGTGCTACGACTCAGGTGCATGTATTGTATATTGAAATATTTGCAAGGACAGTGAATGTCAGCTACGGCATACATGCACACAATGTTCCAACTACTTTTGTTATTTTTGTCTAGTTCTTGAAGTCAGATCAATCAGTCAATCAATCAGAGTACATGTAGAGTGGGCTACTTACCTGTGAGGGTTTCAAGGCTCTGAGGGGAGGGGGTGATGCTACTGCTCGAAGAGCCAGGTCTTGAGGAGTCTTCTGAATGCGAGTAGGTCTAGGGTCTGCCGTATGTGGGTATGGAGGGTGTTCCAGATCTTGGCGGCGAGGTAGGAGAAGGATCTGCCATGGAGGTCGTTCATTGGATGAAGGGGACAGCGGCGAGGGCGAGGCTGGCAGAGCAGAGCTGGCGGCTGGGGGTGTGGAAGCTGAGTCTGCTGTTAAGGTAGGCTGGTCGGGAGTTGTGGAGTGCTTTGTGTGCGTGGGTGAGGAGCTTGAAGGTGATCCTCTTGTCATCGGGGAGCCAGTGTAGGTCTCTCAGGTGGGGGGTGATGTGGCTGCGGCAGGGGACGCTGATGATCAGTCGGGCGGAGGCGTTTTGTGTGCGTTGTAGTTGTCGTAAGTGTTTGGCTGGGATTCCTGCGTAGAGTGCATTGCCGTACTCCAGTCTGCTGCTGACGAGGGCCTGTGTCAATGTTCTTCTTGTTTCGGTCGGGATCCACTTGTTGATCCTGCAGAGCATGCAGAGGGTGTTGTAGGAGGAGGTCGAGACGGGGCTGACCTGCTTAACCATGGAGAGGGAGGAGTCGTGGATGAATCCTAGGTTGCGTGCATGATCGGTGGATGTTGGTGCTGTTCCCAGTGTGGTCGGCCACCAGGAGTTGTCCCAGGCTGAGGGGGTGGGTCCGAGGATGAGTACCTCCTTCTTGTCCGTGTTCAGCTTCAGACGGCTGCTCCTCATCCAGTCGGCGACTGCCTTCATTCCCTCGTGGAGGTTGGTTTTGGCGGTGTGAGGGTCCTTGGTGAGGGAGAGGATGAGCTGGGTGTCGTCGGCGTAGGAGATGATGTTGAAGTTGTGCTGGCGGGCCACTTTTGCGAGGGAGGCCATGTAGATGTTGAACAGCGTCGGGCTGAGGAATGACCCCTGGGGGACGCCGCAGATGATGTCGGTGGCTTCGGATCGGAATGGTGGGAGGCGGACGCTCTGGGTTCTGCCGGTGAGTAAGGAATTGCTCCAGTCAAGGGCCTTCTCTTGGATTCGGGCTTCTAGGAGGCAAGTCTTTAGAGTGTGATGGCAGACAGTGTTGAAGGTGGCCGACAGGTCCAGGAGGATGAGGGTTGATGTTTTGCCCTTGTCTAGTTGCCACCTGATGTCGTCCGTGGCGGCGATGAGGGCTGTCTCGGTGCTGTGGTTTTGTCTGAATCTGGACTGGGACAGGTCCAAGATGTTGTTGTATTCCAGGTGGTGGACCAGTTGCCTGTTGACAATTTTTTCGATGACCTTTGCCAGGAACAGGAGCCGGGAGATGGGCCTGAAGTTCTTGAGGTCCATGGGGTCCGCCTTGGGCTTCTTGAGGAGGGCGTTGATTTCGGCGTGCTTCCAGCTTTCCGGGAATGTCGCTGTTTTGAAGACCTTCCGTAGTTGGGGTGCGATGGCTGCGTCTGCTTTGTTGAATACGTGGTGTGGGCACGGGTCTGACGGAGACCCTGAGTGGATGGAGTTCATGACCTTGCGTGTCTCATCGTCGTTGGCGTTGGACCAGGAGGTCAGGCGGATGGCGCTGGTGGTGTTCGCAGGGGAGGTGAGTCTGACGTAGTTGGGGGGTGTTAGTGTTGAAGCTGTCGTGGATGTCAGCGATAGCTAGTGAGTCGCACAGCTCTTGTGAGGGCGGGATGCCGTTCGTGTTGGCGCTGGGGTTGGAGAGTTCCTTTATGATGCTGAAGAGCTCTTTGCTGTCGTGTGCATTGTTGTCCAAGCGGTCTTTGAAGGAGGGTCTCTTGTGTGTTCGTGGAGCCATATTTTCTCCAGTTTTCGGCATGCGCATTTGGAGGTCAGGAGCTCATCGGTGAACCAGGTGGCTCTCTTGCCGGCGTGGTTGTTGGAGGGTTTATTGAGCGGGTGTGGATGTTGGCGCAGTCATCGATCCACTGTCTGAGGTTGGGGCCTGCAGCATCTGAGTTGGTGGGGTCGGTGGGTGGGTTCTGGGCGAGGGTGGTGATCAGCCGGTCTTCAGTGACTTTGCTCCAGCAGCGGCGAGGCAGCTGTTGGGTGTGGTGGTGCATGGTTGGTTTCTTGAAGGTGAAATGAATGCAGTGGTGGTCGGTCCAGTGGAGTTCGGTGGCGAGGTCAAAGGTGTCGTGGGTGCCTGTGGAGATGACGGGGTCCAGCGTGTTGCCGGCGGCGTGGGTAGGTGGGTACGGTGACGAGTTGTTTGAGGCCGAGGTTGTTGAGGTTGTCAATCAGGGTGGCTGAGTTGGCGTTGTTGTTGTTCTCGAGTTGGAAGTTCAGGTCCCCCAAGGAGGATGTAGTCCATGGAAGCGAGTGCCTGGGTGCTGGCGAGGTCGGCGATGGAGTCATTGAACTGAGCCCGGGGTCTGGGGGGTCTGTAGACGAGTGTTCCTCTGAGGGTGGTGTTGGGGTCAGTGTGTATACGGAAGTGCAGGTGTTCAGCGGAGTGGAGGGTGTCGTCTGCGTCGGTGGCGAACTTGTGGGTGGACTTGTGGATGATGGCTATTCCTCCTCCGGTTCCGTTGGCACGATCCCTGCGGGTGACCTTGTAGCCGTCGGGATGGCTATGGTGATGTCGGGTGCTGAGGAGTCGTTCCACCAGGTTTCGGTCAGGAAGGCCACATCTGGGGCGGAGGTGTAAGCAGATCCCAGAGCTCGACGGCGTGTTTGCGTGTCCAGAGCGGGTGTTGAGGAGTATGCAGCGGAGGTGGTTGGGTCCAGTCCTTGGAGGGTTTTGTGGTTCTGTCGCAGGTGAAGCTGCAGGAGTGGCAGGAGAAGGGTCCGTGGGTCTGTTTCGGGATGGCCTGGAAGCAGGTGTGGTTTTTCCGGGCGTTGAGTGTGTGGAGGATGCTGGCGACGTAGCGGAGTTTGGTGTTATGGTGTTCGCGGGGTCCAGGGGTTCTGGCCCTGGGTGCAGTCCAGGCGCGGACGGGCACAGACGGGTTTGCCTTAGGCGCGCCTTTGGTGCGCCAGCACCACGCCTGCTGTACGCACCTGCTGCACGTGCCTGCTGCACACGTCCGCTGCGCATCTGCGCAGCTGTCACCATTTGAAGGGGAGCTGGGAGGGAGGAGCAGTTGGTATGTGGGAGGCGGGAGGCAGGGGACTGTGAATGGGCGCGGGGGCAGGGCTACAGGGGCAGCAGCAGCGGGAAATTGAGCAGTGGGCAGGGGGGGCAAGGGAAAACAACACCCAGGAGGGCAGAAAACAGGATGCTGGCACAAGTGCTGGAGGAGCTGCAGCAGGGCGAGGGACATACCTGGCAAGGTCAAGGGTCGCTCTCCTCACCACGCAGCTGGCGCCTTATGAAGGGGAGCTGGGAGGGAGGAGGAGCTGGGAGGCGGGAGGCAGGGGACAGTAGATGGGCGCGGGGGCGGGGCCGCAGGGGCAGCATCGGCGGGAAATTGAGCAGTGGGCAGGGGGGCCAAGGGAAAAACAGCAGCCAGGAGGGCAGAGAGAAGGATGCTGACACAAGTGCTTGAGGAGCTGCAGCGGGGGGAGAGACCTACCTAGCAAGGTCAAAGGTCGCTCTCCTCCCCGCGCAGCTGGTGCCTTATGAATGGGAGCTGGGAGGGAATGTTGGGCATGGTAGAAAACATGTTTCATAACACAATCTTGTTCTTGTTCTTTCATTTGATTGCAAGAATCATCCTGTGAAACTAAGGCAGCAGTTGCATGCTTCAGGATAGTATAACTCTCACTCAATGCCTGCCACTCAACTGCACAGCATACAATGCTCCCCCTAAGTCTAACATGAATCTCTTCTGTCTCCGCACAGCCTCCATTCCCACTATTCACTTATCTGCAGAAATACTTTCACTGCCATTTATTTTTTACCCGCTCAAAGCAATTGGGAGTACAAGAAAGCTAATTATGCACCCTGACATGCTATTCCCAATACCTTGTCATAGCTCTGTTTAGGTACCAGTTAGAACCATACATTATGGTCTATGCCCGCATCTAAACCCAGGCTGATTGCTTAGACTACCCGGGCACTCTGGGGCTGATGCAGTTGATTGTATAATTGACACATCCTAAGTAGTGTCGTACTCTCCAGCAGCCTTTGTACTAATGAGATCAAGACTCAAGTAGTGGGATGGTGAGACCACACATTTACTACCAGAATTATTGACTATGGTTCGGCTATTACAAACGTTTTTCATAATACAGGACATTGCACAAGCCATACACCAATATACTGAAAAGGGACATTATAGAATCTGACTCTGAGAGTGCTTAATTTGTGCTGGCGGTTTCATGTGGCGAGCACTGGCATTCATTTCTTGAGCCCGGGACGTTTTTTTCATCATCGTGCCTTTACCCAGAGTAAGTGACAGAAAGACTGAATGAGGGGAAATAATTGGGGTGAAGAAAAATAGAAAAAAAGTTGCGAGGGGTGAAAGCAGGGATGAAAAATAATCTGCAAAAATGGAATATGGAGACAAGACGCTTAGGATGGTGAAAGAGATTTAAATGAGTTCAAAGCAAAATTAGGCAGACTCTGTGCTTGGAATCCAGAATGTGTTAATTTAAGCGCATGTGCCTAAGAAAAACTTTGGCCCTACACTTATATATTTCAGCACTGCTGGCTACAGGTTCTTTGATTTTGGTCAACACAATGTGGAAGAAGATTTAACTAAATTGTTTATATTCTTGACCACAATCATTTTGTGCATGCATAGGAGGACCGCACATCTGACTCTGTTTTTTTTTACCACGTTTTGGATTACAAATGAGCCTACACGAAGCTCTAAACACTTTATGTGTATTTACAGCTTGCTCCTGGATTACCCTCTCCAGGATCTTTTAGATATGTTACAGGCTGAAACATTTTTTTTTTCTGAACTAAAAATATGTTGCTGACAAACACATTGGGCTCTATCAAACAAGGTTCTATTTCCCCTTCAGGAGTAGGCCCTTGAGGTTACCTAGAGTTATATTAAATCTACCCCTCTTGAGAAAACTGGCTTTGATAAGAAAACCTGGTCTGTATTTGTGTAACATAAACATATATTTTGATCCCCCAGGCTGTTTGAAGAACTCAGGGGTCATTCAAAATCTTCTTCGGGAAAAAAGATTACCTTGAACCCCATGTTAACAATCGGGGAGGAGAATATTCTTACCTTGAACTCCTCTTCCCCTGGCTCATCCTTCATCAATGACAAAGCATCCTACCAAAGTCCTTTGTGGAAGAACATCCACTGGGAGCAACTGAACTGTTGGCAGTTGAAGTAGAGTCTAATGTATATTGTAGAGCCAGCGAAGGGACCCCTGTATCCACCAACCCTGGGAGAATCCCAACCAGACACCCACATCTGTGAGGTTTATCCAGCATAGAAAAAGCCTGTACATAACACCCAGTCTCCCCCATAAAGCCATTGCCAAATACAGATCCCTGATTGTTCAGTTCAACCTCAGATTCAGCAAGCTCCCTCAGTTTTAGGTGTAGCGTGAATAAAATCGTCTTATACCTTTCGTACTACAATATATACTTGCATCCCCCAAAAGCTGCACAACCCTCTGGACCCACCTGGAAAGGATCCCCAGGTCGAGAGGTTCAACTGCGTGCTATACCAAGCAAAATATTCTTGTGAGTGGACACAGAATGTCCAGCATCTTGTCCTGACATGAAGCCCACACTCTATCAATAACCCTTCATGGATCCTTACCCATTCTAATCCAAAACATTTCATTTTTGCATCAAGAACTGGTGTCGAAGCAGGGTATAGTAACAAGCCTGGTTCAATCATCCTCTACGGCTTATCCACATATTTTAGCATTTTCAATGCATTAGCATCATCATTGGTATAATATGCATTATTATCACATAGGTCGTCAGAATATTGATCATTTAATGATCAAATAGCCTTTTATGTTCACCACAAAATGCACCAGAAATTGGGTCCTGCCATAGGAACTTTAAGTCATTTTCACTTTCTGAGATTTGAGTTGCCACATTCCACATGATGCTTATTCCCATGAGAAGTGTCAACAATTAACATATGCTTATTCTTCATTACTCCTTTTCAACTTGTGAGTGCAAAGTAATCATAATTGCAGTTACAACTGAGTTACCAATAATGGTAGTCAGGTTTTTAAAATACAAGGAAACAGCCTTATGTTTGAGCTGGCCACAGTGTCCAGAAAATCACAGTGGTTTGCCTTCAATACCTCATCTTCCTCTTTGTCGCTACTATTCACGTTACAGTTTTCATTATTATTATTATTAATATTATTATTATTATTATTATTATTATTATTATTATTATTATTATTATTATTATTATTATTATTATTATTATTGTTAATAATATTATTATTATTATTCATGACAACAATATTCCACCAATAAGGAATTGAAGCCACATAAACTCTAATCTTTAGATGATAATCAAAAGTCATCTGCAAATGGGAAAACAGAACATGTGCAGTTATTTAAACTTGGCCCATTAATCTCCTATATTACTTTCCCTGCCATCTATTAATTTAGAACAGTATTAAAGTGCCAAAAAGCAGCACCTCCCTGCACACGATTTACACATGGTGTTGCTGAACAATGGAACTCTTTTGTAATTACCCAGACTTCACATGAACATTAAGACCCTGAGGACTCAAACCCTTTACGTTTAAAATGAGGATCTTAAAGAAAAAGGCTCCAGCTTCAGAGGGAGCCAGAGCCTAAATTAGATTAAAACCCTTCAAAGTAAACAAGCCTTGACAAAAGACTCTTTCAAAGAATACTGTTTCAGTCTTTAAATTGTTCAGCTGCCAAAGGTTTGATTAATCAAGAAACAGAAGCATATTGCCATCTACATCTATTCATTCACTCACAGAGCTCAGTTTAGAAGTCACCCCTCATCAGCCAGGCTAGCTTGACTCCAGTGGAATAGTGATCACGTGACCTATGTCTGGGCATACTCTTCCCACTTAGGGTGACAAATGCAAAAAGAGCAAATGATCGAGGGAATACCGAACAATGTCAAACTTTCACCCCCAGGACAGTGATCTGGGCCTAAATCCATTGTTTGCTCACTGTGCCACTTGATTCAAACTCATCAACCACCCCCAACCAACTCTGCAAAGAAACTGGAACAAAATCACCATCGACCAGATCTCCTCATCGCTCCTTCTAAACACCCCTGCCCACTCTTCTAACCCAGACCAAGCCGCCGCCAACTTCACCCTATGGTTATCCAACAGCGCCGACATCCTAGCACCACTGAAAAAACGTCAAAGCAAACCTGGCAACAAGAAAGCCTCATGGTTCAACGATGATCTTTAGAAGTCCAAGAAACTCTGCCGCTCCCTTGAGAAGGCCTGGAAAAAAGACCCAACCACCAGCATCAAGGAAGCCTTCAAAAACGCCACCCGCATACACCACCAACTAATCCGAAAGGCCAAGAAAACAGCATTCAATGATCGACTAGACAACAACGCCCACAACAGCAAGGAACTTTTCAACATCGTCAAGGAATTTACCAATCCCTCGGCCAACTCCAACGACATCACCCCCTCTCAAGCCCTCAGCGTCTCCCTGGCTTTATTCTTCCACAACAAAATTGCAGACATCCACAACAGCTTCGACAACCAACCCGGAGACCAACCCACCCAACCATATGCTGAACATTCTCCCCCCTTGAACACCCTTAACGACTGGAACCCAATCTCCACTGAGGACACCATCCGCCTGATGAACTCCATCCACTCAGGATCCCCCACAGACCCATGCCCTCACCACATCTTCAACAAAGCAGACTCCGTCATAGCACCGCACCTCCGAGACGTCATCAACTGCTCCTTCAACTCCGCCACCTTCCCGGAAAGCTGGAAACACGCTGAACTCACCGCCCTTCTGAAAAAACCCACAGCGGACCCCACCGAACTCAAAAATTACCGCCCCATCTCGCTCCTTCCTTTCCCGGCCAAAGTCATCGAGAAAGCTGTCAACAACCAGCTTGCCGCCTTCCTCGAAGCCAACAAATCCCTCGACTCCTCACAGTCTGGCTTCTGAGCAAAACACAGCACTGAGACCGCCCTCATCGCAGCAACAGACGACATTCGAACTCTACTGGACAATGGAGACACAGTCGCCCTCATCCTCCTCGACCTCTCTGCAGCCTTCGACACAGTCTGCCACAGCACCCTTTTACAACACCTCAAAAACATCGGAATACAAGGAAAAGCACTTGAATGGATCACCTCGTTCCTCACCGGAAGAACCCAGAGAGTCCGCCTCCCACCTTTCAAGTCAGAGGCCACCGAAGTCATCTGTGGCGTACCACAAGGATCCTCACTCAGTCCCACCCTCTTCAACGTATACATGAGCCCCCTCGCGGCCATCGCCCGCCAACACAACCTCAACATCATCTCTTACGCGGATGACACTCAACTGATCCTTTCTCTCACCAATGACCCCAGCACCGCCAAAACTAACCTACACGAAGGAATGAAAGAAGTTGCCGAATGGATGAAACACATCCGTCTGAAACTGAACTCAGATAAAACAGAAGTCCTCATCTTAGGTACATCCCCCTCTGCATGGGACGACTCTTGGTGGCCGGAAGCCCTTGGAAAAGCACCCATCCCGACAGACCATGCACGGAACCTAGGCGTTATCCTGGATTCTTCACTTTCAATGAACAGACAAGTCAGCGCCGTCTCCTCATCCTGCTTCAACATTCTTCGCATGCTCAAAAAACATTTCGCTGGATCCCCACCGAAACCAGAAAAACAGTCACCCATGCTCTGGTCACGAGCCGACTGGACTACGGAAACACCCTCTACGCAGGTACTACCGCTAAACTCCAGAAAAAACTCCAACGAATCCAAAACGCCTCAGCCAGGATCATATTAGACATCCCGCGTAACGAACACATCTCTGGTCACCTGAAAAACCTCCACTGGCTACCCGTCAATAAGAGGATCACTTTCCGACTTCTGACCCACGCACACAAGGCACTCTACGAAATCGGACCGGAATGCCTCAACTCACGACTGTCCTTCTACACCCCCCCGCCAACTACGATCCTCCAGCCAAGCCCTCGCCAATGTACCTCGCATCAACAAGACCACCATGGGAGGTCGATCCTTCTCATACCTGGCGGCTAAAACATGGAACTCACTTCCCACTTACCTTCGCCTTACCCAGAACCACCTAGCATTCAGAAAGCAACTTAAAACGTGGATATTTGACAAGTAATCCTCCTCCCCTCCCTAAGCGCCTTGAGACCCTCTGGGTATGTAGTGCGCTATATAAATTTTATGACTTGACTTGACTTGACTGATGAGGGGTGATATCCTGACACCAGTCGTGTAGTGTGGTTTATGGGCCTCTTTCTGCGTGCTTGTTAAGTTAGCAGTTTAAATGCCATTTTCCTTTTTGCTGCTTTTTGCACACGACACTGCTTAGCTGTGTTTGCTGAGTTAGCTTTCACAAAGTCTATACATGAGAAAGGGTTTGTTTTTCGACATCTCTAGACATACATCGTGTCCCCAGTCTGTACAGTGAGTGCTGAGCCGCCAAGGTTATCATAAGGCTTTATTCGATTAAACATATCTTAAAAGCATCACATTAAAAGTACATTGTGCCTTAGGAAAAAGAAATTTGATACACAATTTACATCAGAATTAAAATTAAGGGTAAAAAGAAGAAAAGGAACACAAGGATTGAAAGGTAAAATCACAATTTACAGATTAAGATCACAATGTATACATTTACTTTAAGATCTCAAATTAAACATTTTCTTTAAGCCTTTTTGATCTAATTGACCAAGCCTATGATAAAAATTTTGAGAGACCACATGCATACAGTGACCGAGTGTCAGACATAAGGATACGCAATGCCTCAATATGATGCCTTGTATCCAATAATCTGCATAATGGTTTAAGCCAGCATTTCCTCGGTGACGCATATGCCGGACATGCAAACAGAATATGTGCAATGGATTCTGTTCTAGACCTACAGATGGGGCAGAATGGTGTTGATTGGAATGGGGCTTTCCAGCAGGCGGTTAGTTCATGCACTGGAAGCACCCCAACCCTAAATCTAAAATATAAAGCCCTATCAGCAGGTTTCTGAACTATGTCAAGATAGGGTTCCCGAAATGCCACATCCTCAAACCTTAGGGAGTCTTCCGTTAATCTAGCAAGCTTTGGGTTAGTATTATTTCTAGTTGCGACCCAACTCCAATAAAGGTTCTTCAGAATTGCTATAGGGGGGAAGACCTACTTACCCAGGCTTCGTTAATGCCCAGTTCACCAAGTAAGTATTTTACATCTTTGAGCCATTTTATTTTGTGCCATTCCGTCATCGACATTACTTCTGCGAGCCCCTCTGCATACTTTGCTAATTCTGGCACTTGCCACAGCCGAACCCATAGCAGTAGCGGCCAGACTTTTGCCAGACCTTTGATCGAGTGGCATCCCAGATCGAGTAGCAAGGGTACCGATGGAGTGCTCTGCGGGAGTGACATTAGATTCCTTAGTAATTTATTTTCTGACCTTGCCAACTGTTCCATATTGCAAGTACTCCACAGCTCCGCCCCATAGAGGGCCGAGCTGACTCCCCTCGCCTTATTATTATCAATGACTGGGGCAATGGGTCTGGTTGAGGAGAGCGCTGTTCTTTAAGGAGCATCCCACTACCCTTTTGTGGCATAATAGCATTTTGCAAAGATGAGGGTTCCACTGCATGGTGTCTGAAATGTGTATACCTAATAATTCAAATGCAGTGACCCTTTCCAAGGATACATGGTTTAAGACTGGGGGTCGCCCAAGTTTTTTCGGGGGGTTCAACACCAGATATTTTGTCTTGTCTGTATTTATTACAAGCCCTCTTCAGATACAAAAGGACTGAAAATTATCTAGGAGACTCTGGAGGCCCATAGGGGACTTAGATATTAAAAGCGTATCATCAGCGAATAAGAGGGTTGGAATTTGCTCGGTCCGCCAGGGATGGTGCATCAGATGGATTTTGCAGCAAGTGCTCAACCACACCATTCACATAAAGTGAAAAAAGGGTGGGAGCAAGAACACATCCCTGGCAGATGCCTCTCTCCACTGGAATTCTGTTAGTCTTCTGTCCTTGGGTGCCCCACCTCACTTGCGCAAAATTTCCTTCGTGGAGCCTCACTAGGATTGACAAAATGTTAGAAGGAATCCCCATATCGGACAGCACTCCCCATAGGGATTCCAGAGGCACCAGGTCAAAGGCAGTCTTTAGATCGATAAACGCGATGTAAAGACTGCCTTTGCCTATTACAACCACTTTCCAGTAAATTAATAGTAGTCTAAATGCATGCTCTATTGTCCCAGTACCAGCCCTAAATCCCGCTTGATAATCTGAAAGAATCTTATTTTCATCAGCCCATTGTAGGATTCTCTCTAGTACCACCTTCCTGACAACCTTCTGGGTGGAGTCTATTAAGCTTATAGGGTGATAGTTGGAGGGGCCGTCCTTGTGCCCCTTTTTAAAAATTGGGACAACCTCAGCCCCCTTCCACGATTCAGGGATTGTGGCGCCATTATCAATGGCGATGAGAAAAGTATGGATAAGTTTCCCCCATTTGGGCAGATCAAAACGAAGCAGGTCCCCTGGGATACCATCTCCACCAGCTGCCTTTTGTGGCACACTGCGACTAATCGCATTTTCCACTTCCTTAACTGTAAAGGGATATCTATCTGGTTCTCCCAGAAGTATTTGAGAACTGCGGGGAGTGAACTCATCAACAGCTCCCTGCGGGCATGTATACAGTTTCGAAATGTGATCAAACCACATTTGGCCAGTAATATTAAACGTGATGAGGTCACTACCAGGACTATTCTTGCCTCTTATGGTATTCCAGAATCGACCCGCATCCCTCCCATCGCTGGCCTCCTTGAGTGTTTGCCAATACTGATCCTCCCACTCCTTTTTGGCTACTATTACCACCAACTCATACTCTTTCCTAGCCTGCAGGATCAAAGCTTGTGACTTGGACTTGACTGCCTTGATTAGTGCAGATTTCTTATTTCGGCATTTAGATGTATACCACCCCTGTTTTACCCCTAAGCCTCTGAGGCTCTCTCTGAGCCCCACCTCCAGTTTGGACCAAGAATAAGTTGCCCACCGCTTTGATTGTGTCCTGAAATGCTGCCGTCACACTTGAGAGATCACAACAGTCTAAAACGGCCGTGTCCAACTTACTCTGTGTGGCTGTCAAAAGGGCCCCTATAGACTGGACTTTCCCCTCGTCCTGGGCGACGTTGCACCACTTCAGGCGCGTACCACAGTTCGATGGGCAAACTTTTGAGGTTAACATTATTTTGCTTGGTACAACTGTCCCATTTTTGCTTGGCCATAGGTGATGCAAACTCAAAGAAAGCAGGTTGTGGTCACTATCTATGATTGGTAAAATGTCCATGTCCTGCATAAAGTGCCAAAGCTTAAAATCAAGGAGAATATAATCAATCCTTGACGAATGATTAACCCTGTTGTATGTATGGGCCCCGGACAGATCTGAAGCAGTTCTGCCGTTCGCTGCTCTTAGGCCGAATTTCAAAGCTAGTGCATTCAGCTGGATGGCCCGTTGCAACCATCGTTTTATTGGTTGAATTGTAAGTGTAGGTATACCCCTCCTAGCATTGTCCTCGGAAAGATCTAAGATATTCTCTGCCGCGAGGGGCTCAAACGTACAATTAAGGTCCCCCGCAACCAAAACGTGCATACCATCACGACATTCTCTAAATTTGTTTTCCAGCAGTATAACTGTGGAGGATAAAGAGCCACCTTTGGTGCCCCTACCATACATGTTAAATATTTCTAAAGTTCTCCCTCTGTGAGGCCCTCTCAATGAAATCCTTGGAATATCTGGTGAATTACATTGCTTTTGTGAGATGCTACATTCCAGGGAAATACTATCCCATATTAAGAGCCCACCTGAAGGGCGACCTCTCCCAGATATTGGGGATACTGCTGGCAAAAACTAAGTAGTATAGCCGACCTTGTGGTTGGACTCCAAACTCCAGGTCTCCTGGAAAATGCAAATCATATATGACTCAACCAGGGTATTCCAATCTGGAAGATCTAATTTCTTGGAAATACCTGCTATATTCCAACTAATATTCTTTAGGGTAGTATCAGCCACAGCTAACTCCTAGGATGCATATGGTGGTGCGGTGGGTAGATATATTTGCTCACCTGCAGTCTCAATTGTCGAATGCGGCCGAGTGAGAACATGCAGAATAAGGGTATCACAGAAGACAACAGATTGATCTACTAAGGTGAAGCTGGTATCATTGGAACCATCTTGGATAGCCTGGTCACCAATCATTCCAATCCCAGGCTTGGGCTTGTTGGTTAATCCCTCCACCTCAGAACTCCAATAGTTGTTATCTGCAATTGGAAGTTCAAACACTGGCCTGTTCCCCGAATTAGCTACATAACAGAGAGGAGGATTAACAAGGGTAAGGGAGATCCCATGTGGTTGGACAGGGGCCCTGGACCTGTTGGGCCTATTATCATCAGCGGTATAGGGTGGGGAATTAAAAAAATAAATAATCATCTTGTCAATACCCACCATCTATCCTGTAACAATCTAGGCCTCTATCAAAAGCAGGGTATGGATTGATATAGCAATTGTTGTTGAAGGAATCGCCTAACGACCCCCCCGGAATTGATTTCGACTACTCTGCCTATGTTGCAAGTAGGCAGGCTGCAAGTGGAAGTGTCCCAAATCATATATTCCGATTCCGCTACCATTGTGCCCATTCTGTTGATTACAAATGAACCTTGCAACCCAAGCATCCCTAAAATTTACCAGGATGCAATCACCAGGAATGTCCTTAGTCCTGTTACCTATCCAATTAACCCTTCTTACAAAAAGAACCTGGCCATCAAGTTGGCTCGGAAGAGGTCTATTGTTGTTAAGCCAATATGTAGTTTTGTTTTTAAGTTCATGGTAGGATTCCAGTTTATCCGGCTTAAGCCGTGGGACTCCAGCTAGCACAACTACACAAGGCAAACATTCAGGAGGCAAGTTAATATCAGTGGAATGGGTGTCACTAGTTGCTACTGTGTGGACTTTTGGGGTGATGCAAGTTGATCACTACCCTGCCTCGCTACTTTACTATGGCTGTGATCACCTTCTTGACTCTGTGCATGTGCACTTTCAGCGACTCCTTTAGCCCCTTTGGCCAATAATTGGTTTGTAGGTTTTCTAACTTGCTGAGTTGTGGTGGCTATCACTGAAGGATTAGTTCTACTCAAGGGCCCAGAGATTTCTTTTGAGATTTCAGATGCAGTCTTGCCTGTGTGTGTGGGAACTACCAGTAGGTTTTGCTTCTGTTCTGATGCATCCTGCTTATTTTTAGAATGCAATTTAATTAGGGCATTTAGGGAAACAAAGTTGTCAAGTGTGCCTTGTTCAACGCGGTCCAAACTTTCTGACAGTACTTTTACCCTCTCGAGAACCGGGAGTATAAGTGACTTCACTATATGCTCAATATGAGCGATAAGGGGAATATCATTTGCAGAGCCTAAAGAGGAAACTGGCTTCGGGCAAATAGTTGGCAACTGGGGAGGATTAGCAAGAGTTGATTCACTGCTTACTGGAGTATGAGTGGATTACTCTGTTCTCCCTGAACCCAATACTTTTCCATGGGCGCTATGTGTTTTTCATTTCAACTTCTTTGCGGTTTTAAGACATCCCCCCTCACCCCGCTACCAACTCTTTTTCCTTTAGTGGATACTATTCTCGTACTCGCCATCTTTGGGTGCACTAAAATTTAGTTTAGCAAACCGTCCATCATCTTCTTGCGTTTGCTACTTTTAGAAAGTTGACATTTACTTGCCTTAGACATTTAGTGCCTGCAGCCCGTCTATGGATCACATGACTGGGTGTAGTTAGCAGCTGGTCTTTGTGTATTCTTTTTAGACAGCCGCGCAGACTAGAGAGCTTAGTTGTGCCTGGATGGGCCATCACTGGCATTATGGGACAGCGGAGATGGGCACAGCCATGCTTACACCTGGATTGCTGTGCCCTGCCTTCACACCAATGATTGCATACCCCCTGTAGTTGGCCTGGTGTCAGAGGAGGCAGGAAACCTAAGCACTTCAAAGGGAATCCTCTAGAAGTTTTTCCCATTTCAAAGAACGCACCTGGAATAAATATTGGTCATCAGTGTCATGATCATTGACACATTTACACCATTGCCCTGTTATATACTAGAATAGGACAGAAAGGAGCCTCATGTAAAATATAGTGTCACAGAAACAAATAGGCAAAAATGGCAAAATGATGTTAAGCAGGTTCAATGAGGAGGCATTACAGCAAATAACACGCGTGCACGCCTGCCTACAGGTTGTGGCACAGAGCAGGATTCAAAATAATAATATAAGTTTCAAACTTTAACTTGCTTTCATTCAGTTAAATAAACAAATGCAGAGTTTGAATCATCAGCTTGGTGTCTGCAGAGCTCTGTGAAAGCTAAACTGATGAATCATTTTCCAAGGCAACACAATATGTAATTTGTCACTTCTGCCACTTCCGGATATATGAGCCGCTCACAGACAAACATTTCTTTTTTCCCAAACACTCACAAGTTGCCATAGATCACAATGTATTTGCTCTTCAAGGTTAACTATTTCATTTTTTTTAATTGTTTTTCTGATCGTAGGAGATAATTATATTTATAGAAATCTAGAGAAATGCAAGAAAGCATACAGATATCTTTCTTTACACTGAGCTAAACTAGTTCCGAGGCCTCACAGATTGTTTCTTTATTGGATTCCTTCTTTTTATAAAGATTAACTCTTTGTTGCCATAGAAAGTTTATTTTATTTCTTCTGCCACTCTTGTTGTGGTAGGTTAGTGTTTGTTTTAACAAGCTATACATTATTTTCTAAACTGAAAGTGGCATTGATTTGCACAGACTTAACATTTGTTATTTACTTTTTAGGGGCATCATTTAATAGACATCAGACGTTAAAGAAACCCATTCTGACTAGATCAAATATAATGGCAGGTATTCAAATAGGGTTTCATTGCTATAAACTTTTCTTTGAGTATTTAATCTGATTCCATTTAGAAAGCTTATAATATTTTGTGTGTATATGTTACAGCTTCCAAGGTGGAAGTCAGTGAAGTGAAGTATGAACCACAATTAAGGGTGGGCGTAAAATCCGTTTTGCGGGCGAATTTGCGGATTTTCCGCGATTTCGCGATCCGCGAATCTCGCGTAATCGCGGTAAAATCCGCGAATCAGTGGGGACGAATTTTTAGCAAAGCAAGGGTTACAGCAGCAGGTGCAAAAGTTGAACCTAATTTCTTTGTAACCTTTTACAAAAGGGTTACAAACAAATTAAATTCAACTTGGACACCTGCTGCTAATTGCTTCCTGGTGCCTCGTTGCCTACTTGCAACTATTTTCTGACCCTGCTCTGACCCTTGAAGCAGGGTCAGAGAATAGTTACAAGTAGGCAACGAGGCACCTGTCCAAGGAATTAAACCTCATCAGGAAGCACTTACAGATATAAACAAGCATTTGCAATGCAATGGTCTCGGCATCATTAAAGGTAGAGCTATTGGCATTGCTCATGACATTTCTTTTTTTTTCTTTAAATCAAAAATAAATGGCCATTGTCATTAACATTGCCAATACACAGCACTCTGCACTCAACAGCACACAATGCTCTGCACACTTGCTCTGCACTCACTGCTCTGCACACTCACTCTGCACACTCACCGCTCTGCACTCACTGCTCTGCACACTCACTCTGCACACTCGCCACTCTGCACACTCGCCACTCTGCACACTCGCCACTCTGCACACTCGCCACTCTGCACACGCCACTCTGCACTCGCCACTCTGCACTCGCCACTCTGCACTCGCCACTCTGCACTCGCCACTCTGCACTCACCACTCTGCACTCACCACTCTGCACTCACCACTCTGCACTCACCACTCTGCACTCACCACTCTGCACTCACCACTCTGCACTCACCACTCTGCACTCACCACTCTGCACTCACCACTCTGCACTCACAACTCTGCACTCACCACTCTGCACTCACCACTCTGCACTCACCACTCTGCACTCCCCACTCTGCACTCTGCACTCACCACTCACCACTCTGCACTCACCACTCTGCACTCACCACTCTGCACTCACCACTCTGCACTCTGCACTCACCACTCTGCACTCACCACTCTGCACTCTGCACTCACCACTCACCACTCTGCACTCACCACTCTGCACTCACCACTCTGCACTCACCACTCTGCACTCACCACTCTGCACTCACCACTCTGCACTCACCACTCACCACTCTGCACTCACCACTCTGCACTCACCACTCACCACTCTGCACTCACCACTCTGCACTCACCACTCTGCACTCACCACTCTGCACTCACCACTCTGCACTCTGCACTCTGCACTCACCACTCTGCACTCTTTTCACCACTCTGCACTCTGCACTCACCACTCTGCACTCACCACTCTGCACTCTGCACTCACCACTCTGCACTCTGCACTCACCACTCACCACTCACCACTCTGCACTCACCACTCTGCACTCACCACTCACCACTCTGCACTCACCACTCTGCACTCTGCACTCACCACTCTGCACTCACCACTCTGCACTCACCACTCTGCACTCACCACTCTGCACTCTGCACTCACCACTCTGCACTCACCACTCTGCACTCACCACTCTGCACTCACCACTCACCACTCTGCACTCACCACTCTGCACTCACCACTCACCACTCTGCACTCTGCACTCACCACTCTGCACTCACCACTCTGCACTCACCACTCACCACCACCAAGCATTGACAAACCCAATACCTTATGTAGACGAGACCTATTGGCTTTTCCAATGCTTGTTTTTAACTCTGTGGTCGCGTCCTTCTGAATATGTTAAAATATAAACGTTCACATTCTATCGCACGTTGGCTTGAGGGCTGTTGGAATTCACTGTATGCTTTAATCCAAAATGTTGATGCGGGTTAAGCATTGACAAACCCAATACCTTATGTAGACGAGACCTATTGGCTTTTCCAATGCTTGTTTTTAACTCTGTGGTCGCGTCCTTCTGAATATGTTAAAATATAAACGTTCACATTCTATCGCACGTTGGCTTGAGGGCTGTTGGAATTCACTGTATGCTTTAATCCAAAATGTTGATGCGGGTTCAACGAGAGAGAGACAGAATTTGGCAGTACGGCAAGCGATTTTCTTGCATGAGTTCAATCAATGGGTGATGTAAACAAAGCGTCTTTCATCATTGAACTCGCGGCCGCCCCGGAAGTCAGGCACGGTCGCCTGTGACGGGGGCGGGGCCACGTTCACACCGGAAGAGGAGGCAGGCGGAGTCGTAGCGTCTCGCGGCCCTGGGCTCCTGTGAGCGGTGTAGAGCCCCGGGGCCGCGCCAGCAGGAGGTTGGGCGCCGCGTGCTGAGGTAAGGTAAGTTCTGGAGCGCGATTGGTGCACTTGTGTGTGTGTATGCTCGTGTGTGTGTGTGTGTATGTATGTGCGCGACGGTGACGGCGGGGGAGGGGGGTCTGGAGCGCGATTGGTGCACTTGTGTGTGTGTATGGTCGTGTGTGTGTGTGTATGTATGTGCGTGACGGCGGGGGAGGGGGAGGGGGGCCTCGGTGCACTTGTGTGTGTGCGCGCGCGTGAGTATGAGTCAGGGGTGGTGTCTCTGTATGTATGTATGTGCGTGCGTGCATGGGCGCATGTGTGTGTGTATGCGCATGCGTGTGTTGTGCTTGCGCCTCCCAGGAGACAGCGCCTGGCCACAGCGCGCGTTCCAGTTACAAAAGGATGCGTGACCTGGACTGTCTCCTGGGACTGCTACTCGCTGACATAAGATCTCGGCGGAGACGCGCTTACGCGCGTCTTTTAGCCGAGACCTAAAAACAGGAAGGAGGGAGAGGATGGCAAATACACCCATTTTGAGTTGTCAGGAGGGGCTAAACTAAAAGAGACCTTTACAGCACAATTTTCATATGCATTTTGCTAAAAATAAAAAGCTGTATGTTCTGTAGGGGCAACTCAGGAATCTGGCCCTTCAGAGATCCGGCCTCTCTTTCTTTCTCTCGTTCTGTCTCTCCCTCTCTCTTTCTATCTATCTATCTATCTATCTATCTATCTATCTATCTATCTATCTATCTATCTATCTATCTATCTATCTATCTATCTCTCTCTCCCTCTCCCATAAATGACTGCATGGGTAACTTCGCTATGCAAGCGGCTCGCGAAGACGCAAAAAGCCCCGCGAACACGCAAAAAACCCCGCGAACACGCAAAAAAACCTGCGAACACGCAAAAAAACAAAATTCGCCCATGCTTAGCCACAATCAGAAGCACATCAGAATCCGTTACACTGCCAGCAAGTATTTCTCCTTCCTCCTACCCCTTCCCCCTGGAGTGTCCTTTAGTTCATTGTGTATTTTGAGTGAACTGCTGGAGACTTCGGTAGGAGCATGAGGGCATTTATATTTTTTCCATGATACTCTTGCAGAGTTGAATCAGGTGAAAACTGTGACACTCAGACACTAACTCTCCAGTACACCTCTGGACCTGTGAATACTACAGAAGAAGGACTGGTGTGCTGCTTTGCTGCAATAAGGACTGCTACTCTGCTGTCCTGCTACTCTGCTGTTCTGCTACTCTGCTGCTCTGCGTCCTGCTGCCCTGCTTGCTAAGAAGGAAGATTGGACTTACACCCTTCATCCCAGGCTGAAGTGACTCCAAGGTTCAGACCACTGACCTCCTGTTTTGATCTACAGTGATATAACAAGATCCAGAGGCTTCCTGCAACTGCCCAGCTGACTAGTAACTGGACCTGTAACTGGAGCTGCCATAGCCCTGCTGTCCTCTGATGGAGTGAGTTCCTGACACCCAAGTGGTGCCCTTCAGGTTCTGGAACCTTGCTGTAGCCTCAGTAGAGCTCCTCTGACATTTTTGGTCTCTTTGCAAACAGGCCTGTTCATGCCAAGATTTTGCCACCCATGCTATCGGCCAACGTGCTGGCAAAACGGACTCTTCGTGCGGACTCTTCGTGCTACTGTGACTGATACTGACGCTGGCAGCACAAGGTCTGAACTTTGCACCACAGCATCAACAGTTCGAGGTGACTGCCAATGTGCAGCTCCAGCAAGGACCATCTGTGACATCCTCAGGAAATTGTGCTACAGCGACGACCATGTGCGATGAACAGCCTGATCTTTGCGCTATTTCGGCGACTGACCGTGGCTCTCTTCCTGCTCCTTGTGGCCCCTTCCACCACAAACGGAACTCTTTGTGCTGGACTTTGAAGGTAAATCTTTCAGTGGGACTAATCCGGTCCCTGCATCGGACCAATGCTCCATCGTGGTTGTTAGACGGACCGGGAGGGTCGGCCGAGGATAAGGGGAGAGGTCTCCGGGGAGAGCCGTCTCCAGCGATCGTACAGACAAGTAACTTCCCCCCCACAGACGGACACCACACAAGGGTAAAGTTCAACGAGACTTTATAGGCAATTCTTTAAGGTTACGATGGAATGGTACAAGGAGGTCTGGACTCAGGGGTCCCCTCGGTTCTGGTCTCTGGCTTGGGAAAAGGGTAGCGGGACAGTCTTGTTACCAAAAGATGAAACTAGCTCTCAATCCTCGAGCTCGGTGTTCTAGATGATCGGGCCGCGGCGGAGCCAGCAGGTCCCGAGATGGACGAAGGAAACGACGGTCCGCGGCGGAGCCAGCAGGTCCCGATGAAGATGGCGAATGCAAACGGTCCGCGGCCACGCCAGCAGGTCCCGACGACGATGAAGGATATGAAGGTTACGAAGGTTGCGGCAGCGCCGGCAGGCAAGACGATGGTGCACGAGACAGAGCTATGGCAGCGCCAGTAGTCCGTCAAGGATGAGTTCTTCTCTGCGTCTCTCGACTCCAAGATACAACTGCCTTCCTGCTCTGGAGCTGCCCCAGTTATAGGGCTGGTGTTCTTTGATGTCCGGACCCTCGCACTTGGAGGTCGGGAGGTCCGGGATGAGGGAGTCCAGACACCCAGCAGGTGGGTGGAGCCAGCGCCCGGGGAGGCGATGGGCGAGCGGCACTTGGCGGGGGAGAGCCATCGACACCTCTTTCTCCCATTGACTTGCCAAGTAGCCCGCTCACCTCCTGGGCGGATGGTGGTGCCGGGATGTCTGAGGCCTGGCCAGGCCCAGGTTTGAGGTCGATCGGGGGCCAGACGGCCTCGTGGTGGAGTGTCCAAGATGGCGCCCAGGATGGGCACGCAGGCCTGCAGTGGATCGGGCCCACGAGGTCGATATGTTCGAGGGCAGGGGTCCCTGAGGGGACGGAGGACGTGTAATGGTGGTGTGTGGTACCTGCGGGACCGGGCTCGGGCCTGGTCGGGCCGGGGGAGAGCGGCCCTTCATGTGGCCTGTCCAACATGCGTCCCCCCCAGCTGAAGGCGGGGAGAGTTACCCATCCTCTTGGGGACTCTCCTCGTCGAGGCGGAAGAACCGGGACAGGCCATCCGCGTTGGCGTGATCTGGCCCAGGCCGGTGTTCAACCGTGAAGTCCATCCCTTGAAGGGAGATGGACCAACGTAGTAACTTCGGGTTTTCCCCCCGCATCTGCATCAGCCACTGCAGGGGTCGGTGGTCGGTCTGCACCCGAAAGTGTGTGCCAAAGAGGTAGGGCCGGAGCTTCTTGAGGGCCCACACCACAGCGAAGGCCTCCCTCTCTATGGTGCTCCAGCGTTGTTCCCGTGGTAGGAGTCGCCTGCTGATGAAGGCCACTGGTTGATCAAGGCCTTCGGTGTTCACTTGAGACAGGACTGCCCCAATGCCATGGTCGGAGGCATCCGTCTGGACAACGAACTCCCGG
Source organism: Lissotriton vulgaris (assembly GCF_964263255.1). NCBI lineage: Eukaryota > Metazoa > Chordata > Amphibia > Caudata > Salamandridae > Lissotriton > Lissotriton vulgaris. The sequence continues at coordinate 286,461,753 of NC_141695.1, read as the reverse complement.
CTGTAGTCGGGGGCCTGGAGCACAGGGGCGGAACACATGGCGGCTTTCAATTGCTCGAACGCTGTTTGACACTCTGGGGTCCAGTTGACTTTCTCGGGTTGATTTTTTGACGTGAGTTCTGTGAGGGGCCCCACTATAGTACCATAGTCTTTCACGAACCTTTGGTAATAGCCCGTGAGGCCCAGGAAGGCTCGTACCTCGATCTGGGTGATGGGGGGCTGCCAGGACTGGATGGCGGCAATTTTGAGCTGCAGAGGGGCCACCAGGCCGCTTCCCACCTGGTGCCCGAGGTAGGTTACAGACCCTTGACCAATTTGACATTTGCTGGCCTTGATCGTGAGGCCAGCTCGCTGAAGGGCTTGTAGCACTGCTCGGAGATGGTGGAGATGCTCGGACCAATGGTGGCTGTATACAGCGATGTCGTCGAGGTAGGCGGCGCTGAACCCTTCGAGCCCCGCCAGGACCTGATTGACGAGCCGCTGAAATGTTGCGGGGGCATTCTTCATGCCGAAGGGCATGACTTTGAAATGGTAATGGCCATCGGGGGTGGAAAAGGCAGAACGTTCTTGGGCCCGGGGTGTGAGGCCGATTTGCCAGTAGCCCGCTGTCAGGTCGAAAATACTGAGGTAGCGGGCAGCTCCCATGCGGTCGCTTAGTTCATCTGCCCGGGGGATGGGATGTGCGTCTGTTCTGGTGACCGCATTCAAGCCCCGGTAGTCGACGCAGAACCGGAGTTCCGGCGTGGTGCCAGGGGCGGCCGCTTTGGGGACCAGTACTACAGGACTGGCCCAGGGGCTGTCTGAGGGCTCGATGACCCCGAGCGTGAGCATCTTTGCTACCTCTTCCTGGATGCAGGCCCGTACCCGATCTGGCACGCGGTAGGCCCGGTGGCGGATAGGGGGGCTGTCCCCCGTGTCCACATCGTGCACACACCAGGAAGTGACACCTGGGGCGAGGGAGAACAGGCTGGCGAACTGTGACAGGAGGACTCGACACTCCTGGTGTTGCTCTCGGGTGAGGGCCTCCGAGAGTCGGACCCCATCCACGGAGCCGTCTTTCTCCTGAGCCCGTAGGAGGTCAGGGAGGGGCTCGGAGTCCTCTTCAGCCCCATTGTCTGTGGCCATCAGGAGGCTGAGTTCTGAACGCACAAAGTGGGGTTTCAGTCTGTTAGCGTGGAGGACCCGGAGGGGGTTCCGGGGAGATTCCATGTCGATGAGATAGGTGGCAGGACCCTTGCGCTCGACTACTTTGAAGGGCCCTGTCCACTTGTCTTGCAGGGCGCAGGGTTCGGTGGGGGACATCACCCATACCTGTTGCCCAGGTTCAAATTCGATGGAGGAGGCATTCCGGTCATACCACTTTTTCATGTCCTCTTGACTGGCCTCTAGGTTGGCTTTTGCCAGCTCTCTGAACCGCCGGGTCTGGTTGCGGAGGGTTAGGAGGTATCGGAAAACATCTGGTGGGTTCTTTAGAGGGGGCATCTCCCAGCCTTCCTTGACTAGGCTGAGCGGCCCCCGCACTGGGTGTCCATATAGTAGTTCAAACGGGCTGAAGCCCAGGGACTTCTGGGGAACCTCTCGATAGGCGAAGAGGAGGCACGGCAGCAGCACGTCCCACTGGCGACGGAGGGGCTCTTCCAACCCCCCGATCATCCCTTTGAGGGTGCGGTTGAACCGCTCAACGAGTCCGTTTCCTTGAGGGTGATAGGGGGTCGTGAATCGGTAGGTAACCCCGCACTGTTGCCAGAGGGACTTCATATATTTAGAAATAAAGTTCGTGCCTCTGTCGCTGACGACTTCTCGGGGGAAGCCCACACGGGAGAAGATCCCCAACAGAGCCCGGCCGACTACCGGGGCTGTCATGGTTCGCAGGGGAACAGCCTCGGGGTAGCGGGTGGCGTGGTCCACTAGCACCAGGATGAATCGATGGCCTTGTTTGGTGCGCGGGTCCAGGGGTCCCACGATGTCTATCCCGACCCTCTCGAACGGGGTGGTGACCACGGGAAAAGGTTGCAGGGGGGCTTTTAGTTTGCGGCCGCTCTTTCCACTGGCTTGGCACGTGGGGCAAGATCGGCAATGCTGGTGTACATCGTTCCTCATTTTGGGCCAGAAGAAGTGGGTCACCAGACGACTATAGGTTTTATCTTGACCCAGGTGTCCCGCCAGGGGGACATCGTGGGCCAGGTTTAGCAGAAAGTCTCTAAAACGGAGGGGCACCACCAGTACTCGGCTAGCCCCCAGCTCCGCGATTCTTTGCTCACTGTACAGCAGTTCATTGTCCCAGTAGACCCAGTGCGTTCCGGAGGTATCCCCTGCACTTTGGGCGAGCGCTTGTTGGCGGAGTCCCTCGAGGGAGGACAGGTCTTCTGTTCTTGACGAAATTGTTCTTGCGTGGGCCCCCCCTCTTGAGGCCACTGGTCGATGTTAGCGAGGTCTGGAGGTTGAGCTGGTTCTGGGGGGACGTCACGGTCGGTGGTTTCGGCTGGGGCGACCGGAGGCGGTGGCGCCGGCCATTCGGGTTCCTCTGGCCGGGGGTTGGCACGGGCGGCCATGGACCGGGTGGTGACGCACGCCCAGTCCGGGACGCCTAACATCCCCAGGTGTTCTCTTCGTTCTACGGCTGCCCACGGAGAGCTTTCAAGGTCATTCCCCAGGAGGCAGTCTACGGGGGCATCATCTCGGACCGTTACCTTTAACATGCCGGAGACCCCTCCCCATTCGAAGGGGACGCAGGCCATCCGACACAGACTTTCCGAGTTATCGGCTGAACGTACAGGGCAGAGAATGTTCGGTAGATATTGTTCTGGGGTCACCAGGTGACAGCGGACGGCTGTTACACTGGCCCCAGTGTCACGAAGGGCTTCGGCCCGGCGTCCATTGATGCTCACCCATTGGCTGTATTTCTGGGTGTTAGCGGGTAGGGGGACCCGCGGAACCATGTCTCTCCCCCCTAAGCAGGCTAGAGCCATGGCGGCTGGCTCCCATTCTTGGTGTTCCTGTTCATATTCCTCCTGTTCCTCTGAGATCTGTTCCTCCCCCAGAGCAGCAGCGGCTACTTGGCGGGGTCTTGGGCTCTGGTACTGGGGGCAGTTTGGGTCGTTTGCATAGTGTCCGACTCGTTGGCATCGATGGCACGTAACATTGGCTCGATATCCCGGTCGCGCCGGGGTGCTGCCCCGGTTGGCCGGGGGGGTGGTGCTGGTAGCGTGGGCGACCGGAACGTTGTCTCTTCCGCGTCCTTGGCCTCCTCCTCCTCCTCGGGGACGGTGTTGACCACTGTTGTTCCGGTTTTGTTCGTAGGACCCATTTCGGCCCACTCTGGTGATTTCCCACCGGTCAGCTTCGGCTGCGAGCTGCCGGGGATCCGTTAACTTGCTGTCGAGGAGGTGCTGGCGGAGTTCAATGAAGCAATTGTTCGACAGGTGCTCCCAGACCATAAGATTGAACAGTTGTTCGTAGGTTGTGACCTTGCTTCCTTTGATCCAGCCTTCGAAGGCTCGGCTAAAGTAGTTTACATAGTCCACCCAAGTTGTACCCGGGATACGGGTGCAGTCTCGGAACCTCTGACGGTACATCTCGGGTGTGAGGCCATAGCGGGTGAGGAGTGCAGCTTTCATATGGTCATAGGAGGTCATCTGGTGGTCCGGGAGTTGCAGCAGGGCGTCGCGGCCCTCATTGAGGAATCTCCCCCATAGACCGGCTCCCCAATCGCTTCTATCGATCCGGTGTGCAGTCATAGCGATTTCATAGGCCTTAAACCATTGCTGGATGTCGTCCTCTCGGAAGTACTCTCGAACGACATCCTTGGGGATGTGTACCTTTTTCTCTGTTGCCCCTGGGGTGTGGGGTTGCTCGGACACCCCTACTTCTTTATTCTGCTTGCGTAGGTCGATCTCAGCTAGTTTCTGCTCATGCTCATATGCCAGTTTCTTTTCCTCGAGCTCCCTTTGTCTCTGTTTCTCCTCTCTTTCTTCTCAGAGACGCAGGTGCTCTAAGTTGATTTTTTGTTCGGCCAATTTAAGTTCAATGTCCATCTTGAGCCGGGCCATTTCCAGCTCGTGTAGTCGGGTTTTCTCTCGTTCCTGGATCTCGTCTTGCGAGAGACCCGTTCTTCGCTCCTCAGGGGCTGTGGTGGTTTTTGCTGCGATGCTTTGATCCGAGGTTCCGGCAGCCCCGGTTTCTGCCCAAGATTCTAGGGCCTGCTTAAAATCGTCTTTGGTACTTAGTCCGGTGGTAGCGATACCTAGTTCGATGCAGAACTGCTTTAGTTCACGATGGCTGTACTCGTCCAATTTCTCCATCTGGAATTTCTCCGTTGATCCGCTTTCTTTAGTTGACATCGTGATTCGCCGTGGGGTGAGCTACTCTCTGTACGGTTATGCGGTGATTCGGATCGCGCCGCTGGCCACCAATGTTAGACGGACCGGGAGGGTCGGCCGAGGATAAGGGGAGAGGTCTCCGGGGAGAGCCGTCTCCAGCGATCGTACAGACAAGTAACTTCCCCCCCACAGACGGACACCACACAAGGGTAAAGTTCAACGAGACTTTATAGGCAATTCTTTAAGGTTACGATGGAATGGTACAAGGAGGTCTGGACTCAGGGGTCCCCTCGGTTCTGGTCTCTGGCTTGGGAAAAGGGTAGCGGGACAGTCTTGTTACCAAAAGATGAAACTAGCTCTCAATCCTCGAGCTCGGTGTTCTAGATGATCGGGCCGCGGAGCCAGCAGGTCCCGAGATGGACGAAGGAAACGACGGTCCGCGGCGGAGCCAGCAGGTCCCGATGAAGATGGCGAATGCAAACGGTCCGCGGCCACGCCAGCAGGTCCCGACGACGATGAAGGATATGAAGGTTACGAAGGTTGCGGCAGCGCCGGCAGGCAAGACGATGGTGCACGAGACAGAGCTATGGCAGCGCCAGTAGTCCGTCAAGGATGAGTTCTTCTCTGCGTCTCTCGACTCCAAGATACAACTGCCTTCCTGCTCTGGAGCTGCCCCAGTTATAGGGCTGGTGTTCTTTGATGTCCGGACCCTCGCACTTGGAGGTCGGGAGGTCCGGGATGAGGGAGTCCAGACACCCAGCAGGTGGGTGGAGCCAGCGCCCGGGGAGGCGATGGGCGAGCGGCACTTGGCGGGGGAGAGCCATCGACACCTCTTTCTCCCATTGACTTGCCAAGTAGCCCGCTCACCTCCTGGGCGGATGGTGGTGCCGGGATGTCTGAGGCCTGGCCAGGCCCAGGGTTGAGGTCGATCGGGGGCCAGGCGGCCTCGTGGTGGAGTGTCCAAGATGGCGCCCAGGATGGGCGCGCAGGCCTGCAGTGGATCGGGCCCACGAGGTCGATATGTTCGAGGGCAGGGGTCCCTGAGGGGACAGAGGACGTGTAATGGTGGTGTGTGGTACCTGCGGGACCGGGCTCGGGCCTGGTCGGGCCGGGGGAGAGCGGCCCTTCATGTGGCCTGTCCAACAGTGGTCATCCTGAACTTGTGACTTTCACCCGGTTTCATAAGACCAGACAGCCGCAAGTGGCACTTTGTGCTTTTTGGTGCTATTTTCACTAAAATCCTCACATTGCATAGCTCCAGTTCTACTAATACGATTTTTATTGTTGTGGTGTCAAGAAAAGAAAATAAAAAAAATCTGCTGCATCTATTACTGAATCCGGTGTCCATTTTTCTCCTGGTGAGTGCTGACTTGTGCGGTGCGCTGTGGGAGTGTCAGTATATATATATATATATAGATATATATATCTATATATTTATATATATATATATATCTATAGGGAAATGCCATAATGCCATAAAACCAAGAGCCTTAATTATAATAGTATTAAAGAGGTAAGAGCAACTATGACCCTAATGAGATATATTGCAGGAGCATATCAATATATATTTGAAATCGGGAACATAGCAGGAACAAGCATTGTCAAAGCCAGTAGGTCTGGTGTTGGCCTTCCTGTCAATGCGTATTTTGATTTATCATGGTTTTTGTAAAACTTAGTTTTTAGGGAAGCTGTTGGGCCCTCACAAAAGTAAGCAATCTGGATGAAAGCAAGAATATTTCTAGATTCAAAAACCACACACAGTAAACCATGGCACTGACAATTTTTGGATGTGCTCTTTGTGCAAAAGGCAGAATACCATCCCTCACAGCGAATGTAGCCAATGGCTGAAGTTGGCTGACACACGTGGTATATTGTACGGGGGAAGAAAAATTGGAATGGCACAATAACGGACCAATGGATGAAGAGGCTGACTGAAAGCCCATCTAAGTAGAGGATATATGCAATTTTATAAAAATCAAAAGCTCTTGGCTAATGTGGGACAGAAAAAGGGAACACACAGTGCTACGACTCAGGTGCATGTATTGTATATTGAAATATTTGCAAGGACAGTGAATGTCAGCTACGGCATACATGCACACAATGTTCCAACTACTTTTGTTATTTTTGTCTAGTTTCTTGAAGTCAGATCAATCAGTCAATCAATCAGAGTACATGTAGAGTGGGCTACTTACCTGTGAGGGTCTCAAGGCTCTGAGGGGAGGGGGTGATGCTACTGCTCGAAGAGCCAGGTCTTGAGGAGTCTTCTGAAGGCGAGTAGGTCTAGGGTCTGCCGTATGTGGGTATGGAGGGTGTTCCAGATCTTGGCGGCGAGGTAGGAGAAGGATCTGCCATGGAGGTCGTTCATTGGATGAAGGGGACAGCGGCGAGGGCGAGGCTGGCAGAGCAGAGCTGGCGGCTGGGGGTGTGGAAGCTGAGTCTGCTGTTAAGGTAGGCTGGTCGGGAGTTGTGGAGTGCTTTGTGTGTGTGGGTGAGGAGCTTGAAGGTGATCCTCTTGTCATCGGGGAGCCAGTGTAGGTCTCTCAGGTGGGGGGTGATGTGGCTGCGGCAGGGGATGCTGACGATCAGTCGGGCGGAGGCGTTTTGTATGCGTTGTAGTTGTCATAAGTGTTTGGCTGGGATTCCTGCATAGAGTGCGTTGCCGTACTCCAGTCTGCTGCTGACGAGGGCCTGTGTCAATGTTCTTCTTGTTTCAGTCGGGATCCACTTGTAGATCCTGCAGAGCATGCAGAGGGTGTTGTAGGAGGAGGTCGAGACGGGGCTGACCTGCTTAGCCATGGAGAGGGAGGAGTCGTGGATGAATCCTAGGTTGCGTGCATGATCGGTGGATGTTGGTGCTGTTCCTAGTTTGGTCGGCCACCAGGAGTCGTCCCAGGCTGAGGGGGTGGGTCCGAGGATGAGTACCTCCTTCTTGTCCGTGTTCAGCTTCAGACGGCTGCTCCTCATCCAGTCGGCGACTGCCTTCATTCCCTCGTGGAGGTTGGTTTTGGCGGTGTGAGGGTCCTTGGTGAGGGAGAGGATGAGCTGGGTGTCGTCGGCGTAGGAGATGATGTTGAAGTTGTGCTGGCGGGCCACTTTTGCGAGGGAGGCCATGTAGATGTTGAACAGCGTCGGGCTGAGGGATGACCCCTGGGGGATGCCGCAGATGATGTCGGTGGCTTCGGATCGGAATGGTGGGAGGCGGACGCTCTGGGTTCTGCCGATGAGTAAGGACTTGCTCCAGTCAAGGGCCTTCTCTTGGATTCGGGCTTCTAGGAGGCAAGTGTTTAGAGTGTGATGGCAGACAGTGTTGAAGGCGGCCGACAGGTCCAGGAGGATGAGGGTTGATGTTTTGCCCTTGTCTAGTTGCCACCTGATGTCGTCCGTGGCGGCGATGAGGGCTGTCTCCGTGCTGTGGTTTTGTCTGAATCTGGACTTGGACGGGTCCAAGATGTTGTTGTATTCCAGGTGGTGGACCATTTGCCTGTTGACAATTTTTTCGATGACCTTTGCCAGGAACAGGAGCCGGGAGATGGGCCTGAAGTTCTTGAGGTCCATGGGGTCCGCCTTGGGCTTCTTGAGGAGGGCGTTGATTTCGGCGTGCTTCCAGCTTTCCGGGAATGTCGCTGTTTTGAAGACCTTCCGTAGTTGGGGTGCGATGGCTGCGTCTGCTTTGTTGAATACGTGGTGTGGGCACGGGTCTGACGGAGATCCTGAGTGGATGGAGTTCATGACCTTGCGTGTCTCATCGTCGTTGGCGTTGGACCAGGAGGTCAGGCGGATGGCGCTGGTGGTGTTCGCAGGGGAGGTGAGTCTGACGTAGTCGGGGGGTCTTAGTGTTGAAGCTGTCGTGGATGTCAGTGATAGCTAGTCAGTCTCACAGTTCTTGTGAGGGCGGGATGCCGTTTGTGTTGGCGCTGGGGTTGGAGAGTTCTTTTACGATGCTGAAGAGCTCTTTGCTGTCGTGTGCATTGTTGTCCAAGCGGTCTTTGAAGGAGGGTCTCATGTGTGTTCGTGGAGCCATATTTTCTCCAGTTTTCGGCATGCACATTTGGAGGTCAGGAGCTCATCGGTGAACCAGGTGGCTCTCTTGCCGGCGTGGTTGTTGGAGGGTTTATTGAGCGGGCATGGATGTTGGTGCAGTCATCGATCCACTGTCTGAGGTTGCGGCCTGAAGCATCTGAGTTGGTGGTAAGGTGGGTGGGTTCTGGGCGAGGGTGGTGATCAGCCGGTCTTCAGTGACTTTGCTCCAGCAGCGGCGAGGCAGCTGTTGGGTGTGGTGGTGCATGGTTGGTTTCTTGAAGGTGAAATTAATGCAGTGGTGGTCGGTCCAGTGGAGTTCGGTGGCGAGGTCAAAGGTGTCGTGGGTGCCTGTGGAGATGACGGGGTCCAGCGTGTTGCCGGCGGCGTGGGTAGGTGGGTACGGTGACAAGTTGTTTGAGGCCGAGGTTGGTGAGGTTGTCGATCAGGGTGGCTGAGTTGGCGTTGTTGTTGTTCTCGAGTTGGAAGTTCAGTTCCCCCGAGGAGGATGTAGTCCATGGAAGCGAGTGCCTGGGTGCTGGCGAGGTCGGCGATGGAGTCGTTGAACTGAGCCCGGGGTCTGGGGGGGTCTGTAGACGAGTGTTCCTCTGAGGGTGGTGTTGGGGTCAGTGTGTATACGGAAGTGCAGGTGTTCGGCGGAGTGGAGGGTGTTGTCTGCGTCGGTGGCGAACTTGTGGGTGGACTTGTGGATGATGGCTATTCCTCCTCCGGTTCCGTTGGCACGATCCCTGCGGGTGACCTTGTAGCCGTCGGGATGGCTATGGTGATGTCGGGTGCTGAGGAGTCATTCCACCAGGTTTCGGTCAGGAAGGCCACATCTGGGGCGGAGGTGTTGAGCAGATCCCAGAGCTCGAAGGCGTGTTTGCGTGTCCAGAGCGGGTGTTGAGGAGTATGCAGCGGAGGTGGTTGGGTCCAGTCCTTGGAGGTTTTTGTGGTTCTGTCGCAGGTGAAGCTGCAGGAGTGGCAGGAGAAGGGTCCGTGGGTCTGTTTCGGGATGGCCTGGAAGCAGGTGTGGTTTTTCCGGGTGTTATGGTGTTCGGGGGGTCCAGGGGTTCTGGCCCTGGGTGCGGTCCAGGCGCGGACGGGCGCGGACAGGTGCGTACGGGCACAGACGGGTTTGCCTTAGGCGCGCCTTTGGTGCGCCAGCACCACGCCTGCTGTACGCACCTGCTGCACGTGCCTGCTGCACACGTCCGCTGCGCGTCTGCGCAGCTGTCACCATTTGAAGGGGAGCTGGGAGGGAGGAGCAGTTGGTATGTTGGAGGCGGGAGGCAGGGGACTGTGAATGGGCGCGGGGGCAGGGCTACAGGGGCAGCAGCAGCGGGAAATTGAGCAGTGGGCAGGGGGGCAGGGGAAAACAACACCCAGGAGGGCAGAGAACAGGATGCTGGCACAAGTGCTGGAGGAGCTGCAGCAGGGGGAGGGACATACCTGGCAAGGTCAAGGGTCGCTCTCCTCACCACGCAGCTGGCGCCTTATGAAGGGGAGCTGGGAGGGAGGAGGAGCTGGGAGGCGGGAGGCAGGGGACAGTAGATGGGCGCGGGGGCGGGGCCGCAGGGGCAGCATCGGCGGGAAATTGAGCAGTGGTCAGGGGGGCCAAGGGAAAAACAGCAGCCAGGAGGGCAGAGAGAAGGATGCTGGCACAAGTGCTTGAGGAGCTGCAGCGGGGGGAGAGACCTACATAGCAAGGTCAAAGGTCGCTCTACTCCCCGCGCAGCTGGTGCCTTATGAAGGGGAGCTGGGAGGGAATGTTGGGCATGGTAGAAAACATGTTTCATAACACAATCTTGTTCTTGTTCTTTCATTTGATTGCAAGAATCATCCTGTGAAACTAAGGCAGCATTTGCATGCTTCAGGATAGTATAACTCTCACTCAATGCCTGCCACTCAACTGCACAGCATACAATGCTCCCCCTAAGTCTAACATGAATCTCTTCTGTCTCCGCACAGCCTCCATTCCCACTATTCACTTATCTGCAGAAATACTTTCACTGTCATTTATTTTTTACCCGCTCAAAGCAATTGGAAGTACAAGAAAGCTAATTATGCACCCTGTTATGCTGTTCCCAATACCTTGTCATAGCTCTGTTTAGGTACCAGTTAGAACCATACATTATGGTCTATGCCCGCATCTAAACCCAGGCTGATTGCTTAGACTACCCGGGCACTCTGGGGCTGATGCAGTTGATTGTATAATTGACACATCCTAAGTAGTGTCGTACTCTCCAGCAGCCTTTGTACTAATGAGATCAAGACTCAAGTAGTGGGATGGTGAGACCACACATTTACTACCAGAATTATTGACTATGGTTCGGCTATTACAAACGTTTTTCATAATACAGGACATTGCACAAGCCATACACCAATATACTGAAAAGGGACATTATAGAATCTGACTCTGAGAGTGCTTAATTTGTGCTGGCGGTTTCATGTGGCGAGCACTGGCATTCCTTTCTTGAGCCCGGGACATTTTTTTCATCATCGTGCCTTTACCCAGAGTAAGTGACAGAAAGACTGAATGAGGGGAAATAATTGGGGTGAAGAAAAATAGAAAAAAAGTTGCGAGGGGTGAAAGCAGGGATGAAAAATAATCAGCAAAAATGGAATATGGAGACAAGACGCTTAGGATGGTGAAAGAAATTTAAATGAGTTCAAAGCAAAATTAGGCAGACTCTGTGCTTGGAATCCAGAATGTGTTAATTTAAGCGCATGTGCCTAAGAAAAACTTTGGCCCTATACTTATATCTTTTCAGCACTGCTGGCTACAGGTTCTTTGATTTTGGTCAACACAATGTGGAAGAAGATTTAACTAAATTGTTTATATTCTTGACCACAATCATTTTGTGCATGCATAGGAGGACCGCACATCTGACTGTTTTTTTTTTACCACGTTTTGGATTACAAATGAGCCTACACGAAGCTCTAAACACTTTATGTGTATTTACAGCTTGCTCCTGGATTACCCTCTCCAGGATCTTTTAGATATGTTACAGGCTGAAACATTTTTTTTCTGAACTAAAAATATGTTGCTGACAAACACATTGGGCTCTATCAAACAAGGTTCTTTTTCCCCTTCAGGAGTAGGCCCTTGAGGTTACCTAGAGTTATATTAAATTTACCCCTCTTGAGAAAACTGGCTTTGATAAGAAAACCTGGTCTGTATTTGTGTAACATAAACATATATTTTGATCCCCCAGGCTGTTTGAAGAACTCAGGGGTCATTCAAAATCTTCTTCTGGAAAAAAGGTTACCTTGAACCCCATGTTAACAATCGGGGAGGAGAATATTCTTACCTTGAACTCCTCTTCCCCTGGCTCATCCTTCATCAATGACAAAGCATCCTACCAAAGTCCTTTGTGGAAGAACATCCACTGGGAGCAACTGAACTGTTGGCAGTTGAAGTAGAGTCTAAAGTATATTGTAGAGCCAGCCAAGGGTCCCTTGTATCCACCAACCCTGGGAGAATCCCAACCAGACACCCACATTTGTGAGGTTTATCCAGCATAGAAAAAGCCTGTACATAACACCCAGTCTCCTTCATAAAGCCATTGCCAAATACAGATCCCTGATTGTTCAGTTCAACCTCAGATTCAGCAAGCTCCCTCAGTTTTAGGTGTAGCGTGAATAAAATCGTCTTATACCTTTCGTACTACAATATATACTTGCATCCCCCAAAAGCTGCACAACCCTCTGGACCCACCTGGAAAGGATCCCCAGGTCGAGAGGTTCAACTGCGTGCTATACCAAGCAAAATATTCTTGTGAGTGGACACAGAATGTCCAGCATCTTGTCCTGACATGAAGCCCACACTCTATCAATAACCCTTCATGGATCCTTACCCATTCTAATCCCAAACATGTCATTGTTGCCTCAAGAACTGGAGTCAAAGCAGGGTATAGTAACAAGCCTGGTTCAATCATCCTCTACGGCTTATCCACATATTTTAGCATTTTCAATGCATTAGCATCATCATTGGTATAATATGCATTATTATCACATAGGTCGTCAGAATATTGATCATTTAAATGATCAAATAGCCTTTTATGTTCACCACAAAATGCACCAGAAATTGGGTCCTGCCATAGGAACTTTAAGTCATTTTCACTTTCTGAGATTTGAGTTGCCACATTCCACATGATGCTTATTCCCAGAGAAGTGTCAACAATTAACATATGCTTATTCTTCATTACTCCTTTTCAACTTGTGAGTGCAAAGTAATCATAATTGCAGTTACCACTGAGTTACCAATAATGGTAGTCAGGTTTTTAAAATACAAGGAAACAGCCTTATGTTTGAGCTGGCCACAGTGTCCAGAAAATCACAGTGGTTTGCCTTCAATACCTCATCTTCCTCTGTGTCGCTACTATTCACGTTACAGTTTTCATTATTATTATTATTATTATTATTATTATTATTATTATTATTATTATTATTAATAATAATAATAATATTATTATTATTATTCATGACAACAATATTCCACCAATAGGGAATTGAAGCCACATAAACTCTAATCTTTAGATGATAATCAAAAGTCATCTGCAAATGGGAAAACAGAACATGTGCAGTTATTTAAACTTGGCCCATTAATCTCCTATATTACTTTCCCTGCCATCTATTAATTTAGAACAGTATTAAAGTGCCAAAAAGCACCACCCCCTGCACACGATTTACACATGGTGTCGCTGAACAATGGAACTCTTTTGTAATTACCCAGACTTCACATGAACATTAAGACCCTGAGGACTCAAACCCTTTACGTTTAAAATGAGGATCTTAAAGAAAAAGGCTCCAGCTTCAGAGGGAGCCAGAGCCTAAATTAGATTAAAACCCTTCAAAGTAAACAAGCCTTGACAAAAGACTCTTTCAAAGAATAATGTTTCAGTCTTTAAATTGTTCAGCTGCCAAAGGTTTGATTAATCAAGAAACAGAAGCATATTGCCATCTACATCTATTCATTCACGTACACTGCTCAGTTTAGAAGTCACCCCTCATCAGCCAGGCTAGCTTTACTCCAGTGGAATAGTGATCACGCGACCCATGTCTGGGCATACTCTTCCCACTTAGGGTGACAAATGCAAAAAGAACAAATGATGGATGGAATACCGAACATTGTCAAACTTTCACCCCCAGGACAAATGGCTCACTGTGCCACTTGATTCATGCTAGCATGGCTGATGAGGGTTGATACCTTTAAATAGGTCCCAGGCTGCTTGTTTCTGGTCTGGGGAGGACCAGGCCTGGCAGTTCGGACTGGACTGTTCCCATGAGGAGCAGGGTCAGGACTGATTTGCATATGGATGGGTCCAAACTGGGTTTGCATGCTGAGCAAAAGAACAATGGTTTCAACCCAGATCTCTTGACTGAGGGTGAGTGGTTGAAAACGTTCAGCACTCTGCCCATCATCTTATTGTGTTTGCTGTGTTCACCCTAAGTGGCCAAGGATATGCTAGACGTGGGACCCTTGCTTTCTGTGCCACTAGATTCAAGCTAGACTGACTGATGAAGGGTGATACCCTGACACCAGTCGTGTAGTGTGGTTTATGAGCCTCTTTCTGCGTGCATGTTAAGTTAGCATGGCTTATTAGAAGTTTAAATGCCATTTTCCTTTTTGCTGCTTTTTGCACACAACACTGCTTAGCTGTGTTTGCTGAGTTAGCTTTCACAAAGTCTATAAATGAGAAAAGGTTTCTTTTCGACATCTCTAGACATACATCGTTTCCCCAGTCTGTACAGTGAATGCTGAGCCGCCAAGGTTATCATAACGTGCAAGCCTGTTTTTCGGCGTGTCCGTGTAACACATTCTAGACACAACAATTTGGCAGCTGCAAGCCGAGTAGGATTCTGTCGCCTTTATCATAGCACACTTGCCAGAATTGAACACACTTGGAAGATTCCAGGCATGGAGAGAGACTAACCGATTTTGATGTGATTTACACTTACTGAGCGGACAGGTAAATGGGGTCCCCATAAGAAAGCTCAAGAGATTTTCTATAGTTTTATAATACATAGTTCCTAGTAGTAGTATAAGGCTTCATTCGATTAAACATATCTTAAAAGCATCACATTAAAAGTACATTGTACCTTAGGAAAAAGAAATTTGATACACAATTTACATCAGAATTAAAATTAAGGGTAAAAAGAAGAAAAGGAACACAAGGATTGAAAGGTAAAATCACAATTACAGATTAAGATCACAATGTATACATTTACTTTAAGATCTCAAATTAAACATTTTCTTTAAGCCTTTTTGATCTAATTGACCAAGCCTATGATAAAAATTTTGAGAGACCACATGCATACAGTGACCGAGTGTCAGACATAAGGATACGCAATGCTTCAATATGATGCCTAATACCCAATAATCTGCATAATGGTTTAAGCCAGCATTTCCTCGGTGACGCATATGCCGGACATGCAAACAGAATATGTGCAATGGATTCTGTTCTAGACCTACAGATTGGGCAGAATGGTGTTGATTGGAATGGGGCTTTCCAGCGGGCGGTTAGTTCATGCACTGGAAGCACCCCAACCCTAAATCTAAAATATAAAGCCCTATCAGCAGGTTTCTGAACTATGTCAAGATAGGGTTCCCGAAATGCCACATCCTCAAACCTTAGGAAGTCTTCCGTTAATCTACCAAGCTTTGGGTTAGTATTATTTCTAGTTGCGACCCAACTCCAATAAAGGTTCTTCAGAATTGCTATAGGGGGGAAGACCTACTTACCCAGGCTTCGTTAATGCCCAGTTCACCAAGTAAGTATTTTACATCTTTGAGCCATTTTATTTTGTGCCATCCCGTCATCGACATTACTTCTGCGAGCCCCTCTGCATACTTTGCTAATTCTGGCACTTGCCACAGCCGAACCCATAGCAGTAGCGGCCCGACTTTTGCCAGACCTTTGATCGAGTCGCATCCCAGATCGAGTAGCAAGGGTACCGATGGAGTGCTCTGCGGGAGTGACATTAGATTCCTTAGTAATTTATTTTCTGACCTTGCCAACTGTTCCATATTGCAAGTACCCCACAGCTCCGCCCCATAGAGGGCCGAGCTGACTCCCCTCGCCTTATTATTATCAATGACCGGGGCAATGGATCTGGTTGAGGAGAGCGCTGTTCCTTAAGGAGCACCACCACTACCCTTTTGTGGCATAATAGCATTTTGCAAAGATGAGGGTTCCACTGCATGGTGTCTGAAATGTGTATACCTAAATAATCAAATACAGTGACCCTTTCCAAGGATACATGGTTTAAGACTGGGGGTCGCCCAAGTTTTTTCGGGGGGTTCAACACCAGATATTTTGTCTTGTCTGTATTTATTACAAGCCCTCTTCAGATACAAAAGGACTGAAAATTATCTACAAGACTCTGGAGGCCCATAGGGGACTTAGATATTAAAAGCGTATCATCAGCGAATAAGAGGGTTGGAATTTGCTCGCCCGCCAGGGATGGTGCATCAGATGGATTTTGCAGCAAGTGCTCAACCACACCATTCACATGAAGTGAAAAAAGGGTGGGAGCAAGAACACATCCCTGGCAGACGCCTCTCCCCACTGGAATTCTGTTAGTCTTCTGTCCCTGGGTGCCCCACCTCACTTGTGCAAAATTTCTTTCGTGGAGCCTCACTAGGGTTGACAAAATGTTATAAGGAATCCCCATATCGGACAGCACTCCCCATAGGGATTCCAGAGGCACCAGGTCAAAGGCAGTCTTTAGATCGATAAACGCAAGGTAAAGACTGCCTTTGCCTATTACAACCACTTTCCAGTAAATTAATAGTAGTCTAAATGCATGCTCTATTGTCCCAGTACCAGCCCTAAATCCCGCTTGATAATCTGAAAGAATCTTATTTTCATCAGCCCATTGTAGGATTCTCGCAAGTACCACCTTCCTGACAACGTTCTGGGTGGAGTCTATTAAGCTTATAGGGTGATAGTTGGAGGGGTCGTCCCTGTGCCCCTTTTTAAAAATTGGGACAACCTCAGCCCCCTTCCACGATTCAGGGATTGCGGCGCCATTATCAATGGCGATGAGCAAAGTATGGATAAGTTTCCCCCATTTGGGCAGATCAAAACGAAGCAGGTCCCCTGGGATACCATCTCGACCAGCTGCCTTTTGTGGCACACTGCTACTAATCGCATTTTCCACTTCCTTAACTGTAAAGGGATATCTATCTGGTTTTCCCAGAAGTATCTGAGAACTGCGGGGAGTGAACTCATCAACAGCTCCCTGCGGGCATGTATACAGTTTCGAAATGTGATCAAACCACATTTGGCCAGTAATATTACACGTGATGAGGTCACTACAAGGACTATTCTTGCCTCTTATGGTATTCCAGAATCAACCCGCATCCCTCCCATCGCTGGCCTCCTTGAGTGTTTGCCAATACTGATCCTCCCACTCCTTTTTGGCTTCTATTACCACCAACTTATACTCTTTCCTAGCCTGCAGGATCAAAGCTTGTGACTTGGACTTGACTGCCTTGATTAGTGCAGATTTCTTATTTCGGCATTTAGATGTATACCACCCCTGTTTACCCCTAAGCCTCTGAGGCTCTCTCTGAGCCCCACCTCCAGTTTGGACCAAGAATAAGTTGCCCGCCGCTTCCATTGTGTCCTGAAATTCTGCCGTCACACTTGAGAGATCACAACAGTCTAAAACGGCTGTGTCCAACTTACTCTGTGTGGCTGTCAAAAGGGCCCCTATAGACTGGACTTTCCCCTCGTCCTGGGTGACGTTGCACCACTTCAGGCGCCTACCACAGTTCAATGGGCAAACTTTTGAGGTTGACATTATTTTGCTCGGTACAACCGTCCCATTTTTGCTTGGCCATAGGTGATGCAAACTCAAAGAAAGCACCATCTATGGTTGGTAAAATCTCCATGTCCTGCATAAAGTGCCAAAGCTTAAAATCAAGGAGAATATAATCAATCCTTGACAAATGATTAACCCTGTTGTATGTATGGGCCCCGGAGAGATCTGAAGCAGTTCTGCCGTTTGCTGCTCTTAGGCCGAACTTCAAAGCTAGTGCATTCAGCTGGATGGCCCGTTGCAACCATCGTTTTATTGGTTGAATTATAAGTGTAGATATACCCCTCCTAGCATCGTCCTCGAAAGATCTAAGAGTGAAGTAGTGTGGCTCACTGGTTAGAGGCGGCAGACCCGAGAGCAGAGGACGGCCTGGGACCAGGGTTCGATTCCCGGCGCGGCAGGTTTCTGGACCAGGGTCAGCGGACTCGATAATTCTCTCTCCTCGGTGCCCACTCTGATCAGCGATCACACTCGGCAACTCTGGGCATTAGCTTGCCTCATCTTCAATAATGGCCCCACCAGACCGCCGGGGATGCCTGGTCTCAACCTGGAGATACCCATTAAGGGACCATCTCTCAGGGAAGCCAGGAAGGGTTTCGCAGCGGTCGAAGCACCTTGGGACCCTCCGGGTAAGTAGTGCGCTATATAAATGCCTATACATACATGCATAAGATATTCTCTGCCGCGAGGGGCTCAAACGTACAATTAAGGTCCCCCGCAACCAAAACGTGCATACCATCACAACATTCTCTAAATTTGTTTTCCAGCAGTATAACTGTGGAGGATAAAGAGCCACCTTTGGTGCCCCTACCATACATGTTAAATATTTCTAAAGTTCTCCCTCTGTGTGGCCCTCTCAATGAAATCCTTAGAATATCTGGTGAGTTACATTGCTTTTGTGAGATGCTACATTCCAGGGAAATACTATCCCATATTAAGAGCCCACCTGAAGGGCGACCCCTCCCAGATATTGAGGATACTGCTGGCAAAAAGTAAGTAGTATAGCCGACCTTGTGGTTGTGTGGTTCTGAAAATTCTGAACCTGTGTTTTCATAAATATCATGATTCTGTTATGAATTTGGTATCAGCGAACCGCAAATGACGAATGCGGTATGCATGAGTGTTTTCATCATGTTACACCAATGGATTCACTGTGTATTTGAAGGTTCTGTTTTTACCCTTGGGTTCCATCTTGTGAATAGCAGCCATTTCATGTATTGCCCTTACAGTAGGCTCTCACCATGGGAGAACAAGTATTTAAGGACATAACCTTAGCATGGGTTTGTGCTGACTTCTGCATGACCTGACGAAAGCTGACCCTGTTGCTTGAGGCTAACCTTGCCAAGCCAGTTCCTGCCCTTTAGCTGATCAAGATTATCGATCAGAGCACAGGACATAGTAAAGATTTACTACACACAGACGTGCCTATCTTACTTCCATCTGTTCCTGTTCCTGCCTCAACGAGCTATTTATGACATGGGCTGTGTTCTTAATGTTTTGAGTTTATCCGGCCTTGTCAGCTAGAGAATGTACGCATTATGTGGACATTGTTTATGGCCTGGACTTATCTTGAAAGTGGGTTTGTCATCATACAGTGCTTTGTGTGCACGTCCTGGGAGTGACCAACAATAATTTACTTCAAAGAAAGAATGTATGCCTAGGGCATAATAAATTGTATAAAAGGTCTGTGCGGAGAACATTCAGACAGACTGCCTCATCCAGTTGCTTTAGGTGTGACTGGGCGACGTAGCCTCACAATTAATTGTAATAAAGATGTCTTTTCATATTTCAGATTCTCTGTTGATTTCTGTGCCACTTTTGAATGGATTACTTATTGGTAAGACCCCTGAGAAGGAGTATGAGGATTTTTAGGTTTCACAGTTGGACTCCAAACTCCAGGTCTCCTGGAAAATGCAAATCATATATGACTCAACCAGGGTATTCCAATCTGGAAGATCTAATTTCTTGGAAATACCTGCTATATTCCAACTAATAATCTTTAGGGTAGTATCAGCCACAGCTAGCTCCTAGGATGCGTATGGTGGTGCGGTGGGTAGATATATTTGCTCACCTGCAGTCTCAATTGTCAAATGCGGCGGAGTGAGAACATGCAGAATAAGGGTATCACACAAGACAACAGATTGATCTACTAAGGTCATGCTGGTATCATTGGAACCATCTTGGATAGCCTGGTCGCCAATCATTCCAATCCCAGGCTTGGGCTTGTTGGTTAATCCCTCCACCTCAGAACTCCAATAGTTGTTATCTGCAATTGGAAGTTCAAACACTGGCCTTTTCCCCGAATTAGCTACATCACAGAGAGGAGGATTAACAAGGGTAAGAGAGATCCCATGTGGTTGGACAGGGGCCCTGGACCTGTTGGGCCTATTATCATCAGCGGTATAGGGTGGGTAATTAAAAAATAAATAATCATCTTGTCAATACCCACCATCTATCCTGTAACAATCTAGGCCTCTATCAAAAGCAGGGTTTGGATTGATATAGCAATTGTTGTTGAAGGAATCGCCTAACGCCCCTCCCGGAATTGATTTTGACTACTCTGCCTATGTTGCAAGTAGGCAGGCTGCAAGTGGAAGTGTCCCAAATCATATATTCCAATTCCGCTACCATTGTGCCCATTCTGTTGATTACAAATGAACCTTGCGACCCGAGCATCCCTAAAATTTACCAGGATGCAATCACCAGGAATGTCCTTAGTCCTGTTACCTATCCAATTAACCCTTCTTACAAAAAGAACCTGGCCATCAAGTTAGCTCGGAAGAGGTCTATTGTTGTTTAGCCAATATGTAGTTTTGTTTTTGAGTTCATGGTAGGATTCCAGTTTATCAGGCTTAAGCCGTGGGACTCCAGCTAGCACAACTACATAAGGCAAACATTCAGGAGGCAAGTTAATATGGGTGGAATGGGTGTCACTAGTAGCTACTGTGTGGACTTTTGGGGTGATGTAAGTTGATCACTACCCTGCCTCGCTACTTTACTATGGCTGTGATCACCTTCTCGACTCTGTGCATGTGCACTTTCAGAGACTCCTTTAGCCTCTTTGGCCAATAATTGGTTTGTAGGTTTTCTAACTTGCTGAGTTGTGGTGGCTATCACTGAAGGATTAGTTCTACTCAAGGGCCCAGAGATTTCTTTTGAGATTTCAGATGCAGTCTTGCCTGTGTGTGTGGGAGCTACCAGTAGGTTTTGCTTCTGTTCTGATGCATCCTGGTTATTTTTAGAATGCAATTTAATTAGGGCCTTTAGGGAAACAAAGTTGTCAAGTGTGCCTTGTTCAACGCGGTCCAAACTTTCTGACTACTTTTACCCTCTCGAGAACCGGGAGTATAAGTGACTTCACTATATGCTCAATATGAGCGATAAGGGGAATATCATTTGCAGAGCCTAAAGAGGAAACTGGCTTCGGGCAAATAGTTGGCAACTGGGGAGAATTAGCAAGAGTTGATTCACTGCTTACTGGAGTATGAGTGGATTTCTCTGTTCTCCCTGAACCCAATACTTTTCCATGGGCGCTATGTGTTTTTAATGTCAACTTCTTGGCGGTTTTAAGACACCCCCCCCCCCCTCAGCCCGCTACCAACTCTTTTTCCTTTAGTGGATACTATTCTCGTACTCGCCATCTTTGGGTGCACTAAAATTCCCTGAAGTGGAGTAGTGCTACTAATATCCCCATGATCGCTATTAAGGGCGATTGCTGTCTCCAGTACAGTCGGTAAATCCGACTGATTTGGTGAATCTAGCACAATAGGCCTCTCCGGGTCAACTTCAATACTACGGGGGCTGGTCAGCATATTTCCGGTGGTAACACCATGTAGGCGCTCATCAGTATTGGCAGGAGAAGCTGCCAACGCCAGCGGCCCCAAGGAGGAACGCTTACGGTTCAGTGTCTCTAGGGAGAGACGACGCTCGGTAATGGCAATTTCCTTTTCAAGGACCCAGTATGCTCGAGTGATGAAGTTATCGAGCATGCCACTGACATAACCTTCCCCCTATTAAGGGCGATTGCTGTCTCCAGTACAGTCGGTAAATCCGACTGATTTGGTGAATCCAGCACAATAGGCCTCTCTGGGTCAACTTCAATACTACGGGGGCTGGTAAGCATATTTCCGGTGGTAACACCATGTAGGTGCTCATCAGTATTGGCAGGAGAAGCTGCCAACGCCAGCGGCCCCAAGGAGGAACGCTTACGGTTCAGTGGCTCTAGGGAGAGACGACGCTCGGTAATGGCAATTTCCTTTTCAAGGACCCAGTATGCTCGAGTGATGAAGTTATCGAGCATGCCACTGACATAACCTTCCCCCCCACCCGCCCTTCCTTGACCGAGTAGACATTGGCATGTGAGATATAAATATCTACAGGTAAAAGAAAAGAAAGTCCCGCAAGAACAATAGAGTGCCACGAAAAGGTCCATGCAATGCCCTTGATGAAGTACAATACCTTGTAGTATATAGAACCGTCGAGAAGAGTTAGGGAGGTGGCCCAGCCTGGCCTCTATCGGCTACGGACGGCCGCAGACGGTCCCGCCCTTGTCCCGGGCTTCTTCCGGGACGCTCCCACGCAGCAGAGGAGATGAGTTATTATATGACTTTGGCAAGGGGCAGTGCTCCGAGCCCCGGTTCAGGTGTGGGCGGTGAGGGGAATCCCGGAAGTCTGAGACCCCAGAGTAACAACTGTCGAGCCCACAAACAGCCTCTGTTCAGTGTCAGCACGAGCGGGACTGGCTCCTTCCTTCTCTCTGCTGCTCCGTCACGCCAGGTACAAGGGTTTTAGCACACACCACCTCCAACGCTGCGGCACCCGCGGAGCGGGAGTGGTGAGGTGTAGATAAGGAGTCGGCAAGGGCGGTGCTCCTAGCCCCGGTTCAGGTGTGGGCAGTGAGGGGAATCCTGGGAGTCTGAGTCCCCAGAGTAACAACTGTTGAGCCCGCAAACAGCCTCTGTTCAGTGCCAGCATGAGCGGGACTGGCTCCTTCCTTCTCTCTGCTGCTCCGTCACGCCAGGTACAAGGGTTTTAGCACACACCACCTCCAACGCTGCGGCAACCGCGGAGCGGGTGCGGCGAGGTGCAGATAAGGCGTCGGCAAGGGGCGTTGCTCCGAGCCCCGGTTCAGGTGTGGGCAGTTAGGGGAATCCTGGGAGTCTGAGTCCCCAGAGTAACAACTGTCGAGCCCAGAAACAGCCTCTGTTCAGTGTCAGCACGAGCGGGACTGGCTCCTTCCTTCTCTCTGCTGCTCCGTCACGCCAGGTACAAGGGTTTTAGTACACACCACCTCCAACGCTGCGGCACCCGGGGAGCGGGTGCGACGAGGTGTAGATAAGGCGTCAGCAAGGGGCGGTGCTCCGAGCCCCGGTTCAGGTGTGGGCGGTGAGGGGAATCCTGGGAGTCTGAGTCCCCAGAGTAACAACTGTCGAGCCCACAAACAACCTCTGTTCAGTGTCAGCACGAGCGGGACTGGCTCCTTCCTTCTCACTGCTGCTCCGTCACGCCAGGTACAAGGGTTTTAGCACACACCACCTCCAACGCTGCGGCACTATTTGATTGCTGTATTGTGGTGGTTTTAAACATGGGCATTTTATCGCAGATATTGAGTATTCTGATGAGGGGTGATACCCTGACACCAGTCTTGTAGTGTGGTTAATGGGCCTCTTTCTGCGTGCATGTTAAGTTAGCATGGCTTATTAGAAGTTTAAATGCCATTTTTCCTTTTTGCTGCTTTTTGCACACGACACTGCTTAGCTGTTTTTGCTGAGTTAGCTTTCACGAAGGTCTATACATGAGAAAAGGTTTGTTTTTCAACATCTCTAGACATACATCGTGTCCCCAGTCTGTACAGTGAGTGCTGAGCCGCCAAGGTTATCATAACTTGCAAGCCTGTTTATCGGCGTGTCCGTGTAACACATTCTAGACACAACAATTTGGCAGCTGCAAGCAGAGTAGGATTCTATCGCCTTTATCATAGCACACTTGCCAGAATTAAACACACTTGGAAGATTTCAGGCATGCAGAGAGACTAACCGATTCTGATGGAATTTACACTTACTGAGCGGACAGGTAAACGGGGTCCCCCTAAGAAAGCTCAGGGAACTTTCTATAGTTTTATAATACATAGTTCCTAGATAGAAAGGGTGCTTTAAATGCGTGCTTTTATCACCTGTTTGCACTATCATTGTAATATGATTCCTCCTTTTGTATTTTGTGGAATTGTAACCATGCTGACGGTATTATTCTTAATAATATGTATGCTTATGTTGATTAAAATACTGCGCTTGAGATCACGTCGTTAAAATAAACATTTTAACCTTACCGTGTCTCTATTTTACTCCTGTTGTGGACTGGTATGAATGTATAACAAAAGAGTGTTCTCACTTTCCACCATTCCTGAGATGGTCCTAAGTCCATCCGAAATTAGCCCTCCCCCATGTTAGCAAAAACATCATTGACCTTGTCAACACTTCCCTGGAGTCTGGCACAGTACCTCAAGACTGGAAGCTAGCCATGGTGAGGGCCCTGTTGAAGAAGCCAAATCTCAACCCTGATGACTTTTCCAATTACCGCCCCATCTCCCTCCTCCCTGGCATTAGTAAGCTTGCTGAAAAGTGGGTGAATAAACAACTGGCATTCTATTTGGAGTCCTATAACCTGTTACACCCCACCCAAACAGGCTTCCGAAAGGGACAGGGAACCAAAACAGCTTTGTTGAGGGTGGTCGAGATATCCAGGAGGATTCTGGACGCAGGTGGCAGCGCGGCCATTATCCTCCTGGACCTCAGTGCCGCCTTTGACACGGTTAACCACCGTGTCCTCCTAGCCCGTCTAGAGAGAATTGGAGTCACAGGTAAGGCCCTTAAGTGGCTTGAGTCCTTCCTTAGCAATAGATTCTTTAAGGTCTTCTCAGACACCAACTGCTCCCTTCCAGTGCCATTACAGTGTGGGGTACCACAGGGCTCCTCCCTTAGCCCCACACTGTTTAATGTGTACATGGCACCTTTGGCAGAGGTAGTGGCCCCCTTCGGAATCCAGCTGGTAAGCTACGCTGATGACACCCAGCTAGTAGTTTCCCTTAACCAGGCAGACTCCCCCCCGAACAATCTTTGCAGCTGCCTGGGTGCGGTCGCAGAGTGGATGGATGCATCCCACCTGAAATTGAACGGAGGAAAAACCGAGCTGATGCTGCTCGGAAGGAAGGCCACCTTTAACATCTTCTCTATGTGGCCTCCTTGTATGGGACCCGGGCCTACCCCAAAAACTGAGATAAAAAGCCTCGGGTTCTGGCTCGACACGGAGCTATCCTTCAAAATCCAGGCAAGAAAGACAGTGGCTACTTGCTTCGGTTTAATGAAAACTATCCGCAAAATCCTCCCCCAGCTACCCGAGACTGCTAAGAAAACCATAGTCCAGTCCCTCATTTTATCAAGGCTGGACTATGGGAATGCACTTTACCTAGGAGCCCCCACTTCAGTTACCCGACAACTTCAGATGGCTCAAAACTCCGCAGCAAGGCTACTCACTGGTACCAGCCATCGTACCTCAGCAGTACCTTCACTAAGGACCCTGCATTGGCTCCCAATAAAAGAGCGGGTCCATTTCAAAACCCTCTGTCTGGTCCATAAAACTCTCTACGGGAATGGCCCCCCCATTCTGAACGATATGATCAGACCATACATTCCATCTAGGGATCTTCGCTCTAAACAGCAAAACCTCCTCACAATACCCAGGACCAACAGAGCCCGATCTGGGGACCGTCTCTTCTCGCGAAATGCAGCAAGGCTGTGGAACGCCCTCCCGCTTTCACTTCGCCTAGAACACAGCTTGCTGGCATTTCGAAAACAACTTAAAACAGCACTGTTTCCCAAGATACAGATGAGTTAGCTCCCACATCTCAGATCCTTGTTCTATCCCTTCTGTTCAACGTCAAGCGCTGGGATGCTTCCGAGTAGCCATGCGCTATTCAAGAACCTCTTTCAATTCAATTTCAATTCAATTCAAGTCGCATGTTCTAGGTTGTCTAAACATTGGGTTCTTTGCTATAGGATGAAGAGCCAATGTGACACTGATTGCTAGTCTGGTAGGGGATTTTGGGTACAAAGGTGACTTTTGGCACAACCTAATTCACTGAGGTCCTACGTCTCTGTGTACAGTTCTGTGTTTGCGCAGAATCCCTGTTACAGTCCCAAGATGCTTGTTTCTGGTCCAGTGTGGACATGGCCTGGTAGTTCAGGCTGGGCTGTTCACATGAGGAGGAGAGTCATGAATGATTTGCATATGGCGGTTCCAAACTGGGGTGGCATGGTGAGCAAGAGAACAATGGATTCAACCCAGATCTCTTGAATTGGGGTGATTGGTTGTAAAAATTCAGCACTCCGTCCATCATCTTTCTTTCAAATTTCTTTATTTTAGTTTAGCAAACCGTCCATCATCTGCTTGCGTTTGCTACTTTTAGAAATTTGCCATTTACTTGCCTTAGACATTTAGTGCCTGCAGCCCGTCTATGGATCACATGACTGGGTGTGGATAGCAGCTGGTCTTTGTGTATTCAATTCAATTCAAAGAAGTCTTTATTCGATTAATTCATCATAAAAGACATACATTACAACATACACATGAAATATTAAATTGTAGAAACAGAATAAAAACATCTAAGACCATATTAAATTACTTATACAGACTTCTTAGGAACAAATATAAAAAGTAGCAATTATCACAGTAGAATACCACAATATCACAAATCAATATGGGCTGCCCGGGAATTGGAGAGCATAAGATTATAGTAAACACCTAAGTTGGTTTAATGAACCTGGTTCTTAGAATCCAGGCCCATCCTAAATATTTTGCCACACCCGTAACAATTAATGGGGACTAATTTGGTTTTAATATTCTACTGGCATTAACAGCTGAGCGCGTTCCCAGGCTTCTACAAACCGGACTTAACCATTTGGCTCTAGGAGCGACATACAAGGGGCAGACAAACAAAAAATGGTTTAGGCTTTCGCCCTGCCCAGGGCACTTAGGACAGTGCCCAGTCCCACCGGGGCCCCCCTTTTTGGTAAACTCCCTTAAAGGCAGCGAACCGCATCTGAACTGATCGAATAATTTACGGTCCAGGGGCTTTGTAATAGCATCCCAATATTTTTCAAGATTGGGAGCGTCTTTAATGGCCACAAATAAGCTAGTGAGATTACTAGAGCCCAGTCTCGAATGTCTGTTTTGAACCACCCAGTCCCAATAATGTGATTTCAAATCCTTTTTGGAAGGGAATATTATGGATGCGGGATTTAACCACAAATAACCATACCTCATGGAACTCAGGGTGGATCTTAGGTCCTTAAACCAGCATATATTATAAGAGCCTGGAAGATCTCTGACCTCCAAACAAGCTCTTGCATATAAATGGAGTTCCGGCGTTGTCCAAAGACGACGCCAGAATGCTAGTGGACGAAACCTAGCCTGGTCCTCCACAGGCTGAAACCCAAGGTCATACAGAAGCGGGATCCTTGGAGTTGACTGTGGGAGACCCGTTGCCACCCTAAGGAATTTATTTTGGGCTGCTCTCATGGGATCCAGATTACTAAAACCCCAAAGTTCAGCCCCATATAAAACGGAGGGAAGAACCTTTGATGCATGAAACTTCACTAACGGCAAAATTGGCCGAGTATGTGAACCTTTATGCTCTTTAATCAGGGCTCCTCCTAACTGCGTGTGCTTTAAGGCCATAATATCAACCTGGTGGGACCAATTTAGGTTCTCGCTGAATGTTACTCTCAGGTAAGTAAACAACTTAGTTTGTTCCAGGGAGGAACCCCCCATAGTAACCCTTGCTGTGATCGGGTTGTTTCCTCTTAATACCATAAATTTTGTCTTAGCCACATTCACCTCAAGCTCATGTTCGCTGCAAAATAATTCAAACCTCATCAGGACCTGTTGAAGACCCTGTCTGGTCTTTGAGATTAAAAGAGTATCATCAGCGAACATGAGCAAGGGGATTTTCATTCCAGCTAGGGATGGGGTGTCGGTGGGATGGTTGTCAAAATATTTGATGACCCTATTAATATATAAAGAGAAAAGGGTAGGAGCTAGTACAAACCCTTGCCTTACACCTTTAGCAACTGGAAATCTGTCCGTTACCTCCCCTGGTTTGCCCCAGCGTAATTGGGCATAGGTGTGTGCATGTAAATTCACCAGGAGGCATACAAGGGGAGCTGGCATACCCAATTCTACTAAGCATTTCCACAACCCTGCCCTCGGAACAAGATCAAATGCGGACCTTAAATCCACAAAAGCCACACAGAGGTTGCCTTGACCTAAAAGAACCGTCTTCCAGTAAAGAAGAATAAAACGGAAGGCCTGATCTAAGGTACTCACATGAGACCTAAAACCAGCTTGAAGCGGGGTTAGGATATTGAACTCGTCAATCCAATCCTGAATCCTGCCAAGAACAAGACGGGCTGAGATTTTTTGCACCGCGTCTATAAGGCTGATCGGCCGGTAGTTGGAAGGGACCGAGCAGTCACCTTTCTTGTATATTGGCAGGATTTCAGCCCCTGCCCAGCATTCGGGAACCCTTGCACCAGTGGCCAGGGCATTAACCAGTTGAACTAGATAGGGAACCCATAAATCCTGGTCTTGTTGGAATAGTTCAGCTGGAATGCAATCGGGACCGGGTGCCTTGCCCCTTGGAATAGATTGCAAGACAGTTTTGACTTCTCCACTTGTAAACTCTAGTAGATCAGCCGACACAGGACAAAAAATATTATCCTGCGCACTACTAAGGCACCTGAATTGTTCCTCGAAATATCGTACCCACTGTTGTTGGCGCACCGAGGCTGGACTTGGACGATCTTCCTGGGAAGAACCCCATTTTAGTAAGTGCCAAAACCGTTGCAAATTCCTAGAGCTACATGGTTCTGTTAGCATTAACCACCGTTCTTCGTCCCAATTGGCCTTGGCTGTACGTTTTGCTACGTTAAAAGTCTTCCTACAGGACCTGATTAAAATATGATTCTTAAGCTTTAACGCTTTAAACAGGTCTCCATGGGTCCGACGGCACTCATCATCAAAACAATTGGTAGTTTTTATTTTCCCCCTATTACCCCGTTTTGATATAGACTTTGTGAACCGTTTTTTTAATGCTGTGAACAGACTGGTATGAATATCACTAATGGTTGGGTTAATGACCTCCTGGGAGTCACATTTTGAAATTTCTACCAGTGAGTTAGAAACCAAGGATCTGATCATATTGCGTGCATCAACATCTACAGAGATTTTTGGCCATCGTACCCTTCTCATGTCATTAGTGAGAACAACTTCGTCCTGAACTAAGTTGGTCATGCTTTTTACTGGCCCAGAAAAGCTGAAATCCCTTAGTTCCCCCACCAGTCTATCATGATCACTTTCCGGGCGGGACTTAACTTCCATAGTGGCAGAGACCCCCTTTCACTACTCTATCTCAATACTCGTTCCCTTCCCAAACATCAACTAGACATATTCCAACTCTTAGAAGGAGGTCTCATTGACATCTTGCTCCTTACGGAAACTTGGTTAAATGCTGACTCTTACCCAGATATCTTGGCCGCCATTCCTGCGGGTTACTATATCCTCCATTCTAATAGAAACTCCGGCAGACCTGGCGGCGGAGTTGCCGCCATTATTCGCTCTCATTTACAATTCATTACCCTCACTACCCCACCCATAGCCAATACGGACATTCTTACATTGAAATTTACCTCTCCCAACTCTTCATTTATCTGCATATTAGTTTATCGCCCCCCGGTCAACATGCCCCTTTTCCCATCCCTATTTAGCAATATGATTTCGCAGATAGCCATCAACTCTGCCAGGGTTCTAGTGGTAGGCGACTTTAATTACTGGCCATCAGACCCCCAAGAATCTTCCCTCTCCTGTGAGTTCACTGACTCATTGCTTGGCCTAAACTTCTCCAAACACATCTCTGTTGCCACACACAATAAAGGCCATATATTAGACCAGATCTGGTCTACCAACTCTGACATTTCCCCTCCCCTGGTTTATCCCTGTCCCTGGTCCGATCACTTTTTCATTTCCTTTTCCTTACACCTATTCCTGTCTACCTGCCCTCCGGTCCCTCATAATTTTCAGGCCCGAAACTGGAAACATGCTGACATTCCCCACTTTCACTCGATTCTCGCCTCAACATCTCCTCCTGACTATTCTGATTTGAACTCACAAGCAACTTCTCTCGATCAGTGGCTGTCCTCTGCCTGCGACGTCGTTGCCCCCATCAAAACTGTTAAGTAAGCATGGGCGGAAAATCCGTTACGCTCGCGGATTTTGCGGATTTTCGGGAAATCCGCAATCCGCGAGATTTGCGGATTTCCCGCAAAATCCGCAAATTCGCACGCAGCGGATTTTTTTGGCGGCGCGCTGCGTTGGTGATACAATTTTTGCGGCGCGCGGCGTTTATCATCGTTTGCCGAGTTGTTTTTTTCGATAGTTTGCGAGTGCTGCGCCATTTTGGATCTTGCTGTGTGATCCCGCGGGAATTGGCGAGCGCGATTACGTCATCGCGGCTTGCCAGCGATAGTTTGTCAACGCGAGTACGGCGAGATCACGTCTCGCGGTACTTCGCAATTGCGAGATTTGAGATGCGGCGAGCGAAAATATAAATTTGCAATTCTGCACAAGAAATCCACCAGCAAGCAGCATAAACCTTCTAGAAATGATGATTTTTATCTGACTAACTCCTTAGTTTGACATTTGCCTGCACTTTTTTAGCGAGGAGTCCATTTTGGGGAGGGGGGCAGGGGGGTGGGAGGAAGGAAGTGCCCCACAGTCTTCAACTTCCTGTTCCTGTTCAGCAGGCTCCTCCCAGTGCTTTGTCCATCTCCTGGTCACTTTTCATTTGGGTCTGGAGCTGGAAGGATTACTTTTTGTGGATGCTGCTGGATATTTGGATTTGAGGCCTTTTTGACTTTCTTTGGATCACTGTTGGATTAGAAATTTTACAAGTAAGTTTGTTTGGGGCAATACAGTTGCTGCAATTAAAATTTTGGAATTTTCGATTTTTGGGCTGTTTTGGGGCCTTTTGCCCAGGGGTACTCAGTGGTGGGTGGACTGAGTCTTTCTGTGGGGTGTCTTGAATTTAAACATCATGGAGGGGCTGGATGGCTTGGGATTGTGCTTATTTTTCAGTGATTTTCGTTTTTTTGGGCTGTACTTGTGGCCTTTTCACCAGGGGTAGTGAGTGTTGCATAGGCCTAGTCTTTCTGTGGGGTGTCTTGAATTTAAACATCATGGAGGGCATGGATGGAATGGGATTGTGCTGATTTTTCTGTGTTTTTCGATTTTTGACCTGTTGTTGGGGCCTTGACCAGGGGTAGTGAGTGGTGCATGGGCCTAGTCTTTCTGTGGGCTGTCTTGAACTTTAACATCATGGAGGGCATGGATGGAATGGGATTGTGCTGATTTTGCAGTGTTTTTCGATTTTTGGGGGTGTTCATGGGCAGGGACATGCCATGTGGCTGGTGGCCATTTTGAGTGCAGCTACAGGCACTGGCCATGTGCTGGCAGGCAAGTGGCCATTTTGAATGCAGGCTTTGTTGTTAGGCCTCCAACCATTTTGCCTACTTTTCAACCATTATTTATGCCCAGGGGTAGTGAGTCTTGCATGGGCCTAGTCTTTCTGTGGGTTGTCTTGAATTTAAACATCATGGAGGCCATGGATGGAATGGGATTGTGCTGATTTTGCAGTGTTTTTCGATTTTTGGGGGTGTTCATGGGGAGGGACATGCCATGTGGCTGGTGGCCATTTTGAGTGCAGCTACAGGCACTGGCCATGTGCTGGCAGGCAAGTGGCCATTTTGAATGCAGGCTTTGTTGTTAGGCCTCCAACCATTTTGCCTACTTTTCAACCTTTATTTATGCCCAGGGGTAGTGAGTCTTGCATGGGCCTAGTCTTTCTGTGGGTTGTCTTGAATTTAAACATCATGGAGGCCATGGATGGAATGGGATTGTGCTGATTTTGCAGTGTTTTTCGATTTTTGGGGGTGTTCATGGGGAGGGACATGCCATTTGGCTGGTGGCCATTTTGAGTGCAGCTACAGGCACTGGCCATGTGCTGGCAGGCAAGTGGCCATTTTGAATGCAGGCTTTGTTGTTAGGCCTCCAACCATTTTGCCTACTTTTCAACCTTTATTTATGCCCAGGGGTAGTGAGTCTTGCATGGGCCTAGTCTTTCTGTGGGTTGTCTTGAATTTAAACATCATGGAGGCCATGGATGTAATGGGATTGTGCTGATTTTTCTGTGTTTTTCGATTTTTGACCTGTTGTTGGGGCCTTGACCAGGGGTAGTGAGTGGTGCATGGGCCTAGTCTTTCTGTGGGGTGTCTTGAATTTAAACATCATATAGGGCATGGATGGAATGGGATTGTGCTGATTTTGCAGTGTTTTTCGATTTTTGGGGGTGTTCATGGGGACAGGCCATGTGGGTGGGGGCCATTTTGAGTGCTGGTACAGGCAGGCCCTGGCCATGTGCTAGGAGGCAAGTGGCCATTTTGAATGCAGGCTTTGTTGTTAGGCCTCCAACCATTTTGCCTACTTTTCAACCTTTATTTATGCCCAGGGGTAGTGAGTCTTGCATGGGCCTAGTCTTTCTGTGGGCTGTCTTGAACTTTAACATCATGGAGGGCATGGATGGAATGGGATTGTGCTGATTTTGCAGTGTTTTTCGATTTTTGGGGGTGTTCATGGGCAGGGACATGCCATGTGGCTGGTGGCCATTTTGAGTGCAGCTACAGGCACTGGCCATGTGCTGGCAGGCAAGTGGCCATTTTGAATGCAGGCTTTGTTGTTAGGCCTCCAACCATTTTGCCTACTTTTCAACCTTTATTTATGCCCAGGGGTAGTGAGTCTTGCATGGGCCTAGTCTTTCTGTGGGTTGTCTTGAATTTAAACATCATGGAGGCCATGGATGGAATGGGATTGTGCTGATTTTGCAGTGTTTTTCGATTTTTGGGGGTGTTCATGGGGAGGGACATGCCATGTGGCTGGTGGCCATTTTGAGTGCAGCTACAGGCACTGGCCATGTGCTGGCAGGCAAGTGGCCATTTTGAATGCAGGCTTTGTTGTTAGGCCTCCAACCATTTTGCCTACTTTTCAACCTTTATTTATGCCCAGGGGTAGTGAGTCTTGCATGGGCCTAGTCTTTCTGTGGGTTGTCTTGAATTTAAACATCATGGAGGCCATGGATGGAATGGGATTGTGCTGATTTTGCAGTGTTTTTCGATTTTTGGGGGTGTTCATGGGGAGGGACATGCCATTTGGCTGGTGGCCATTTTGAGTGCAGCTACAGGTACTGGCCATGTGCTGGCAGGCAAGTGGCCATTTTGAATGCAGGCTTTGTTGTTAGGCCTCCAACCATTTTGCCTACTTTTCAACCTTTATTTATGCCCAGGGGTAGTGAGTCTTGCATGGGCCTAGTCTTTCTGTGGGTTGTCTTGAATTTAAACATCATGGAGGCCATGGATGTAATGGGATTGTGCTGATTTTTCTGTGTTTTTCGATTTTTGACCTGTTGTTGGGGCCTTGACCAGGGGTAGTGAGTGGTGCATGGGCCTAGTCTTTCTGTGGGGTGTCTTGAATTTAAACATCATATAGGGCATGGATGGAATGGGATTGTGCTGATTTTGCAGTGTTTTTCGATTTTTGGGGGTGTTCATGGGGACAGGCCATGTGGGTGGGGGCCATTTTGAGTGCTGGTACAGGCAGGCCCTGGCCATGTGCTAGGAGGCAAGTGGCCATTTTGAATGCAGGCTTTGTTGTTAGGCCTCCAACCATTTTGCCTACTTTTCAACCTTTATTTATGCCCAGGGGTAGTGAGTCTTGCATGGGCCTAGTCTTTCTGTGGGTTGTCTTGAATTTAAACATAATGGAGGGCATGGATGGAATGGGATTGTGCAGATTTTTCAGTGTTTTTCGATTTTTGGGGGTGTTCATTGGGAGGGACATGCCATGTGGCTGGTGGCCATTTTGAGTGCAGCTACAGGCACTGGCCATGTGCTGGCACTGGCAGGCAAGTGGCCATTTTGAATGCAGGCTTTGTTGTTAGGCCTCCAACCATTTTGCCTACTTTTCAACCTTTATTTATGCCCAGGGGTAGTGAGTCTTGCATGGGCCTAGTCTTTCTGTGGGTTGTCTTGAATTTAAACATCATGGAGGCCATGGATGGAATGGGATTGTGCAGATTTTTCAGTGATTTTCGTTTTTTGGGCCTGTACTTGTGGCCTTTTCACCAGGGGTATTTGAGTCTAGCATGGGCCTAGTCTTTCTGTGGGCTGTCTTCAACTTAAACATCATGGAGGGCATGGATTGAATGGGATTGTGCTGATTTTTCTGTGTTTTTCGATTTTTGACCTGTTGTTGGGGCCTTGACCAGGGGTAGTGAGTGGTGCATGGGCCTAGTCTTTCTGTGGGGTGTCTTGAATTTAAACATCATGGAGGGCATGGATGGAATGGGATTGTGCTGATTTTGCAGTGTTTTTCGATTTTTGGGGGTGTTCATGGGGACAGGCCATGTGGGTGGGGGCCATTTTGAGTGCTGGTACAGGCAGGCCCTGGCCATGTGCTAGGAGGCAAGTGGCCATTTTGAATGCAGGCTTTGTTGTTAGGCCTCCAACCATTTTGCCTACTTTTCAACCTTTATTTATGCCCAGGGGTACTAGTGAGTCTTGCATGGGCCTAGTCTTTCTGTGGGTTGTCTTGAATTTAAACATTATGGAGGGCATGGATGGATTGGGATTGTGCTGATTTTGCAGTGTTTTTCGATTTTTTTTTGTGCTCTATAACTGAACTGATGTTCCTCTGTCTTCCATTTTTTTTAGGTGCACAAGACTCAAGAGAACCACCAGTGCCAGGAAGAAGTCCTGCAGCGGTGTGTGTGTGCAGCATAACGTCACGCGACGTCACGTCTGGCCTCAGACAACTCTACCATTCGTGCAACTGCGGCCTGCTGTCTGACCTGCTCTGAAGAAGATGGCCCCGCCCCCAAAGAAAGTTCTCCGTAGCTCCTCTAGCAAGAAAGTTGCTAGTAAGGAGCAGAAGAAGCAAGTTACCAAGGAGGCTGGTGTGCCACCCGCCACGTTTTTTGGGAGCAAAAAAAAAGTACGCCTGCTGCAGCAGGTTCTGCTGGGGACCAAGCTGGGAGCAGCACCCCTGCTCCATTGGGTTCAGTGCCTCCACCACCACGCCAACTTAAGTCAAAGCCCTTGAGTGCTTCAGAGGCAGTCAGTGTACTTCTCCAATCACCATCGACCAGTGATGTTGGCTCATCCCAAGAAAGTAGCAGCAATGTCCCTGAATCAACACAGGTTGTTGTAACTCATCTGACAAGTGTTGAACAACCACAGCCGCAACAACAACACCATGTGCAAGTACACGCCCAAGTACATGTGGAAGGAGAGGCAGCAAAAGGAGATGCGCAAGCAAAGGTGCATGGAGGTTCACAAGTGCCCACAATAGTTGTTCCTCCCGAAGTAGGGGCACATCAGGAAATCGACAATGAAGCCGAGGTATCATTGGAAGCCACTCCTCCTGATGATCATTCATTGTCTTCCACATCCCTAGCAAGGAAAAGATCAAGGGGGGTGTCTACATCTTCTTCAAGCCCACCTCGTTCTGATGCAAGTGATCTGTCTTGGGAACCACAACTGCGGTCTGACAGTGAGGCACACCATGATCTGACACCGGTACCTAAGCGTAAAAGGAAGGTCGTCCAAAAACTCAAACCTATGGAGTGTGATGAGGCTCAACAAGAAGTGACAGATACTGCTGGTGATGAAGCCTCTCACGATGACGACGAGCCAGTCATCACAAAGGTCACTGCAGCCCCACCGGGCATGCAGCAAAGAGACATTTTGACCCTATCCCGAGAAGCTGCTGAGCGTGATGATGATGTCGGCGAGGAGGCAATGGAAATGGAATCATTAGATTTGGAGTTAAGTAGTACACCAAAACCTACCGCTTCCATATTTCTTCGCAAGAAGGTACCCACCTCGTCCTCGACCTCAATTCGTGGTGGTGAAAGTGCAAAACGTTCTGAAGTTCGGCAATCCACATCCTCCACTTCATCTGGCATTAGCAGCAGGACCACCACCACCAGTATCGCCGCCTCCTCCGGCCCCCGAAGACATTTCAAGTCTCCAGTTTGGGACTTCTTTAGTGTTTGCCCAAAAAAGGAAAACGTAGCCATTTGTAGCCTTTGTAAGCTTCGAGTTAGTCGTGGTAAGCTTGGTTCTAACTATGGTACCGGAGGCCAGAGAGGTCATCTTGAGAGAAGGCATGCTGTCCAATGGTTTCCGCACCTAGAGGCGGTCAAGAAAGCCGGAATTGCACGTAATGAAAACGTTGATTTTTCATCTGCTGATGACGAGGAGGTAGAAGAAGACGATTCAAACACTTCACTTACACCCAGTTCCCATGTCAGCAGCACACCCCATGGGAGCCACACTAAGAGTGTGGGAGAGAGTGAGACATCAATGCGGAAAAGTTCATCAGCGAGCGTAACTGGGTCGAAGAGATCATCATCATCCCGTAAATCATTGGTCCAGGGCAACATTAAAAAGATGTTGTTTACAGAAGCGCAATATGAACGCAACCACCCAATGACCCGTCTGTATAACACTCAGCTGGCTAAAATGCTAGCTCTGGACCTTCTCCCTTTTTCTTTTGTAGAAGGGGTTGGTTTTCTAGAATTAGTGACAGCGCTCTGCCCTAAATGGAAGGTTCCTAGCCGGTTCTATTTTGCCCGAGTTGCGGTTCCAGCACTACATGAAGATGTTCTGAAGGTGATTGGGGCAGCTTTGCAGAAGAGTGCTGTTCACACTATACATCTGACAACAGACATGTGGACCAGTGGCGCAGGCGCTGATTACATGTGCATCACTGCACACTGGGTCTCTTTTTCAGGGGCTAAAGCAAAGCTAAACTCAGGTGTTGACACTAACATTGTTTTTAAAGGTGCTCGGAAACATGCAACACTAGCCATGTTTGGTTTGGAGAAACGTCACACAGCAGAAAACATTTTGGATGTCTTTAACACAAAGGTCCTTAACTGTCTGTCCCCACTAAAACGCAAGGTTGGTTATGTTTCCACAGACAATGGCGCCAATATAGTTAAGGCCATGAGGGACGGTTACTATTTCAGAGTGCCGTGTTTGGCACACTGTATAAACCTGGTTGTCCAAAAATTCTTGGGTAATAAAGGCAGTGCAGCGTACGGTGTATTGGACACCTGCCGAAAAATGTGCAAGCATTTCAGCCATTCTTTTAAGGCCCGGAAGCAGCTGAGGAGCCTGCTATATCAACATCAAATGCCAGTGAAAGCACTCATCCAGGAGGTGGTAACACGTTGGAACTCAACCTTCTACATGCTTGAGCGTCTGTATGAGCAGTATACGGAACTCGATCAATATTTCCTTAAAGAGGGTGCAGAGGAGCTGAGGATGGGTGGGCCGCAATGGAACATAGTTGAAAGCCTGACACGCATGCTTCGTCCTTTTGAGTTCTTCACGCGTGCAGTCAGCAAGGAGGACTCTAATTTGGGAAAAGCTATCCCATTGTTGTACATGCTGGAGGACCAACTGAAGGAGGTGTGTTCTGTGTTTAGAAAAGATAAAAACCAAGACTCTTTGCTTCTGGCCGAGCAATTATTAGAGCTCCTACAAGGTGATGAACGTCTTAAAAAGATCCACTCAGAACAGCATTTCATTTGTGCTACTATTCTGGATCCACGCTACAAAAAGGCGCTGGCAGGCCAAGCATTCTTTCCTTTTGATGATGAACATGTTCTAAAGTACAAACGTTGGCTAGCCTTGTCAGCCAAGAAGTTTGAAACAGAACGGCTGGAAATTGAAGGAAATGGCAGTACATCAGCAGGCCATCCCCAGTCAAAACAATCCACTTCTGCACCTGTGGCTGTGGCACAAGTGACCTCTCAGCCGTTAAAGACACCGGCAACCGGATCATCTGCACGAAAGACAACAGAAACATTGGAGGCTGAAGAGGATTGGCTAGCTCTGCGTGGGTTTGGTTCTCAAAAGGTCAGAGGCACAGCAAGAGCTAAGCAAAGTGGAGGAACCTTGGATGAGGACCTTGAGTCGATGGTGAAGGACTATCTGAATGACTCAACAGAGGTCTATGTTAATTCTGACCCATTGGCGTATTGGCATGGGAAAAAAGAATTGTGGCCACAGCTCACCAACCTGGCTTTAAACTACTTGTCTTGCCCACTCGCAAGCGTGTCTTCTGAACGGGTTTTCAGTGCGGCTGGTGGGATTGTAACTCCCAAACGGAGCCGCCTCTCGCCCAAAAATGTGGAGAGGTTAACAATGATCAAGATGAATCAGCACCTCATACCACCAGATTTCAGAGTACGAGAGAGCGTGCCGGATGAAGAGGAGGTGGCCAGCAACATAGATGAGGGAATTTCTACTCTGTCAGGTGACACTGAGCTCTCCCTGCCTGAATTCGCAGAGTATGATGACGAAGCCTTATTCTTATTCCTGGACCGTGATACCGACTTCGAGCCCTGAAAATGAGACAACGAATCAATAACTTTCTTATTCATCCTTATTCACTTTTATTCCTGTGTGTCTGTCTTTCTTTGTTGTGCACAGTTAATATAATTCAAACTTTAATCAGATAATCACAAAAACAAGCCCATCAGCAGAACTGTCTTCACTTGTTTGCTAATTTATTTGAAGGTGCCGCAGTCTGCATTCCTCAGGTTCACAAGTTCAGAAGAACATGCTCCTCTATCCTCCTCCTCCAGACTCCTATTTCCATCAAAGCAGAGGGCTGGTTTACGCCCAATGAAGAAAGACTCAGCACTTGTGGGGGTGTTGTTCTACCTCTTTGCAGGTGAGTTGACGGGTCTGGGGCCATTGCTGGGAAGCACTAAAAGTGGTTTGGACCAAATCCGAGGCGGAAAATTTTTTGTGTTTTTGATGACTTGCTTGCCTTTGAGGTGCTCTTAGGGGGGGTTCCGTCTGTTTGTGGGTGAGTTTCGTGGTCTGGGAGCATTGCTGGGACACTCTAATCTTGATTGCATTTGCTTTTCAGGAAATCCGTCGTGCCAACCCCGACTTATGGCCTAGCTACGCAGCGCGTTTGGACCGAAGGCCCAGAAATATTGCAAGTATGAGATTTTGCTTTTGGCCTGTTTGGGGGTGTTATGCTTCTTGGCGGGTGGGTTGCCGGGTCTTGGGGCATTCCTGGGAAGGTCTAATACCGGGTAGAAGTGGTTGGGACAAAATCCAGGCCGATTTTTTTTTGTGGCTATTTCTGACATTTTGCTCTATGTAGCGTTTTCGGGGGTCCTGTTTGGGGGGCTTCCTGGTGTTTGTGGGTGAGTTTCGTGGTCTGGGAGCACTGCTGGGACACTCTAATCTTGATTGCATTTGCTTTTCAGGAAATCCGTCGTGGCAACCCCGACTTATGGCCTAGCTATGCAGTGCGTTTGGACCGAAGGCCCAGAAATATTGCAAGTATGAGATTTTGCTTTTGGCCTGTTTGGGGGTGTTATGCTTCTTGGCGGGTGGGTTGACGGGTCTTGGGGCATTCCTGGGAAGGTCTAATACCGGGTAGAAGTGGTTGGGACAAAATCCAGGCCGATATTTTTTTTTGCTATTTCTGACATTTTGCTCTATGTAGCGTTTTCGGGGGCCTGTTTGGGGGGCTTCCTGGTGTTTGTGGGTGAGTTTCGTGGTCTGGGAGCACTGCTGGGACACTCTAATCTTGATTGCATTTGCTTTTCAGGAAATCCGTCGTGCCAACCCCGACTTATGGCCTAGCTACGCAGTGCGTTTGGACCGAAGGCCCAGAAATATTGCAAGTATGAGATTTTGCTTTTGGCCTGTTTGGGGGTGTTATGCTTCTTGGCGGGTGGGTTGACGGGTCTTGGGGCATTCCTGGGAAGGTCTAATACCGGGTAGAAGTGGTTGGGACAAAATCCAGGCCGATTTTTTTTTGGCTATTTCTGACATTTTGCTCTATGTAGCGTTTTCGGGGGCCTGTTTGGGGGGCTTCCTGGTGTTTTAAGGGTGAGTTTCGTGGTCTGGGAGCACTGCTGGGACACTCTAATCTTGATTGCATTTGCTTTTCAGGAAATGCGTCGTGCCAACCCCGACTTATTGCCTAGCTACGCAGTGCGTTTGGACCGAAGGCCCAGAAATATTGCAAGTATGAGATTTTGCTTTTGGCCTGTTTGGGGGTGTTATGCTTCTTGGCGGGTGGGTTGACGGGTCTTGGGGCATTCCTGGGAAGGTCTAATACCGGGTAGAAGTGGTTGGGACAAAATCCAGGCCGATTTTTTTTTGGCTATTTCTGACATTTTGCTCTATGTAGCATTTTTGGGGGCCTGTTTGGGGGGCTTCCTGGTGTTTGTGGGTGAGTTTCGTGGTCTGGGAGCACTGCTGGCTATATATACTTTACTTTGCAAGAGGTTTGAAGCAAATCCATGGTGGCAGAGGGGACTTAGGGCCTAGCTGCAGAGCGCGCGCGGAGTGATTTGGGAAATTTGTGAAAAATTGACTAAGTCCCCATTTTTGTACTTTTGCTCTTTGGCTGTTTGGGGGTCTTCTACTCGTTTTCTCCTGGGTTGACGGCTCTGGGGCCATTGCTGGGAAGCTCTAATACCGGATAAAAGTGTTTTGGACCAAATCCCAGGTGGAATTTTTTTTGTGTTTTTGATGACTTGCTTGCCTTTGAGGTGCTCTTAGGGGGGGTTCCGTCTGTTTGTGGGTGAGTTTCGTGGTCTGGGAGCATTGCTGGGACACTCTAATCTTGATTGCATTTGCTTTTCAGGAAATCCGTCGTGCCAACCCCGACTTATGGCCTAGCTACGCAGCGCGTTTGGACCGAAGGCCCAGAAATATTGCAAGTATGAGATTTTGCTTTTGGCCTGTTTGGGGGTGTTATGCTTCTTGGCGGGTGGGTTGACGGGTCTTGGGGCATTCCTGGGAAGGTCTAATACCGGGTAGAAGTGGTTGGGACAAAATCCAGGCCGATTTTTTTTTTGGCTATTTCTGACATTTTGCTCTATGTAGCGTTTTCGGGGGCCTGTTTGGGGGGCTTCCTGGTGTTTGTGGGTGAGTTTCGTGGTCTGGGAGCACTGCTGGGACACTCTAATCTTGATTGCATTTGCTTTTCAGGAAATCCGTCGTGCCAACCCCGACTTATGGCCTAGCTACGCAGCGCGTTTGGACCGAAGGCCCAGAAATATTGCAAGTATGAGATTTTGCTTTTGGCCTGTTTGGGGGTGTTATGCTTCTTGGCGGGTGGGTTGACGGGTCTTGGGGCATTCCTGGGAAGGTCTAATACCGGGTAGAAGTGGTTGGGACAAAATCCAGGCCGATTTTTTTTTTGGCTATTTCTGACATTTTGCTCTATGTAGCGTTTTCGGGGGCCTGTTTGGGGGGCTTCCTGGTGTTTGTGGGTGAGTTTCGTGGTCTGGGAGCACTGCTGGCTATATATACTTTACTTTGCAAGAGGTTTGAAGCAAATCCATGGTGGCAGAGGGGACTTAGGGCCTAGCTGCAGAGCGCGCGCGGAGTGATTTGGGAAATTTGTGAAAAATTGACTAAGTCCCCATTTTTGTACTTTTGCTCTTTGGCTGTTTGGGGGTCTTCTACTCGTTTTCTCCTGGGTTGACGGCTCTGGGGCCATTGCTGGGAAGCTCTAATACCGGATAAAAGTGTTTTGGACCAAATCCCAGGCGGAATTTTTTTTGTGTTTTTGATGACTTGCTTGCCTTTGAGGTGCTCTTAGGGGGGGTTCCGTCTGTTTGTGGGTGAGTTTCGTGGTTTGGGAGCATTGCTGGGACACTCTAATCTTGATTGCATTTGCTTTTCAGGAAATCCGTCGTGCCAACCCGACTTATGGCCTAGCTACGCAGCGCGTTTGGACCGAAGGCCCAGAAATATTGCAAGTATGAGATTTTGCTTTTGGCCTGTTTGGGGGTGTTATGCTTCTTGGCGGGTGGGTTGACGGGTCTTGGGGCATTCCTGGGAAGGTCTAATACCGGCTAGAAGTGGTTGGGACAAAATCCAGGCCGATTTTTTTTTGGGCTATTTCTGACATTTTGCTCTATGTAGCGTTTTCGGGGGCCTGTTTGGGGGGCTTCCTGGTGTTTGTGGGTGAGTTTCGTGGTCTGGGAGCACTGCTGGGACACTCTAATCTTGATTGCATTTGCTTTTCAGGAAATCCGTCGTGCCAACCCCGACTTATGGCCTAGCTACGCAGCGCGTTTGGACCGAAGGCCCAGAAATATTGCAAGTATGAGATTTTGCTTTTGGCCTGTTTGGGGGTGTTACGCTTCTTGGCGGGTGGGTTGCCGGGTCTTGGGGCATTCCTGGGAAGGTCTAATACCGGGTAGAAGTGGTTGGGACAAAATCCGCGCGGAAAAGCCTTTAGTTTTGGCACTTTTTGTAACTTAGGGTTCGTTAGGGTTAGCCCTAGCAGCAGGATTGCATGTGTTTCGGGGTGTTCTAGATTTTTCCAACTGAGTTCTGGGGTCTTAGAGCACTCGTGAGAATGTGTAATTTTGGTTGCAAGTCATTTGAAGAAAATCCATGGTGGGAAAGGGGGGATTTGGCATAGTTAAAGAAAGCCTTTGCCACTATTCTTAACTTAGGGTTCGTTAGGGTTAGCAGTATTTCTATTGCATGTGTTTGAGTGGGGGGGATTTCGAGTTTTGGAGCGATGCTGGCTATGGCTACTTTTGCTTGGTTGCTTGCAAGTGGTTTGAATGCAATCCACGGTGGGTAATGGGTAATTAGGAAGGGGGTACTTCGGCCTACTTTTACTTTCAAAGTAAGTTTTGTCACCAGTTTTCTGCTAGGCCTCGTTTTTTGAGATTTGATTGGGGGTCTTCTACATTTTTGCGACTGGCTTTAGTAAGGGTCTGGGTGGGAGCACTGCTAGGAAGATCTAATTTTGTTCTAAAACACAGTTTACAGTACACCTAGCTTGAGGGGCAAGATCCGCTACATTAATTTGCCCATACTTATTTATCCT
This sequence comes from Lissotriton vulgaris, assembly GCF_964263255.1. NCBI lineage: Eukaryota > Metazoa > Chordata > Amphibia > Caudata > Salamandridae > Lissotriton > Lissotriton vulgaris. Next base: position 286,419,524 of record NC_141695.1, on the reverse strand, counting down.
TCAAAAGGTGACTCAGAGTACGCACTTTCAAAAATATTGTACTGTCTACTAGGAAAATCAAATTGTGACTTTTTGCACTCCACAGCCTACATACCTTATATTTATTTATCAGTGGTGTTGTAATATTATATCACTTCCTGTTTTTCGTTGAATAATTACAGGCCGGGTTTCAGTCTCTGCAATGGGGAAAAAAGGATGGAGTCAGGCTTCACAGTAGCGAGCCACAATTCAGCATCAGGCAGGCAGTGGACAGGGTGTCTTCTGGTGACCAACATCGATGGACGAAGCGTCGGCTGCAATGGAGGAGTGCCGCTAATAGGAGGATTTTTTTTCTGCAGGCAACTTACTTACCACTTCCAACAGGACCACTACAACCACATAGATACAGTATCCCTTGCCTTTTTCTCTGACTGTGACTGCATTTCTTGGCTCTCTCTCGGCTTCTACATTGATCCCTTAACACATCACTTAGTCCACTCCACTATCACATCTGCACCACACATAGTCATTTGTAAGTGCTCCTACGTAATTCGCAAGTCGCAGCACGCCCCAGGCCGTAGAGGACTGGGATGGCCCCAATGATGAAGCATGTCACCAAGGGGCAACCCTGGTGAGTGAGGGGACACCTAGAAAAAAAGCAATTTCTCCTTTTCTATCTACTATACCTTCCAGACCAACCCCACTGAGTGTTGTTGTGAATGGATTTATAGTGACCAGCAAGGCTCTCGGGTATCTGGCTACAGAGACCTTATGTTGAATATCGTTATCAATAATTTACACATAGGCCCTTTACTGTTGCATTCTTTCTTCCACAGTTGTCGAATGTACTACTTACTTTTCACTGACATGCATGCAGTAGTGCATGCACTTTCAAAGATTGATGGATAGGTTTGTACCCAAAGAATTGTTTATGTTCAATTGTTTGTCTATGCTGTGCTTTTTTTTACAGGGTGTCTTCTGGTGACCAACATCGATGGACGAAGCGTCGGCTGCAATGGAGGAGTGCCGCTAATAGGAGGATTTTTTTTCTGCAGGCAACTTACTTACCACTTCCAACAGGACCACTACAACCACATAGATACAGTATCCCTTGCCTTTTTCTCTGACTGTGACTGCATTTCTTGGCTCTCTCTAGGCTTCTAAATTGATCCCTTAACACATCACTTAGTCCACTCCACTATCACATCTGCACCACACATAGTCATTTGTAAGTGCTCCTACGTAATTCGCAAGTCGCAGCACGCCCCAGGCCGTAGAGGACTGGGATGGCCCCAATGATGAAGCATGTCACCAAGGGGCAACCCTCGTGAGTGAGGGGACACCTAGAAAAAAAGCAATTTCTCCTTTTCTATCTACTATACCTTCTGTCAGGTTACGCAGCCCCTAAGCGCCTACCGTACTATGAAACTACATTTCCCATGAGTAGGCGGGAGACTTGCAGGAAGTTTATCTGGGGAACAGACGCGCTTCCTGTTGCGCGTTATTCTGGTTTCTGTTCTGCACCGGCATGAGAGCGGACGCTCTGCATGCTTTTCTATCGTGTCTCCTGTGGACTATCACCTTCCCCCCCCCCCCCGAGGCTCAGTGGGGAGCGCTTCCGTGTTCTGTCCTTGGCGGTAGACGGACTTCACGCGTCTTCAGGTAAAGCCGCTCTAAACTCTTCGGCCGCCCGTGCGGTCAGCTGATTACTGCCTGAACGGATTGTTAAGGGAGGTTCTGTGACTGTTTTCTAACAGAATTCTACCTTTGATGAATTCCTGTTTGGTTGAATTGTGTGTGGCGGAGCACAGTGGCGGTCTATACCACGTGTTAGCGTTCACATCGGGGATCGTTTTTGTACTATTAAAACGGAGCGCGGTAGTAAGGACAACTACGCGTCTCCGTTGTATAACTGTGTATTTCAAAGGACCTCCATAACTGGGCATGTAGTGAGGTAACTACAGGCTACCCCAGTTCTCTTTGTGTAGTGCACCGTGGGGTGTGTTGTTGGCAGAATTCAGTGGTGGTCGCAACTACGTTTTTCTGTTTGACCTTCACCAAAGATTCTCTACTGGGTCATTACTTAGAGAGCGCAGTGTTGTAGTTCTTGCTTCCTACACACTACCGTTTCCCTCTTCCTTTTTGTTGGACCATACATCTTTGCTTTGACTATTTGGAACCCCCTTTGTACATTGAGTCCTCTACCAAGTTTGTGGTATGTTGTGAGTAGTGGGTTTGATGTCTTAGTATAACGCGAGTGTGTTTGGTGCGACAGGAGTGTGTTCGTTAACTATATGTTTATGTGTTTCTTAGGCCTTCCTCACAGATTGTGGCAGAAGGGCTATAGTATTTCCTATCCAAGGTCATGTTTTCTTGGTGCTCAGGTACTTGTCTACTTCCTTGGTTATTTAGTGAGACTATATGAGAGTACCCTTGTATGTTAGGACAGCACTTCACTGATGCCTGTCTTGTCTTCTGTTACAGGTATCCTTTCCCTGCTGACCCTACCTTTACCCATCCCACATTTTTTATTTTAGTTTGTTATTTTTCTCCCCCGCCTAATGGCTCGAACACCCTGTGTTTACACTTCTGGCTGTTGGTGACATTTGGAGGTGGAACCATATTTGCATCGACTGGATCACGGGGAGTAAACCTGACACCTTCCAGACCAACCCCATTGAGTGTTGTTGTGAATGGATTTATAGTGACCAGCAAGGCTCTCGGGTATCTGGCTACAGAGACCTTATGTTGAATATCGTTATCAATAATTCCACACAGGCCCTGTACTGTCGCATTATTTCTTTCCACAGTTGTCGAATGTACTACTTACTTTTCACTGACATGCATGCAGTAGTGCATGCACTTTCAAAGATTGATGGATAGGTTTGTACCCAAAGATTTGTTTATGTTCACAATAGTTTGTCTATGCTGTGCTATTTTTTCTTGTCTCCCAAAACCTTTCCCAAAAACCCCCGTACCCATCCATTTTTCAAACCCTAACCCTCTTCCCCCGGGCTGTGTGGTTTTGATTGATGTGTGACTAAATTATTATTACAGCAATAAATCCACACACTTGCTGGGGAGGATAAGGTGATAGCAACAGGCTGGTGAAGAAATCCGAGGATATATTCTTACTCTGCTTCACAAAGAACCATTGCTAATGTGAAAGAACTTCAACCGAATTAGTAGTTATACTTTACCATTTGTTAGGCTATAATGTGGCACTGCTCTACTGTACTTCTGTCACCTGCTATATTCTCAGTTGTACCGTTGAATTGCTCAGGAGGACAAACCAGATTTCATTTTCTTTTTTTTCATAGGCATGCAACTGCCACTGTGTCACACCACTAGTACCACCGCTATGAGGAAATTTTATCCGACCAAGATTGCCAACCTTATTCGGTGTTTCCCGTGGAGCCAGCCCTGGGTCTAGCCCTACTTTCAAACACAAATTACAGGTAAGATAAGCGTTTGGTGGTTTGGGGGTATAATGGAGTATTAGTACGAGAGACGAGAGACTGAAGGTAGTACTACTAAAGTCCTAGGACTCTTGGATTCACTTCACTTAGTCTGTGAGAGGCACTTAGTGTTGAAAACATTTGGGCACTTACACTTAAAGGAAGAAAATGGAACTAAACTTTCAGGAAAACAGTCAACGTTAAACCCCCACCCACCAGGCAAGCAGTAAAAAACAGGTATGCTCAGATAAAGTTTGAAAAAGTATATTTATATCCCTAACAAAATAATCTCCCGCAAGACCCTCCCTAACCCCAACGATTGTCCTTCAAAAGTCCCCAAAAACCCAACTCCCAATTCCCACCCCCCAAAAGTCTCTAAAAAAGGGGCAAGGGACACTATGGGTGGATGCTGTTAACTTTTTGGGCCAGGGCATCATGCTCCTCGCGGAGCAAGGCGAGCTCCTGCTGAAGGCGGGACACCATCAGGGTAGTGCGGCGCAGGCGTGCCTTCACTGCCTTGCAGGTGCAATGCCTGTGAGAGGCAGCTGTTGGCCTTGCTGCTCGGCGGTGGCGTTTGCCTTTGGCAGCCCGGCTCAGTCTGGGTGGACCACTGTGCTGGGTGGCAGCCCGTGGGGCCACGGAGGCCGATGCAGACGACGTTGTTGTTGTTTTCAACTGCACACTCTCCTCGTCCTCCAGGGCCACCAGCCGCCGATATTCCGCAACAGTGGCCTCGATCCTCCGTTGCCGGGCAGCTCTAGCCAGCTCCTTCCTCCTTGTTCGTTTGGAAGGAGAACCTATATGAAGAAAGAAAGACATAGTCTGTAACCAATGCTCTTTAAGATTAACTCAATCATTCAGCAGAAATTTGTGTTGCAGTACAACTAGCAACTTGCAAGCGCATTACATAACTATTGAGGCCAGTATCTATCTAACCTCACACTTCTTCATCCTTGCTCTAACATTAGTGGGAGTTTAAGGAACAAATTCTACGAGCACTGTGGACTTCCATTGGAGTCGACTATGAAAGTACACCAGTCTTATTCTTCTTCTTATCTCTTGTTTTGGAAAATTGGTACGTTATTTTCTGCAAGCCGGCATAATGCCAGCGCAGTAAACTTGCACCCGAGAAAAAGAGACGCACGCCATGAGGAGTGACCTAGACTTGCGTTGCCGTTGCGTTACTGTACCCGTCCAGTACATGCAGGTGGTGAAGCTCTTACTTTTCTAGTACGGGTGGCACTGAGAATACTCTGTTACAACTCAAGGGCTACTGCTTAATTAATTTAACTTTCACCCTACAGTGGAAATGAGTACTAGAAATGGAAAATTGAAGAAGATAAATAATCTGATTATCTATCACTTCACATGGGATGTTTTTGCTTATATATGGGATGACTTTAGGTGCTTTGCTTTTTATTGAGTGACCAGTGATACATCCACACATGAATGACTGAGTACTACTAAACTTATTAAGAGAGGTAGGGAGTGGCCACCATAATAACCGGATCTATGCAGTGCTTGCAATACAAACTACTGCTACTATTTATGGTAGCATTTGGACAAAATTAAAAGTTCTTTTCCTTGCCTTTCCTACACTGGAACGGACGTGCGGGTGCAGTGTTACATGCTCTTCAAAGTTACACTTAGTTCATCCACTGACCGTCTACTCTCTCTAGATCATGGGTACTCACAAACTTTCTCTCAGGGGCTACATTTACAGTGTAGTTTGGGGCCGAGGGCCGCACTGGTGGGGGCGGAGTCAGAGGGGGCGGGGCTAAAGCAAAACGATAACTTGTGACCATGAGGTTGCACACAGGTCCCTGCAGCAGATGCCCTCATCCACTGAGCCACCAGACCCAGCATTTACATACATCTCTCTCCCGCCTGCTCTCCCTCCTGCCCTCCCTCCATCTCTCTCTCCCTCCTGCCCTCCCTCTCCCTCCCCCTCTGTCATCTCACTGTGTGTGTGTCTATCTGTGTCAGCCTTCAGCCCGGGTTGAGACCGCTTCCTCAACGCGCACACACAGACAACAACACCAAAGTACTTAACAGGTCTTTAAAAGACCATGAACATATTATTGAGGCTTTGTTTGTTGTAGCGCCCCTGCTTCTCCACCCTGACAATCACTGCTTGCCCGGCCCCACAGAGCAGAGGCTTTGTTCTATTTCACCTCTTTGTGGCCTTGCATCTCCACTCTGCTCTGTGGGGGCCGGGGGAGCAGTGATTGTCAGAGTGGAGATGCAGGGGCGCTAACAGGTGAAATACAAAAAAGCCTCTGCTCTGTGGGGGCCGGGGGAGCAGTGATTGTCTGCAAGGTCTGCGCACCGCCAAGGAAGGCTTGCCGGGCCACCACCGGCCCGCGGGCCATACTAGGAGTACCCCTGCTCTAGATACACATATGCTATCTAAGAGTCAGATAGTAGCATGATCCAGGTATATGGACACATACAGTTTCTGTGTCACCCACCCAGGCTGTTGTCCTTCCACCCATCATTGCTTCATCATTCACCCAGCCATGCATCTCATATTCTTGCCTTCCCAGCTAGTCTTCAATCTCAATAAGTAAGGAATATATGAGAGCTTACCTCTGGCCGCCACCACCACCGTCTCAACTCTCACAGCCGCCGCCTCCTCCCCTGAAGAATCGCCCTCCGCCTCCGTGTCGAGCACCACCACCTCCACACTGGCCCCGCCACCAGATGTTCCACCTACAAAGTACATTTAAGAATGTTAGAATAAAGCACTCACTAGTCTTTGGTCTAGGAATGAAGACATGTGAAAACAATGTAATTTGTGACTGTCTACGTTAAAGTTAAAAAAAATGTCCCTTTTTCCAGGGAAGGTTGTCTTGCTGCACTTTTTGGCACAACTGATGAAGGCTGTTTTTTTAACACGCACCATTTTTCTCCACACAGACAGAAGATGGACTTCTAACAACAAGATCAAGTTGAAACCAGGTGAGAGCTCGGCTCGACCACAAGAAATGTCTTCAATTAATCGTCAGCACTAACCACTTTTCCATTATCAGTTAAACGTTTAGTTTTATTATGACTTCATTTTAATAAATGTGTTTACTTTTAATAAAGCTTTTAAACTTAAATACAATCTGTGTTTTTTGGTCCAGACTAGAGTGACTGAGCGAAAGGTTTTGCAATTTTTGCAAGCATGAGTCCAGATAGAACACTTCAAAAGACATTATGGACAATCCCAGAGGACTGCACTAAGTTGATAGAGCTATTGCTGACTAGAATCATGGGAGTTTCGCCAACCGTGCAATCTTAGTTAGCTACACAGACAGACTAATAAGAATAATCTAGTAATACCACAGGGAGTCATAGTAGAGGCAGGATAAGAATTTAGATACAGTCTACAAGAAGAGCAAAGACAATTTTGAAAAAAGTCAAATGAGGAACGCTAGGAAAAATAGGTACTAGTCTAAAATGAAAACTTACTGGGGCCAGCAGAGGAGCCCTCGCCTGCCCGATCCTGGCCCTGTTGAACAGCATCCGCCGCCTGCTGCTCCTGTGTCCTCCTCTCGCCCCTGGGGGGAGCTGACGTACAACATGAAAGAAAGAACAGAAAACATGGATGATTGTTGCTTGTCAATGTCAACCAAATCAAACATTTCAAAAGAACAATAACAAAATATTTCCGCGAAATTATATTGATTATGGTTACTTTTCATTTATTTGCGGACCTGTGACTTCGAAAGTCACGTAACTCACTAAACAAAGTACTGAAACGTTCACCTAGGACTGGCAGGCAGCAGTCCGCAGGCAAGACGCAAAGTGACAGACAAACTCCATTGTGATTTCAGTCAGATCAGTGACAACACTAACAGTTGCCTGCTACATTACCAGTCATTTAAATAGTCAAACTATCAATCCACTGCCACTATTTTTCTTATTGTCAGGGGTACAAAGGAAGGGGCAGATTTAAGCCCTTGCGGCTCTTTTGCGCCGTTCTTGCGTGACTTTTGTGACGCAGCAGCTAAACAAAAAAGGGCGCCATGGTGCGGCGTATAATATTATAACAACGTGACGCATTTGGGAGATGCATCCCGTTATAAAGCCCTGCGCCATCAGGGGGCGTTCCGGCGCAAGGGAGGGCATTCCTGCGCTGGAACACATCCTAATAGTGGCTGAGGGAAATCTACAAAATATCAATCAGTCACCTTTAGGACAATGATGCGTCACACAAACCCTGCACCTGCTTGAAGCAGACGTACGGCTTGACCCAGCATTGGGGAGATAGGGTACCCCAGAGCATTGATGGAGCTGCGCCATCGTTGCAACGCAACTCCAGCAGTAAAGCTTCGGTGACGTTTTGGGCCCATGGTGCGCCGCATTGCAAATACGGCGCACCATGTTTGGTGGTGATAGCGGGCCGCACAATTAATGGCGCATCCCTGCTACTTTGCAGGGATGCGACGGTAATTGCAATTCTGCCCCTTAGGGGCATACTTACTTCCGCGTTCTGGCGCATCTCCAGAGATGCGCCAGATCAAATGCGTCACGCAAAACTACCCTTGCGACACGGCAGATGTGCCTCATTTACAAAGCGGCGCGCCCTGGCGCAAGGGTAGGCACTTGCGTGACGCATCTCGTCACGTAAGAGCGGCGCATCGCTGGAGTCACGTCGCCAACGCAATGCAACTCCAGTAATGCTCAGGGCCACCCAATACTTAACATGCTGTGTCAGTCCTTTCGCCTGCTTCGAGCAGACATAAGGAATTGAATTGACGTAGCAGCGTCGCAGAAGTGCCTGCGTTAAATCTTGTACATTTCACGCAGGCAATTTTGCGAGGCGCACAGCCGCTGGACCGCCCACCCTGCGTACTAGGAACGCACCCATTGTGGTGCAGGCCCATGGCTTTATAACGTGACGCATCTCCCTAGATGCGTCATGCTGTAAATGACTCGCAGGGATGCGGCACGTTTACGCCGCTGTTGCGTCACGCAAGGCAACGTAAACGTGTAAATGTAATCTGCCCCCTAGTGTCTAGCATTACGCAGTTCTGTAAAGTACACTCATACATAATAGTTACTCAGGCCAATGAGACCACGAAATAGAAAACAAATAAGCATAGTAGCAACGCCACTGAGAAGGAGAGCAGTGCACCTGAAATGCACAGAAGATTTTGAAATATAATTTAACTACAATGTAATCGTCATCAGCGGCATTATTGGCTTGCTCCATGTAAAAAACAAATATTTGCAATACAACAACACAGAGCAGGAGAAAACATCATAGTAGTGAGTGATTAAATGGCTACTACTACTCACCAAGCCCGGGGATCTCCAAGCCGAGCTGGTCCAGCAGGTCGCGCTCACGGTCCAGGAGGTCCGTCCAGCGATGGGTGACCTGGCTGTAGGTGCGCTGGACCCCGTAGAGGTGGGATATGGCCCAGCACACCTTCTCCCACCGCTTCCGGCGCTCCCGCATGTTGTAGCCGCCGGCCGCGATCCTGCCGCCTCCCGCGATGGTCCTGGGCAGGCGGCGCTGGACAAAGTAGACCAGCGCGCCCACTTCCTCCGGGCTGAATATCTCCCGTCGCGTCACCTGCTCCCCCCTCAATCTCCCGCATGCTGTCCTGCCACTGGGTCCAGCACTACTCCCCGCCGCCGCTGCGACCCTCAAGTGCCTGGGCAGCTTCACGGCGCCTGGCTTGACCATGGTCTGGGCAGGTAAGGTAGGAAGAAGTAGAAAATTAAGAAAGAATAGGATAGGGAAGAAGAAAAGAAAAGAGTTTAAAAAAGTAGTTTAAAAGTAAAGAAAAATAGCAGAAAAGACAAAAATATACAGCTAGGAAAAGAGAGGGATAGATAAGAAGCAAAATCGTAAAAAAAAAACTGAAAACAAGCAAAGGATGGCAAAGATACCAAGAGGATTAAACACCATGCCCAGACACAGGAAATGAATGAAAAACAAGATGGCCGGCGCCCGTTCACGAGCGCGAAAGTAAGTTCGCGCGAGACTTTCCTCGCGATCTCGTGCGAACCTCTAGATTTCCCGCGCGATCTCGTGCGAACCTCTACTCGCAATGCGCTTACTGCGCGAGATTATACATAGCGGGCGGAAACGGAAATACGTCACGCAAACAAAATGGCCGCGCCCGTACTCGACCTTGGGGTAAATTCGCGTGTTGCGCTGCAAGCGGCTCGCGAATACTGCAAAAAAACTTGCGAAACAACAAGCCGCAAAAAAATAAAATGCTCATTCGCACGAATTGGCGGCTTCCGCGGTCGGTTTCGCACGACGCCGCGCCCCGCGAATAGCGCGAAAAAAACCGAAAAACGATTTCAGCAAAAGCAAAAGCAATGAGCAGGTGCAAAAGGTCAACCTCATGATTTGTAACGATTCTTTGTAGTGCTTCCTGAGGGGGCCCTCCAGAATTCGGTTGCCTGCTTGCAACTATTGTGTGACCCTGCTCTGACCTTAACTGTATGCCACAAAGGTCCTGATTTACAGCTAAAGGAGCAGACAAGCAGGTGCCAGGCTGGAACTTTAAATTCTTTCAGTGACACATTAATTAGCCCCTAATTCATTATTGTCAGTTGGGGCAGGGCAGGTGTTGTTAATAAACTAACCCCAAATTAATTCATGTCAGTTCAAGCAGGGCAGGTGGGCTTGCTTTTCCCCCCCATCTTCTACAGTGATGATGAACCAGAGGGTGGCATTGATGTAACAGAGGGTGGCATGGGTCAAAGAGAGGGTGCCAGTGGTAAAACAGAGGGTGCTGGGAGGCTGTGATGATGAACCAGACGTAGAAACAACATAGTCGCGACCGTTGCGAGCCGACAAGTAAGTTCGCAATTGCGAACTAGTACCAAATCCTCGCGAACTGGCAGAAACAATTGCGAACACACAAAAAAAAAAAACGCAAATTCGCGGATATTCGCGGATTTTGCGGATTGCGAGTTCGCAAATCCGCAAAATTCGCGAACGCGAGATCCGCAAAATTCGCCCATGTCTACTGTTAAGTCTAAACGTCCCCACGACACTCAGCGCTGGTTTACTTCTACTCTGAAGGCGGACAAACTTCGCCTTAGACAGGCTGAGCGCCGCTGGCGGCGCAATTATGACCCTTTACTTAAAATCAGTTACATTGACCTACTAAAAACGTATAAAAAATCGATCATTTCGGCCAAACTCTCTTATTTTTCTCAGAAGGTCTTGACCTCGGCATCCAAGTCCAAAGAAATTTTTTCTATTGTAGCTGAGCTTTCCCTTCCTGACCGGGTCACTCCCCAGCCCCTTCCTTCTCAAGCCCTGTGTAATTCTCTTAATTCTTTTTTTTCTGACAAGATTTCCGCGATTAAAAACAACATTCCCTCTACTACTCTATCTCACGATTCTGTTCTCCCTTCCTCGAATCCTCATTCTTTCTCTAAATTTCCCCCTATCTCCTTGGACATCTTTCTTTCACTGCTTCAGACTGTGAGCTCTGGCTCGCCTAATGATTGCTGTCCTACGTCTATTCTGAGAGCTGCTTTTGTGGCCTGTCCTGGCCCCCCTCTTGATCTCTTAAATAAATCTCTCTTGTCAGGCTCTGTCCCCAATGCCTTTAAAAGCGCTGTGGTGGTCCCCATTCTAAAAAAAACCTGGTCTTGACCCTACCACGTTGGCTAATTACCGTCCCATCTCCCTCCTCCCTTACCTGGGTAAGGTCTTGGAGACTTATGTCACCCGCTGCCTCAGTGCCTTCATCGAGGAAACTCATTTCCTCGACGACCGGCAAGCCGGTTTCAGACCTGCTCACTCCACTGAGGCAGTGGTGGTGGCAGTCATGGACACGCTGAAACAGGGAGCTGACAAGAACTTGGCCCAGGCCCTTGTACTCTTAGACCTTTCAGCCGCATTTGACACGGTCGACCATGGAATCCTGGTCGACCGTGTCAGAAATGCTGGCATCTCTGGCTTGGCCCTGTCATGGGTAGTATCCTTTCTCCATTCCCGCTCCCAATCTGTTCGCCTTTCCTCTTTCTCTGCCCCTCTATCTTCTCTCTCCTGTGGTGTCCCCCAGGGTTCTGCTTTGTCCCCGCTTTTGTTTAATCTTTATATGCAGCCCCTTCTTGTCTCCCTTCGTCAGTTTTCAGTTACTGCTTTCAATTACGCAGACGATCTGCAGCTTATCTTTCCTATTAATTCTTCCTCTTCTGCTTGTTCCAACTTTCAAAATGCCATGCTCTTTATCTATGAGTGGATGAACCTTAGCCAATTAAAGCTTAATCCAAGCAAAACGGAGCTGGTGGTGACTGGCGGTCCTCTCACTCCCTGGTCTCCCAACTTTTGGCCTACCGCCCTGGGTTCCCCTCCTTGCCCAGTGAACACCGTGAAGAGCTTGGGGGTTACCATTTCTAGTGACCTCTCGATGCGGCCTCACATCAACACCATCACTTCGGCCTGTTTTTTCCATCTCCGCCGAATCGGGAAGATTCGCAGGTTTTTATCCCAACAGGCCCTTATTCTTGTTATCCTCGCCCTCATCACCTCACGTCTAGACTATGCCAACTGTCTATACGTGGGGGTTCCTGCCTGTCACCTTTCCCGACTCCAACTGGTTCAGAATCAGGCAGCCAGACTAATCTTTCAGCAACGTAAATACCAGCATGTCACCCCTCTGCTGAAGACTCTACACTGGTTCCCTGTTGCGCAACGGTGTGTTTTTAAAATGGCTTGTACCATTTTTAAATCCCTGTTTACCTGTGCCCCTGCCTTTATTTCTTCTTGTCTGCACGCTTATGTTCCTCCCCGTCACCTCAGATCGTCGGCTCATAATCTGCTGACCACTCCCAGGTTTAACCGTAAAAAACATGGGTGCGCTTGTTTCTCTTTTCTTGCTCCCACTACCTGGAATTCACTCTCTCTTGTTATTCGTTTGTCCACCGACTATTGCTGCTTTCGCAGTTCTTCGAAAACCCACTTGTTCCGTCTGGCGCACGGTTAGCTGCTCTGACCCTGAATGTTCTTCTCCCGCCTGGTCTTGAGCGCCAAGAAACCAATTGGTGAATGTGCGCGGTACCAAATCTCTTTTAATAATAATAATAATAATAATAATAATAATATCCACTACAGCAGTCCACAACTTAACATCCAGTAATATATATTCAATTCGGCTGCTAAATCTACCATTACAAAAAGTATGTCTGTCCGACCTGTCAGAGCGCACTCTACCATTTAAAGCACGCAAGCCCTGGGCCAGGCACAGTCCTTTGATAAAAGTAGCCGCTTGTGACCATTTTTTTATCGGGGCTAGCTCAAGCTGCGGAATACCCCAGACCAGATCTTCGGCCTCAGTAAGTAAGCCATCGTCCACACTCAATGGTTCAAAACAGGTATTTAAATCACCCATAACGATCTTGTGTCCTACTACTGATGCACCACTTAAGAAGTTGTCCAAAAGAAGGAGTGTTGGAGAGACCCTTCCGCCCTGGATGCCCCTAGCGTAGATGTTAATCAAAAGGATATTCAATCCACTAGTGGATTTATTGCTAACCATTAATATGTCGGGCTATCAATAAAAATTTCCTCAGCTATCACACCCTCGTACTGTCGAACCCAAACAGTCAAGCCACCCATAGCTCGTCCTCTTTGACCTTTGATAGCAGGTTTACTAAAGTTCAAGTAGCCAGTAAGGAACATTGGTGAAAGTGCCCAGGTTTCTTGGAAGGACCATACGTCACCTTGCTGTATAAAATTCGCCCAGTCCGGGATACACATACGGGACTCAAGACCAGCTATGTTCCAACTTCCAAGCTTAAAACCATATGGGACCGCCAGAACTCTAGAATTATCTTTTGGAGAGGAATAGACTACATTGTGTAAAGGTGGAACTTCATATGTAGAAACAACGTCACTCCTTATATCAGTAGTACAAGGGAGCCCTCCTTGAGTGCCCGTCACCATTCCTACATTCTCTACAATTAGTTCAATTTGTGGCACCGGGTCTAGTTCCGGTATCATATCCTCTGTCCCACTCAAGAAAACAGAACACCCCTTAACACTTTGAGATGGCTGATCCTTTGGGTCTTCGACATAACATAGTGTATTAACTGGGGTATCAACGGTACCCGTACAATCTATATTTGCCTCTAGAACAAATGGTAGGATAGATGGTCAATCGTTATACTCCAACCCCGAAAGAGGTTCATAGAGATTACTCAGCGGGATGTTCCAATACTCGTTCGGCTGGATGTAATTACCTAGGTTGTTTGGGTTAGGATGTAAACTATAGGGCTGTTGAGAAAATGGAAAAATTGATGTAAATGGGTGTTTGAGAAAACGAGGATTATGGTTAACCCAGTTCGGAGTGTGTATGGTGCTATTACAGCTAGATTGGGCATAAGATCTAAACTGGGCCTCCGGGTTTATAGATGGACCTTGGAAACTGGGAGTAAGGTTAGTCCATTTCAGAGAATAAGGTACCTTTTTAGAATGGTGTTGAGCATGTGGTTTAAGCAAAGTCTCTGGGTAAAAATAACTGAGATTCCGTGTGGAAATACCTCCCTCATTGTTTCCCAAGTACCAATGACTAATATGGGAAACAACTCTGTGATCCTTAAAATGAATGATCACAATGTCGCCCTCTATGTCCTTTGGTCGAAGACCCACCCACTTACATCTTCTGACTGAGATAAGGAAGGGGTCCATTAGTTTTCAGCCAGAAAATAACTTTATTTTTCAGGTTTGCATTATTTTCTAAATTCCCATTTGAAATTGGAGGCACAGCCGTCAAAATAATAACGAAATTTGCCGAGTCTGGGGGGAGATCTACTAAATTCCTATGATTAGATGTGTGTCTATGAGTGGTGTTATTAGATTTTGCATCCCCTTGTTTAGCAAGTGGCTGTTTTCTCAATGGAGTTGGCTTATTTAAATCCAACAAGGGTTTCTCTTTAACAGGGATAATGGAGCTAGGAAGTTTTGATGTCAGTTGGGAAGCATTAGATTTAGTATTACAATTGGTGTTACTGTTGTTTATGTGGAGGTTACTAGGAACAGCAGTGTTAGCACTAGGTTTTGATAATGGATTGGGCTGAGTATTAGTACTCGTTGGATGAAGTGTTGCGGCTGTAGCCATGAAGCGATCCATTTTGTCTCCCAAGATCCTAACACGCTCCAAGAGAGGGAGCATATATGATTTTAGGGGTTTCTCAAATATATCGATACACTCCTTATTGAACCCAGTAACGCTATCTTGGGAAAGAGATGGTAAGTGAGGAATACCTGTAGTGGCCTCGGTCACGGGAGGAACCATGAGTTCGATAGTAAGATTAGCTATGGAAGGAGGAGAAACCTGGTAACTGGCACTTTTCCTTTTAGCACCACCCTTTTTCCTATTTTTCCTTGGTGGGGAACACACAGCCTTTTTAGAATTCCTGACTTTAGATCCAGTCTCACTGTTAATAGGTGGCAAGATATTCTCACATGGAGCAGCACTATCTAGAGAGCGATTGGCAAGGGTTGAATGCAAATTAGGCTCTGTAGTCTGGGCAACAGGAGTGTTAAGGTCAATAAGACTAAGAGAAACGATGGGAGGCTGCTTATATTACCCTCGCTAATAGTTACAGAGTGAGTGAGGGAGGTATTGGGGGCCCGAAAGATACTAGGAATTTGGTCAGTACTAAATATGTCAGCCTCTCCAGCCGTCCTCCCAGTACTAGCAATATCTTGTGTGTTATTTAAATCTGGATGGGTGGGCAATGTTTTTTTTTCAGATGTTCTATAGAGCGACGACGCTCCGCTCGTTTATCAGCTAATAACAGTTCTTTATCAATCTCCTTATTTGCCCTCTCGAAATATTTATCGAGAGGCCCAAGGAACGAGACTCCGACACAGGGTGGTAGTGGGCTGGACATATCAATTGCTGGACAGAATTAATAATATACCTCAAAACTTACAACACCAATGAAACAATACAACAGAATTAATACAACAGGGAGTAGATGTCAGAGACCGGGCCCAGCCCAGCCTCCTTCGGCCTCTGATGGCCACAGACGGTCCCGCCCTTGTCCCGGGCTTCTCCCGGTCGCTCCCGCGCAGCAGGACTAGTCAATTTAATTAATATTGACAGTGTGAGAGGGGAGGAGCATGCAAGGAGAGCGGCCCAGGTGCTGGCTATTGGGTCAGGCGGGCGCTCCTGGGACTTGAAGTCCTGCGCCCGCACTCGCTCGCAGCCCTGCACAAACACCCACAGTCAGAGCCCTTTTGCGTAGGGTAACAAGCTCCTCAACCAACTTTGCTGATATTAACGATGATTGAAGCCCCCACATGAAGCGGGACCCGCGAAGCGGGTTCCGCGAGCAGTACCTTCAAAAGCAGTGAAAGTCTCAACAGCACAAAATCCCAGCGTGCGCGCTATGGAAAAGCGTCCCAACAAGCATCCAGGGGCAAAGGTTTTTGTAGAACGATGGTGGGGAGGAGCATGCAGGGAGAGCGGCCCAGGTGCTGGCTATTGGGTCAGGCGGGCGCTCTTTGACTTGAAGTATTCCGCCCGCACTTGCTCGCAGCCCTGCACTAACACCCACAGTCAGAGCCTCAGGCGTAGGCTAACAAGCTCCTCAACCAGCTTTGCTGATATTAACGATGATTTAAGCCCCCACACGAAGCGGGACCCGCGAAGCGGGTTCCGCGAGCAGTACCCTCAAAAGCAGTGAAAGTCTCAACAGCACAAAATCCCAGCATGCGCGCTATGAAAAAGCGTCCCAACAAGCATCCAGGGGCAAAGCTTTTTGTAGAACGATGGTGGGGAGGAGCATGCAGGGAGAGCTGCCCAGGTGCTGGCTATTGGGTCAGGCGGGCGCTCCTGGGACTTGAAGTCCTGCGCCCGCACTCGCTCGGAGTCCTGCACAAACACCCACAGTCAGAGCCTCAGGCATAGGGTAACAAGCTCCTCAACCAGCTGTACTGATATTAACGATGATTGAAGCCCCCACACGAAGCGGGACCCGCGAAGCGGGTTCCGCGAGCAGTACCTTCGAAAGCAGTGAAAGTCTCAACAGCACAAAATCCCAGCTTGCGTGCTATGGAAAAGCGTGTATTCTTCTTAGACAGCCGCGCAGACTAGAGAGCTTAGTTGTGCCTGGATGGGCCATCACTGGCATGATGGGACAGCGGAGCTGGGCACAGCCCTGCTTACACGTGGATTGCTGTGCCCTGCCTTCACACCAATGATTGCATACCCCCTGTAGTTGGTCTGTTGTCAGAGGAGGCAGGAAACCTAAGCACTTCAAAGGGAATCCTCTAGAAGTTTTTCCCATTTCAAAGAACGCACCTGGAATAAATATTGGTCATCAGTGTCATGATCATTGACACATTTACACCATTGCCCTGTTATATACTAGAATAGGACAGAAAGGAGCCTCATGTAAAATATAGTGTCACAGAAAGAAATAGGCTAAAATGGCAAAATAATGTTAAGCAGGTTCAATGAAGAGGCATTACAGCAAATAACATGCGTGCACACCTGCCTACAGGTTGTGGCACAGAGCAGGCTTCAAAATAATAATATAAGTTTCAAACTTTAACTTGCTTTCATTCAGTTAAATAAACAAATGCAGAGTTTGAATCATCAGCTTGGTGTCTGCAGAGCTCTGTCAAAGCTAAACTGATGAATCATTTTCCAAGGCAACACAATATGTAATTTGTCACTTCTGCCACTTCCGGATGTATGAGCCGCTCACAGACAAACATTTCTTTTTTCCCAAACACTCACAAGTTGCCATAGATCACAATGTATTTGCTCTTCAAGGTTAACTATTTCATTTTTTTAAATTGTTTTTCTGATCGTAGGAGATAATTATATTTATAGAAATCTAGAGAAATGCAAGAAAGCATACAGATATCTTTCTTTACACTGAGCTAAACTAGTTCTGAGTCCACACAGATTGTTTCTTTATTGGATTCCTTCTTTTTACAAAGATTAACTCTTTGTTGCCATAGAAAGTTTATTTTATTTCTTCTGCCACTCTTGTTGTGGTAGGTTAGTGTTTGTTTTAACAAGCTATACATTATTTTCTAAACTGAAAGTGGCATTGATTTGCACAGACTTAACATTTGTTATTTACTTTTTAGGGGCATCATTTAATAGACATCAGACGTTAAAGAAACCCATTCTGATTAGATAAGATATAATGGCAGGTATTCAAATAGGGTTTCATTGCTATAAACGTTTCTTTGAGTATTTAATCTGATTCCATTTAGAAATCTTATAATATTTTGGGTGTATATGTTACAGCTTCCTAGGTGGAAGTCAGTGAAGTGAAGTATGAGCCACAATCAGAAGCACATCAGAATCCGTTACACTGCCAGCAAGTCTTTCTCCTTCCTCCCACATCTTCCCCCTGGAGTGTCCTTTAGTTCATTGCGTATTTTGAGTGAACTGCTGGAGACCCTGGTAGGAGCATGAGGGCATTTATGTTTTTTCCATGATACTCCTGCAGAGTTGAATCAGGTGAAAACTGTGACACTCAGACACTAACTCTCCAGTACACCTCTGGGCCTGTGGATACTACAGAAGAAGGACTGGTGTGCTGCTTTTCTGCCATAAGGACTGCTGCTCTGCTGCCCTGCTACTCTGCTGTTCTGCTACTCTGCTGCTCTGCGTCCTGCTGCCCTGCTTGCTAAGAAGGAGGATTGGACCTACACCCTTCATCCCAGGCTGAAGTGACTCCAAGGTTCAGACCACTGACCTCTTGTTTTGATCTACAGTGATATAAGAAGCTCCAGAGGCTTCCTGCAACTGCCCAGCTGCCTAGTAACTGGACCTGTAACTGGAGCTGCCAGAGCCCTGCTGTCCTCTGATGGAGTGAGTTCCTGACACCCAAGTGGTGCCCTTCAGGTTCTGGACCCTTGGTGTAGCCTCAGTAGAGCTCCTCTGACATTTTTGGTCTCTTTGCAAACGGGCCTGTTCATGCCAAGATTTAGCCACCCATGCTATCGGCCAACGTTAAGTGCTTGCAAACCGGACTCTTCGTGCGGACTCTTCGTGCTACGGTGACTGATAATGACGCTGGGAGCACAAGGTCTGAACTTTGCACCACAGCATCAACAGTTCGAGGTGACTGCCAATGTGCAGCTCCGGCAAGGACCATCTGTGACATCATCAGGAAATTTGTGCTACAGCGACGACCACGTGCGATGAACAGCCTGATCTTTGCGCTACTTCGGCGACTGACCGTGGCTCTCTTCCTGCTCCTCATGGCCCCTTCCACCACAAACGGAACTCTTTGTGCTGGACTTTGAAGGTAAATCTTTCAGTGGGACAAATCCGGTCCCTGCATCGGACCAACGCTCCATCGTGGTCAGCCTGAACTTGTGACTTTCACCCAGTTTCATAGGACCAGACAGCCGCAAGTGGCACTTTGTGCTTTTTGGTGCTATTTTCACTAAAATCTCACATTGCAAAGCTCCAGTTCTACTAATTCGATTTTTATTGTTGAGGTGTCAAATTATTTATTAATGTCTTTTTTCTAAATTGGTGTGGGATATTTCTTGTGCTCTGATTTCCTTTTATGACTGTTTGTAGTGCTGCATAAACATTTTGCGGTAAACAGACATAATATCGAGTCCAAAATATCGATTGGACAAAATATCGAGTATAAAATATAGACTGGACAAAATATAGACTAGACAAAATATAAACAACAAAAATATCGACTAATATCGACTAGAATAGCCAAAATATCGAATCAAAAATATAGACTAGACATAATATAGACTAGAAAAAATATAGACAACAAAAATATCGAAAATAAGGTAAGTTATTAATATTTAATAATATTTGAGTAATATAAATCTGTCGCGGGTTGTGGGTTTATAGGGGAATAGGGTGGGAAGTAATTTAATTATAAATAATTAATTATGTAAATTTAATGTAATTGTTCCTTAAATAATAATTGGTAATTAATTAAAACATAATAGTTAATTAATTAAAAATGATTAATTGATAAATAATTAATTTTTAGTAATTTATTTTCTGTAGCGGGTTGTGTGTTTATAGGGGAATAGGGTGGGAAGTAATTTAATTATAATTATTAATTATGTAAATTTAATCTAATTGTTAATTAAATAATAATTGGTAAATATTTAAAATATAATTGGTAAATAATTTAAAATAAATAATTGATAATTAATTTTTTTTAATTTATTTTCTGTAGCGGGTTGTGTGTTTATAGGGTTCAGGGTCAGTTTTCAGTTTTTGGGTAAAGGGGTATATTTAGGGTTCAGGGTCAGTTTTCAGTTCTTGGGTAAAGGGGTATTTTTAGGGTTCAGGGTCAGTTTTCATTTTTGGGGTAAAGGGGTATTTTTAGGATTCAGGGTCAGTTTTCAGTTTTTGGGTAAAGGGGTATTTTTAGGGTACAGGGTCAGTTTTCAGTTTTTGGGTAGAGGGGTATTTTTAGGGTTCAGGGTCAGTTTTCAGTTTTTGGGTAAAGGGGTATTTTTAGGGTTCAGGGTCAGTTTTCAGTTTTTGGGTAAAGGGGTATTTTTAGGGTTCAGGGTCAGTTTTGTGTTTTTGGGTAAAGGGGTATTTTTAGGGTTCAGGGTCAGTTTTGGGTTTTTTGGTAAAGGGGTATTTTTAGGGTTCCGGGTCAGTTTTGGGTTTTTGGGGTACAGGGATATTTTTAGGGTTCAGCGTCAGTTTGGGGTTTTTGGGGTACAGGCGTACGCTTGCTCTACTGTAGCACCCACTGTCAAGTCAAGTCAAGTCAGAGAATTTATATAGCGCACTACATACCCAGAGGGTCCCAAGGCGCTTAAAGAGGAGGGGAGGATTATTTGTCAAATATCCACGTTTTAAGTTGCTTTCTGAATGCTAGGTGGTTCTGGGTGAGGCGAAGGTAAGCGGGGAGTGAGTTCCAAGTCTTAGCGGCCAGGTATGAGAAGGATCTGCCTCCCATGGTGGTCTTGTTGATGCGAGGTACAGTGGCGAGGGCTTGGCTGGAGGAACGTAGGTGGCGGGACGGGGTGTAGAAAGACAGTCGTGAGTTGAGGCATTCTGGTCCGATGTCGTAGAGTGATTTGTGTGCGTGGGTTAGCAGTCGGAAAGTGATCCTCTTATTGACGGGTAGCCAGTGGAGGTCTTTAAGGTGACCGGAGATGTGTTCGTTGCGAGGGATGTCTAATATGATCCTGGCTGAGGCGTTTTGGATACGTTGGAGTTTCTTCTGGAGTTTAGCGGTAGTACCTGCGTAGAGGGTGTTTCCGTAGTCCAGTCGGCTGGTGACCAGAGCATGGGTGACCGTTTTCCTTGTTTCGGTGGGGATCCAGTGAAATGTTTTTCTGAGCATGCGAAGAATGTTGAAGCAGGAAGATGATACGGCGCTGACTTGTTTTTTCATTGAGAGTGAGGAGTCCAGGATGATGCCCAGGTTTCGTGCGTGGTCTGTCGGGATGGGTGCCTTTCCGAGGGCTTCCGGCCACCATGAGTCGTCCCATGCAGAGGGGGAAGTACCTAAGATGAGGACTTCTGTTTTGTCTGAGTTCAGTTTCAGACGGCTTTGTTTCATCCATTCGGCAACTTCTTTCATTCCTTCGTGTAGGTTAGTTTTGGCTGTGCTGGGGTCGTTGGTGAGAGAGAGGATAAGTTGAGTGTCATCCGCGTAAGAGATGATGTTGAGGTTGTGTTGGCGTGCGATGGTCGCGAGGGGGCTCATGTATACGTTGAAGAGGGTGGGGCTGAGTGAGGAACCTTGAGGTACTCCACAGAGACGCTATCCAACGATCTCTGTAATGTAGCACCCACTGGAGTGGTTACATTAAATTTAAACCTTTTACTATGCCACGGTAAATATATTCTATATGTTTTATTAATAACATGTATTTATATATATATGTATTATTATTATTAATTTTTAAATTTACATTAATTATGTAATAATGTTACATTTATTTAATAATTTTTACAATGTTTATATTAAATATATGTAATATTATAATAGTTTTAACTTATTTTAAAGACATAAAAAATCGATATTTTGACAGTCTATATTTTTAACACTTGATATTTAAAAGTCGATATTTTTGTACTTACCTTAGTGAAGATAGAAAGTCGATATTATGTCCCTCGATATTTTGTCATCAATATTTTGGGAACTCGATATTTTGGTAGTAGATATTATTTCAGTGATCCACATTTTGCATATTGCCTCTATATTAAGCCTGACTGCTCTGTGACAAGTTACCAGAGGGGTGAGCTCAGGTTAAATTGGGATTTTGTTGTGGCTTCACCCTGACAAGGATTGTGGTTGCCACTTGAGTAGAGTTTCACCCCTTCAAACAGTAATTAAACTTTCTATATACCCCTTCCCACGTTTGCAGGCCACTCTGTTTGCTTTATCCTTAGTGCACTATTCTAAGGCCAATCCAACCTGGCAAAATCTTTCTGTTCCTGAAAGAAACTTGTGTGCGAACCCTGGGTGTCTTTAGGGGAATGAGTAGCCCCGTCCTCCTCAGCTGCACCAAGCTAGTTCTGAGACCAGCTCCCTCTCTCACTAGGGTGATGCCAAACTGAATAACGCAAACCTACAGGACAAAAGGCTTCTCTTCCACAGGTTTCTCTCTGCACTTAACTGTGAATAGGCAGGCCTCACCCTATCCCCTTTCAAGCTATTGAAGCTCCTGATCCTTCCCAGTAGCCCTTCCTGAGATGATATCTGCCATATTCCTCATACCTAGGCCTACCTGAGAAAAGGCCTCAATCTTTCTTTCTTCTCTAAGAGCAGTTTTCACAACCCATTCAGGAAACGCATTGATGGGGCCATATGGTGACAGACAAATGCTAAGTAACCTATTCAAGGTTCAGCAGGTAAAGAGTAACTTTTTAAATGTCACTTTTTACAAATTTTACAAAAAATCTGACTTTTCCAATGAGTTGGATTTTTAATAAATATCAAACATTGTGGCCTCTGTAGCTTAGCCCAATGCAAAGCTAACTGACTTATTCTGCACTTTATTTTGTTTCTCATAGGATATCCATAGCCCTGCACAGTGAAAAAGCTTTTGGGGCTAGTTACTGTAGGTGCATACCAACATTAAATTCTTGCATGTACCACTTTTAAATTATAGGCACCTTACCTTGTGGCTACAAGCCCTACCTAGTAGTGACTTATTTAATATTTTAAATGTGTTGTATTTCCTGTGAAAAAGGGGTTATTCTGACAGGTTTGCATGCAGGTTTAGGACCTGCAGGTGTTACAAAAGTGGGCCTGAAGACATGTTTTCTTGGTCACTCTAGTGGAGGGCACATAAGTGCTGCAGTCCAGAGGTGACATTTAACTTTTCATGCCATTGATGTTTTTTCCTGCATCACATACTAAAGCCTTATTGTACAGTTAAATATGTTGGTTTAGAAGTATCTATTCGTATCATGTTTTAGGTGTCAGAGCATATATACTCCAGGGACTAGACAACAGTGTCCCAGTGTGCAGAGTTAAACAACCAGCAATACCAGTCAGCAACAAACAGGTGTGACCTGACTGAAGAGGCTCTTTCTCACAGAAAAGCAGAACACATAGAAAGGCAGACTTATAAGTAGGATGTACCAAAGCTGTAGAAAGGAAGTACTTGTAATGGAAAGTAATGTAATAGCAAAGGTGAAATAAAGGAAATATCAGGGTAGCACATTTGATAACCTGGGGAAAGATACTAAGCATGGCAAGCGTTTAAGTAGATCAGATGTAGGTTTTTACTGCTGCAAAAGTGCCAGTCACACTACAGTAAACATTATCTTGATGTTATGCAAAAAATGTAGTAGTACGTGGTAAGTGAGAGCACTTTGACTGTGTTTGCAGGAGAAGGCAAAACATTTCCAAGATAGGATGCATAGGTATCTCTGAAGAAAAACCTTCTATAGATGAAGGTTCATTCGATAAAAGCAAAACAACATGACACATGATGATTGAGGGACTGGGCATCTCTCTTTGGTGGACTCCGGACGCCATATACCATTCTGGAATAGGGCGTTTGGAGAATTACATTTAAGACAAAAATAAGAACAAAAATATGGGATTCTGACATTAGTCCTTAAGGCTGTAGTTGGTATTCTATTGGGATGCTTGCTTACAGATGTTAAATTTTTTAATTCAATACCCTGAAAATAGACGGGAAACTCTACGTAGCTAAAAACAAGCCTGTTTCTCCTTGGGTGATTATATAAAAGACATTTGCACATGGTCTTAAATCTCGATACTGCTGAGCTAGACTTCATAGCTGATAAGAAGAGAAACTACATTAAAAAAAATGTTAAACTAGCAAGTTTCTTGTGTGGTTAGTGGGAACATTTGTAAATTGCAGTTTTGACAATAAATTCATCCTGTCGTCACAAAGGTTGGCAGGGCCAGACCTGTAAGTAAACTGCTTGGAGATGAGGTGTCAAAAGAAATGGTGAAGTGAGTGGAGGTTGATGTAATCGAGCGTGTAGAGACTTCAAAATGGCTGCCCTCCCTGGTCTTGGCACACCAGCCCGACGCAAAAAATAGGCTCTGAGTAGACTCAATATTTAAATAATAGTATTTTAAGTACTATGGCGTAGATGCATCAAGCTAACCACAGCTTGCAAAGGGGCAGAATCTCAGAATCTGCCCCTTTGCGACCAGTATTTTTGCATTTGGGATGCATCATCCCAAATGCAAAAATCGCTATTAAAGAAATCGCAAAATTGCGATTACTTAAATTGCTATTGCATTTAAGGAATCTCAAATTGAGATTCCTTAAATGCAATGCATAAAAGTTAACAAAAAATAGCGATTTCGCTAATAGGGGGAGCAAATTACCATGAAGTTGAACTTCATGGTAATTTGCGAAAACTTTGAAAAATGCACTAAAGTGCTATTTTCAGAGTTCCACTTTACACACAAACATGCCCTTAGGGCATGTGTGTGTGCAAGATGTACCCATATGCAGATTTCAGGGGTGCAACAGGGTCTTGTAAATGATATTAATGTGTTTTCAACCATTAATTTGTCTAACAAGAACTCATGCTTGTGGATAACAAAAGACGTACATCCTTTAGAACAACCATTTGAATATTTTTTTCCTAATGTGTAGTGCAATTTCAAAGACTTTTGACAGATGATAGCAGTTTAAAAGCGTGCTGTTTGGACTAGCCTCTGCAGCTGCAGTCTTTCTGAGACTCAAATTACATTTTCTAGGAAACATGATGTGTCCTCTTTTTCCAGGCTGATATTATGGTCATATTAACAGACAAAAATGAACATGATTTTAGGTTAGGAATTATGCTGGATATCTGAAGCAAAAATGGGTTACCTGTAGAGTACTCCAAGTGAAAATTTGCCCTGAAATTAGTAATTTATTGAGGTAAGAAAGCAGGTGGGCAGGGCATCAAGCCCATGGCAAAATTGTTGGGGTTTATTAGGAGTGCTCCTATTCCCCAGAACATGGATAACATCAGAACTTTCCTCGGTCTGGTTGAGCTTTATGCCAAATTTGTCTATACATTTTCTGATGGACCATACTATACTGGATAATAGTTAAGAGCAACGTCTAAATTCATGCAGTGCAAAAAGTGTCAAGAGTGGTTCGAGAAGCCCTTTTCTTGAAAGCACCTGCTCGACAAGGCTTTGAACCCCAGGATTCAAGCATTGTCACCATAGATCACAGTAGTGCGGTTCTGGTTTATGCGCTGTACTATCTCAGAGCGATAGAAACAGGAAAGAATCTGTGGTCACTTTTTTGTCTCGCTTTATCCCCCATTTAGGCAAATGCTGCAGTAATAGAACATGAAACAGTAGCATATGTATGACTCCGGAACATTTTGCAGTGTTTATTTTGGGAAAGGAGTTTATGACTAGATGTGACCTAAACCCTTAACTAAGATCTTAAACACTGGTGGGTTAGTGACTGCTTCTAGGATATTGACACTTTATTTACATAGTGGAGTATCTGCCTGGGAAGAAGAACATTATAGCTGGGTATCTCTTCATAATGTCCTCCACCCTCCTGGAGAATGAGGATGAGTTACAGGAAGATTTTCATGTAGCATTAGTGTGTGATGGTGAGGTGGACGTCTGAGTAGAAGAGTGCGGTATGGATATTACCTTAAGTATTTTGCACTTTGAGATGCACGTTCGGCTGAGGAAAATATATTAGTGAATGGGAAACCTTTTTGGAATGTGCGTAATTAACTTCTGTTTTGAGTGGGCAATACGGGGGACAAAAGGTTAGTACCTCCAAAATCCATAAAATTATTTCTCAGTAGCATGAGGGACACCTCTGAATTGTAAAAACCAAGAGGATGTTAAAGTGTTACTGGCATCCTGGTAGGGATGTGGACATACTGGGGCTCTGAAAGATTACTCCAGTTATTCAATGTTGGACATGGCCCTCGCTGCAGACTTATCAATGAACCTTTTGCATTCACCCCTGCTGTTCTTGCTGAATTCGTTGTTGTTAGCTCTAGGACTCTGTACACTTTATCACTGCTAACCAGTGCTTGCTAAAATGTGCCTAAATCGGCTTACACCTGATTGACATATCTAATTTACTTATTAGTCCCTTGTTGAGTGGTATACTATATACCAAGGGCCTGTAAATTAAGTGCTTCTAGTGATCCTACAGTACTTATCGTGCTACCCAATTTGGTAGACCTCTAAAGAATGTCCGAGGTCTGCCACGGCAGCCTGAATGCAGGTTTAAACTGCCAATTTGACTTGGTAAAATAAACGACTTGCCAAGCAGTCAAATCCCCTTTTATTCCATATAAGTCTCACCTAAGCAGGCCCTAAGCAGGGTGGGTTATAATTAAAAGGTTGGATATTTATTTTGAAATTTTACATATCCTGCTGGTGAAAAACTCCTAAATTTGTGTACTCTACAAGACTGATTTGCTGCCTGCACCTGGAAGGACTGCTTTGCTGCCTGGAGCCTGCCCTAAACCCTCAGGGGCCTGCCCTGTTGCTTGAGCCCTGTTCCACGTCTCAAACCTAGGACCACCAGAGTGAAACCAAGGGCTAGTTGGCTGGCCTCCTGATCAGAGCATGCACTCGATGTTTATCAATCTCTTGAGGATAATATATGAGACATCATGTTAATCGTTGAGACTTGGCTAAAGGAGGACATAAAGCCTCGGGTGGCTCTTGCAATACCCTCTGGATTCCGCCTAGTGTGCGCCAAAAGAGGTGGCCATTGTCTATAAGGACTCTTGGGAGATTGCCACCTCCAACCTGGACCAAATAGGCAACATTGAAGGACTCTCCTTTTGTATTAAAACATTCCCCTCCTTCTCCTTCTCGGCGTTGCTGCTCTACAGGCCACCAGGCTGCTCTCACAGCTTCACGCCAAAACTGGCAGATTCCATCGCTCAGATATCCACACGCTATGCGGATTTTACTATATTTGAGGATTTCATCCTCCACGTCGATGACCCCCAATGCACCCACAGTGTGAATTTTATAATTGCATTTGCTGGTTTTAATCTAGTCCAGCTGGTTACATCCCCTATCCATAACGTCGGCCATATACTTGACCTCATCTGTATGAACATGCAGAAGCTGAGGGTCGATAAGCCACTGCACATGACCTGGACGGAACACTTTCTGGTCCCCTTCTGGTTTTGCCTAGCACCACTCTGATGGCCACTATAAGATCTAGTGAAGTCAAAAGGAACTGGAGCAGGTTCACCCCTGAGACCCTGGACCCAGTGCTGGATGGCTCAAGGCCACACCTAACGAACAATACCGCCCGAGGTGCTGCGTATTTTAACATGTGGTTGACAGTAGCGCTTGACAAAACTCCCTCTAAAACTTGTTAGCATATCTATATCCACCCTATCTGCCCCATGGTTTTCAGAGGAAGTCAGACGGGAAAAAGCAAGTGTAAAAACTAGAACGCAAGTGGAGAAAGTCATACTCGCCGGATGCAAAAATAACCTACAAAAATGCTTTGAAAGATTATCATAAACTACTTGACTCTAAGAGGAGGGAATTACTGGCTTACCATATTGCCAGCTTTAAAAACTCCTCAAGGGAAGTTTTTAGGATAGTGAGATCTTTCATAAAAATACCCCAGAATTAGAGTATGGTTTATGGCCCTTCCCGGACCTAGGCACCAGTCTTTCAGATTTTTTTGAAAGAGAAGATAATACAGCTCTACTCCTCTTTTCCCCCAGCTACAGAGTAGCAGGAGACAACCATGGCCCCCCAATAATCCACATGTTTGTGCATCTTTTCTTCCGATTTCAGCAGCGGTGTCTTTGGATGAACTTCGGAAATGTAAATAAGGTTCACCTATGGCGCTCTGCCCAGTTCAGCAGTTCAGGCTGCTGGCCGAGGGGTTTAATCCGGTCCTAAATCACATTTAGAATGCCTCAATTAGGACTGGAATATTCCCAGCCTTGTGGAAACAGGCCTATTTGTTAACTCTTTTGAAGAAAGCTAATGCCTACACTTAAGTACTTAGCAACTTTAGGCCTACCTCCCTGCTTTCGACACTGACTAAGGTGCTAGCAAAGATGTCTCATCAAAAACCAGCCGACTTTGTGGAAGCATCTACAAGACTCTCAATCAGGCTTCCACACTGGGTACAGCATGGAAACAGCGTTACTTGAGGTTGCAGACTCTGTCTATTTGTCAGTAGATGTCGGCTCATCAGCCATGCTTGTGTTATTAGACCTTTTGATGGCATTTGATACAGTGGTGCATGTATTCTTGCTAGAAAGACTTAAACAGATAGAAGTACAGGGGACTGTATTTGAGTGGATTTCCTCTTCTCGTAGTATCCGTGGCCAGTAGGTTTTTCTCCGCCTGTACATCTCCTCAGCTAAACAACTTAGATGCGGAGTGCCCAAGGGCTCTGCTTAAGCCCACCGCTTTTTAACATTTAAATAGCTCCACTGGCAGGGGTAAAGGTGGTTTCATACACAGATGACACCCATTTCGCATCTGCAATCTCTCAAGGTCCTCTATTTCATGCTCCAGACAGCCCAGCGTGTTACGGATGTCTCTAAGCACTCCCATTTTGAGTGCTATGCAGTCCCCTCTCGTTACCGCCTTGAAGGACTCCCACTGGACCCCTGGTGAGTCAACCGATCCCTCATTCAGAGCAAAAACATTTAGAATGCCTCAATTAGGACTGGAATATTCCCAGCCTTGTGGAAACAGGCCTATTTGTTACCTCTTTTGAAGAAAGCTAATGCCTACACTTAAGTACTTAGCAACTTTAGGCCTACCTCCCTGCTTTCGGCACTGACTAAGGTGCTAGCAAAGATGTCTCATCAAAAACCAGCCGACTTTGTGGAAGCATCTACAAGACTCTCAATCAGGCTTCCACACTGGGTACAGCATGGAAACAGCATTACTTGAGGTTGCAGACTCTGTCTATTTGTCAGTAGATGTCGGCTCATCAGCCATGCTTGTGTTATTAGACCTTTTGATGGCATTTGATACAGTGGTGCATGTATTCTTGCTAGAAAGACTTAAACAGATAGAAGTACAGGGGACTGTATTTGAGTGGATTTCCTCTTCTCGTAGTATCCGTGGCCAGTAGGTTTTTCTCCGCCTGTACATCTCCTCAGCTAAAAAACTTAGATGCGGAGTGCCCAAGGGCTCTGCTTAAGCCCACCGCTTTTTAACATTTAAATGGGTCCACTGGCAGGGGTAAAGGTGGTTTCATACACAGATGACACCCATCTGGTGTTCTCCTTCAAAGATCACTCTACCGCAGCTTTTGATTCTCTTAAATACTACCTAAAAGACATAGCAGGATGGATGAATAAAAACTGCTTAAAATTGAATACCTATAAGACAGACGTCTTATTTTTTAACCACCCCCTCCCCACTTATGGCCTATGTTGTCCCGGGGAGCTTGACTCCGCTCCCGCCCCTAAGGACTTGGTTAAAAACCTTGGAGTCAGATGGGATAAGGACTTGGCCCTTTCGGCTCAATTCCGGCAAGTCACTGCAGGCTGCTTCAGATAGATGAGCGCTATCAGGAAACTCCTGGGCTTTCTGCCGGAAGAAAGCCAGAAGACCATGGTTAAGGACCACCTTGACTATGTCAATGGTCTTTACCTGGGAATGATAGGGTTCCAGATAAAAAGGCTGCAAACGGTGCAGAATGCGGTGGCTAAGCTAATCCGCAGGGTCCCGCTGCACCAGCACATTTACCCTCACCTTAGACAGCTACATTGGCTCCCGGTAGCCAGGAGGATCAAATTCAAGGTCCTCACCTTCGCTTTCCATGCCACCGAGGGTAAGGGCCCCAGCTACTGAGGAAGCGGCTCAGCATGTACCGTCAGGAGCAGTCATTAAAATCCAAACATCGGCGTTACCTTCCTATCCCCTGGTTTTCTAAAGCAAGGAAAGGGGGGAGGTCTTTCTCGGTTAGGACCCCCAAACTGTGGAATGCCCTTCCTCTGCACTTACGCATGGTGAACTTTGAATAGGATTTTAAAAAGGCACTGAAAACTTGGTGCATTAAGCAAGGGGAATAGCTGTTTCAGGCATTAAACTCTGTAGTTTGCTGCCCTAGGGCTGGCACACCTCGCTTGAGGTAGCCTTGCCCTTTATAAATGTTCTTTGTTTGATTGATTGATTGATCAGAGCCTCAGAAACAAAAAAGGCTCCATTCATCTTGAATCAGCACCTGGACCCAGTCTGAGTGAGTCCTAGCCCCCCAGGGGTGCCCCTCCAGTCCTTGATCCTTGGTTGTGGTTTAAAGTACTCACGTACCCTAAATCGCAAATGCGGGATGTTTGCCAAAAAATTTCCCTGAGAACTGAGAGGAGACCGGGACCAACCTGCTTGTCTATTCGCTGAAGGTGCATCACTGGTTGGCCTGACTTTGCAACAGCTGCCTTTACATTCTTCTCGGCAGCAGAAAATCCTGTACAGTAGGCCTTCGCCAAAGGGGTATTAGGCCTCTTGTTGGCTGCAGCCTCCAACTTTGTTCTGGTGGAGATCTTCGACTTCCAAAAACAAGATTAAGTCAGAATTTAGAATCTTCACAGTGAGTTTTTCCAGTTGCTCCCCAATGATCACACCGCCTCCATGGACACCATCTGGAGCCTTGCCCTGCTGAACTTCTACTTTCTCTGTGACTTTTTGTTGAAATTTCTACTTAGACCAAAAGTAAGCTCTGACCCGTGCCAATCCAGTTTTTGTATCCGACTTGCGCTCAATCGCAGTTTGCCAAATTTTTCAACTTTATTTTTTTATATACATTTTATTGCACAAATTGCAAGATACACTGCCATTCGCCTACAACCCGGAGGCCGGCGGCTATCGTTCAATAATCATGGTACACAGCTGTATTGCCAACAACCTCGGGGGCAGGCAGCAAAGTGATTTTCATAATAAGGCACATATCAAGTGAAGCGTAGCGTGCGTGTCCATAATACAACCTCAAAACAACACTCACACCCCCCAACCGCCCCACTGTCCCAAGCCGCTTGATCATGCATCCCCTCATGCGACCTGAGTTCTGTCTCGTTTCAACGGTCACGATTGTAATCACCTGGTGCACTGCAAGCCCAAAACACATCGCACAGTCCCAAACACGCGGACATCTGCTTCCCTTCAATCCCTCCCCAACACACCATGCCATCAGACAAAAATGTTGACAAACATGCGTATTCTAGTCAGCCCCATAATCTTGGCCTCCCAGGTGCAGCCAGTCAGTGAATGGTGCCCAAATATCAGGCGGGCGAGATCTGTCAGGAATAATTTCCCAGAAAATCGTCAGCTGATTTCTGCAATATGTGACTGCTCTGATCCAGTCCGCAATTCTGGGCGGTCTCTGTTTCCTCCAATGAATCGCTACCTGTCTTTTCGCCATTAGCAACAGCATCCACACTAATCTACGGTGATCTCTCTCGATTCCCTGCACATAACCCAGTAGTGCAAGCATCAATGATGCCGTCACTGTCCCCCCTGTAATTTGACTTATGTGTGTAAATATATCCAACCAGTAGCGTGCCACCTTCTCACAACTCCAGGCCATATGCATAAATGTAGCTTCAGGGAAACCGCACCTCCAGCACATAGTGTCCCCCTGCAGACCCATCCGGTGCAGTTGTGTCGGAGTATGGAACAATCTATGTAGATAATTGAAATGTATAAGTCTGAG
This sequence comes from Lissotriton vulgaris, assembly GCF_964263255.1. Lineage (NCBI taxonomy): Eukaryota > Metazoa > Chordata > Amphibia > Caudata > Salamandridae > Lissotriton > Lissotriton vulgaris. The sequence continues at coordinate 286,388,000 of NC_141695.1, read as the reverse complement.
GCGATAATTAGGTGAGAGGTGTTCTAACTGCGTATAGCAGTACGCCCATTGTTCCTCTGTTATATGCAGATCAGCTTCTCCCTCCCATGCCTCCCTGGAGCTGGTGGCAGCAATCGGGGACTGGCGCTGTGTGATACTATAGATACGGGTAATAAGCTTTCGGGCGATGAGTTCGACAGCACGTTTTCCAATGCAGGTAAGTTAGGAGGCTCATTCGGGAACTCCTTGTATGTGGTCTTATATGCCGCTCTCAGCTGATAATAGAGTAGCATGTCTGAGGTAGTGGGGACCTGCGAGTCGCACATCTCTTGCATTGACAGGAATTTACAGGCCGGGTAGAGGTCCCCCCCTTTTTCTAAGTTGTGTGCCTGTGCCCTGAGTGTGACAGCTTTGTCCATCAGGGGCTGAAGTAGTGGATTACCGCCCAGGGGCATAGACGGGGCATACAAAACGTCTAGATGTGCATGCTGCGCAATACATTTCCATGCCCAGCGCACGGTCTCAACGGTGTCTATTTCTTGCCTTGGTCTTTTGTACGATTGGAACACAGCCGCCTTCAGTGGAAGTGGCTCTATTCTGTCAATTTCTATTGCAAGAAATTTGGGGAGGATCATCATCTTAACAATAGCTATGCGCCCCGTTAGGGATAGCGGGAGTGTCTTCCACCTCGCGACCTTCCCCTCTAACCAGTCAATTGCCCTGCCATAGTTTGCCGTCCACAGGTCTTGCATCGATCTGCTAATATATATTCCCAGATAGCGCACCTCTCCACTCGCCCAGTGTATCGGGAATTCCGACATGAAGGGCACGGTGTCATCAATAAGAGGTAGCATTGTAGACTTCTTCCAGTTAATTTGGATTCCTGTTAAACCCCCGTATCTTCTGAATTCCCTCATCAGTACATCGAAGTTATCACGAGGATTGGTCAGATATATTGTTATGTCGTCAGCATACATTGAGTCGAGTATGCCCCTCGTGTGGAAGCCTATGCTTTTATTTGCGTGGTGTTTATTTATTTATTTATTTATTTATTTATATGCTTATATAGCGCAGAAATTCGACCCCCGAAGTGGTATCCCTGCGCTTTTGTTCTTACCAAAGCTATATCCAGAGAAAAGATCATCAGGCAGTGAAGGTTGTCTACATGATCAAGAACAGGTGGGTCTTTAAACATTTCCTAAAGGCAGCTAAATTAGGATTCTGCCTAAGGGTAAGGGGCAGGAAGTTCCAGAGAGTGGGGCCTCAGTACGAGAGGGCTCGGCCTCCCTGTCTTTCCTTCTTGATCCGTGGTACTTGAAGCAGGGACTGGGTCTGAGAGCGCAGAGTGCGACCAGGCTCATAGGGTCTGAAAATTTCAGATAGATACTTGGGGCCAGTGCCTGAGAGGCATTTATGGATTATACAGCATATCTTGAACTTCACCCTCTGGCGAATAGGCAGCCAGTGAAGTTTGTTCAATAAAGGGCGTGAGGGGGTTCTGGGTGGAACATTCAAGATTAGTCTGGCCGCTGTATTTTGGGCTACCTGTAGTCTGCTTAGCTGTTCTTCATTGGTAGAGATGAGCAGCCCATTACAATAGTCCAGTCTACTGATTACCAGTGCCTGGAATAAAGTTTTCCTGTGACAGTCCGCTAGATAAGGGAAACCCCTTCTCAGAAGTCCAATGACACCAAAGCAGGATCCAGTCACCTGATTAACCTGGTCTTTAAGTGTCAGGGACAGGTCAAGTCGGACCCCCAGGTTTTTTACTACCTCTTTGGGGATAGGGACAGGGCCTAGTTTGGGGGGCCACCACTCAGGTGACCATTGGAGCGGGGCCTCTCCAAAGAGCATGACTTCCGTCTTACCTACGTTACATTGTAGGCAGTTAGAGGTCATCCAATGGGATATAGCTGTCATCCCAGCATCAAAGGTATTTTTAACTGCTGGCGTTAGTGTCTGAAAGGGAAACAGCAGCTGAGTATCATCTGCATATGATATTGGTGTGAACCCATATTCTCACAATTTCAGCCAAAGGGGCCACATACACATTGAACAATGTGGGGCTTAGACATGAGCCCTGTGGAACCCCCTTGGTGAGCTCCCTAGGGATGGAAAGATGGGAGCCCAAGCAAACACTTTGTGAGCGGCCAGTGATAAAGCTTTCTAGCCAAGCTAGCGCAGTTCCGCCTATCCCTACCCTCTTCAGACGACTGATAAGGATATCATGAGACACCGTGTCGAAGGCAGCAGACAAATCCAACAGCACCAGAATCATGGATCCTCCTCTATCCTGTGACATCCGGATGGTATCAGTCACGGAGAGGAGAGCTGATTCGGTGCTGTGGTTTGGTCTGAACCCAGATTGGGAAGGGTCCAGACCATCTGCTGCCTCGATGTATTTAGACAGGTAGGTGTTAACATGTTTCTCAGTCATCTTACTCAGATGGGGTAGGAGGGAAATCGGGCAGAGATTTTTCAGGTCTGACCATGGCATTGCAGCGTTTTTTCAAATAGGGTTCACATTCGCCTTTTTCCAGACACTGGGCACTTGTCCTTCCTTGAGGGAGAGATTGCTTAGTGTACAAAAGCTTTGAGTAAGCAGGCTCCCTAAAGAAACTATCATCTTCACGGGCAGGAGATCATCTGGAGATCCTAATTTAATATTACTATACAGAGCTGTGATCTCAGGCAGGCTGACTTCTGGAATGATTGTAAATCCACTGCTTTCACGCTCTGGTTTCCTGGGGGAGGGGAGGTTTGTATTATTTTCTGATATATGGATTCAATTTTATTTTCGAAGAATGCGGAGATATCATCACATAAAGTTTGTGTGAACTCATCAGGGCTTTCGCAGGCCACAGGTTTTACAAATGACTGGAGAATTTTGTAAAGCTCTCTGGGTGAGTTTCCTGCGTCTATAAGTTGTGAGGCAAGACTATTTTTCCTAGCCAGCTTTATATTTTTGTGATATTTAGCTATGGCCTCCACATACATCTTCTTACTGCTAGGTGTATGCATCTTTCTCCAGGCTTTCTCCAATTTTCTGCATCTCTGTTGACGGAGTTTCGCTGCGAGCGGCGCAGTGGCGATCGCAAAGAGCAAGGGGGAGAGCGGGCATCTCTGCCTAGTGCCTCTAGTTATGCTGATGGGCTTCGAGATCTGCCCATTTACCCGAACTCTTGCCGTCGGCTCCGTATATAGGACCTGAATCTGTCGCAGAAAAACTGGGCTGAGGCCAAGTCTTGCAAGGAGGGCAAATAAAAACTTCCACTCTAGAGAGTCGAACGCCTTAGTAGCATCTAATAAGGCCGCTGTGGCCTGAACCTGGGGTGCCAAGTAGTGTAAAATGCTGAATATAGTGCGTAGGTTGTGACGGTACAATGGCCCGGTATGAAACCAGATTGATCTGTTAGAACAATTTGAGGATCATAGGCTGAAGTCTGTTCGCTATCAGCTTGGCATAGATCTTCACGTCTAAATTGATCAAAGACAAAGGGCGGTACGAGTCTGCCAAGGTAGGGTCCTTATCAGGCTTTAAAATAGTAATGATCGTAGCTACGCGCATAGTGGGTGGCAGTACACCCGTCTCCATGGCCTCCAGGTACACCTGCAATAATCTGGGGGCCAAGATGTCCGCATACTCCTTATAAAATGATGCCGTCAACCCATCTGCTCCCGGGGCCTTTTCCCCCGGCATGCCATTAATAACCTGCTACACATCCTCCACCGGTATAGGCAGTTCCATATATCTATGAGCCCCCTCATTGAACCATGCTATCCCTACGTTGTCTAGGTAGTCCGTGATGTCTGCCTGCGAGGGGGACGTTTTTGAAGTGTATAAAGCAGAATAATAGTGTGTGAACTTCTCCAATATATCAGGCAGAGTTCTAAGTACCTCTCCTGTCTCTGTATGAAGTTCAGGTATATACGCGGCACCACGAGGTGCACATAGCAGCCCCGCCAGTTTCTTACTCGGCCTACCTCTCTCTCCGTAGCGCTGTGCCTGCGCATATTTATTTAGATACGCTGTCTCTCTGTCGGCCTCTGTCTGGAACTCTGTAAGCTTGGTCCGTATACTTACCTCAGTTTCTGGTGATGCATTTCGCATCTGCAATCTCTCAAGGTCCTCTATTTCATGCTCCAGACAGCCCAGCGTGTTACGGATGTCTCTAAGCACTCCCATTTTGAGTGCTATGCAGTCCCCTCTCGTTACCGCCTTGAAGGACTCCCACTGGACCCCTGGTGAGTCAACCGATCCCTCATTCAGAGCAAAAACATTTAGAATGCCTCAATTAGGACTGGAATATTCCCAGCCTTGTGGAAACAGGCCTATTTGTTACCTCTTTTGAAGAAAGCTAATGCCTACACTTAAGTACTTAGCAACTTTAGGCCTACCTCCCTGCTTTCGGCACTGACTAAGGTGCTAGCAAAGATGTCTCATCAAAAACCAGCCGACTTTGTGGAAGCATCTACAAGACTCTCAATCAGGCTTCCACACTGGGTACAGCATGGAAACAGCATTACTTGAGGTTGCAGACTCTGTCTATTTGTCAGTAGATGTCGGCTCATCAGCCATGCTTGTGTTATTAGACCTTTTGATGGCATTTGATACAGTGGTGCATGTATTCTTGCTAGAAAGACTTAAACAGATAGAAGTACAGGGGACTGTATTTGAGTGGATTTCCTCTTCTCGTAGTATCCGTGGCCAGTAGGTTTTTCTCCGCCTGTACATCTCCTCAGCTAAAAAACTTAGATGCGGAGTGCCCAAGGGCTCTGCTTAAGCCCACCGCTTTTTAACATTTAAATGGCTCCACTGGCAGGGGTAAAGGTGGTTTCATACACAGATGACACCCATCTGGTATTCTCCTTCAAAGATCACTCTACCGCAGCTTTTAATTCTCTTAAATACTACCTAAAAGACATAGCAGGATGGATGAATAAAAACTGCTTAAAATTGAATACCTATAAGACAGACGTCTTATTTTTTAACCACCCCCTCCCCACTTATGGCCTATGTTGTCCCGGGGAGCTTGACTCCGCTCCCGCCCCTAAGGACTTGGTTAAAAACCTTGGAGTCAGATGGGATAAGGACTTGGCCCTTTCGGCTCAATTCCGGCAAGTCACTGCAGGCTGCTTCAGATAGATGAGCGCTATCAGGAAACTCCTGGGCTTTCTGCCGGAAGAAAGCCAGAAGACCATGGTTAAGGACCACCTTGACTATGTCAATGGTCTTTACCTGGGAATGATAGGGTTCCAGATAAAAAGGCTGCAAACGGTGCAGAATGCGGTGGCTAAGCTAATCCGCAGGGTCCCGCTGCACCAGCACATTTACCCTCACCTTAGACAGCTACATTGGCTCCCGGTAGCCAGGAGGATCAAATTCAAGGTCCTCACCTTCGCTTTCCATGCCACCGAGGGTAAGGGCCCCAGCTACTGAGGAAGCGGCTCAGCATGTACCGTCAGGAGCAGTCATTAAAATCCAAACATCGGCGTTACCTTCCTATCCCCTGGTTTTCTAAAGCAAGGAAAGGGGGGAGGTCTGTCTCGGTTAGGACCCCCAAACTGTGGAATGCCCTTCCTCTGCACTTACGCATGGTGAACTTTGAATAGGATTTTAAAAAGGCACTGAAAACCTGGTGCATTAAGCAAGGGGAATAGCTGTTTCAGGCATTAAACTATGTAGTTTGCTGCCCTAGGGCTGGCACACCTCGCTTGAGGTAGCCTTGCCCTTTATAAATGTTCTTTGTTTGATTGATTGATTGATCAGAGCCTCAGAAACAAAAAAGGCTCCATTCATCTTGAATCAGCACATGGACCCAGTCTGAGTGAGTCCTAGCCCCCCAGGGGTGCCCCTCCAGTCCTTGACCCTTGGTTGTGGTTTAAAGTACTCACGTACCCTAAATCGCAAATGCGGGATGTTTTCCAAAAAATTTCCCTGAGAACTGAGAGGAGACCGGGACCAACCTGCTTGTCTATTCGCTGAAGGTGCATCACTGGTTGGCCTGACTTTGCAACAGCTGCCTTTACATTCTTCTCGGCAGCAGAAAATCCTGTACAGTAGGCCTTCGCCAAAGGGGTATTAGGCCTCTTGTTGGCTGCAGCCTCCAACTTTGTTCTGGTGGAGATCTTCGACTTCCAAAAACAAGATTAAGTCAGAATTTAGAATCTTCACAGTGAGTTTTTCCAGTTGCTCCCCAATGATCACACCGCCTCCATGGACACCATCTGGAGCCTTGCCCTGCTGAACTTCTACTTTCTCTGTGACTTTTTGTTGAAATTTCTACTTAGACCAAAAGTAAGCTCTGACCCGTGCCAATCCAGTTTTTGTATCCGACTTGCGCTCAATCGCAGTTTGCCAAATTTTTCAACTTTATTTTTTTATATACATTTTATTGCACAAATTGCAAGATACACTGCCATTCGCCTACAACCCGGAGGCCGGCGGCTATCGTTCAATAATCATGGTACACAGCTGTATTGCCAACAACCTCGGGGGCAGGCAGCAAAGTGATTTTCATAATAAGGCACATATCAAGTGAAGCGTAGCGTGCGTGTCCATAATACAACCTCAAAACAACACTCACACCCCCCAACCGCCCCACTGTCCCAAGCCGCTTGATCATGCATCCCCTCATGGGACCTGAGTTCTGTCTCGTTTCAACGGTCACGATTGTAATCACCTGGTGCACTGCAAGCCCAAAACACATCGCACAGTCCCAAACACGCAGACATCTGCTTCCCTTCAATCCCTCCCCAACACACCATGCCATCAGACAAAAATGTTGACAAACATGCGTATTCTAGTCAGCCCCATAATCTTGGCCTCCCAGGCGCAGCCAGTCAGTGAATGGTGCCCAAATATCAGGCGGGCGAGATCTGTCAGGAATAATTTCCCAGAAAATCGTCAGGTGATTTCTGCAATATGTGACTGCTCTGATCCAGTCCGCAATTCTGGGCGGTCTCTGTTTCCTCCAATGAATCGCTACCTGTCTTTTCGCCATTAGCAGCAGCATCCACACTAATCTACGGTGATCTCTCTCGATTCCCTGCACATAACCCAGTAGTGCAAGCATCAATGATGCCGTCACTGTCCCCCCCGTAATTTGACTTATGTGTGTAAATATATCCAACCAGTAGCGCGCCACCGTCTCACAACTCCAGGCCATATGCATAAATGTAGCTTCAGGGAAACCGCACCTCCAGCACATAGTGTCCCCCTGCAGACGCATCTGGTGCAGTTGTGTCGGAGTATGGAACAATCTATGTAAATAATTGAAATGTATAAGTCTGAGGCGATAATTAGGTGAGAGGTGTTCTAACTGCGTATAGCAGTACGTCCATTGTTCCTCTGTTATATGCAGATCAGCTTCTCCCTCCCATGCCTCCCTGGAGCTGGTGGCAGCAATCGGGGACTGGCGCTGTGTGATACTATAGATACGGGTAATAAGCTTTCGGGCGATGAGTTCGACAGCACGTTTTCCAATGCAGGTAAGTTAGGAGGCTCATTCGGGAACTCCTTGTATGTGGTCTTATATGCCGCTCTCAGCTGATAATAGAGTAGCATGTCTGAGGTAGTGGGGACCTGCGAGTCGCACATCTCTTGCATTGACAGGAATTTACCGGCCGGGTAGAGGTCCCCCCCTTTTTCTAAGTTGTGTGCCTGTGCCCTGAGTGTGACAGCTTTGTCCATCAGGGGCTGAAGTAGTGGATTGCCGCCCAGGGGCATAGACGGGGCATACAAAACGTCTAGATGTGCATGCTGCGCAATACATTTCCATGCCCAGCGCACGGTCTCAACGGTGTCTATTTCTTGCCTTGGTCTTTTGTACGATTGGAACACAGCCGCCTTCAGTGGAAGTGGCTCTATTCTGTCAATTTCTATTGCAAGAAATTTGGGGAGGATCATCATCTTAACAATAGCTATGCGCCCCGTTAGGGATAGCGGGAGTGTCTTCCACCTCGCGACCTTCCCCTCTAACCAGTCAATTGCCCTGCCATAGTTTGCCGTCCACAGGTCTTGCATCGATCTGCTAATATGTAGTCCCAAATAGCGCACCTCTCCACTTGCCCAGTGTATCAGGAATTCCGACATGAAGGGCACGGTGTCATCAATAAGAGGTAGCATTGTAGACTTCTTCCAGTTAATTTGGATTCCTGTTAAACCCCCGTATCTTCTGAATTCCCTCATCAGTACATCGAAGTTATCACGAGGATTGGCCAGATATATTGTTATGTCGTCAGCATACATTGAGTCGAGTATGCCCCTCGTGTGGAAGCCTATGCTTTTATTTGCGTGGTGTTTATTTATTTATTTATTTATATGCTTATATAGCGCAGGAATTCGACCCCCGAAGGGGTATCTTCGCGCTTTTGTTCTTACCAAAGCTATATCCAGAGAAAAGATCATCAGGCAGTGAAGGTTGTCTACATGATAAAGAACAGGTGGGTCTTTAAACATTTCCTAAAGGCAGCTAAATTAGGATTCTGCCTAGGGGGAAGGGGCAGGAAGTTCCAGAGAGTGGGGCCTCATTACGAGAGGGCTCGGCCTCCCTGTCTTTCCTTCTTGATCCGTGGTACTTGAAGCAGGGACTGGGTCTGAGAGCGCAGAGTGCGACCAAGCTCATAGGGTCTGAAAATTTCAGATAGATACTTGGGGCCAGTGCCTGAGAGGCATTTATGGATTATACAGCATTTCTTGAACTTCACCCTCTGGCGAATAGGCAGCCAGTGAAGTTTGTTCAATAAAGGGCGTGAGGGGGTTCTGGGTGGAACATTCAAGATTAGTCTGGCCGCTGTATTTTGGGCTACCTGTAGTCTGCTTAGCTGTTCTTCATTGGTAGAGATGAGCAGCCCATTACAATAGTCCAGTCTACTGATTACCAGTGCCTGGAATAAAGTTTTCCTGTGACAGTCCGCTAGATAAGGGAAACCCCTTCTCAGAAGTCCAATGACACCAAAGCAGGATCCAGTCACCTGATTAACCTGGTCTTTAAGTGTCAGGGACAGGTCAAGTCGGACCCCCAGGTTTTTTACTACCTCTTTGGGGATAGGGACAGGGCCTAGTTCGGGGGGCCACCACTCAGGTGACCATTGGAGCGGGGCCTCTCCAAAGAGCATGACTTCCGTCTTACCTACGTTACATTGTAGGCAGTTAGAGGTCATCCAATGGGATATAGCTCTCATCCCAGCATCAAAGGTATTTTTAACTGCTGGCGTTAGTGTCTGAAAGGGAAACAGCAGCTGAGTATCATCTGCGTATGATATTGGTGTGAACCCATATTCTCTCACAATTTTAGCCAAAGGGGCCACATACACATTGAACAATGTGGGGCTTAGACATGAGCCCTGTGGAACCCCCTTGGTGAGCTCCCTAGGGATGGAAAGATGGGAGCCCAAGCAAACACTTTGTGAGCGGCCAGTGATAAAGCTTTCTAGCCAAGCTAGCGCAGTTCCGCCTATCCCTACCCTCTTCAGACGACTGATAAGGATATCATGAGACACCATGTCGAAGGCAGCAGACAAATCCAACAGCACCAGAATCATGAATCCTCCTCTATCCTGTGACATCCGGATGGTATCAGTCCCGGAGAGGAGAGCTGATTCGGTGCTGTGGTTTGGTCTGAACCCAGATTGGGAAGGGTCCAGACCATCTGCTGCCTCGATGTATTTAGACAGGTAGGTGTTAACATGTTTCTCAGTCATCTTACTCAGATGGGGTAGGAGGGAAATCGGGCAGAGATTTTTCAGGTCTGACCATGGCATTGCAGCGTTTTTTCAAATAGGGTTCACATTCGCCTTTTTCCAGACACTGGGCACTTGTCCTTCCTTGAGGGAGAGATTGCTTAGTGTACAAAAGCTTTGAGTAAGCAGGCTCCCTAAAGAAACTATCATCTTCACGGGCAGGAGATCATCTGGAGATCCTAATTTAATATTACTATACAGAGCTGTGATCTCAGGCAGGCTGACTTCTGGAATGATTGTAAATCCACTGCTTTCACGCTCTGGTTTCCTGGGGGAGGGGAGGTCAGCATCATTTGTACAATTGGAGGTTTGAATTATTTTCTGATATATGGATTCAATTTTATTTTCGAAGAATGCGGAGATATCATCACATAAAGTTTGTGTGAACTCATCAGGGCTTTCGCAGGCCACAGGTTTTACAAATGACTGGAGAATTTTGTAAAGCTCTCTGGGTGAGTTTCCTGCGTCTATAAGTTGTGAGGCAAGACTATTTTTCCTAGCCAGCTTTATATTTTTGTGATATTTAGCTATGGCCTCCACATACATCTTCTTACTGCTAGGTGTATGCATCTTTCTCCAGGCTTTCTCCAATTTTCTGCATCTCGGTTGACGGAGTTTCGCTGCGAGCGGCGCAGTGGCGATCGCAAAGAGCAAGGGGGAGAGCGGGCATCTCTGCCTAGTGCCTCTAGTTATGCTGATGGGCTTGGAGATCTGCCCATTTACCCGAACTCTTGCCGTCGGCTCCGTATATAGGACCTGAATCTGTCGCAGAAAAACTGGGCTGAGGCCAAGTCTTGCAAGGAGGGCAAATAAAAACTTCCACTCTAGAGAGTCGAACGCCTTAGTAGCATCTAATAAGGCCGCTGTGGCCTGAACCTGGGGTGCCAAGTAGTGTAAAATGCTGAATATAGTGCGTAGGTTGTGACGGTACAATGGCCCGGTATGAAACCAGATTGATCTGTTAGAACAATTTGAGGATCATAGGCTGAAGTCTGTTCACTATCAGCTTGGCATAGATCTTCACGTCTAAATTGATCAAAGACAAAGGGCGGTACGAGTCTGCCAAGGTAGGGTCCTTATCAGGCTTTAAAATAGTAATGATCATAGCTACGCGCATAGTGGGTGGCAGTACACCCGTCTCCATGGCCTCCAGGTACACCTGCAATAATCTGGGGGCCAAGATGTCCGCATACTCCTTATAAAATGATGCCGTCAACCCATCTGCGCCCGGGGCCTTTTCCCCCGGCATGCCATTAATAACCTGCTACACATCCTCCACCGGTATAGGCAGTTCCATATATCTATGAGCCCCCTCATTGAACCATGCTAGCCCTACGTTGTCTAGGTAGTCCGTGATGTCTGCCTGTGAGGGGGACGTTTTTGAAGTGTATAAAGCAGAATAATAGGGTGTGAACTTCTCCAATATATCAGGCAGAGTTCTAAGTACCTCTCCTGTCTCTGTATGAAGTTCAGGTATATACGCGGCACCACGAGGTGCACATAGCAGCCCCGCCAGTTTCTTACTCGGCCTACCTCTCTCTCCGTAGCGCCGTGCCTGCGCATATTTATTTAGATACGCTGTCTCTCTGTCGGCCTCTGTCTGGAACTCTGTAAGCTTGGTCCGTATACTTACCTCAGTTTCTGGTGATGCATTTCGCATCTGCAATCTCTCAAGGTCCTCTATTTCATGCTCCAGACAGCCCATCGTGTTACGGATGTCTCTAAGCACTCCCATTTTGAGTGCTATGCAGTCCCCTCTCGTTACCGCCTTGAAGGACTCCCACTGGACCCCTGGTGAGTCAACCGATCCCTCATTCAGAGCAAAGTACCCCTCGATTTTGCTGCGGAGCTCTTCCCGGAAGACCTGGTCCCGTAATGCACCCGAAGGAAACCTCCAAGAGAAGGGCTGAGTATACGCCGGAGGGAGGTGCAGCCTAATCTGGGCGGGCGCATGGTCTGAGAAAGTACGAGCAAGATGTGTGGCATCTACCAGCCATGCATGCAGCTCTCTAGATAGTAGCCAGAAGTCAAGTCTGGACCATGCATTTCTGTGATGTGTAATGCACGTTCCCTCCTGAGCTGTGGGGTGAGTGGCCCTCCAGGAGTCAGTCAGGCCCAGATCCTTCATTATCGCCTTAAGCGCTTCTGCTACTTGTGGGTGGTGTGTCCTTGAGGTCCACTGCCTCTCTAACGTTGTTGAGAGTATCACATTAAAGTTCCCCCCCACATTACGGTGGTGTGTCCCAATTGTTGCAGATTGTGCGATATATGGTGGAAAAAATCTGGACTGTCCGTGTTCTGGCCATACGTGTTTACTAAGGTCAGAGGCGTATTGCATAGTGCTCTCTGTAGTATTATGAATCTGCCTTCTCTATCTATGACAGTATTATTTGTGCACCAGTGCAGTCCTTTACTCATGAGTATGGCTACCCCTCCAGAATAGCTAGAACAGCCAGCCTCTCCCACCATCTCCCAGCGTCTATTTTTCAGAATCCCTGCTGCTGCGCCAGTCAGGTGTGTCTCCTGTAGGAAACAGATATCAACCTTGTGTTGTGTCAGATAGGAGTGTATTAGTCTAGTTTTCCTGCGATCATTTAAACCACGCACATTCCACGTAACGCATGTCAGCGTGTCAACCGAGCCTTGGCTAGACATCGCACATGGAAAAGAAACGGTCTATCAGCAGATCTGTGCGTGGTGTCGCAGTGCAACAAAATATCGTGCCGTGTATTTCCAGCGGTACAAAAGGGGGTGGTGATGGTCGGAGCATCTGAATCAATCGAACACTCACACCCAGTCAAAAGATCTTGGTTTAATCCAATCCAATAATCAGCCACAGCCAACAGCAGCCCATGCACTTATCTACGTGTCTTCCTCACCAGTGTATCAGAGCTTGGAACGGTAATTCAGAAAACAAAATAAACCACCCCGCACCCTTCCCATATCAACCCCCCAATCAACCCCCACCAACCCCACCTCCCACACCAACCCCCCAAACAGGTTGTGAGATACCCCCTCCCATATCTGTCTCCCAACCAAGAAACAGAACCAATTGAGGGGAATCATCCCAATGGGTACGTCGGGTCCACCGGCATCGTCCCCTGCACTCATGGCAGGGTAGCCAAGCCGCAACAGGCACACTAGCACTACCCAATCCTGCCTCCATGTAATGTCACATTGTCCAGTCGTCCCATTTAGCCCCCGATAGGTAACAGTGAGCAAGACCCACACACTATAGCAGAGCAATTCTTTTACCCCAACATTTCCAGTCACATTTCGCCTCCGCTCTCAATCAGCGACCAGTTCCATCAAAGTGGCCATGTGGCATCGCAGGTCAATCATTGTCGCTTAGTCTGTCTTGTGATTGCTCATCAACATGATTCTGCTGCGATTTATGTTCTTTGGCCAGCTGTTTCGCTAATGTCAATGCGGCCTTAGCATCCGTGAAGAAGGTAGGCCTCCCAGGTCCCTGCACCCTCAACTTAGCTGGATATATCAGTACTTATTTAGTGCCTATTTGTTGGAAAATCTTCTTGGAAGGGATGAACTCCCTCCTCGCCGCCTGGACCTGCAAAGTAAAATCCGGGTACAACGAAATCTCATTGCCCTTATATTGAATGGTTCCCTTTTCACGTGCTGAACGGAGTATTGTGTCCCTGTCTCTATAGTTCAGCACTCTCGCCACAATGGGCCTTGCAGGCACGCCTGGCTTGGGCCGCAGACCCAGAGTCCTTTGTGCCCTCTCTATTAGGAACATCACGGACAGTCCAGGGCCGAACAGCTCCTTCATTATGCCCTCCAAAAATAGCTCCATGTTGGGAATGTCTGTGGATTCCGCAATGCCAGTAATGCGAACGTTGTTCCTTCGTGAACGCGCTTCCAAATACTCATTCTTTTGGTGTATGAGTGCTAGCACCTTGTGCATGCCCCGAATCTTCTTCTCCACCTCCGTCTGTCCCTCTTCCGTCTCAGTCACCCGCGTCTGGAGAACACTCACACATGTCTCCTGCTTATCCATGCGCTGGGTGATTTTGTCCATCCGGTCATCCAGAGCATCCATTTTGGAGTCGATGCCCTTGAGACCGCTCTTGAGCTCTTGGAACATTTCTCGGACATCGTCCGCCGGTAGTTGACTCGCAGCGCCTTCCCCCGCCTGTTCACGGTCTCCATCTCCAGCCTCCACGGATCTGCTCCCTTTCTTCTCAAAATTTATACAGGGTTGGCGCATATCCGGTTTCCCCATGATGTCGCAGGGCACAACACCGTCTCCACCACAAAGCAGGCTGGGACAGCCACTCCAATTGAATTGCTACACTTGCGAGATGTCACCTCGTAGTTTGATCAGCGCCTTTATCCTCTCATCAAACCGCCCATGAACGATGTGTCACCATCCTTATGCACGGCCTCATGACAGGGCTATCTATAGGGCTGCCACAGTCAGCGATATATGCCGCGCCAGGCCTCCACTAGCTTCCAGCAGGCGAGCGCGTCCCGGCGCAAGGAGTGCACCCAGCCACCACCGAGCTGGATGGGGCACAGGGCAGCAGGGCGACATGTAGATGAACTTATTCGCCATCTGATCTGTCCCACCAATGGTCACAGCGCCTCTGCCGCCCGCACCTGCGACCCAGGTGTGTTCATCTATTCTGGGCTCAGCGTACTGTCTCTGCCACCAGCCGGGGGTCCAGCAAGGGGGGGTGCGCGGTATCAGCGCCAGGGGTCAGTAGGCACTCCTCAATATAAGTCCCGTAGGCTAAGCACCCCCCCCCCGGCGGCAGCACTTCCACCACTCCTCCCGCCGCAACTCTGAGCCACAAGCAGGTCCCGGGGGAGGCCACAAAATGGCGGCTCGCTCTTCGTCCACACCGCGATTCGGCGCAATGTAATCTGGTGGCCGCCTGCCGCCCAGCAGCGATGTCCGGCCCACTGTGTAGCTGACTCACCAAGTCCGGCGATGCCTGTCCCGGCTCTGGGCTCCCTTGGTATCTCTGCCAGCGTCGCCACCAGAGGTCCCGCGCCACACCTCACGCCACCGGCTCTCCTCACATCTCCGGCACCATACCTGGTGGCCCACAGAGTTGTCAAGGGCACTTCGGTAGCCCTTTAGGTGTTTCCAGCGAGTGCAGCGGGTCCCGTCGGCCCCCCGCTTCTGCGCCTCACCAGCTCGAAATCCGCCACTAGGGCCTCTGCAGCCACGACTCCAGCCCCCGGCTCCACCTACGGATCTAGGCCTCCGCTGTGCTCCAGTGATCGGCAGTAGGTGTGCAGTCTCCACGCAGCGAGCAGCCAGCCGGAGACCAGCTACACATGCAGGGGGGAATCGGGCCAATATTTATGGGCAGGGGTCGGGGTTGCAGCACCTTTCTAAGAGGATTAATTGCGAGTTTCAGGGCTCGGCCGCTGGAGCCGCTTCAAACAGCAGCTATTTCGCTGCTCGGCGAAGCCACGCCCCATATATTTTTCAACCTTGACCTGGACTCAAGCGACAGGATGTCTCGGTTGCGTTATGATCTTTTAGGTGCTATCTTTTACCTAAATCTTTCAAATTCATATCTCCGGGTCTACCAATTGGACTTTTGTAATTTTGTTATCAAATAATTTATTACCATTTACTCTGGTGTGGGATTTTTCATATGTTGTGTTTTAAATGTATTACTGTTTATTTGCTGCATAAATACTTTACACATTGCCTCTTTGTTAAGCCTGACTGATATTGCGCCTAGCTACCAGAGGGTTAAGCATAGGTTATTTTCATGAATTCCGTGGTTCAACCTGACTGGGATTATGGGTCCTGCTTTAGCAAGATTAAATACCTCACTCAACCAACATCCTAGACTCTCACATGCAACGTACAATAAGTCCTTGAAGTCTTTAAGTTTACCGCTGTGCAAGTACGAGTGCTCCATGGGAATGTGTAGCCATTGATAACTTGGGACCTGTTTGAGAGTCCCAAGAGTACATAAAAAAAAATCAAACATGTGATATTGTGTTCCCCTAATTTAACAAACTAGGCATTGACACATTTCAGTGGATACTGCAGGATAAAACCACCTTCTTTAGGAAAAGAAGAATATTCCCACCAAACAATGTATACAAAAAAACTGCAAAAAAACATAAATATATATAAGAAAAAATCTTTACATCAATGTTATCATAAAATTGTTAGATGTCTAGTGTTTGGTAAATTTGGTAAATTTGGGGAACACAGTATCACATGTTTGAAAAAAAGTTGTATCTACAATGTATTACTTTTATGGATTCCTACAAATTAACGCAATTTTATGACGAATGTGAATGTCGTATGTGTTATCTCTCCTTTTTAACTTATGTTCCTATGTGAGCTTCTTTTAGTTTGCTTTCTGCATATTAAAATTTAATGACCAATTGATGTGAGATTATATTTGGTATTACATTTGGTGATACAAGTTGTTTGTATTTGGCTCTTTCTAGACTGGGTGTATGAACACAAGGTGACTGAAGAAGTTATTGGAAGTTGTGCTGCAATATTAATGATCTCCAAAGAAATTTATTTGTGACCCTTAGGTCTAAGACAGAACCCTGTCTCTTGGAGTAGTGAGGCCCTTCTGTTTTATTTACCTAAAGTTGGTATTGAAGGATATTTTATCTGGTAGTTTAGTCCAGATTTTTCCATACCTAGGAGCCTGATTTAGAGTTTGGTGGACAGGTACTCTATTGGAAACATGAGAAATATCCTGGCTGCCTTATTACAAGCGGATTAGAACATAATGCATTTGTAATGAGGAAGATGGGATACACATTTGTTACGGAGTACTCTTCCACCAACCTCTCGATCAGGCCCTTTAGTTTTCTTTGTTTCTGCTCTATCCTGGGATGTGGGAATGAATACCTTTTGGCTTTAATTCTGTAGTGTTTCTTTAGTTATCTCTGCTAAGTGTTCCACATTTCAAAATGTAAATAAGTATGTATCATGGCTTGTGGATTGGGCTACCCAATCGCTGATAAACCATTTCCACTTAATATTTGTGTTGGATTTCAGTACAGTTATTTACTAAGAATTGCGGAGGCACTTACATGAAGCTGCCCAAATTGTTTGTTGCACATAAAGTCTTTTATATTAGTAGTCTAAGTGCTGCAATGCATTGCAATAGTTTGCATCACTTTTGTGCCACACGAGCACACGCGTAAAGTCCTTCATAAATAACTCTCCTGATGTCCACAATCCTTCAAGTAGCTATAAAAGAAGGTAGGGCACAGGTCTGTACAGTTTGATTCTCTCCCCACCAATCACAACTCATCTGTTTCTCCTCCAGATATAATTCCTTTTTTTTTAAATGTATTTATTGAACAGCATCACATATTCACAGTCATAGATACTATAATATTATCATCCATATAAGCAGTTTAGAATATATACAAAACAGAAAATAAATACAAATTCCAGAGACGGGAAAGTAAATTACTAGAAGTATAGGGGAATCAAAAAAGAAATATAATACTGCTTAGATATAATAGTTTTGCCTGCATACTTTGCTAAATTAAGTATATTTAATACTAAACAATATAGTTTATACTCAAACGGTTCGATTCTTAACCCCATGCATCCATCTCTGAACCGGTTCCCAAATTTTCTGACCCCACATTCGAGATCGCATTCCTTTAGATGAATACATTGCTATTTCGTGATTATATATAGCCAAAAACCTTGCCAGACACATTTGGAAGGTTGGGGAATCTGCATCCTTCAAGCTAGCTGCTAATAGAATCTTATAAACAGTTACACCAATATATAAACATGATTCCTGGGTTTTATTCAATCCAAGTGTGTTATCGTAGCCCAGCATGAATAGCATAGCTGGCACCGGGAGCTGATGTCCAAATAATTCTTCCCAGAATTTATTCAAATCATTTTTAAGTGGGGTTAACATCCGGCATACAAAAAAACATATGAATTAGATCCGCAGGGCCCTGTGCGCATCTTGGACAAAGATCATCCGATCTTTTACCCCAATTAAATGATTTTGCTGGGGTAAAATATAAATTGAAAATCGTTTTATATGATTGAGCTTTTAAATTTTAAGACATAATTATCTTAGATAATAATAACAAACTATAATCAATATCTACATTTGGATCATTAAGCCTAGTAGCCCATGATGTTTCAGTATGTTCTATGTCGTCATTTATTTTTTCTAGAAGTAAATCATATATTTTCCCTATTTTTACTGTTTTAATTGCCAGAATATCTAGAATAGGAATTGTTTCATATGAAATCTCAGGGATTTTAGCATTCATGATCGCTTTAATTTGATGAAATTTAAAATTGGTGACTATTGGGAATATTATATCTCTTCTGTAGGTAAAAGAATTGAAGGTCTACAATATTTTCGCCTAGATCCAAAACCGTTTTTATACTTGCTTTGTTCCATTTTTTGGCGTATCATCATTTACTAGCAGGGGAAGAAGAAAGGAGTCCCAAAGTGGAATATATTCATTATGTTTCGGGATCGATTAAAATTTCGATATTTTTAGCCAGACTTTTCTAGAGCTAGCAATTATTTTGAATTTAATTTTTTTTAAATAGCTTTGTTCGATCTGTTTTAATAAGAGACCTTGGTGTTTGTACCCTAATAGCAATTCATATATAGAGGGTATTACTGGTGATATTATACTAGACTCGGACGCTTTTGTATAGAGCATGGGAGCCATTTGTTGAAGAAAAACCGCCCAGTGGTATAGTGAAATATTAGGAAGGGCTAAACCGCCTCTATGCTGGGGTAATGATAGATATTTAATAGACCTCCTAATTTTCCCGTATTGCCACATAAAAGATGAAATTAATGAGTCTATGGTTTTAAGTGTGCTATCCTCCACTAATAATGGTATTGCACGAAACAAATACAAAATTTTCGGAAATATATTCATTTTTACAAAATTACTCCGGCCAATAATTGATAACCGAAAACTGTCAACTCTTTTAAGATCTTTTTCTAAAGTTTTAATTAGCGGATCAAAGTTCAAATTATTAATCCTTTCAACTTTCGGTGTTAAACATATCCCTAGATATATAGCACTTTCTACTCTCCTAGAATCATTGTAGTTTGTATTTTCAGTACAAATAATAATTGTTTTAGCTGTACTAAGTGAATAACCTGAAAATGAACCGAATTGTTGAGTTATTGTTTCAATTTGTTCAATTGCCTCCGCAAGATCAGGTGTTACAATTGCCACATCATCGGCATAGGCTAGAACTTTTGTATCAAAGTTACCTATAGAGATAGGTTTGATATCTGTGTTATGAAGTAGTTTCCTAATTAAAGGGTTAATGTATAAAGCGAAAAGAAGCGGTGAGCAGGGACATCCCTGTCTTGTCCCCCTAGACACCGAAGCCGCCCCAGGACTCACCCACGGACCATTCGCCTGCCACTCCTGCAAGTTCGCCTGCATCAGGACCCACACCAAATCCACCTCCCCCAAACACAGCTCCGACTCTAACCACCTGAAGTGCATCCTGCTGAACACCCGCTCGGTCCACAGACACGCCACTGAACTCTGGGACCTACTCGACACTGCATCGCCAGACGTCGCCTTCCTTACAGAAACCTGGATGAAAGCCTCATCTGCGCCCGACACGCCATAGCCATCCCGGACGCTTACAAGATCATCTGAAAGGACCGCACCAACCAAACAGGAGGAGGCATCGCCATCATCCATAAGAACACCATCCGAATCACGACCAGCACCGACGATAACCTCGCGACCGCTGAACACCTTCACTTCCAGATCCACACTGACCCCAGGACCACACTTAGAGGCACCCTCATCTACAGACCACCAGGAACCCGCACACAATTCAACAAAGACATCACTGACTTCATCAGCCCACATGCCCTCACCTCAGAGAACTACATCCTATTTGGAGACCTCAACTTCCACCTGGAAAAGAACAACGACAACAATACAACCACCCTTCTGGACAACCTGGCCAATCTAGGACTCAAACAACTTGTTGACACCCCCACCCACGTAGCAGGACACACCCTCGACCCTATCTTCACCTCCAGCAAACACATCTCCTTCGATCACACCACAGCTCTCCATTGGACAGACCACAGCTGTGTTCAATTCAGCTACAAAATAAACACGACCCACAACCCCCCACAACCTATTCCTCGAAGAAACTGGAACAAAATCACCACCGACCAACTCCTCACATTGCTCAACCAAAACCCTCCCGCCATATCATCGGACCCAAACCAAGCTGCCACCAAACTCACACAATGGATCACCCACAGCGCTGACGAATTAGCACCCTTGAAAAACCACCAGATCAAACAGGGTAGCAAAAAGGCCCCCTGGTTCAACGATGAACTTAAGAAATCCAAGACGTTATGTCGTACCCTCGAGAAAACCTGGAGAAAAAACCCAACCACTGACAACCTGACCACCTTCAAGGACGCCACCCGCAAAAACCACCAATTGATCCGATCCACCAAGAAATCAGCATTCAAGGATCGACTCGACAACAACACCCACAATAGCAAGGAAGTATTCAACATAGTCAAAGAATTTACCAACCCCACCACCGGCACCAACGACACACCCCCTCCCAAGACCTCTGCGACTCCTTATCCTCTTGCTTCCACAACAAAATCACTGACATACATAACAGCTTTGAAAACCAATCTGAAGAACAGTCCACTCCACCCACCTCCGAAACTAAACAGCACTCTCACAACCTTTGCGCCTGGAACCCAATCACTACTGAAGACACCATCCGCCTGATGAACTCCATCCACTCAGGTTCACCAACCAACCCATGTCCCCACCATATCTTCAACAAAGCAGACTCCATCATCGCACCCCACCTCCGCGATGTCATCAACTGTTCCTTCAACTCCGC
Organism: Lissotriton vulgaris; assembly: GCF_964263255.1. Classification (NCBI taxonomy): domain Eukaryota; kingdom Metazoa; phylum Chordata; class Amphibia; order Caudata; family Salamandridae; genus Lissotriton; species Lissotriton vulgaris. The sequence continues at coordinate 286,367,395 of NC_141695.1, read as the reverse complement.
TACCTTCCTGGAAAGCTGGAAACATGCAGACCTCAGCGCCCTTCTGAAGAAACCCACAGCAGACCCCTCTGAACTTAAGAACTACCGCCCCATCTCACTCCTCCCATTCCCGGCCAAAGTCATTGAGAAAGCCGTCAATAGTCAGCTCACCGCCTTCCTCGAATCCAACAATTCCCTCGACCCCTCACAGTCCGGATTCCGAGCCAAACACAGCACCGAAACCGCCCTCATCGCTGCTACAGACGACATCCGAACGCTACTGGATAACGAAGAAACAGTTGCCCTCATCCTACTTGACCTCTCCGCCGCCTTCGACACAGTCTGTCATAGCACCCTCTTTCAACTCCTCAGCAACGTCGGAATACAAGGAAAAGCTTTGGACTGGATCACCTCATTCCTCGCCGGAAGAACCCAGAGAGTCCGCCTCCCCCCATTCAAATCAGAGGCCACCGAAGTCATCTGCGGCATACCACAAGGATCATCACACAGTCCCACCCTCTTCAACGTTTAAATGAGTCCCCTTGCATCCATCGCGTGTCAACACAACCTCAACATCATCTCCTACGCAGACGACACCCAGCTGATCCTCTCCCTCACCAAAGACCCAAATACAGCTAAAACCAATCTACACGAGGGAATGAAAGAAGTAGCCGAATGGATGAAGAACAGCCGTTTAAAACTAAACTCAGACAAAACGGAAGTCCTCATCTTAGGATCATCCCCCTCTGCCTGGGACGACTCATGGTGGCCACCGGCCCTGGGTACAGCACCCACACCTACAGATCACGGACGTAACCTGGGCTTCATCCTAGACTCCTCCCTCTCGTTGACCAAACAAGTCAACGCCGTCTCATCTTCATGCTTCAACATCCTACACATGCTCAAAAAAATCTTCTGCTGGATCCCCACCGAAACAAGAAAGACAGTCACCCACGCACTGGTCACTAGCCGACTGGATCATGGAAATACCCTTTATGCCGGAACCACAGCCAAACTACAGAAAAAACTCGAACGCATCCAAAACGCCTCAGCCAGACTCATACTGGACATCCCCCGTCAAGCTCACATTTCTGGTCACCTAAAAGACCTCCACTGGCTCCCCTTCAACAAGAGAATAACGTTCCGTCCCCTCACCCACGCACATAAGGCCCTCTACGACCTAGGACCCGAATGTCTCAACACACGACTGTCCTTCTACACACCCACCCGCCAGCTTCGATCATCCGATCAAGCCCTCGCCGCAGTTCTGCGCATCCATAGATCCACCATGGGAGGAAGATCCTTCTCCTACTTAGCGGCCAGGACCTGGAATTCTCTCCCCACTTCCCTCCGCCGCACACAAAACCACCTCTCCTTCAGAAAGCAGCTAAAAACCTGGTTATTCGATAAGTAATGCACCCACCCTCCCCCAAGCGCCTTGAGACCCTCTGGGTGAGTAGTGCGCTATATAAATCATTGAACTTGAACTTGAACCTTTATTGCCTTTGATTCCTTGCCCATAATCTGAAGTCTAGCTCTAGGTTGACAGTACATAGCTTGAATAGATCTAATAAAGTTAACTCCAAAATTCTTTAAGCGTAGAATAGTCCATAAGAACTTCCATGATACCCGATCAAAAGCCTTTTCGGCATCGAGGAGGATCATTGACATCTGGCCCCCCTCTACAGACACAGAATCAAATAGTGCAATGGCTCTACGGATGTGATCAATTGTCCCCTTGCCAGGAATGAAGCCGTGTTGCCAGGGGGAGACCAAATGTTCAATCACCCCCCCCCCCCCGAGACGGTTAGCCAGAATTTTTGCATAAAGTTTGGAATCTGAATTGATCAGAGAGATAGGTCGGTACGAAGATGGATTCTCGACAGGTTTGTTGTTTTTGTGAAAAATTATTAGATCTGTCTCTTTCCGAGAGTCTGGAGTTGTACCCGTTGTTTGTATGCCTGTAAAGAGATCTAATAAAAAGGGCAATATAGTTGGACCCAGGATCTTATATAATTCCAAAGGAATTTTATCAGGACCGGCTGCCTTTCCGGAAGCAAGATCTGCCAGTGCTAGTTGTAGCTCAGTGATAGTAATTTGATTCTCAAGGTCGTGTTTAGATAGATTGTCAAGAATATTTATTGAGTCTGTGTCGCCAATAAATTGATTAACTGCATTAGTAGTTTCGAATTCAGTTTATGGATTATCCTCGGAGTATAGATCTTGATAATACTGCCGGAACCCTTCTATTATTTTGTGAGGATCCGTATATTGAATATTATTAATATTTATACAGGTTATCGCATTGTAAGAGGCCTTCTGGCGGGTACGGAGTGCCAATTGCTTACCCACTCTCTCCCCGTTTTCATATAGATTGTTTCGATGTGTTTGGAATGTCTCAGCAGAGCGCTTAGTTAACCAGTTATTCATTTCAGTTTTAAGAATAATTATCCGGTGTAGGATATGTTTTCCGTCTATACCTTGGGATATCGTTAGAACATGCTCTTCTTCGGCTTGAGTTAGATCACAGGTTAACTGTAAGTTTGTAGCTTCTCGCAGTTTCTTGATACGAGCAACATAGCTTATAGTTTCGCCTCTAAGTGCTGCCTTAAAACAATCCCATAGAACCAGTCTAGAAGCGCTATACTGATTCATATCAAAAAAATCTCCTACCCATTTTTTAATAAAGCTTACATATTCTATATTAACTAAAAGTTTCCTATCAAAAGTCCATTTAGTAGCTGGTCTAACAAAGTTGGATATATCTAATGTTAGATAGTGGGTTGTGATCTGACAGGATCTTTGGGAGTTTTTTAATCTCAGCTTTATTTGTTAGATCCCTTGCTACTAAAAAGTAGTCTAATCTCACATATTCGTTGTGTGGATATGAGAAATATGTGTAGCCAGGATTGTTATGTTTCTTTAAGTCCCATATATCCGTCAAATCATGACTCTGTATCAGCTGGTTAATGGCTCTATATACCTTAGGTTTTCGACCAACATAGGTATTTTGCCCAAAGTTTTGGCAACCTGAGCTTAATGAAATATTCAGATCACCAAATACTATGAGTGTTTTAGACCAAGATGCAAGCTCTATCTCTAGTTTTTCGATAGTTGCGGGTTCGTCATAATTCGAGCCATAGATTGAACAAACGGTTATGCCAGAAGATAGAGTTGCTATAGCCCATCTTCCTTGAAAATCTCGTAGCTTCCGCTTGGGTTCACCTAGGTATAATTTGGTTATAATCGCAACACCACGGGTATTAGATGTTTGAGATGTACATACACATAGATTGTAACCAAACAAATTTAAGAGATCTCTTTAATCCCAAGGAAGATGGGTTTCTTGTAGGCAAATTATGTCAAAAGAACCTTGCCTAATAATCTCGCTCAAGCGAGTGCGCTTAGTTTTATCATTTAGACCAGCTACGTTCCATGGGCATATTATTAGTTTCCCCATTACAGTTTTGGAAAATATTCTATACAATCCTCTAGCATTTTAAGTAAATGTTTTAAGTTGGTCTGAATATAGCTTTCTGTTAAGTTCCATAAATGTTGTAATATCCTTACTGCTAGCTTAAAACATATATCTGTGAATTTAATGATGCTGACATTTTTTTGATTTTTCCTTCCCTCAAAACCACCCCTCCATCCCTCCCCCTTCTGCCCTTCCCACCCAAGTGAGACAACAGACTCTGTAAGAGTCCGTAGTGATGAACATGCAACGTGCGACTCAGGCTCCTTTATCATATCGTAGTGTTTCAGATAAATGCCGAGCTACACATTTATCAACAACAACAAAAAAAAAACTTTTGGAAGCCAAATCGCTAAGTATGCCACCCTCCTATATTCTATTTAGAACATCAGAATCCCCTTTATAATCCACCACCCAAACAGTATTCAGTATTGTGTATGCATCCACCATACCCCGACAGTTTTTAGACAGTAGATCTGTCCGGTATTTTGCATATGCTGCCTCCAGCCTAGTCTGAACAGTATTAGCTTAATTAAATCCTGAAAGTTCTCCATTGCTAACGCTTAGGTGATATCTCATCCAGAAATTCTTTGGCTTTTATTTCTGAGGTAAAAAACGTAGATTGTCCTTCCCAAATCACTTTTAGTCGAGCAGGATTGTTGAGGTACACTTGGGCCTTTATATCCTGAAATGGCTTGATGAGTTGGCGGAGCCTCCAGCGTCTTTCCACTGTAGTGTGGCAAAAATCCGGGCGGACAAAATATGACACCTCATTCCTATATTCCTCGGGTCGGGCCTTCTCAAACACTGATTGGCGTAGCAAAAAATTTCCAAAATAAACCAAAATGGCCCGAGGGTACCCCCCGGGTTTCTGTGGATGTTTCATCATGAGAGGTACTCGATGGGCTCTTTGAATCTCAGCTGCCCAGTTCCAGCCAGTTAGTTCGGGAAGAGTGTCACGCAAAAGATCAATGATAAACAATCGGGCGTCCCCCCCTTCCTTCCCTTCCGGGACTCCTAAAACTCGTAGGTTATTGCTTCGTTGCTGGTTCTCAAATTCTTCCAGCTTCCATTGAATATTCGTTAGTTGCTCTTCATGGGAATCTACGCAGCCCTGATGGGTAGCTAACTCTGTTTCATTAGTCATAATTCAGGACTCCACTTCTGTGAGCCTATCCCCAAAAGAGTTACAAGTTTTGGCCAGTTTGCGCACAACCCCCTGCATTTTACGCATTGCGGCTTGATTTTTGCGTGTATCCTGTTGTGTTTCTTCTCGGTGTGTAGCGATTGCCTGTAAAATAGTACCTACTCCCGAGGCTGATGATATATGTGATTGATCATTCGAGAGAGTTTCAACCGAGTGTTAAGTGGATTAAATGAATGATCCCATATCAAATCTTTCGAGCCCTGTCTTTTGGCTCTTTTTCTTAGAACAGTCTTAGCTCTGGAATTTGGGGCATCTGACTGCTCGCTGGGACTTTCATCAGTAGTAGCGGAGATATCATCTTCATCATCCGACCACTCACCCCTTTCAGAAAATGAAAAGAGATCACTTGGATCTTTTTCTGCCTCAAGATCCACTATGTTTGTCAAGCCTTCCTCTACCATTAAGCCTATGGTTTGAGGCTCCTTGCTTGCTGCCCCCGCCTCTTGCACCAAGTCACCGGTAAAGCTGAAGCTCTCAGCAGGGCATGTTGTTATTGTATTGTCAGTAATTGGCACACCTAAACCGATATTATTGTCTTGGTTTTCTACTACCATGCTTATTTTACAGTTAGTTTTTATCATTTCCTTAATACTGTCCGTTCTCACCTCCGGAGCCATCAGTGAATTACCCTCGGCAACAGCTTCCTCCCGACATTGCTCTGGTGTACCTGCCTCATGTTCTACGAGGGGGGTGGCTTCTTTCTGAATTTCCACCGCTGCGGGTGCTGGTTCACTCTGCCGCTGTTGCCCCGGAGCTTTCCCATGTTGTGCAGTGACCGCTGGAGCTAGCTCACTCTGCTGGCGGTGCCCCGGAACAGGAACCGGTTTCCCTGCCTCCCGAAACAGATCTGCCACCGTAGGACCTGTAACACGGGAGACAGCGCCCTTTCTCTTCAGGCTAGAGGAATCCAGTAGGGGAGCTTTCGAAGACCCAGAGCCAGTATTCAGGATATCTTCTTGTTTGGCCAATTTCGCCGCTCTGGCTTTGGCAGCCGCCGATACCAGCGCGGGAGTTGCTGCCACTGGCTTCGTTATGGTCTTTGAAGCCGCCACCGTCTTAGGAGCCATGTCTGGATCTTTCAAGCTGCTGCTACTGTCAGGATCGCGTGCCCTGATCAGGTGAGTGCTTGAATCCGTTTTTGAATTTGTTTTTCCTCCTTGAGCCTCTTTGATATGCGCTAGGTCTGGTAAGAGGTAGGCTCTACTCATTAGAGCACGAAGCACCGTCAGTCCGATGTAGGTGCTAATGGAATAAATATGCTGGTGCAATTTCCATACTCTGATTATATCATATTCATCCCAGAGTCCATAGTAGATGTAGAGTTTGGTACTGTTTGGTATTGTCTGATGAAAGGGGGGCTAGTTAGCTCTCTTTCTCGGAGTTCTATCTTCTCATCCTAGGAGCCTTAGTATGTGCTGCACTGCGGTCTAGAGCATGACCGCCATCTTGCCTCTTCCGTTGTCAGAGACCTGTTTCCTCCAGGTAACAGGTCTGTACAGTTTCATTCTTTCCCCACCAATCACAACTCACCTGTTTCTCCTCCAGATATCATTCCATTGCTTCACTCTTACCAATTTCACTCATTGAGCTCATTCCATATACCCAATCTCTCCTTCACTTGCCCTCCAAACATCCTCACTTGAAGTTCCTTCTGTTGCTCATTGCATCCCGGGCACCGCCATCAGTCAACTGTGCACCCTTCCCCCCCAAGACAAGGATCTGCCGGTATGTGACTCACTAGCCCTCCAAAGTGCATCCCCGGTGGTGCTTGGTGAAGGAAGAAGTAGGATCCTCCTCTCCTGACACCTTTTACCCCTACCTAAAACTCTCCCCTTTCCCTAGCTTTACCTATTGCACCCTGTCCACTGGCCTGCACAAAGTACCCCAGGTAAGAGTGGTCTGCATCCCTCACTTCCCCCAGGGGCCATCATCGTGCAATAACCAGAATCCATGCTGTTAATAGTAGTGTAAAAAGCCATTTATTAGGAAAAAGTTGCTAACAAACCGATAACTTTATTAACATTAACAAATAATTCCAAAATTTTGAATCCAGACATAACCTGTACAGTTTCATTCTCCTCGCACCAATCACAACTCACCTGCTTCTCCTTCTCCAGATATCACCTTGAAGCTCCTTCCGTTGCTAATTACATCCTGTGCACCACCATCAGTCACCTGTGCACTCTTCCCCTTTGAGGAGTGGATCTGCCCATATGTGACTGACCACCCCTCCAAAGTACCACCACCCAGGAAACCCCCGGTGGGACAGGAGGTTGCCTGCCCCACCTTTATTTCCGTGCACCTTTCGACTCCCATCAATAAGATCTTCGACACCCTATTAACCTATTACATAGCGCGCTAACCATGTCATGCAATTCCATCATCCCTAAAAAGACCTGGTTCCTCCTCCATAATAGCCCCGTGAGCAATCACCTTGATCTGGCAGAAAACCCTCATTGCCTTTTTCAACTTCCTCTGGGCCTAATCGATTGCAGCATGTTTTACAGCCCCCTGCCAGACCCTGCACAAAACAAATTCAGTCAAACACATGTTCCCGAAAATGTTCTTTTGATTGGCTCCAAATCCCTCTGCACATGATGGAGTAATGTGTTTTATCAAGAACAGCGTGACCGGCGAGGAGCTGAGGAGACGGTGCGGTACCCTGCACTAATCAGGTACGTTTTATTTTAATTGTTATTCCCCACCTGCGACCCCCCTCCCTCGGACATGCCGGCCGCCACAGTGAGTGGAGTGCTTGCTGTTCGTAGAGCCGAATACTGCAAAGAGTACAGTTAGAGCTGTCTTTAGCTTATCCGAGTGCTAAAGATGCAAGGCACGCTATAGAATATGAACACCCAGGGTTGTTTTTTAATCAAATCTATTGCTTTTATTGTTTGCTTGTTACCGTATAAATCCCATGATTACCCCACCGCGACCGCCTCCCCCCTCCAGCGAGCATGCCGGCCGCCGTAGGCGAGGAGAGGCCCCAGCAAAACGAGCAGTCACGAGGACCCGTACACGAGGGACTGAATTGTACAGGTCATCAGTTACTGTGTGAGTGGGAGTACTTTATGTGATCCGAATATGTCTGTTCTTTTTAAATTTGAAATAATTTCAGCACAAGTGGCATCTCACTACAACTCCGCATAACAGCCTTTTGAATCGCATTCGGAGAAATCAAAGAGATGAAATACATTGAAAATAAAAGAGTGTTCGGTTTGTCAGTTGAGTGAAATTGAAAATAAAAGTACGTTTGATTAGTCAGTTGAGTTGTTTTAACTTAGAGTTACGATTATTTTGGAAAACGGGTGACTCGCAGTCTAAGAGTCATTACATTAAATTATCAAGCATTTTTTTTGTTTGGCAGCAGACATTGACAGAGCTTCAGGTGACCTGCATTTTTAATGCCCCCCCCCCCCCCCCCACCGAGCGAACACTGATATTTGTACATTGTCTGGTGAATTCAATGTTCAATTCTCTATCCTGACCCATGGTTACTGATGGCTGTATGGGTTTTTATGGCAGGTTTTAATTCAGTCAGCAGTATTTACACAGCCCTTTATTTCCATGAACATTTTTATCTCCCTCTCTCTACTCGGCTTGCTCAGTGTTTGCACGACCGAACCAACTGTCTGAAAATAATATTTATTGCACAGTACAGGACAGAGAAAACTTGAGCTCCTGGTATGCTACCCTGGTGAGGCCTTGCAAAAGGTAAGAAATGTGTGGAGAGGGAGGGAGTCATCACAAGGTGTGCACCACTGGGACACCTTGGCGTATGGTTGCTACTGGTACTGCCAGTAAAATACATTTACACAGCATAATTTGGTGGCTTGCCAGTTTATTGTTATAATCATCTCAAAATTATAATCTCTTTGTGATAATATATAGAAAACATCAACATCGTTCGTGTTTAACTCTTTGAAAGCGAGGCATTTGAAACAGAGTGGTATTAAAGAGACTAAGGGTCCTGTTGGAAATCAAGCTTGCATCGACAGAACTGAAACAGCAACAATTAAAACTGAGCGTTGTTTGACCTTAAGCAGGTAATTCCCATGTATGTATTCCGAACTGGATGATAAAGTGTCAGATGGTATTCTACTAGTACATGCCAGCACTTTACCAGCCAGTGGTTCCAGATTCTACCTTGAAATGTTGTAGTGATGTAATACCAGGTTAGGGTATTTTAAGAAGCAGGGTGGAGTGCACAAAGAACAATAGTCACAATTGCTTCATTAAGCTCCTTGCTATCTCAAATGTGCTTGAAAACGCACCATTTTCCCACTCTTTTTTAAAAAAAATCCCAAGGGGAATAATTAGACCCCCCCCCCGAACCCTTCTTATGACACTTGGGCTCACTCGCTGCACAGGACACATAATTAGATCATGTTTTTGTCTAGCAGCTCTGATGCCGGAGGCGTGCGGCGCTGGCCTTGCTGCCTGTTTTACGGCTGTCCGAGGCCACCTGGTGCCCACTCAGGAGGGTGGCCCTCTAGTCACAGAGGGCTTCCCCCCGCCCTCCTCTCTGGTCCCACTCCTCCCCCGGGCAGGAGGAGTCCCGATGGGAGCGTGGGAGGGGGCTGTGAGGTCACGTCCGGTGCGGCAGGCAGGGCGAGGGGTACTTAAGTCCCCCTCACCATTTTCTCTGCCTCTTTGCCGCTCCGGACGCATTGTGGTGGCCTCGCCAGCGGGGACACACATTTTCCCTCCCGACCTCTCACCCTGTGTGTCAGCTTGGGGGGACAGGTTGAACTTATTAATGTGTTAATTTTCGTTGCAGGCGAAGTTACAGGGCGATCCGGAAGCAGAGAGGTGCAGCTCTGTACCTCAGCGGCCACATAGGGGTGCCAGAGCCTGAGACCTGGGGCCTCAGGGGAGGTTCTGGGAACTTGTGTCGGCGCCCCAGTAATCCTTCGGGCGGTTGCCGGCCTGTGCAACCGGGGGGTTGCCTATCTAGGCTCCGCCTTGCAAGGCGCGCAAGTATAATCATTACCATAAGGGGCAGCATGTAGGTGGTTCGCCACGGTGCTGCCTGGCTCATCAGGCAGGCAGGTGGCGAGAATGCGGCCTGCCCTTCGATCGCCTGTAAGATAACCCCCTATGATTACATAACGTTGTAAGTAATAAACCTGCAGCAGCTTTTCCCAATCTAACACTGGTGTCTAGTGTGTTATTTGTGGGAGGCATGCTTACATTGTGGGGTGGGGGGACCTGTCGCCATGATGTTATTATGCCAACGATCACTAGCAGAGCATACAGTACGACAGAGCCACGCTGCTCAGCCTCGGTAGGAGGAATCTCTGCTGGGATACCAGCAGGTACAGGGTTGTGTGTAGGCGCCTTGGCAGGGTATTCAAACAGCAGCTGCGCTTGTCAGCATCTCTCTTCACAGTCCGAGAGAGGTCTCGAAGGTTCGCACCCCGCTCATCTCCGCCTCGGCACAGCTTTGATTCCAGCTGTTATTATCAAGAAATTAACCGACATGAAAGGAAGTTCAGCCACCACAAAGGCCATGGGATCAAGGTCACAATCCAATAAGGGGCACATCAAGGAAGGTGGCTGTGCACTGCAAGTCTTAAAGGATGTCACAAACACAGCAGTGGGAGGCAAGCTGAACGATCAAGAGAAACCTCAATGTGCCAAGATTGACTGCAGCAAAATAAAAATTTAAGTGGAAACAACGTCCAATCCAAAAGAAAAGCAAGTGGCACAGGGTTAAATGACAACATACCCTGGAATAGCCTGAATGCAACCTGAACCACAGCACCATGCATAAAATCTTCTTGCCTTACAAAAAAATCTAACCTGGACATCATATAATCACCTCTGTGTGACCAACACTCCCTATTTTAACTTCCAAACAGGCCACCCCAAAATGAGAAATTACATAACCACCTTAGTGTCAAGAGCACCATTTGACCTAATAAAAAAAAAGATTCTTTGTTCAAGTGACAGTGGAAATCCAAGTGTATGTCTTCACTACACTCAACCTTTCTTCCCCTTTATGATATGTTTCCAAATGAACACGAAACATCCTCAGATTTTTTTCAAGCCACAATAAGTAGGCACACTTGAATTGAGAATAACAACACCTGCTGAATTTAGCAGTGCCTCTGGGTCTTTTTATGAGTTAAACTTTAGTTTAGTTTAGTGTATTTTCTCTGCACGCACAGGCACTCGACACTCCCACATGGGCGTGTCTTTTCTCTATGTGTACACTCCCATTGGGTGGGTCTTTTTTCTATGCCTATTTTCTCCTGCAGACTCATCAGAAGATAGTCTAAACCAGCACATGAAATCCATTGAACCAGTCACAGCGGTTCCGAATTAACCAAACTCGCTGACACCTGTTGGAACAAGCAGAGTATTTAAACAACCGCCCAGCTCCACTCATTCTACCCCAGTGCTCCATGACAGCTTAAGCAGGTAGCGAGAAGGGTCCTAGACCTTGATGAAGTAAATGGGATCATCCTAAGGGGGTATGCTTTAACACTGTCCCTCCACCCCGCTGCTAGCATTCTCTCGCAGTCAAGCATGCGGGTACATTTTATATCACTTTTGTCTCCTCTTTTAATTTTTGTCAAATAGAGTGTGACTACAAGTCGGGCCCCCACATGGAACTCATGAGGCATTTGCCGATTATTGTCTGAGTAAGATACTTTGCTTTTTTTGCTTTTAAGTTACACGATGCACCATGTTATGCTCATCCTGATTACCACTCGGTACTGCATAAATTACCAGTCGTCTATTATAACTAATTACGCCACACCCTGTCCTCACTGTGCCTTTGACCTCATAAGAGCACGGACACTCCACTCCTGAAACAACTATACCAGTATATAAAATTTTCTCTGTATATTTGTTTGTCTTTTCCTCCCCCACAGGAAAGCGCCACTAGAGGAAATTCTCCTGAACCACATATCACACCTTAGCGCGTGTGTCACATATATGGTCTTTTAATAATACATTTTTAGACCACTCACTTTGCACTACACATAGGTCCTGAAGAAAGCCATACCACTAGGAGAGCATGGCTGAAACATGTTGATCAACTAGGATATTGGAGTTACCTTAAGATCTCCTCAAATACCCGGCCTGATGATGAAGCATGTCACCACCAGGTTGGTGAATGAGGCCCTTACCATAACATATTGTGTTTCCTTTCCAAAACAAACATACGCTAGGAGCACCCACACCAGTGCTAGTTCTCTTTGATAAACCTATATACCAGGGGAAGTGAACTGGCTCCAGTACCTTTACTCCCTCTCCTTTTGATTCCTATTATGATGGAGTAATGTCAGTCCAGACAAGCGCACTAAGTTTTTATTATCCAGATGAATCAAAAGCATGTCCGGGCAGGTTCTTTGGGGGACCAACTTTGTCAGCCATGGTAAAAGGATGCCCCAACACATCTACCCCTCCCCCCACCAAAAACCTCACGGTGGCTGCTCAGCAAACCCAGATTTCATCCATAGACTTGTTGGTTCGCTTATTTTGCTGCCCAGTGCATGAAGGAATGCCCCACAATTTAGGTAACCGTCTTGGTTCCTGGCCCGCTCACACATCCTGTTGTAGAAATGAGAGGCGATTAGAACAAATCTCCAAAATCCTCACTAACAGCCCTTCTCCCCCACCAGCAGACTTGCTACTTTCTCACCTATCGCTCGCAGGACCTCCATCTGCCAATCTGGCGAATTCTACCCCAAGACCACCACAAATGTGTCTCCTCCATTACTGCTCTGATCCTGAATGCATGAGTGCCGAAGCTAGCAGGATCCCTGGCCGAGTTTGCACAAAGCCATGCGTAACACTGACAGTAATAAACAAGCTGTGACCCTCCTGCCTATCGGATGACAAAATACCCTTGCTGGACACTTTCCGAGCAACAAAAGGGTGTGCCATTCTCGGACAGGCAGACCTCACTACAACCTCCTTCTGCCAGCCATAACCAATGACCCCTGCCAATCTGATCGGTTTTTGACACATCTCAACCAGATCCCACACCTCCTGTGAATTAAAAGCACCTCTTCATACAAGAGCCCTCCCTGGCCAGCTATTCCCAACAGTTCAGGGACCCCAAAAGCCCCCAAAAACATTCACTCATGCAGAGTCTTAAAACTGAAACCTCAAACGTATCATAACAGCACAAAGGCAAAACCCCCACCAGCTCCTGTAACAACTCAAACGTTATAGCATTTGTGGGGCTGCCTTCCCCACCCAACGTTCCATGCCCCACCCCTTCAAAATCAGGCAGGGTCGAAACCCAAATACTGTTTACCATAAAAGGAGATCCCAGATAATTTGCATGCAATAGTCGTAGGTGACAGGCCCTTATCAATGCAACTAAGAACAAAACTCCCTTCTAAGTATCCTGTTGTTGACGGTGCATCACTTCTGAAGATAAATTCCATAAACTTGCTCCATGCCAGCCTGTAGCTTCTCCTGGTAGATTCAGCCAACAACTTCTCGACGAATCCTATCACTCTCATTCCCCCCAGGCACGGATGTCTGCTGGCAGCTCTGTCTAGAATGCCTCCGCTCCTGGAGCCAGGCAGCAAAAATTATTCCACTGCGAATGAGACAAGGAATCAGCTATATCATTGCTGGCCCCTGGTACGTGCTTTGCTTTTGCTACATTAAGCCGCAAGCACACCAACATGGACTTTGGCAAAAGCTGTAACACCCTCAAGTCCCTTACTCTTTGCCTTTTCACCAGTTCCACTACAGTCATATTGTCCACATGGAAAAGCATCTCCCCGAACCACCAGTGGCACTAACAGCGGAAAAAACTGCAAAAAGGCATTGCTCCTTCCCATATTTAACCAATGTGGTTGCCATTTCTCTGTGCACCACCTTCCGTCCCAAAACAGATGAAAACCCGAAGATCCGGCTGCATCTGTAAAAATCTGTACCTGCCAGACTGTGTTCTCCTCCAAAAAATCCAAAGACACACCATTGAACTCATCCAAAAACGTCTGCAAACGACTCAGGTCCATCCAGACAAAAAAGGAAATTCTCACCCTGTGGTGTGACAGCACAGCCCCCGACTTGGCCATGCTGAGAAGTCTTTAGAAAGTTGACCTGCTCTCACAACCCTGCAAGTAAAATAAAAAAAACACATCAATTTCTGAAGAGCCCTTAATTCAATCTTCCGCTCAGCAATCACCTGTAAGAGAAAAGCCTGGATCTCTTCCACTTTCCCTTTTGGCAGACTGGCCACCCACCGCACAGAGTCCAGCTCAATGCCCAGAAAAGTCACATAACTAGGTCTGGCAATTTTCGCAGGTGCCAAAGGCACCCCAAGCTCCTGTGTTAAGTCCTCAAAGTGGTGTAAAGCCTGAATACAGTCACCGAGTCTCTCTCCTCCACAAACAAGAAATGATCAAAGTGATGAGACACCACTATGTGAAACCCCCATTTAGAAACGTAATGAACAGCTCAAACAAGGCACAGGAAAATGGCACAATCCATTGGCTGGACTTTATCCACATTAATGGCACCCCCAAATTACATTCCCAGCAGAGAGAAATCGGCAGGGTGGATGGACAGCAAGAGGAACGCTGACTTAACATCAAATTTTGCCAGTTTGGCTTCCTGCCCACACTACAGACCAGACAGATGCCATCATCCACTGAGGCGTACAGAACCCTAGAATCCTTCTCAGCAATGAAGTCATTGACTGACCCACACACCAGCCAAGATAGGTGGTGAATCATCCTGAATTCTCCCTCCTCTTTTTAAGGCACCACTCCCAAAGCAGAAATAATCAAATCCTCCAAAGGCCATTCCAAATATGGACCAGCAATCCTGCCCTCACCCACTTCCTTGTCCAGCTTTACTGCTACCACCTGTGAAAGTTCTCTTGCCGACTTCAAGTTGTCCACACATCTGTGCCCCCTTGCACCATGGTATCCCACCCAAAACCCTTCAGTGAAACCCCACCTCAACCATAGTGCTGCCTCCTTCTCAGGGTAAACCGAAAGTCATGAACACAGAGCTGGGGTAGGTGCCCTTTGCTCCAGACTGCCCCCGGCTGCAATAGGCATTCCACTGCTCTGCTGGGCTGGCCAAAGTGAAACATTGTATGATCGGATGGCTACCCCAAATTTGGAGCACTCGTGTTTAAACTTACAGGGATGCTTGGAGCAGAATCCCTTTTGAAGTTCTAGCATGCCAATGTAGTGGGCCCAGGTAGCTTCTGGGAATATACCACTCCTCCCACGCCCTGTAGAGTGGGACAGGGCTGAAAAGGCCAGTAAGTCATCTACAGGCCACTGGCCATATACATGGATGCTGAGGATTGGGTAGATGAAATCCCCTGCATCCAAAGTTCCGAAAACACCTCCCCTATGGCTTATCCAAGTTAATACTGACCCTGGCTTGAAACTCTCCATCATTGCTCAGCCATCATAGCCACCAAAATGCTTCTGTGACTTGCAAATATTATCCATGTATTTCAGCAAAGCAATTGCCCCATTTAAATGACGCTAACAATAAATGCTAGAGTAGATCAAAAAAAGCAGGGGTCTAATTTTCCATGTTAATGTGCACCATCGGACTTTGGTCAGCACTTACTCCTCCTCCTTAGATCCCTCTTTGACTTAAATCCCCCTACGGAGGAGCTTAAAAACAGTAACATATTCATGTTTCCAGATCCTATTCTTAGTTTTCTCTGACAAATGGGACCCTAAAGGCTTTGCCAGACCCATATTGGGCAGCCTTTTCCTATGTTTATCTTCTTCTGCCTCTTCTTTCCCATCTTTCTCTACGGTACCATCCATTTGGACCCCGGTACCCATCAACTGTTTACCAACTTTGTTGGTTCCGCGGGAGCCGACGTGTGATTCGACCACCACGCCACCCCCCACTGACCTACAAGGCTTACCCTTAGTTTCCTTATCCCCCACATCCCATGACGTCCACCAGTCGTCCTTACCTCCCATCACATCACTGCCGAAGATCTTTTCTCTGTGCCGACCACTACTGCTCCTGTGGCTTTATCATTCCTCTTGACTGCAGGTGCAACCTGAAAAATACCAACTTCTCTGGTTGTCTTCACTGCTGCCCCAGGTCTAGCCAGTGCTCCATACTCATCATCCCACAACTCTCCTTCCTCCCATTCATCACTCTCATCCTCATAATCAGGCAACAGCTATCCATCACCTTCAGGCTTGTCCACACAGGCTCCAGCACCACACGTTTCTGATTCGGCACAGATCCTTCGCGTAGCAATGGTGATCTTCCACCTCCGGTCTTTTTTGCGTGATTCCTCGCCGGAGGGCAGACCGGACCACCCTGCTGTTTTGGGCCAGTGTCTTGGGGCCGTCTTGTGCCCCGCTGGCATCATCACCTTTCTACCGGCCTCATCCGCCGATTTTGCTCCTCCCTCCCCCACCAGGCTGCTCCAACCTGGGGGTCCCTTGCACTACCGTGCCCTCGAGCCATGCTGGCTGTTACCTTGAACCCCTCTCTGTCTCGCTCTTCTGGGACCCATACCCATTTACATCTGCTGCCCTGGCTACCCACCCTGATATCCTCTCCTAGAGTCCCAATAGTCTGGGGTACACCATCCCAGGGGTGAGGGCCGCCGCACATGCGTGCCCATCTTTCTTTGGTCTCTTGGATAAGAAGATGCTGCTCCCGGATGCGCACCTCCAGGTTCATCCCCTGCCACCTGCTAGGTTAAATATACCTTGCTGTGGAAGCCGTTCACTGGATTAGGTACCCCACACTTATGAGCCAATTTTGTGGCATCTTCCTTACCCGGCCTCCCCGTACCCTGAATATGGGGGTCATTAGGATCGCGGACGGACTTGAGTCCGTCCACGACCCTTGAGTAGGAGGGAACGTCCGCATGGGCTGCAGCGTTCCCTCTGTGCAGATTAGGATGTGACCACCAGGGTGGCGGTCACATCCTCTATTTTTAACATTGCGGCGGGTGGAGCTTCAAGCTGCACCAGCAGCAATGTTAAAAATGCACGCATTGCATTTGTATGTAGAAAGTGGCAGGAACCGCGCGGTGCCTGCCTCTTACTGCATACAAATGCAGGGGGGTACCATAGGTACCCCCCATGTGCACCTCCCACACCCCCTTCACCTAGGGGGTCCGCAACGGGCCCCCGCAGTGAAGTTACACATGCTTTTCCACAGCGGAAAAGCTGCAGCGGAAAAGCATGTTTCCGAGCACATCCTAATCTGGCTGACGGTGTCTGAGAGACACCGTCACCATATTAGAGCTTTTCCGCCGCTGTTGTAAGCCAACCGCGGAGGAAAAGCTGCGGACGGAAACCAGGACCCACCAGCCATCCTAATGTGGCGGTGGGTCTTGGTGGGTCCGCAGAGGATTTTCCTCATCCTCCAGGCCGGCGGTGGCTTCCGCCGGCCCGGAGGATGCGGAAAATCCTCCATCCTAATCAGCCCCTAAGTGTGGTCCACTTCCCTTTTTTTATGTGCAGGGCCTAAGGGCCCAGACAGCAGCCCGTCAGAACTCCCAGGAGGGGCCACACCGACAGATCAATCTGCCTATTCCCTCCCTGGGATGTCCAAATTCTCTGTTCTTGTCAAGCTGCCTGCACGCGGTAGCACTGTCTCCATGAAGGGCCCACCCCCGCCCTCCACTGGCAATGTCACCTCTCCTGAAGAAAGCTGCAAGGGAAACTTTTCCTTCTGCACCCATGCTTCACTCCCATTTTTCCTCACTTTGGACTCTTCCTGACTCCAAATTTCTGCCAAGTCCAACGCCGAAAGCATCTGGCGGCGCATCCCGACCCAGGCCTGGACAAGGACGGCCAGCATCAGTAGATCAGCAATACCTGCCTCGATGAGTGTGATCAGGGCAGCCCGGACCGCGTTGCAGTTCAGCCCCCACATGACACCTACTCCACACCGCCATAAGGTTAGCCTTTGTTTAACGAAACACCCTACACAAACGTTTTTTAACCCCCTTCTGGTGGTGCTTGGTGTCAGGAGGAGGCCCGATCCTCCTCTCCTGACACCTTTATAGCCCTACCTAATACCCCCCTCTTCCCCTAGCTTGACCTATCCCCACCCTGTCCTCTGGCCTGCATGAAGTACCCTGGTGGAAGATTGGTCTGTGACCCTAACTTCTGCCGGGGGCCATCATCGGGGGAAGCAGCACTGGCATCTGTCGAAGTCTAGTATCCAAAACGAAGGAGCAGGTCAGTGGGGCTATGGCAGCCTATGTATATAGTTCAGAATACCGACCCAGAGCTCCTGAGGCTGGGAGCAGGTGGGGACAGGTTGGGCCCAGCCTTGGCAGTCCTGTACATGATGGAGGCCTCTGGGGACTAAGGCACTGCGCATGGTTGCAGGATTAGCAGGCACACTGCATGCCTCCTTCCACACAAGGCCACTGCCATATGTGAGGGGAAGGAGGCGCCAAAAGACTATCGCTCCCTGCCCCACCCCCTGGACAGCATATGGCAGCACGGCCTCTTCCCAGTTGAAGGAGCCCTGGGTCTGCATGACACACTGCACCCGATTGCAGCACTCTCAGGATGGTGACCACATTAAGGGGACGGCTGGTGTGCTTGGCACTCTTTACATTCCAGGGACAGGGGATGGCTTAGAAATACAGCGCCCTCATCCTCATATTTCCTACTCAACGTGCCCCAAAAGGTGGTGCACCGTACCTCGCCCTTCTGTGGCCCACTGCTCGAACCGGGGGTCGGTCTCTGGCTGATTGCCTGTTTGCTGCCCCATGCATATGACCCTCACCGTGCCTATTGCACCAACTACAATGGCATCAGGGAAGTCGACAAAATATGTGCTCTTCACATAGGTAGTGATGCAGTCCAAATGGCTGTCTCCCCTCCTTACCTACCATGGACCACTTGGGGACCACACTGGGCCTGATACTCAAAACAAAAACCAGTGGGGCATGGATTGGAGGTTATTGACGCAAGGATGACTGACTTCAGGGAGGAGATGAAATGCATCCATATGGATATCACCGGCATCCACGACAAAGTGGAGGTTCTGGATCATTGCAAGCTTATAAAGCACATGGTTACACTCACTAGTGTGTCCTTGCGCTGCGGTTAGACCTCGTCAGGAGCAATAATATGACATAGCTAGAGGAGAACCTATGGGCTGAAGAGCCATGTCTTCATTTTTTTCCGGAAAATTGTTTCAGATGGTTCTTTCCGGAGAGCGAGAGGGAGGTCATTCCAGAGTTTTTCTGCCAGATATTGGAAGGATCGGCCACCCATTCTTGCCCTTTTGATAACCGGGGGTTTGACCTGTCAAGTCCCTGAAGATCTTAGATGTCGGGATGGAGTATAGGGGGATGGTAGGTTGTGTAGATAACTTGGCACTTTACCCTGCAGAATACGGTGGCTAACACATAGGGCCTTAAAAAGTATTCTCTCCCTCACTGGGAGCCAGTGAAAGGTGGCAAGGGCATTCTTGGAAGACGTTCTCCTGGGCAGCATTAAAACAAGGCAGGCCGCCGCGTTCTGAATGCATTGAAGTCTCATTAGACACTTACTACTTGCTCCCAGGTATCGAGCATTTCCGTAGTACAGATGGGAGGTTACCAGTGGATGGACTAGGGTTTTCCTTGCTGCCACAGGAAGCACGTCTAAAGTTTTGCAGAGTCCTTACATTACTCCAAAACACTTCCCAGCCACAATTCTGGTGTTATTATCAAAGGAGAGCTTGGAGTCCAGCCATATCCCCAAGTTCTTGACCTGACTGCTGGTGGAGGGGTTCGGGCCCAGAGTCTGCAGCCACCAAGATGACACCAATATCAAGGGAGCATTTCTCACCACCAGAACCTCAGTTTTGCTGCCATTTAATATTAAAGAGTTATTCGTCATCCAGGATGCCAAGTCCTTTAGGCAGGAAGAAAAATTGGTTGCTGCCTCTACAAGGGATGGTGACAGTGAGATCATCAGTTGAGTGTCAATCGCGTATGACACAACACTGATTCCATATTTAGTAATAATCTCCACCAGTTGGGCGATATAGAAATTAAAAAGCGTGGGGCCTATTATACAGCCCTGGGGGACCCCTTGAGCAAGTACCATGCTTCTGGAACAAGGAGGTGGCTGAGCCACCTGAAAGCTGCGATCCTGTAATAAGGACCTCAGCTACTCAAAGGCCAGTTTATCCAACCCGCCTTTCCTGAGGTGCTGTAGATGTAGTGAGTGGGCTACGGTGTCGAATGCGGCACTGAGGTCCAAGAGGACCAGCCCAACCGTCTGGCACTCATCTACCTGTCTGTGGATAGTTTCAGTTGACAGTAGCAGTGCTGCCTCCGTCGAGATTGTGTAGGGTGCAATAGGCTGTGCCAGATATTGTGGTCCATCAGTTGTTTATTGGCCACTTTTTCGACTATTTTCACAAAATATGGCAGGAGTAAGACCAGTCGAAGGTTCTCCAGTTGGCTCTCACTCTCATTCGGCTTTTTTTATGGGGAGGGCAATTGCTTCTTTCCAAATTTTTGGGACCACTCCAGACTCAAAGGAGAGTTCAAGGAGGCTCCTAATAAAGGGTACCAGGATTTCCAGGCTATATCGCAGTACTTTAGGAGTAGTGGTGTCCCTAGGTGAACTTCACAGGAGGGGAGCTCAAATCTGGAGAGGTAGTCTGCCTCCTCCATTTTGGCTCTCCCCTTGCTTTCAGAACTCCCATTAAGTGCCTCATCCGGGAAGATAGTGTAAATTCTTGCTACCTTCTCTGCAAAGAAGTCTGCAACCAAACTGCAAGAATCAACCGATCCACTTTTGGAAACTGTAGTTCTGGCTAGTGACGAAATGTCTTTGAAAATTGTGAAAAGTTCTCTAGAAGAGTTCTCAGATTGTTCTATTCTATCATTGTAATATGCGGCACACGTTTTTCTTATTAGGGAGTGATAGTGCTTTAGACTGATTTTATATTCAGCCTTTCTGTGATCTGAAAAGTCTTTCCTCCATACTCGTTCTAACCGCTTGCGGGAAGTCTTAACAACCCTAAGTCCTTCATTAAACCATGGGGCCGATTTTAACTGTCTTGGATAGGGACCAGATACTCTGACTCTTGCGCGGCAACATTACCGACCGAGGATTGGAGCCGCAGAGACAACATCCGCTTTTTCGTCATCCTCCCCAACCCCCATGTGATCCCCTTCTCTTCCCACTGTAAATGCAGAGGGCCCAAAGAATTGGGCCACTCAGGCCCCTGGCACCAGTGGGCATGAGGCCCATCATAGCATGTTTCCTTCACCACGAGCAGACCTGACAGATACTCGTAGTGGCAAGGACACATGGACCCTATGACTTCAAGGCTCACAAGATACAAATTGCAGTGAATTTTCCAGGGAGAGGAAGAGAAGCAGAAAGCCTTCCTATCCCTCAGACCAAAACTGCACAAGTGGGACAGCAAGTTTGGCCTCATTAGGCCAGCGCCCATGAGGATCACAATGGATGGACAATTCAAGGACTTCTATGACTCGGAGGCATTACAGTCCTTCCTGGATGGTCTACAAGATGGGGCCTTGGATAAAGCCCAAGCTCTCCCGAACCCCTCCACCGAGGCGATGGACCTGGTGCCAACTGGGAGTGAAGACCCGCAGCTTCGGGAGCCCAGACATCAGGACAGATTTCACCGCATGCAGAGTAGCAGGGAGAATACAATCAAAGCTGTGGCAGGGCTGAAAAAAGACAGAGGACGCAACAAGTCCCACTGGCCACTGAAGCCAGGGCCACCCAATGATTGGTTAAACCAGAGACAGTCTTTAAATACCAGACGCTTTGTACCCTCCAGCCATAAAACTGAGCATGGCATGACTGCTCAACATTGACTGTTTAATGTTGTGTGTTTTGGATGGCCTGTTTCTGCTTAATGGTGTGCCCCTGCCGTGCTCCCCACTGCACCACTGTTACATGTGCTCCCCCAACTTCCCCAGGAGACCGCCACTCCACCTCCCCGATGAGATCCCACCCCATGCTGCAGTACTGTGGCCATGTCTCTACACACTCTTATGTTACAGTGGCACCGGGCCGGTTACGCCATCCCCCTTTTGTCCATAGTGGCCTCATAGTTCGTGACCCTACCCTCTTCTCACCAACTTGCTCATGCCCGGGACCGTAAAAAACGATCTTTAAGATAGTTAATTCTTTCACTAATCCATAAATCCTTCAGCAAGAGATCCCTCCTTCTCAGTCTCTCTGCAATTGCGTTGCCGACTTTTTTTTAACAGAAAGTCCAATCCCTACAAAAAGACTTCATAGTGCCTCCCACCTTGCCAATATAAGCTCCCTCGAACTTCGGAGTGGATGGCTTAACCCTCCGAGTTTTTCAAGCCATTAGCTTTGAACAATTTCGTCAGGCCATTTTTGCATGTAATCAGGGTCTCCTTTTGACCCATGTCCCTCTCAGATTAGGCATGCTTTTATAGACACCATTAACCCAGTTATTAAGAATATAATAAACACCTCTCTTTCACAAGCATATTTACCTAACGAATGGAAAATTGCAGCAGTCAAACCTCTCCAGAAAAAACATCTAGAAGATCCCGCTATCCTCACTAATCTTTGTCCTATCTCTCTGCTTCCATGCCTCAGTAAAATTACAGAAAAACTAGTTAACACTCAACTTATGTTCTATTCTGAAGAAGCAAACATTCTGCATCCCAATCAATCCAGTTTTAGGCCTCAGCATTCAACGGAATCAGAATTACTGTGTACTGCAGAAGCCCTTAAATCTGCCTTAGACTAGGGAACAATGCTGTGCTGATCTTATTAGATCTATAAGCTGCTTTGGACACAGTCTCACACAACATGTTATTGGACGTCTCAACTCTTACGGCATCTCTCATCTTGCCCTGGCCTGGCTAAACTCCTATCAACAAAATCATAGACAAGTTATTACTCGCAGCCACTATCAATCAGCAGAAAAAACCCTGCTTTTTGAGGTCCGCAGGGCTCCATTCTCAGGCCAGTAGCCCCCCTAAATAGCCTGATATTGCCTTCTAATATTGAGACAATCTCTTATGCAGATGATACACAGCTAATTCTGCTTCTAGATGAACAATCACCCTGGCTGAAGAAAATCTAAAGCAGTATCTTACAGCGTTTTTTCGATGGATGAAGAAAAATTCCCTAAAATGTAACTCCGAAAAAACAGAAATCATGCCTTTAAGGAAATCTAATACCTACACCCCTAGTCTATGGTGGCCCATAGACATCCCCCCCCCCTAACACAGTGAAGGTACCAAAGATCCTGGGGTGAAATTTGACTCATTACTCTCCTTTTGCCAGCAATTACTAGCAGTGGCAGGGACATGTTTTCAACTGATAAAGCCCATCAAAATGTTTTTGATATACTTCCCTGGACAGCGAAAAGCAGTCGTTGTGGCCTTAATCACCTCTAGCCTTGACTATTGTAACAGCCTTTATGCAGGAACCAGTAAGTAAGTCTTAAACAAATTACAGATGGTCCATTTTGCTGCCAAATGGCTAGTATTGAAATGGCCCAGGAGTCTTCAATTTCAGCTGCCCTTAAAGTGCTACACTGGCTGCGCATCCACAAAAGAGTATCTACACAGCTTTCAACTTCTCAGGCCCCCTCTATCTTCGAGCCAGGTTTGTAACGAACCACACTCTTAGGGCCCGATTTACAGAACTAACTTAAGACAAAATCCTAAACTTACTACTTTTGGTAATCACAGAATGCACTTGCTACTTTTGGTATTCACAGAATTGATTTACGGCTACTAACTTTACGTCCGCACTGGGGCCGGAAATTCCGGCCCGGAGGCTGAGCTTGCGGCCCAGAGGTGGAGATTTCAGCCATGGATAAATTCCCACCTCTGATTCGGAAGCTCCGCCTCAAAGCCGGAAGCTCCACCTCCAAGCCGGAAGCTCCGCCTCCCAGCTGGAATTTCTGGCCTGAGTGTGGACGTAAAGATAGTAGTCGTAAATCCATTCTGTGAATACCAAAAGTAGTAAGTGCATTCTGTGAATACCAAAAGTAGTAAGTTTAGGATTTTGTCTTGAGTTAATTCTGTGAATCGGGCCCTTAGATCCTCGTTTGCAAATCATTTGAAGCCTCCTAATTTTAGATGTATCACAAAGGGTGGAAAATATATTGTAGTGCTAAAGTCACAAGCCTGGAACATGCACCCCAACCATCTACATTCTATTCAAACAGAGACCATTTACAGGAAAGCTCTGAAAACCTTGATCAGTTTAAACTCCTGATGTACTATGTAGATCAGATATCTGAGTCCCTCAGTTGGGGTGTGTGTGTTCTATTAGGGCTCCACATAGGGTCATGATGCTCCTCGGAGTGAAAGCCACGCTCTACAAAGACTCTATAAGATAAGATAAGATAACATAACATAACATAACATAACATAATATAACATAACATAACATAACATAACATACCATAACATAACATCTTTTGAACCTACCAACAGGGAATATATATATTTGTGTGCCATAAAAGGCACACGATCGAGGTTGGATCCCTTTCTTTTCCAGCCCATGCTCCCTCTAGTGAGCAATGCTTCCATCGTGGTGGGCTTGCTCGTGGCTCACTTCCCAATCCACCTGTTGGCTGATCTTGGCCTCACATGGCCAATCCGCAAGCCCTTGCGCCTTAACCAATCCCACTATAATCAATCTGCCGGTAAGGAACAACTCAAATTCCACATTCGTAAGAAAGGTTTAGCTGTTTCGGCTCTGGCCCTGTGGGCGGCAGCGAAAGTGACTGGTATGTATGTATGTATGTATAGGCATTTATATAGCGCACTACTTACCCGGAGGGTCCCAAGGCGCTTCGACCGCTGCGAAACCCTTCCTGGCTTCCCTGAGAGATGGTCCCTTAATGGGTATCTCCAGGGTGAGACCAGGCATCCCCGGCGGTCTGGTGGGGCCGTTAGTAAAGATGAGGCAAGCTAATGCCCAGAGTTGCCGAGTGTGATCGCTGATCAGAGTGGGCACCGAGGTGAGAGAATTATCGAGTCCGCTGACCCTGGTCCAGAAACCTGCCGCGCCGGGAATCGAACCCTGGTCCCAGGCCGTCCTCTGCTCTCGGGTCTGCCGCCTCTAACCAGTGAGCCACACTACCTAAGAGCCAGTTGATGAAGGATGATGCTTAATCCAAGAGGCAAAGAGAGTGGCAAAGGCTGTTGGAGGGAGGCATAGCTTGCTTCAGCGCGCCTATACAGCCCACCTGTCTGATACAGCTAGGCGCATCCTCAAGATGGAGGGCAAGGAACTTCACACCAATTTCACCTCCAAAGCCTATATATGTGCTCCAGAAATTGAGGTACATACACTACAAGCGGGGCAGAAAGCAGGCAGGCTCCTGGTGGCGCAGCTGAGCCTAAGGGAAGTAGGGAAGGCTATCCCGACCATCAGCACTAATTCCAGGGCCTCGCCTCCTGGCTACAGGAGATCATGGATATATTTGCTTCCTATTACTGGGATCTCTATTTCCCCAAAATGGTCCCAGATCTGGCATAGATGACTTCCTTTTTTGACATTGCGCAACTGTCCTGCCTCACCCACAAAGGTAAGGACCTGCTCTAGGGTTATATCACTAAGGAAGAGATTGTTCAGGCCATATCCAGTCTCCCCTACCATAAAGCCCCAGGGGAGAACTGCTCCCCCGGGGCTTTTATAAGTGGGTTCAGACTGAAATAGTGGACTTCCTCCATGATGCCTTCAGAGATGCCGACCGGCTGCGCTCCCTGGGCCTCCTCTCCAAAAAGGCCCTCAGTACAGTCCTCCCCAAGTCAGGGAAATACCCTCTTCTCTATAGTAGTAATTGCTCAAGCCGTCTCCATAATGGTGATGTCAACATCTTGACCAGTATACTGGCAACCCGACTCAAACAGGTTATCCCTTCCTTAAACCAGCACACACAGGTACGGTATATTGTCACGCAAACCATGTGATGATGCTGGCACACATGATCTGGCTGACTGCGGATCTGCCCAAAGAGCATATGGCCCTGTCACTGGACGCCGGCAAGGCCTTTGACAGGAAAGAGTGGGAATACCTGCTCACTGCGCTCCAGAAATGTGGCCTTTGCACGGATTTAATCTCCAGGGTCTGCTGGCTATATGACTCTCCTTCGATGCAGGTAAACTGTGACAGTTCCTCTCTGATCCTTTCCTGGTCTGTCGGGGAATGTGGCAGGTGTTTCTGCTGTTTCCTCTGTTGTTCCGCCTCACCTGCCCCTGGAGGCAGCAATAAACTAGTTGGAACGGATTGTGGACATCCCCACACCAGAAAGACCCTCAACAATCTACTTACATCTGCTTACACTCTCAGAGCTGCCCTCCTCCATCTAAGTAATTAAGTAAGTAAGTAAGTGGCTTTTAAACCATGCAAATGCAGAGGTATGTTGGCGCTAGTGTCCAATAACAAAAGTATATTGGAAAAATAATTTCTTGCAAGAGCTAAAATGCCACGTTTTTAAAGATTTCCTAAGGAGAACCAGACTTGGTTGGTATCTCAGAGTAAAAGGCAAAGTGTTCCAAAGTTTACCTGCTGATTAGGAAAAACATCTACCTCCCCACTTAGTTTTCTTTATCTTTGGGAGGGACACTAATTTGGTTGTTACTAATCTGAGATTGCGATGGGGGTATTCCAAGAAAATAGAGGGGACCAGTATTTTACAGGGCCCTATGGACCATGCACAAGGCCTTAAATTTAACTCTCTAAAAGACTGGTAGCTTGGGAAAGAAAGGTTCTTTGAAACAGAACTGAATTTAGGTATTTTTAGAAGTGTGTGCTAGCTGCCGCGTTTTGCAAAAATTGAAGCTTGAGCTTCAGACGCTTCTGAATTCCCAGACACAATGCATTGGAACAATCAATTTTACTGAGAACCAAGGCGACAATGATCATGTTGTGAAAAACTTTTGTAATACTGTAAGAAGATGTAAACAAGAAGAGGAAATGTGATTAACTTGGTCGGAGAAAAAGAGCTGTTCATCCAATAGCACCCATAGGTTCTTCACTCTCCAAAATGGAAATTAAAGTGGACCGAGATTGGAAGGCCACCATGAAATCATCAGTGTTGTAGCTAAAGAGGACAACCTCTGTTTTCTTAGTGTATAATTTAAGTCAGTTTTCCTGCATCCAGACTGTAGTCTGGGCCGAATTTGTTGGCTGTGACATCGACATCAGCTGGAATTGACACAACTGTTTGCATGTTAATCCCGTATGAAACTACAGAGAAACTGAGTGATCGAATACATTTCACCATAGGGGTGACATAGATGTTGAAAAGTGTAGGGGATAAAGATGAACCCCGTGGCACCCCACAAGAAAGAGAGAGGGGATCTGACAAGAACTCCCTATAAGAAACAGTCTACAGTGTTGCTTGAGACTATCAACATTTTTGCGCCATCTATTGCTACAAGGTTAACTGGCGAAGAGCGAAGTTTTGCAGCTCTCGAGAGGGCTCACCTGTGCCACCATCAACGAGTTCCCCTTTCAGTAGTGAACCTTCCATCTAAAATACCTGGGCATTTATGTTAAAAGGGGTTTGGACTGCCTTGTGGTGGACAAACTGGCAAGGGGGGTAAAACCATTCAAGAAAAGGGAGGATAAACTATAGGAACTCTTCTCAAACAATACATCCAACTCCTGTTGGCATCCTCCTCAGTTTGTAACTGAGGAGCTGGTTCTCCTGTGTGAATGATGTTACAAACTGAGGAGGATGCCAATAGGAGTTTGATTTTGTGTGTTGAGAAGAGTTCCTATAGTTTATCCTCCCTTTTCTCGGATGGTTTTACTCCTCCCTTTTTGGCTGAAAACATAAAGACTTGAGTGAATGAGAATGTGAATAGCAACATAAACCCAAAACTAGCTGAAAGTTGTAAATGGTTTTCTTATGCAGTCAAGAAACGCTTTTCAAAGAATTATAAATGTAGCTTGACAAGGTAGTATGATGTATAGATATATGCAAAGGAAATATTTCCTGTCTTAGATTAAGATTACAATAAAGTGAATCTAGATGATTTTTCTATGTATACTGATTTGTACATTTTATCACACATGTGTTTTTAAAGTCTGTTTCTTTTGGAACAAACATTACGAAGCAAGAGAGTCGCAAAAATTCAGTCTTGATAAAGACGGCGCAATAATTCTGTCGATCGAAACGCGTCAACGCTTTTTACGCAATCTGTGTACTTGCTGGAACCACAGATTATGAATCAACTGTAGTATCGAGTTCCAGTTGGTGTCCACTGTTTTATAACGGATGTGTGTGTTATGACAAAGTCTGGTGTCTTCTGTTATGCCTACTCTCTTTATGTCATTCTAAAATATTGTGTAATAGATTGTTGATTTTAGATTGGTTTTTAATTCTTTTTGAAACTGTTTTGTACAAAAATTATTTTCTTATCTACATGGATATGAATAAATTTATGAACTGTCGTTTTAAACAAAATTGAGCATCTCTGGTTTGGGTTTAACTTTCTATTCTCATTTTATGGATTACGTGAACGAGGTGTGAATAGTTTGATTGATCAATAAGTTCCCTTCTAAGATTGTGAGTGTGTGTGGAAATAATATTAGTGGTAGGAGATTTGTAGGTATCAGTCCAAAAGGAAACCCTCTTTGTGACATTAGTGAACCACCTGATCTCCCAGGGCGAACTTAAACCCCTTGCGACATTGCAAGAAGAATTTGGCTTACATCCTAACCAACAGTGGCACTACGCTCACTTGTGCTATTGCCTCATACTCAGACTGGGTCCACAACCATGGCCTGTCACTCCTTCTCCCATTCTCACCTACTTTACTGCATGCATGTACTTTAGTGTTGTGATGTCCTGGGTGCATAACCTCTTGATTCACCACCTCTACTTCCAGAGGCAAACTGGCAGGATCACCTTCAGGTGGAGTACAACGAGGAGGACTGGGTGAAGCTTCTAGAGAACCTACACTGATGCGTATGAGAGGCCCAGATAAAATTCTGCCTTTTAAAGATCCTACAGGGGTGGCACTGGACGCTGGCGAGGCTCCGGTCCGCGGGTCTTTTGCCCTACTCCCCATGCTGGAGATGCGGCCACTCTCTTTGCGTCATTGTTCATCTGCCCTACGATTGCCAAGACATCCGCACCTTCTAGACCAAGGTGGGGTACATGCTGTGGGACCTCCATCTCAGTCACACACTCCCTGGCAGCTCCATGGTGCTCTGCTTTGTCTTTAAGCCAGTCGGTCCCTCTCTGTTGCAGGGTTCAAGGGTACAGGTCTCCTTCAGGCACTTGGTGATGACTCTTTTTTAGGTAACTCGTATTGCCCAGTATTGGACTTGTTGCTCCCCCTAAACTCGTACTGTTGTTTAATTGGGTTATTGGGCTATTGTTTTCTTTTTTTTATTTTACTTTCCCCTACAGCCCTTGCTGTGGGCTCTTACTCCCCTTTGTCTTCCCTCCGCTTTTCCCTTCGCTGCTGAACCCTCCACCCACGCCGCTCCCGCCTCCCAGCTCTTCGTCCCTCCCTTACATTATGGCACCAAAGGCATGCCTAAGACAAGCCCGTCTGTGCCCATCCGTGCCTGGACCGCACCCAGCGCAGACCCCCAGGCCCCCATGATGCTCGACGATGCTACGATGCCAACACCATCCATGAACTCTTCCCTGGCCGATCACCCAGCTTCTTCCAGGCCACCCGAAGCTCACCCATGGACCCTTCACCTGCCGAAGCTGCTGCTTCATCAGTCAGCAAACATCTGCATGTCCTGCCCCCCAACCAAGGAAGACTGAAACCATCTCAGGTGCATACTACTCAACACCCGCTCCGTACACAAGCACCCATCAAATTCTGGGACCTACTCGACTTATCCTCCCTGACGGGACCTGGTTGAACCCATCCCCGGTGCCCGACGTTGCCATTAACCATCCCGGAGGGCTACAAGATCATCCAAAAGGACTGCACCAACAGACCAAGAGGAGGAATTGCCATTGTTCACAGGAATACCCTCAGAATTTTGACTAGCACCAAAGACACTCTCAGCACTGCCAAACACCTGCACCTCCAGATCCACATCTATCCAAACACCACCCTCAGAGGAACCGTCGTTTACAGACCGCCCCCGGACCCTGACCATGATTCACCAACGTCATCAGCACGCACGCAGGCTCTTGCCTCCACAGACTACATCCTCCTCGGAGACCTGAACTTCCACCTTGAGAACACCAATGACAGCAACTCCACCACCCTGCTCGACAACCTCTCCAACCTTGGACTCAAACAGCTTGTCACGATACCCACCCACTCTGCCGGACATATGCTCAACCCCATCTTTACCTCAAGCAACCACGTCCCCTTGAGCCACACCACAGAACTCCACTGGACCGATCACCGCTACGTCCACTTCTCCTTCAAGAAACGCACCACGCACAATCACACACAACGAATCCCGCACCCC
This sequence comes from Lissotriton vulgaris, assembly GCF_964263255.1. Lineage (NCBI taxonomy): Eukaryota > Metazoa > Chordata > Amphibia > Caudata > Salamandridae > Lissotriton > Lissotriton vulgaris. The sequence continues at coordinate 286,337,334 of NC_141695.1, read as the reverse complement.
AGCTGGAACAAGGTCACAGAAGACCAGCTAATCACCACCCTCACCCGAGACCCACCAACCAACCCCACCGACACAGCCGCCCGCAACTTCAGAAGCTGGATCGATGAATGGGTCAACACTCTCGCCCCGATCAAGAAACTCTCTAACAGACGCACCGACAGGAGGGCCATCTGGTTCACCACCAACCTCCAGGCATCCAAGCAGACCTGCTGCAGACTCGGAAGAAATGGAGCCACAAGCAGACACCAGACAACCACACTGCCCTCATAAACGCCAGCCACAAGCACCACCAACTCATTCGGACTGCCAAAAGGACCTCCTTCAAGGAACACAACAACAACAATGCGCACAACAGCACAGAGCTCTTAAACATCATCAAGGAACTCGCCAACCCCAGCTCAAGCTCCAATGACATCCCAGCGTTGCAAGAGCTCTGCAACTCCCTAGCCACCTTCTCCCACCACAAGATCGCAGACATCCACGACAGCTTCAACACCCAGAACCACCCAACAGCCACCAACACCCCACACTCACTGCCGTTGAGCCTCACCGGCCCCCTGCTCAACGACGACGACACCATCAAAATCATAAAGGACCATCCACTCCGGCTCACCGTTCGACCCTGCCCTCACCAAATTTTTAACAAAGCGAGCTCTGTTCGAAACCGCCCTCATCGCCGCCACTGACGACATCAGAGCCATGCTGGACAATGGTAAAACCGCAGCCCTCTTCCTCCTGGACCTCTCAGTTGCCTTCGACACCGTATGCAACCACACCCTACGCACATGCCCCCACAATGCAGGGATCCACAACGGAGCCCTGGACTGGATCACCTCCTTCCTCATCGGCAGAACGCAGAGAGACTGCCTCCCTCCTTATCGATCCGAAGCCACCAAGATCACCTGCGGCGTACCCCAAGGATCATCCCTCAGTCTGACCCTTTTGCCACCACACACCAACATTGTCCGATCACACAGCCTCAACATCATCTCATATGCCAACGACACCCAGCTGATCCTCTCCCTCACCAAGGACCCCAAAACCAACCTCCACGAAGGAATGAAGGCCGTCGCCAAATGGATGAAAAACAATCGCCTGAAATTGAACTCAGACAAGACGGGGATCATCATCCTTGGCTCCACCCCCTCCGCCTGGGAATGACTCCTGGTGGCCGGCCACGCAAGGAGCTGCACCGACTCCAACCGACCATGCACACCACCTGGTGCTCATCCTGGACTTATCACTTTCAATGACTCAGCAAGTCAAAGCCATCTCCTCCTCTTGCTTCAACACCCTCTGCCTGCTTCGCAAGATCTACAGATGGATCCCCACCGGAATCAGAAGGACGGTCACCGAGGCACTCATCAGAAGCAGTCTGGACTACAGCAACACCCTCTACGCAGGAGCCACGCCCAAACTACAGAAAAGACTTCAATGTATACAGAACGACTCAGAACGCCTCATCTTTGACATCCCCCACCACAGCCACATCACTGCCCACCTGAAAGACCTGCACTGACTCTCCGTCAACAAGAGGATCACCTTTAAGCTCCTCACCCACACACACAAAGCTCTCCACAATGCCGGACCAGCATACCTCAACAAACGACTCACCTTCTACACCCCCGAACCGCCAGCTTCGGTCCGCAGACTTCGCCCTTGCCCCTGTTCCATGCATCCACGAACGAGCAGCGGCGGCAGATCTTTCTCCCACCTCGCCGCAAAGGCATGGAACACCCTCCCCATCCACCTGCATTAGACTCCGGACCTGTGACCTTCAGGAGACTTCTCAAGGCCTGGCTGTTCGAGCAGTAGCAGCACCCCCTTCTCGCCCCTCAGCGCCCTGAGACATTCACAGGTGAGCAGTGTGCTCTACAAATGTTTGATCAATTGATTGATTGTGGAAGTCCATAGTACTGCCCATACCACTGCCGGGGCCCGCAGGTCCTGGTCCCTGACCTGGCAGACCTGCCGAATTGGCTCATCATGCCTGTAGATTGCTTACCGCCAACCTTACAGCGGCAAAATTTGCAACTTGCGTAGTTGGGGATCCCCACACATGAGGAATGATCCACAGCTATATAGAAAACCACCTCTTATGAGAGAATGATCTACAACTTACTTGACAAGGACAATGTGTTTCTTCTTATCTGATCTCCTTTCTTTCGGGAAGACTTAAGCTGTGTCAAGCTCTGCACTCTGTGTCTGCCTCACCCGGTTAACCTCTCAACCTGTCACCTTGGATTCCCACCATCTTCTCCTACCTCCTATAGATCCTCCTTTTTCCCCTCTTCTCTCCATTCTCACCCACTGCTCTCCCCTTCTCTCCCTTGATCTAACCCCGTTCTCTTGTATTTCCTTCACCTGACCCTTCTCCTCCAGTCCCTTCATTTCTCTGGAGTTGATAGAAGGACCTGGTAGGGTATATTACCAGACTACTGAAACCCAATAACCCATTACAAAAGTATTGTAGTAGGATATTTGGATTCAGTAGTCTGATAATATATATATTGTAACAAGACTAAAGGCTTCAAAAATATTATGTAGGTAAGTTTAAATAGGTAAGAAGTGATTTTCTGTGCATAACTCCAAATATGTGCATGTTAATGACATATATGTCTTCAAAGTATGAGGATGCAGAGTAAAGAACAGCTATTCGATATTTGCCTAGAGTTACTTGCCCTGTATATGACTGTTACCTCCTGATTATTCCATTGCCAAGACTAAAACTAGAACACCAGTTCTAACTAGGGGAAAGTGGATTGAAGTAGCAGGAGCCCATAAGAGAGTAGCAGGGTATATTTTAGGTAGAGGACCTGGGCTTTGCCGGCTATTCTCCCCAAGTCTAAAGCAGATACACATATGCTTGGGAAATGCCTTCTGTTTCCCTTAAATTTTATTCACAGCTTCAGAATTTTCAAATTGACTTTAAAATTGTCGAGTCTCTGCAATTTTCAGGAAAAATATATCTTTTCTTCAGGAGAACTTTGCTGCCAACTTGGTTAAGCAAATAACTGAACAGAGATTAAAAGAATACTATGGGCTATATTCTCAGGGAAGTGACGGATAGAGGCGTTAGTCTTCTTGGCTCTCTACGCCACTTCAGAAATGAGAGGCTGCACCCTATTCTGAAGGATATGGTGCAGCCTTGCGTTTCCCCCTGCAATTGCGCTGTTTCACAAATTAGCGCCAACGCAGACACCCTTGCACCCGAGTGCAAGGGTGTCTGCAAGCAGGGAGGTTTGTTTAGGTGCAGGAAGGTGTCCCTTCCTGCACATAAACAATCCTTAAATTCTAGTTTGTGACTTACATGTGTGCTGCTTCATGTGCAGTTTTTTCAAGGTTTATCAGACGGCGTGAAAGAGGGCAGCCTTGGGACGCTGCAGTGCAGGGAAGTCGTTTTAATTTACTTTAAGTAATGTATAATTACTTGTTAATATGGGGGGGGTGGAGGCGGGTGGCGTAGCAGAGCAGAGTGAGTTCCATGGAGTTTTTTCGCAACTCCGTGGACCTCCGCTTAGCCCCGCTATGCCGCGTTACGCCATTGGGTTGTATAAAAGTTAATTTCTTTAATTGACTCCTTAATTCATTATTAAGTCTCATTTCTTCATGTATGACTACAAAACTTATAGTAGTAATGCAGTTGTATTGTTTTTTTAATTGTATGCCTGCTATGTTGTTTCACAACCAATCATGCTTCTTGATTCTGTGCACACTCTTAGTTTTGCCCTGCTCAATTCTAACTAGTAATTACCTGTATTACTATACAGGTGTTGTTTGGTCCTCGTTACTGAGCCCTTCCCTTCTGGATTTCTACTTTAGAGGTTTTTGGTACCATTCGCTTTTCCTCCACCAGAAGTGGTTTCTTTCCAAGGGCATCCACTGATAGGAGTTGATCTCCATCTGCAGGGTGGCTACGGGAAGGGATTGCGTTTCCCTCAGAGTCAAGGTCTCTTGGAACGAGACACGTCCAACATGACTAGTAATTTACTTGTTCCGGCACCTATGAATGTCATTCTGTCCAATGATATGGATCCTTCACGAGATTTCTAAGAGACAATTCAACAATTAAGTATCCAGATAGACGCCTTGTGTGTTACTTGAAACAATCCCTGTCTTTTTGTGCAATAAATGACTTGCCAGTGGTACTAATTGGGACAATATGTTTTGATGGGCATTTGGAAAAGGTTTGAGAGTTTCTAGATACCAAGGTGGGCTATTTATCTCTCCCTTGCTCCATGCCACTGGTATCCACCTTTGACGCAGTTCTTGATGATTTTACACTCTTTTTGGAGCAATTTCAGAAGATGTTTTGTAGACTTAATCTGGAATATTGGGCAGAAGAAGCTTTGTGTGATATTCAAAAAGGATCCCAAGAAGTAATGGCTTTAGTAACTGCCTTCAGGGAACTGGCAGAAGAAACACAGTGGGTTTAGTAAACCCTTCTTACTTTGTTCTTATGTGGGCTGAGAGAAGAGATTAGAGTTGAGCTGGTACGTGGCCCACGTCCAGTTACCTTAAATAGTTGGTTAACAATAAACATCTGTTATTCAGTGCCAAGAGACCTCATTGGGGTGAACGTGCGCTTTACAAATACACATGTTATGTTATATTATGTTATTTATGTGACAAAAAAGTGACGAAAATGAGAAGGGATGACAAAGACTACAAGAAGGGTAGAATATGTACCTCCACCCATAAATATGATAATATGAAGATACCAGGAGGAAAAATCTCTTGAGGAATAGAGGTCTGCAAGTAGTAGCAATTCCTTGACATCTGTAGTGAGTACTGTCTCAACAGAAGAAATATTAGCTGTTTCAAAACCTGAAAACCAATCCACTTTTTTAGTAGAGATGGAAAGGCTAAGGCTAGGAGTGAAAAATACAAAAAAAGAACAAATACAAGAAAGGGCGGAAGGAGATGGCAAAAATAAAAAGGAACAACTTAGGTGTTTGTACTTTGTATGGTGCATCTTTTGTTATATTTGAACCTTATAGAAATTGCTTACTTATTGAACTTTGTTTAAAGGAATGGAAGAAGAAGAAGTATAGTAAATCAGACTATGGCCCATACCCTAGTACCAGGTATTTTGCTGCATACAGAACTGATGAAGTTAAGAATCCCGAAACCACTGAAAAACGGAGAAAGCGGTTCTGTTTGAGAGAATGTATTAGAGAATGATAAACAAAGATGTCACCCAAAGGATTTTGTTTATACTATCGTAAAAAAGGCCATTTGATTAAGGTATATCCGACTTGTCATTCTAGGCTGTAGGAAAATGACAGTGTCCAAACTCTGGGGAGGAAGAAGAGATTAGGCATAAATTATCTTTCTCAAGAATCAGCATCAAGATTTCTTCTGGAATCTGGAAATCAGTTATTCTTACTTCCTGTCTTTGATTCTTCCAGCTGTAAACAGTTACTTCCTCATTGTCCCTACAATTGGGCCATCATTCTCAAACTGAGGGCCAAAATTCGGTAAACAACCAAAATATAGAATTCTAAATATTGACAGACCAGAATATCGACTCCAAAATATAGATAGGCCAGAATATTGCATCAACAAAATATAGTTAGTCAGAATATCGAAATTGAGGTAGGAAATATCGATTTCATTAATATAGAATTTAAAATATCGATTTCCATAATATCGAATTTATTTTTTGTGTTATGTATGGTAGTATATGTGTTACAATTATATATTATTTTTGTAATGTATGTTTAATTTTTTCAAAGTAATGAATGTTATGTAATTTAATTTTTGTGTAATTTAATTTTGTAGCTGGTTGTGGGTTAATAGGGGAATAGGGTGAGAAGTAATTTAACTATAGTAAATTAAATAGGATTAGGTCTCGTCCTATTAATCCCGCAAGGGATAATTGGACGAGAGTATAGGAGGCCAAAAAAGCTTTGAAACCAACAGCAGATTTGCCACAGTTCAAGTGCTCTGTGCGCGTTCACAAACCAGCTACGTCACAAACCACCCTTTGTCTGTCAGTGCCTCACACACTTCAAAGGCTCCGCTCCCCGCTCCCCGCCCCCTGCCTGCACATCGCACTCTCCTACTTCCCTCCACCTACCATTGCCGCTCTTCCCATTCATGTGCTCTTCAGGCCAGAAGGCATTTCTCCTCCATTTCTCCTCCCCTAATTATTCACTGCCCACGGCCGGCGGTACTTTCACTTTCACGGCCGCCAGGCCGTGTCTCGCATTTCTCCTCCCCACATTTACAGTTCTCCCCCTCGTGTGCTTCCCCCAACATACCCCCTGCCCAACGGTGTGTGTTGCTGTCCTTTATGTTTTCCGCCCAAGTTGTGTGCCCTCTAGTCTGCTTTCCCTCTTCACCCACCACCCTCCTGAACTCTTGTTGGCTCGTGTGCTTCCCCGTAGCTAAAATTCCCCAGACCCCTTCATGCTCTGTGTTGTATTTAATACCCCATTCTGCCTTGATATCTGTTTTTCCAGGAGGAGACGCATTTATTTTCCTGGGCGCACCATGGCTTGCTTCGTCGAGGGGTGACATTCTTTCCTTGAGCCACACAATGGTTGTACCAAGACACACATGCGGCTGAATGTTAGGTGGCCTTCTAAAGCGCAACATCGTAAAAGAATTAGTAATTTTACTAAATGGCAGCATATCTGTTACATTAATCGTGCATGGTTCTCTCTATTAAGGTTCAATGGTGTGGGCATAATTAATAATATTACCTTAATAGCTATAAACTGTTTTAAAATGATTCCTAGGGAGAGTGCTGGTAAACTTGTTGAGTTTCTCATAATGGTGTATTATTTTAGCCTAGGGTCATCTGACTTGTGGATTATTGTCACCCGTAGTAAATACATTGCTTCACTTTTGTTTTGCTTTTTGACAATGAAAACAGTTTTAGGGATAGTCCCGTGGCATTATCGTGTGTAATCTGACACTGAACTTTACCGGACCAGAAAGTATGCTTGTCTTTCATTGAAGCTTTGCTTTTTCTGACTGCCTGGGCAAGCTCCCATCCTATTGTGGCTCCTATCTTTCTAACATGATTTGGCCATGCCAATATGCCTCATTTGTTTGTAATAGGAAGGAGGGGTTTGGAGAATATACTGTGATATATAACGAAGACATTTCTCCTCCCGGCCGTACTATTTTTTCTACTCCCCCCTAATTATTCACGGCCGACAGGCCGTGTCTCGCATTTCTCCTCCCCCCTAATTATTCACGGCCGTGTTGCCCAGAGCTGCCACTTCTCTTTTTTTGTGCACACCTTTTTTCAGTTTTTTTTTCTCCTTGCTTGCATTTTTTATCACCTCTCTCTTTCCACTCGCCATCTACCTCCCTCCGCGATCTTTCTCTCTCTCCCCCTCCCTGTTTCACCCCCTCTCTTCTTCTCCACCGAGTCCTCCCCCGCACCCCCCTGCCCTCCCCACTGTCTCTTTTCACGCTGCCCTCTCTTCTCTCTCTTCTCTCCGTTATGTCCCAGGTTGTTACCCATGAAGTGAGACCGGCTGGGTGGGACCCGGTTGAATCAGTGTCTCTCGCCTGTCAGCCTCTCACCCCATCCCTCCCACCCCTCCGGTCCCTTCCCAGCCTCTCCCCGTCCCTCCCTTTCATCGTCCCCGAGGCATCTTCCCCATGTACCCCACACTTCCGGTCCGATTCCGCTCCACATCTACCTTTCCTCCCCTTCCTGCCCCCCCCATTCCCTTTCAGTATTTCTCTTTTCATCCCCTCTCTCGCGTTCCCTCGTGCTGCCCATCCTCCCCCTCTCTCTCTCTCCACCTCTCCACTGATGCTGCTTCTGCCACTGTTCTCCCTCCCGTCTCGTCTTCTCTCCCTTCGCTTCTTCCCAGTATTTCCCGCCCTCTTTCCCTCCAGCTCCCATTCTACCATTATCTTTCTTCCTATCTTCCCCTCTCGCTCTATTTCACTGCCCTTCCACTCTCTCTCATTTTCCTCTCTTACCATCTCTCTCTTCTCCGTTCCCGTGCACTCTTTATTCCTTTCCCTCTTCATTCACATTCCTTTTCCCATCCACCCCTGCTTTCTGCCACTCCTCTCTCCCATGCCACCAGCCTTGTTGAAAGTGCTGGTACGCTCCCATTCAAAATATTATTACACCTCTACTGAGAAATTAAGGTACACTCCCTTATGAGTTCTAGAATCGCAGGCACTGAGTACCGGACAGTACCTGTCCACTCATGTCACTATGCTCAACTGGAAGCTATATGGAAATGCACGTGCGTATGTTCTTTCACATATGAAGCAGAGCTTTGGTGACTGTAGCGCCTCACCTTCTTCTCTGTATCAACTTTAAAATGTGTGCAATATTGTGATTTCGTTATTTTGTGTTTAATGGCTGATACAGAAATGTCGAAAACGGCAATGGATTAATGTGTACAACAGCACACTCCGCCAACATAGTGGCATATATATTGTTTCGGTTTACACATTGTCATGTCCGTTGACAAGAACTTGACCGAAATTACAAAAACATACAGAGGGATTTGCATGCAGACCGCTTTCAAATTAACGCTTTCAACAGATTGTTTATGATTTTCTACACATTTTGTTTAGCGTGAACTTGACCCGAATGCACTGGAGCAGTGTACAGTAGCACCCGTTACATTACACAAGGGCACACATTCATGTGTTTTTTTTGTTAAGTATCGAGACTTTAAGTGATTTGTCCAGAATCACAGGATGTTGAGCTGCGGAGAATCGAGCCTATCTCACCACTTCTAAAATCAACACCGCTGGCCGTAAGCCAACATTTTCTGGCCATTTTCTACAAACTTTTTTTTGGGCCAGTGCACTATATCAAAATATTCCATTTCAGCAGACTTTGCTTTTATCCTCCCATAGTAATCAAAAACGTAATTTTCTGTCTCGGTGCTTTAAAATAAGTGTGATTAAAAACTCACTTCCTCACTTTATATCAATGGTTTCTAGCCACCATAAATGATTGTCAATAAATGGCCGACATTGAGAATACAAAGATATTTTGTCTGGTGAACAGAGGGACTTTTTTTGCCCCGTTTTTTCTAGGTGCCCTCACTCTATCTATCTATCTATCTATCTATCTATCTATCTATCTATCTATCTATCTATCTATCTATCTATCTATCTATCTATCTGTCTGTCTGTCTGTCTGTCTGTCTGTCTGTCTGTCTGTCTATCTATCTATCTATCTATCTATCTATCTATCTATCTATCTATCTATCTGTCTGTCTGTCTGTCTGTCTGTCTGTCTGTCTGTCTGTCTGTCTGTCTGTCTATCTATCTATCTATCTATCTATCTATCTATCTATCTATCTATCTATCTATCTATCTATCTATCTCTCTATCGCCCTCACTCTATCTCTCTATCGCCCACACTCTATCTATCTATTGCCCTCACTCCATCTATATTTTGCCCTCACTCCATCTATCTATTGCCCTCACTCCATCTATCTATCGCCCTCAGTCTATCTATCTATCTATCTATCTATCTATCTATCTATCTATCTATCTATCTATCTATCTATCTATCTATCTATCTATCGCCCTCTGTCTATCTATCTATCTATCTATCTATCTATCTATCTATCTATCTATCTATCTATCTATCTATCTATCTATCTATCTATCTATCTATCTATCTATCTATCGCCCTCACTCTATCTATCTATCGCACTCACTCTATCTATCTATCGCCCTCACTTAATCTATCTATCGCATCACCACAGTATCACTCAGCACCACCACAGCATCACTCAGGGGCACCACAACAGCACTATGCGCTACCACAGGATCACTGAACGCCACAGCATCACTAGTCGCCACCACAACATCACTCAGCGCCACCACAGCATCAATCTGTGCAACCATTCAACAACAGCTGGTTCGAATATGTTTTCTCAATGTTTCAAGCTTTATTACAAATGTCACAAAAAGATGTTAATATTCCACTTCTGTTCTTTGAATTTTTGTCACAATAAAATACACTGAACATAATCTTCACAAAAGTTATTTACAAAAGTTTAAGCTATTGCCATTATAAATAACAATAACAATAAGATTTAAGTATTAATTATTTAAAAAAATTAAAAGCCATTGTTATTTGTAATATTAATACATCTAAGTCACATAAATACAACACATATTCCATTACAAATGCTATAGGTGTCACATTTGCGAAAGTTATAACTATGGGCATTGTAAATGACACAGCTATTAATTTCGCTATTTTCAAAACCAACAGGTAATAATAAATCATTTACAATACCAATAGCTCAAACTTTCCTAATGCGAGACCTATTGCATTGCAAATGCTTGTTTTTTATTTGTATGTATTGATAATTAATTGATTGATAATTAATTAATAATTAGTAAATAATTTGTATTAATTGGTAATTAATTTGTATTAAATGATTATTATGTTAATTGTATTATTTATTATTTGTACCGGGTTGTGGGTTTATAGGGGAATAGGGTGGGAAGTAATTTAATTATAGTAAATAATTTGTTTTTAATATGTATTGATAATTAACTGATTGATAATTAATTATTACATGGTAATTCATTTTTATTAATTGGTAATTCATTGTTATTAATTAGTAATTCATTTTTAATAATTGACTGATAATTATGTTAATTGTATTATTTATTATTTGGAGAGGGTTGTGGGTTTATAGGGGAATAGGGTGGGAAGTAATTGAATTGTAATAAAGTAAATATTAATTTTTATGTATATGTAATGATAATTTTTTGATTGACATGTAATTATTAATAGGTATTTAATTTTTAATAATTGGTAATACATTTGTATTGGTATTGATAATTTATGTAATCTTATCTTAATATTAAATCATTACTTTCCCTACTCTCTGGAGTGGGAATAGTAATTTGTACCCCTACGCAATCCAACGCTTTCCCTACTGTTGTACTCACTGGAGTGGGAATAGTAATTTTTACCCCTACGCTATCCATTGCTTTCTTTACTGTTGCACTCTCTGGAGTGGGAATAATTGTATTGTATTGTATTGTATGGCATATTTGTATAGAGCAGAAAACTGTCACCCAAAGGGTATCCTGGCGCTTTTGACTTTAACCAACCATACGCGATGTTACACTGCCATAGTCTTTACACTGTCCTAGGGAAGAGGTATGTTTTGAATCCTTTTTTAAAGGAGGAAAGATCCCCCTTATTTCTCAAAGGCAGGGATAGAGAATTCCACAGTTTAGCTGCAGTGAATATAAAAGAGCGTCCGCCCATCCGAGTCCTCACAATTTTAGGGATTACCACCAGACAGGCTGACGAAGAATGAAGAGATCTGGAAGGTGTATACCAAGAAAACATCGCCTGCATCGGAGACGGCCCCTGACCATGAAGTGCCCTAAATACTAGACATAGTGCTTCAAAATCAATGCGCTGGACAATTGGCAACCAGTGAAGGTCCATGAGCGCCAAGGAAGAGGAATCAGAACGCCGTCTAGAAAGGGCCAGCTTAGCCGCCATGTTCTGTATTCGCTTCAATTTACCCACTAAGGTGGCTGGCGCGCCCAGAAGTAGCGCGTTGCAGTAATCGAGCCTGCTTAAAATGATACTACGCACTACTTCTGGTCGGGCGTGAGCGGGAACAAAGATAGAATCTTCCGCAATGTGCGGAGCAGCATCATGCACGTAGCCACAGTTTTGTTGACAAACGTGTCTAACTATAAGTTGGATTCAAACATCACCCACAGGTTACAAACTGAGACTGCCACCAACCCAGAGCCCTGGGAGGAAGAAGGCCAAAAATCCGGTGGCAGAGGTCGGGGAATGCGATCCAACGAACAGTGCAGTACCTCAGTTTTAGAGCTGTTGAATTGCAGGGAGTTTAGACTCAGCCAATTCGCAGTGGCTATTATGCAGCGATGGAAAGTCTCCTGCGACACAGCATCCCTACCCTCAAAAGAGAAGATAAGTTGCGTGTCATTGGCATAGTTGATGACTGCAATGTCAAAGGACTTAATCAGCCTGACCAGGGGACAGAGGTATAGATTAAATAAAATGGGGCTGATGGCCAACCCTTGGGGTACGCCCTGCCCCACCTCTTTGATGTCAGATCGATAGGGCGGCAGGGCTACCACCTGGCATCTATTACCAAGATAAGAGACCTACCAGTCCAGGGCCAGACCAGACACCCCAGCTTCCTCTAGTCTCCTTACCAGAATGGCATGGTTGACCATGTTGAACGCGCCCGACATGTCGAGCAGCACTAAAAAAGCTGCTTGGCCAAGGTCGACACCCGAACGAAGGTCATCCAAAGCGGTCACCAATGCAGACTCAGTACCGTGGGCTGGCCTAAAGCCAAACTCAGCCACGTCCAGACAGATGTTAGTCTCTATGAAGCTGGACAGATGTTTAGTAGCCAGCTTCTCCAAGATCTTAATTGGGAAAGGAAGCAGTGAAATAGGCCTGTAGTTCGATGAGCAGGTAGGATCCAATGTATCCTTCTTCAAAAGCGGCGATACCACGGCCAGCTTCCAACAGTCCGGGACCCGAGCAGTGCTGAGGGACTGACGACAAATGGCATGCAGGGGGAAAAAGCTCCTCATGGAAAAGTTTCCAGTATTTATGTGGTAACGGGTCAAAAGGAGAACCTGAAGAAACCCCGTCAGCTACTGAGCAAAAATCCTCAAAGGATGGGAGGGGAAAGCTGTTCAACTGAGCCTGCCTACTATCCACCTCCAGAGATCTAAGGGTGGATGCCGGTACGGAATTAGACATAGCCTGGGGGTCAGGGGTGGATGGAGTACCTAGATTGCTCAAAATAGAAGCAATCTTGTCCTCAAAAGCCTTTGCCAGAAAGTCACATAGCGACTGGGAGGCCGGAATATCATTAGTAACACAGGCAGGGCGAGAGAGATCCTTAACGATCTTAAACAGGGCCTGGGACTTGTTCACTGCTAGCAATAGCGTCTCCTCAAGAAATCTGGCCTTGGCACGCTTAATCTGCGTTTTGTAAACCGACAGTGCCTGTTTAAAGAGGGCCTTCTCTGACTCAGAATACTGTTTCCTCCAAGCACGCTCGGCCCGTTTACACTGGAGTTTCAACTGAAGAAGCTCCTTTGAAAACCAAGGCATGGCGTGTTTGGCCCTGTCCCTGGTTTTCCGCACGGGGGCCAATTCATCCAGCGATTTAGACATTTGCTGGCTAAGAAACTCATAACTCTCCTCTAGACTGCCACCCAAGGTAAAACCCTTTGAGAGCAGAAATGGCAGGCTCAACTGTTTCAGGAGCCTTGACCATTACCTACTAACCTTAGTATTAGCTCTTGTACTGCCACTCTTCAGTGTATCAGCAGGAAGTAGGAGAGAGAGGTGGACGAGGGCATGGTCCGTCCAACACTGAGGAATGATGTTCCGAACAGTCACCTGACTAGCCTCTGCAAGAATCAGGTCCAGGGCGTGACCCTTTGAATGAGTCTGAGAAAGTACCATTTGCTGCAGATGGATATTGCAACAGGCCTGGACCAGTTCCTTGAAAGCCAGGTCTGTGGGCCCATCTGGCCACAGATTAAAGTCTCCCAGAACCAAAGTCCTGGTATGGAAGTTGGAGAGATCGTAAATCAAATCTACCAGCTCAGGCACGGCAGATAAAACACTAGCCGGGGTTCTGTAGCATAGCAGCCCGGCATACAGGACACCTCCTAGTCCTTTTAAGGTGAAGCCCATAAGTTCACAACCCGGGATTTTCTTGATCTCCAGCTGGGAGATATCCAATGCTTCCCTAAAAATGAAGCCTAAGCCACCTCCTCTAGTCCCTACACGGGGGTTGTGTCTCATTATGTAGCCCGGGGGACAGGCAAGGCCCAATTCCACTGAACTGTCTGCTCTGGTCCATGTCTCTGACATGAAGAGCACATCTAACTCGTAAGACTCGATGAGTAGTGCAATTTCCACATGGTGCTTACTGAGAGATCTGACATTGAGCAAGCCACAGGACAGGGGCTCCCGACGGCTAGCAATGGTGTGAGGCTGGCAGTTCAATATAGAACGAGGATTCATACTCATAAGCTCATCTCTCGAGTAGGTAAAATGTGTAAGTGACCGAGAGGCAGCATTCCGGGCACCCGGTGCTGGCTCCCGCTATCTAACGTTTTCCCTACTGTTGCACTCTCTGGAGTGGGAATAGTAATTTTTGCCCACCCGCTATCCAACGCTTTCCCTACTGTTGCACTCACTGGAGTGGGAATAGTAATTTTTACTCACCCGCTATCCAATGTTTTCCCTACTGTTGCTCTCACTGGAGTGGGAATAGTAATTTTTACCCACCCGCTATCCAACGCTTTCCCTATGGTTGCACTCTTTGGAGTGGGATTAGTAATTTTTACCCTCCCGCTATCCAACGCTTTCCCTACTGTTGCACTCACTGGAGTAGGAATAGTAATTCTTACCCACCCGCTATCCAACGCTTTCCCTACTGTTTCACTCTGAGTAGTGGGAATAATAATTTTTACCCCTATGCTATCCAACGCTATCCCTACTGTTGCACTCTTTGGAGTGGGAATAGTAATTTTTACCCCTATGCTATCCAACGCTTTCTCTACTGTTGCACTCACTGGAGTGGGGATAGTAATTTTTACCATCTCACTATCCAACAAAATCTCGACTTTTTTTAACATTAGAATTTATTGTTTTTACATTTTAAGCTTTTTATATTATTTTAAGTATGTTTTATTTAATTGTTTTTAATATTGAATTACTTTTATATTATTTTTAATATATTTAAAAAACTCGATATTTTAGTTAACTATATTTTAACTATCGATATTTTGTATTTGATATTTTAGTACTTACCTGTTTGTAGATAGGGATTCTATATTCTGTACTTCGATATTTTGGAGTCGATATTTCGCACATTCTATATTATGTCCCTCGATATTTAGTCCCTGAATCCCAACATTCCATATAGTAAAATGTATTCTTTATCCGAATTAGAAAGGAAGATGCTGTGTCAATCCTTGGACAAAAATATAGAGAATGGACTTATTTCTCCTTCGCCTACCCTGATTGAGCACCCTTATTTTTTGTGCCAAAACAAAATAATGAATTAGGGCTTGCATTGATTTCCTACAACCAAATTAAGTCACTGTTAAGGGCCATTATTCCCTTCATTTAATTAAAGACATCTTAGAGGCAGCTCAAGGCTCCCAAGTGTTTACTAAGTTGGACTTTAAAGAAGCTTTTCATCTGTTATGTATATAGGAAGAGGATTATTGGAAAACAGCATTTTCTACACCAATCAGGTATTTCGAATATAGAGTAATACCCTTGGGCTGTGTATTGTCCCTTCCATTTTTCAAAGATTCATGGATAGCAATTTTCGGAATTTATTTGTCATTCTTTATCTAGATGACATTTAGATTTTTTCTGTAATCTTATCCAATCATCATGTGATTCAAGCTTTACTCACACTACGAAAAAATTGCTTGACTTATAAACCAGAAAAGAGTGTCTTACAAACTCCAGAAGCTGATAATTTATACTCAATAAATCCAGAGGTAATTGTGATGGATTCTAAATAGATTTCTGCTGTTCTGAATTGTTCATCCCCTGCTTCAGTCAACGACACTAAATGGATTTGCTCATTTCTATTGTCAATTCAATAAGAACATTTCATTATATCCTGGTTAGATATCTCGACTTTTTAAGAAGGAAAAATTGGTTGGTGGATTTTGTGGGGATACCCAAGCTGAAGAAGCCTTTAAAACCTTAAAGAAAGCCTTTACATGTGCCCTAGTTCTTCATTCCCCAGATCTTAGCAAACAATTGTTACTGGAAACTGATGCTTTGGAAAGGGCTGTTGGGGCTGTTCTTTTGTAGTAACTGGAGGATGACTCTTTAGACTATCCAGTCTTTTATTATTCTTGTTTCTTGATTCCTGCAATATGAAATTATTCTGTTTTAGAACGAGAATTGTTGGCAATGAAAGAGACCTGTACAGAATGGAGACTAAGGGCAAGACATCCCTTTGTGATCATGATTGGCCATCAGAATCTTCAGGAACTCAAAATCATTTTGTGCAGAAATAGTAGTCAGGTTTATTGAGCATATTTTTCTCCCAATTTGATTTTGTAGTAACCTACATTCCAGGGGCTTCCAAATTAAGCAGCAAATACACTTTCCCGCCAGCGTCTGGGTAAGACTGAGTCCTCTCCTCAGATTATCCTTCTTCCTGAGTGCATAATTTCTGTTTAACTTATTTTTTCAGTGGTGACAATGCGGAGACTTTAACAAACTTCTCACTATCCTGGGCTAGCCATTTAGATGTCCTAGGAGTAAGAAAAGGAAAGGGTAAGGCCTGGCAAGTAGGTACACTGGCCAGTTTGACATGGCAGTTAACAAACCGCGCACAGGCACTGCAGTCGCAGGCCTGAGACCTTCTTTTCAGGGCTACTTATGTGGGTGACACAATCAGTGCTGCAAGCCCACTTGTAGCATTTGAATTACCAGCCCCGGCACACTTAGTGCACTTTGCTAGGGACCTACTGGTAAGACAAATATGCCAATCATGGATAGCCAATTACAACAACAATTAACACAGGGAGCACTTGTACTTTGGCACTGATGACTTTGGCAACCAGCAAAAACTAAATCTGGCGCAGTGTCAAAAATACAGGAGGCAGAGGCAAAAAGTCAGGGGAAACCACAACAAGGATGCCAAGTATAACAGCTACCAAAAACAAACATTATTAAGTCCAGCACTTCACATGGCCAACTAGTTGTACCACAACTCTCTCCCACAGAAAACAATAGAGGTAGGAACCTAAATTTAAACCCCAGAGGAAATAATGTTAGATTACATTATTTAAGATCGTTAAAAATATAAATAAATGTAATGTTATGCTACAAAATTTATAAAAATAAACATAATTATGATTTACTCATAAAATGTTTTAAAACCTTTTTAATTTTAAACATTGTCACTACATTCATTAAAATATTAATACAAATATAATTACATTGTGCCTAAATATTTATATATATTACTTTTAGCTGTTTTTAATGCATTATATAAAATATAATTTCATTTTAGGTGGAAATATATATTTAATTTAAACTGCAAAAATGTTCCTTAATCCCTTGGACGCTGATGACGGAACCGCTCCGTCATCAGCTGCGGGTGCGCTGTGCATGATGAAGGAGCAATTCCGTCATGGCCCGCTCGCCGTTCATGCGCGGCGCGAATTCAGCGCCTGCGCTGAGCATTCTATTGAGCGGGGCGGGCCATGACGGAACCGCTCCGTCATGAGCACAACTCAACCGAGGCTGGTGACGGAGCGGTTCCGTCACCAGCATGCGGCCGCCCGGTCCCCTTAGCACTGCGGCGGAATAGCCGCTGCAGTGAAGGGGTTAATGTAATGTACTTAAATTAATTATATATTTAATTTAACATTTTGTAAATAGTGCTGAAGCATTTTTCTACATTTAAAATTAATATATAACATTGATCTACAAATATATTTTACATAAAAATACTTTTTTACAGGTTGAATAAATGTTTTTTTACTTTTCCCTATACTTTACCAACTGGCGGTCTCCTCCACTGGAGAGGAGATTTCCATTTGGTAAAGTATAGGAAACATTTTCATATACTTTACTGTAGGCAAATCTCCGTTCCAACTGCGGATCTCCACCACCAGGGTGGAGAACTTCCTATGGGAAAGTACAGCATATGAAAAATACTCTTCCAAACTTGAGGGGGAATAGTGAACTCCGAGCAGCTACCAATAATTAAGCCAAAATTACCAGTTGTCCTTTCTCTTGATCACTTTGAGCATATCCTGCAAATTTATATTGGTCCAGGCTCTCTGGTTCTTATCTAATGTTACTTTATATGACCTTCTCGCTTTAAATTAGATTTATTTATATCATTACCTATTTGAAATAATTAAATTGAATTCAACACAATTTGCTGTGGGCTTTTATTTTAAGTCCTACTCCATTATTTTCTATAGAGGGTGTTGCAGTATCAGTGGTTGGCCATGATTGGTGATGGACTTACTTTTGCTCTAAGATGGCACAATTTACTACTGTTTTGGGTCACTTTATGGCTTTAGTTACTTTAGAAGTGCAGTTTGTGAATAGGAATTTGCTTACAGTTTTGTGAGTAGGCATCTGTGCCTCTCTAAACTCTTCCCAAGTCCTCCCTTAAACACTCCTTACTTCTTCAATAATCGCTCCCAGTTAGTAGTATGTTTTCTTCATTTTTCACATGTACTACTAAAACGTATAGTACATGTGGGGAGACTTTTCACTCAGGCAGAAATCTCCTCATAGAAAAAGACAGGCGAGGCTGATGTGGAAATTCTCCACATACGTTTGTAAATAGCATTTTGTGTACTACAAAATGCACTTTGTGAATAGGCCCCAATGTTCCCAGAGAGCCACCACATTGTTTCACTGGGCATGTACACAGAACACGCTGTGGGAGACAGAGTAGGGAAGGGTGGAAAAGCAGGAAGCAGATCACAGCAACAGTAAAAGGAGAGGAGGGAAATCAGAAAGGGTCATGCATTCCCATGACGTTTCTCTAGGCAAATGCCTCAGAAGCAAGCTTTAGGATAACTAGTTCCCTGACATGGGCACTGGAAGGATACAACTCTGAGAGTCAAAAGCTGTGGTAAGGCAGACATGCTTCAGGGGCAAACAAACAACAATTGGGAAGTATGCTATCAAATTAGGAGCAGGGAACTTAAATAGAAAAAAATGTATAATGTACATGAGTGACACCCAAAAGCCACTCTAAGTATAAATGGAAGTATTAACCAGAGTTCCTTTTGTGAAATGGAATAACGCTGTCTGTAGTGAAAACACAAAACAAATTCTTAGTATTATAATTAATTTTTTTATACACTTTAGCATTTTTTCACCGATTCAAAATGAGGGCTTGTGTTATTTAGTACTGTGATAGCATCTGTGACGTGTGAGACGTGTAAAGCTACAGCTACATATTTCACATTACCGAGGCAATGTATGTACCCACATGCTCCAGAAACCTCTTAAGGTAATGTGGGGAGGAGCAGTGGTCTTGGGCTGTTTAGAGCTCAATGCCAATGAGAATAGGAATGACGTCTGCTAGCCTTGGACTTCAGTTCACTCTGTGCCGTTGTGCCTAATTAGAGTGAATATAGTGCTGTGGTGAAGTGGACTGCACAGAAAGTTACATAATGGTCCTTCTCTGCAATGCAAAATGATTCTTCACGCTCGCTCACTGCCAGGACTGGCCTTTGCTTGAAGGTAAAGGAGTGTAAATACATTTTAACGAAGTACATTTTCATAAATAATTTAAATATTTTTATTGAACAACATTTCGATCTCGTGTCCCTACTTTTTTCCCTGTTTATATTTATGATCCGGTGTGGAAGTATGTGGGCTTTTTAGGTGGGTATAGGGAAGCACTAGACAATCAGAAGCAAATGTCTATGCTAGGATTTTTACATTGTCCTAATATTCCAGTAGAAAATACTATGTGGGAGGAACGTGACCTATTAGCAAGGGAATAAGACAGATGCACATGAGGGCAATCACTAGGAAATGCTGAAATGGCCAGAGAAAGGACCAACATGCAAGAGACGAAGAGCTGCGGGTTCTATCGGGTATCGTGTCAAAATCAGTCCCTTAGTTCAAACCTACCTCAGCAGATCAGGCCAATCAGAAAGCAATCTTTTCTTGAGGCAGAGTATGAATGATATGCGCGTGAGTACGTGAATGCTGTTCTAAAGTCTAAAGTTTCTTTAGGCTGATACCTCGTTGATTTGTGGCAGTGGCAAAACAAGATAGGGCAGGTGTGGAGACAGAGTGAACAGCTTCCATCCAGGACAAATCCGATAATTCTATGGCACCATCCTTAGCTTTACAAAAGTGGGTGACTTCAGCATCTAGGGGAAACATGTTTCCTCATCTTTGGCAACAATATGTGTGTTTCCTGTAAAAACAGAGGGGCAGATTTACAATAACTGGTGCATCCCTGCATATCAGCAGGGATGCGCCAGTTATTGTGCGCCGCTGCTCCGCCACCCTGGATGCGCAGCATTTACAATGCGGCGCACCATGTGGCAAAAACCGCACAGATGAGTGACGCATCTGTGCCGTAAAAGCAGCGCATTGCTGGAGTT
Organism: Lissotriton vulgaris; assembly: GCF_964263255.1. Lineage (NCBI taxonomy): Eukaryota > Metazoa > Chordata > Amphibia > Caudata > Salamandridae > Lissotriton > Lissotriton vulgaris. The sequence goes on along the minus strand of NC_141695.1, from coordinate 286,317,198 downwards.
GCGTCGCAAGCGCAACGCAGCTCCAGCAATGCTCTGGGGGGCCCTATCTCCATAATGCTGCATCAATCCTTACGCCTGGCGCAGGGTTTTGATGCAGCATGGGCTCAAAAGTGACTGAGTGAAATCTTGTAGCTTTCGCTCAGCCACTTTTGGGAGGCATTCCTGCACCGGAACGCCCCGTCCCCCCTGCGATGGAACGCTTTCTTCTGGCACAGGGCTTTACAACGTGGCGCATCTGGGAGATGCGTCATGTTGTACATACCCCGCACCATGGAGCATCTTTTGCGCCGCCGCTGCGTCACAAAAGTGATGCAACGGTGGCGTAAAAGAGGCACAGGGGGCTTGTAAATCTGCCCCAGAATGTCAAACTTCTGTCGCTGTACACACTTGCTTAATCTGTCTCTTTGACCTCCCTTACAACCAAATTTCATTCAAACAACACTTTATGATTTCACCTACTTTTGCCTACCATTCGTTTTACCCAGAAAGTCCAATTCTGTCAACTTACCAATAGCAGCCCTGGCACTCCTGCAAGGAGGTTTGAAGTTCTTCTGTGAGTGTCCATGTGAAGAATTTGTTTACTTTTTGCCCTAGTCTGCGTCTGTAGCCATAGAGACAAAACCCCTGGGAAACATTTCCAACACACTGATTGGTCAAGCCCCATATTTTGTCTTACACAGACAAAGACTGCTTCTCCCTATTTATAGAGTGTGTAAAATTATCAACTTTATAAAGTTGTAAACGTATTATTCATTTTATTTGCAACATTATTCTCTGGCCACCAGAGGATTAATTTTGCTTTATATTGTATAGTTTCTTTAATTCATCCATTCACTTTCTGTATTCCTATCCTCTGTTCTTCAAATCCCTGTCTGGTCAATGAGAGTGGAGTAGTAAGTGCCTCTGTGTCAGTTAGTCTGTCTGCAAGACTCTGTTTTCACCATGGAGTATATACCTGGGATAAAGAACATCATTACTGATTACTTCTCCATAATGCCTTATTTACTCCTCGAGAATGAGAATGCATTACAGGTAGATTTTCATGTGGTAATCGAGTTTGCCATCGTGGTGGGTAAGTCTTTGGAAGAGACCTCTAGGTGAAAGAGTGCAGTAAGGAAACTACCTTACAAAGAGTCACACAGTTCAAAGTCCAAAGTAAGTTTATTGTTTAGTTAATTAAAACCTTAACAATATTACAAAATTAAAGAACATATAAAACAATTGATAAAGTCTGCCAATGATTAAAACATAACATCAGTTTGGTGCTGATCAATATCTTTTTAAAAACTGTTGATTAAACACTCTCTAATTGTTACCCTGAATCCCATCAATTTACTTCAAACGAATTCCAACCATTTCAGTTGATCATGATTCTGTATATGGACCTGGTCTGTGGCTAAAGAGTTAAGTCACGGGCATAACTTATGAGGAGGCATGATTGCCACCTTCTACCTAGATACTAGTTTTAAGGGCCTGTTCAAAGGAGTTATGGAATTTGATCAATTTGCAGTTCAATTGAGGATCCGAGGAGTCTAGTCCTGTCGTTTTTGAGGCTCTACAGGTCTTGATACCTCTAGGATCTAAAGCTTTTCTAAGTAAAGTGACTCATGCATTATGAAGTTTGGGGCATGTGCAAATTATGTGGAGAAAATCCTCTTTGTTGCTACCGCAAAGTCTGCATGAAATATGCCCTTTGCGCGAATAGGTCGACTAGTCCACAATTGATGGTAATTTCCCAAAGCGTATAGCCGTCAATTGTCTCTTTAAATAGATTGAGAATGTAATGCTCAAGTAAGGTGCTGGTGCAAGGGTCTTGTAGTTGTTACTCACCATCCATGTATGCGACCTTGAGCTGAAGATGTTTTTATCAAATAGCAATGAATGGAATTTCACTGATTTGGTTATTACTTGCTTGAAGGACTGATACGGCAGGTTATTGTTCCACAGCTAGGTCGTTCAGGTAGTTAGCAGGGATTATAAAGATATATGGTGATTGTTGGGCTTGGCAGTTTTGGCAGGTTCACCCCAACATTTTTGCGTTCTCCTATCCTTTTTCTGTAACCTGGTGTTGGTGATTTTAGGCCTCTGGGCACTTTAGCACTGTGGTCCAGTGTAAAGTGCATGCGCTCTCTGTGTATGTGTGGTGAGACTGGCCTGCCCTCCCATCGGAATGCATGGGGGATATGTGTGTCCATGGTAATTCCTGGTATGAGAGGAGTGCAGGGGTGAGTTTGGTATGTATGAACTTGTGAGGATTAATGCTGCGCAATGGTGTGCGCAGATGTATGGTGACTGGTGGAGAAATGTCACTTTTAGAAGTTAATTAAACAACAGGGGGTGGTGATGGACAGAGTTTCCGAATTAAGCAGAATACTCTCACCCAGTCAAGAGATCAGGGCTTAATCCAACACCGTTTTTTAGCTCACTGCACCATCCCAGCTCAGAACCTGGCTATATGCAAATGAGTCTGTTCCTGGCCCAGTGTATCATGGGAACAGGGCAAACCAAACTACCAAGCCAATTCTTTCACTGGGAAGGAAACAAGCTACCGGGGACCGGTTTCTGGCATTTCAGCCGTCTTCGGCCCGGCTTGCTTGAATCCTGATGGTGCAATGAGCTAGGGACTCACGTCTGAGTATACCCTTCCACGCTTATGGTGGACAAAATAATTAAACAACAGGGGGTGGTGATGGACAGAGTTTCCGAATTAAGCAGAATACTCTCACCCAGTCAAGAGATCAGGGCTTAATCCAACACCGTTTTTTAGCTCACTGCACCATCCCAGCTCAGAACCTGGCTATATGCAAATTAGTCTGTCCCTGGCCCAGTGTATCATGGGAACAGGGCAAACCAAACTACCAAGCCAATTCTTTCACTGGGAAGGAAACAAGCTACCGTGGACCGGTTTCTGGCATTTCAGCCGTCTTCGGCCCGGCTTGCTTGAATCCTGATGGTGCAATGAGCTAGGGACTCACGTCTGTTGTTTAATTATTTTGTCCACCATAAGCGTGGAAGGGTATACTCAGATGTGAGTCCCTTGCTCATTGCACCATCAGGATTCAAGCAAGCCGGGCCGAAGATGGCTGAAATGCCAGAAACCGGTCCCCGGTAGCTTGTTTCCTTCCCAGTGAAAGAATTGGCTTGGTAGTTTGGTTTGCCCTGTTCCCATGATGCACTGGGCCAGGGACAGACTAATTTGCATATAGCCAGGTTCTGAGCTGGGATGGTGCAGTGAGCTAAAAAACGGTGTTGGATTAAGCCCTGATCTCTTGACTGGGTGAGAGTATTCTGCTCAATTCAGAAACTCTGTCCATCACCACCCCCTGTTGTTTAATTATTTTGTCCACCATAAGCGTGGAAGGGTATACTCAGACGTGAGTCCCTTGCTCATTGCACCATCAGGATTCAAGCAAGCCGGGCCGAAGACGGCTGAAATGCCAGAAACCGGTCCCCGGTAGCTTGTTTCCTTCCCAGTGAAAGAATTGGCTTGGTAGTTTGGTTTGCCCTGTTCCCATGATGCACTGGGCCAGGGACAGACTAATTTGCATATAGCCAGGTTCTGAGCTGGGATGGTGCAGTGAGCTAAAAAACGGTGTTGGATTAGGCCCTGATCTCTTGACTGGGTGAGAGTATTCTGCTTAATTCAGAAACTCTGTCCATCACCACCCCCTGTTGTTTAATTACTTTTAGAAGTTAGCATTTAGGTGTACTGTGTGTCTGCCTGCCTGATGTGAATTGCATGTCTGGCTTGTGATTGACAGGAGCTGAGAGGTGAGGGTGGCTCCAGGAGACAGCGGGGGGAGTCTGCCCAATGGTGAATAGAGAGATCTGCATGCAGATGGGATAGAGGAGTTGCACCTGGGACCTGAATAGGACTGTGCTTTCCCTCAACAATGCTGGCGCCGCCCCCTGTGGTGCATCTGAGCACTGAGCCCCCACCTGACAAAGGAGAGAGGAGCTGAGCAAAACAATGTGCTCCAATGCTCCCCTGAACCAGTTGCATCTGGTTCCCCCATGCCCTGCACCTTTACACAAAGGAAATACTGGTATAAATATAGGGGCTATGACCCCATTAAATTGGTCAGTTCTGGTGCTGTTCCTGCCGGGGCATGCTGCTGCTGCTGGGGCCCAAGGGGTCTGCCAGGAGGGCTTGCCTCCCTGGGCCCTGCATTGCCCTTAATCTCTACAGGAACTTTCTGCTGATGCTTCTTTCCGCATGACTGTGCTTCTAGCGCATTTGAGCGCTTTATTTTACTTATTCCCTCAAGCAGGAGCACGGAGGCTCCGCAGCGCTGGGCTGCCATCTTCTCAAGGGAATCCTGACATGGGGATTCCCTCTGCTGGTGGAGAGGGAAGCGGGTGCCCACCCTGCATGGATGCCGTAAATTGCCTGTTACTTAGCGGCTACCCACCCCTCTTCTGATCTTATTTCAACTGCGGGTGCCCACACGGAATTTTAATGCCTTTGCGGGTGCCCACCCCGCATCTGCACCGGAGAAAAGCACACCGCCGCGTGGAAGTCAGGCAACGTAGTGCCTGACGGTGGGCAGGACTTACAGTTTCTCGAGGGCAGGACCGCTCACCACCGCTGGTGCAGGAGAAATGAGGGGAGACTCCAGGAGGGAGCCCATCCTGCGCTAGACTGTGCCGGGCGAAGATGAGAAGAGGTATCATCGGCGGGGCCCGCATGCCACTGGAACGAGATGGGAGTGAGCAGCTGTAGGCAGGTGGGAGCCCACCCTGCCTGCCGTGTTGATGAGAGAAGCCCTGTGTGCTGCCTTGGATGTTGGGAGTCTTGCAAGCTCAATGGAAAAGTCCTGGGTCCCAGGAGGGCGCACGGGTGAAGAGCGGAGACCAGGAAGAGAGGAGTCCTCCCCCACCAAGAGCCTGTGAGTTGCAACGGCTAGGGATGAGGTTAGGCTCATTATTGGTGCCGGTGGCGGCACTATGGGGGCACTATGGTGGCATTGGTGCAGAGTGGTCCCGCAAGAGAGCGGGCCACTCCAACAAAGTGGGCATGTTTATTTTAAGGGCCCGTGAGCTCCACGTTGCACACGTTGACCAGGTGAACTTCAGCAATACCTCCTGTGCACCACTACACGTACTAAGCGCGTCTGAGTCTCACGTCTCCTCCGTGTGTCCAAGATCAAATGGCACACCTTCTGAGGGTCTCAAGCTGCACACAGCACAAAGCACAGTCTTCGTCAAGCTGGGGGCCCAGCGCTCCAAGCACAGTCCCAACAGCCTCTTTCTTGGTTAGAACAGCCCCAGATCAAAAGCATGGGTTGGTCCTTCCCCAGCAGTCCCTTCAGTTGTTCCTTCCTTAGCAGAGGTTCCTCTTGACCACAAAATGGGTCCAAGCCTTTTTAGTCTCAATTAATTTCTGTTCCAATCCCATGTTCAGGGGTTTCAGCTCACAAAGTTATACCCCTTAATGTCTTTGAAGTTCGTTGTGCTCAGGGGTCTCTGCCCCTCCCTAAATCAGTTCTGGGTTTCTCCCTCCCAGTCTCATTTTTCTCCCTTTGATACTGGGGGTCTGGATCCTTAATCACTCAGCAGGAGACAGGTCAATTGTTTTATAGCCACAGCCCAGGCCTTTCACCTTCTCCTCACCTACTCTCCAGCTGCAGGTCAGCCGGGTGCCAGCTCAACCCCTCCCTTTCATAAAGAGCTCCCCCCCACTCCTCTCACCTCTCAGATCCAGACAGTAAATCCACATTCAGCAGAGACACACAGAAATGCTTCAAGCACAAAACTCAGCCACTTTCCAAAAGAGTTATTTCTGAACACACATTGTGACAAAACCACTTTTATTGAAAGATGTGTTATGACACTGTGAGTTCATACATACTAAACTTCACCTCTCCATTTTAAATTTATAGGAATCTAGGCTAACAAAACACAATAACCAGCATCCCCCATTCTGTCCTATGGGCAGCTTGGCCTTTCGCCAGTGAAAATGAAATGGAGTGTTGTTCACTTTCAGGACATAGCACTTACCTCAGTATATGTCCTGCCTTTTACTTACACTGCACCCTGCCCAGGGGTTACTCAGAACCTACCACAGGGGTGCCCACTGGGTACCCAAAAGCGGAAGTAAGGCCTGAAAAGGGGTTGCACTTGTCAGGACAACATGCTAACTTAGCAAGCTGCAAGCAAGCCCTACACTGCAGGCCTGAGTTCCCTTCTTCGCGCGTCTTTGCATTACTAGCCCTGGCACACACAGTGCACATCACTAGGGTCTTTACTAGTAAGACAAACATACCAATCATGGCCAACCAATTACCATTACACTTTTTCACACGGAACACTTGTATGTTGACACTGATCAGCAGTGGCAAAGTACCCAAAGCATCTAAAAACAAAGGATGTAGAGGCAAAAAGTCTGGGGTAATCATGCCAAGATATGCCTGGTCTAACAGTAAGATTGCCATTGTGAATCAGGGCCAGTGTATTTAGTGATGTGTCTGTTAGTGGGTGCAAATGTGAGCCTGATATGGGATCTCATATCATGAGCAACTGCTCTTCAGTATCACTGAGTGTGTTTGGTGATATGTCTGACAACTCTGAGTTTGACATGGTTTCCTCCTTGACCCATGCAGAACTGACGAATGAGGCTCTTACATCTGCAACTTATTCCCCGGGTTGAATTAACTTCTTCTGAAGACGATGAAAGTGACAACTTAAGAAGAGAAGCTAGCAAGCAGGAAATGGTTGGGAGGTGTAAACAAGAGATAAAACCATCCAAACGTTTTGAGAAAAAGATTTGAGGATTATGGGGCATATGTATCAAAGGATACATTTGCGATTCTCAAATAGCGATTTTTAGAGAATCACTATTTGAGAATTACAAAACGCTATGTATGTAGAATTTGCAAATAATTTTGCGAATCCCACATATTTCTTAATTGCGAATCGCAAATTGCGATTCGCAATTAAGGAATACCTCCCCATTCATTCATATTGGCCTCAAGGCACTTTGAAAAATGCAAAAAAGTGCATTTTTCAAAGAAATTGCAAATTACCACCAACTTGAAGTTGATGGTCATTTGCAATTTCTTAAGGAGAAATCGCACAACTTCGGTGCTTTTTACATTGCATTTAAGGAATTGCAAATTGCGATTCCTTAAATGCTTCAGCAAAATAAGGAATCGCAAATTTTGGCAATTCTCTATTTTGCGAGGGGCTTTTGGGATGATACATCTCAAAAGGCTTTTTCCCGTTCGCAAATAATACATTTTCTCATTCGCAAACGGACCGATTCTGAGAATCGGCCTGTTTGCGAACGAGAAATGGGCTTCATACATGTGCCCCCTAAGTTTGTAATTAATATCTCTTTATTCTCCTGTGCATTATTGCGACAAAGTTGATAACTGGAGCCGTAATGTGTCTGACTGTTCTGTATTCCAATATATATTTTTCTTTGTAATGTTATTGTTTACTGTAGCTACAGTTTGTATTATAGGACAATGTATTTGGTATTTTGTGCTGATTTTTTTCCAAACCTAGTTGTCCGTGCTTCTATTCACTATCATGTGGGGGGGTGTAGTGCGTACTTTACATTCTGTTGTATTGCTCTAATTCTCTCTCCGGATGGCTCCACGTTCCAGAATGTATGTTTAAATCTTGGAATATAGCCTTAACTGGAAAGAGGCTTTGTCAATCCGGTCACAAAATAAATGCTTTGACCTATTATTGTGACTACACTAGTTATTTACAAAGAGCGGTGCCGGCGCTTGTGTGTCACTGATCACTGCATCTGCAGGTTTTTAGAAGGGTACAATAATTGGTGCAATGCTTTGTGCTGCTTGCGTCACTCTGCGGCACGCGAGCACCCATGCGGAGCCTCAATAAATCACCCTCCTGACGTCCGCAGTCCTTGAAGCCTCACACATCCATGGCATCTCCTTCAAATGTACCACAAGAAAGGAGGGTAATGGGCTGCTCTCCGCAGCTGTAAATTATTACTTCGGTTTCAAAAATGTCAATTTGATAGAGATTTGGAGGGTTTGGAGCAGGATAACTCGACAAAGGAGACCGCGCTGCACGCGGGCAGGTGGTCTGGGCGAATAACTTCCGAGTTTCTTTCATTCTTACTCGATGTGTGTTTCTTGCTCCTTTTTTCTCTCCATGGACTTTTAATCTCGCGTAAAATGTTTGTCTGTTGAGTAATCTTTAACCGGAAACCATCCGATGGTTTGTGTTTTGTCTCTTTGGTAAACGGAGCGCCCCATGGGGAGAAGATTGTTCTGTGTTACGGGGCTCTGTGCATCCATCCATTCATGAACAGGCCCGTGTATTATTTACATCACACGAGTACAGCCCCTTGATTACTCTGCTACCCCCCTGGCTTGCATAATTGCCTGCCTTCCCGATGCCTGCGCGAGGCTTCTCTCACGGGCGAGTTGGTTCAGGCGGAACTGCTTTGAGGAGCTATGAAGCTGATGCTTGGGCGGTGCTAGCAATATATGCTTAGCTCGACTTTCAGGAACTGAAGAGTGGTAAAGGAGAGGGTGAAAACATTAAAGCATTGCCAAAGTACCGATATTCACATTGCTAGTCATCCTCACCTAGCAGGTTAGGTCCTCACGAGAATTCTGCATGCTAAAAATGGGTACATTTAAACCAATGCGTGCCTTAGTATTACAACCATAGACGAGGGAGTTTTGTACAGAAGGATTAGAAATTACGGTGTAGCAGAGAAAGGCAAATGCATTATATTCTCTGGTACATAAAATTAAAATCAATGTTTTGGACATATTGCACCTGATTTTAATCTAACCGAATGGCACATTGTTTCCTTTTTTCGTGAGTGGAATGACTGGCAAAGCACTGAATGGGGGTGAATACTCTGAAGTCGGATGTAGGAAATTGGATTATTGATTGAGGAAGGTGAAACCCTACTCAAGCAGCAACCACAATTCTTGTCAGCATTAAACACACGCAAACCCCAAATTAATCTGTGCTCACCCCTCTGCCAGTTTGGCACAAAACCAGTCTGGTATAACTTAGAAGCAATGTGTAAAGTATTTCATACATTATTAAAGTGAAAACACAACACAAGAAAAGTCATAGAACAATTTAGAAAAATAGATAAAATGCAATAAATTATTTGACACCACAGCAACAAAAATCCAATCAGTAGAGCACAAGTTATGCAATTGTACAGGTTTAGAAGAAATCAAGAGCTAAGAAGCAGTGCCATGGTTGTGGTAGACAAGGTCCAAATCACAAGCTCATGCCAATCGTGATGGATCAGTAGCCAGATTCCATCCGCTGAAACGTACTGCAGCGAGCTGCATGTGTGGGTGTAAATGTTCCTTTAACGAGGACCTTCGAAGCGAGGTCCCACATTGAGATGGCTTGCATTGCAGCAGAGCAGAAGATCATCTACAAGGCGATGGAATGTGAGGTTCTGTGTCATCGTCGATGAGGTTTGCAGGGACTTGCTCTGCTAGGCGTCGGGTCCGTGATGCGTTATGTTGGGCTTTTGTTGGCGTCGGACTGCATCAGTGTCGAAGAGGCCACTGGGGGTTGAATAGAGTTGCGCTGAGATGGGTCGACCTGGAGGATGACCTGCTATGTGCTGGGCCGGAGTCGATGGCAGGCTGCGTCACGCTGCATTAAGATGTGTCAAGATGCATCAACATTGAAGAGCCTCTTATGAAAGTGTCATTTTCTGAATTGTGACTTAAAATCCAACTTTAGCATTTAAAAGGAATTACAGTTCAATTCTTTAGTGCTGCAGGCTCACTAGTAGTATTTAATTTACAGTCCCTGCTTACAGGTAGGACCACTTTGACTTACAGGCAAATTAACTGTGCCAATTAGGTATAAGCCCATTTCACCATGTTTAAAGGAGAGAGCACAGGCAGTGGTAACGTGTGCAGAGTCTAAAGGCTAACAAAAATGAGTTCAGAAAAAGCAGGAGTAGTAAGGCAAAAGGTATGGGAGAAGACCACACCAAGGCTAACAGTTCTGACACAGTGTTTTAGTCAGACTAGTAGACTTACTGTTTTGCTTTCATTGAATTGTAGTGTTTTATTTAATACCTCACTGAGCTTTATCGAGATACAATAGGAGTATTTTTCATTTTGATCTATACTCATCGAATTTTAGTATCTGAGTAGTGTTTGGAGCTGATACAGGTGACCAATCATTTTGGTGCCTCATCAATATGATGCAACCTAGACAGTCAAACAGCAATATTAGCAATGAAAGCAAAACAGAAACTCTGCTAGACACTCGTTCTACTTAGTATAAAAGTTGAAGTTGGCATAGCAGTAGTTATGTTATTAAGATATGTTATTATGTTATGTTATTAAGATATTTATTGAGCACGCTATCACCGATTGGTTTCTTGGCGCTAAAGTCAACAGTAACATAAGCGTGGATGAGGAGTGGAGAGTTATTAAAGTGCTTGTATGAAGAGCCAGGTCTTCAAGGCTTTCCGGAAGGAAAGAAGGTCTTGGTACTTTTGAATCCCCAGAGGGAAGGTGTTCCATAGGCGAGGGGCAAGTATTGCGAACCTACGGCCTCCAGCGTGCTTAAGTTTGAAAGGAGGCGTCAGCAGGAGGCTCTGATGGAGTGAGTGTAGGTTTCGCAGTGGTATGTGTCTGATGATTAATTGGTCAATGAATTTAGGGCTTTTACAATACAGAGATTTAAATATCAGACAGCCAGTTTTAAAGGCACAGCGCTGAGTGACTGGGAGCCAGTGCAATTTCCTAAGTAGGGGAGTGGCTGCCTGCCACCTTGGCTGATTTAGAATGAGCCTCGCGGCATAGTTCTGTACCATCTGGAGACGTTTAGATAAGTAGTTGGGAAGACCTAGATAAATGGCATTCGCGTAATCCAAATGGGACAGAACGGTGGAGATCACGACCTGGGTGATTGCCTCGGGCGTGAGTAGGCGACGGACCTTCTGAATTTTTTTAAGCTGAAAAAAACACTTGGAGACCACCTGGCCTACTTGTGCTTTCAGTGAGAGTTCGCAGTCAACGATGACCGAGTGTTTTGGCCGATGAAGAGGGTGTCAGAGCTGGACCTAAATCCGAAGGCCAATAATGTGGGCCCCAGTGCTTGGCGCTGTCCCCAGTAAGAACCCACTCGGATTTTCCTGAGTTCAGTTTCAGCTGGTTTTGGTCCATCCAAGATTTGATGAATCGCAGGGTTGACTGAAAGTGCAGGATGGAGTTTTCAGTTTTGTCGATGGTGAAAAGTAGTTGTAAGTCATCGGCGTAGTTGAAAACCCTCACCTGTTCGTCTCTAAGGGTCTGAATCAGAGGAAGTATGTATAAATTGAATAGTGAGGTGATAAGGAAGAGCCCTGTGGCACTCCACATGTGATGGGTTGTTTGGCACCTGTTAGGTCTCCAAGACGTACTGCTTGACTGCGGTTTTCCAGAAAGGACCTCAACCAACAGGCCGCCGTGTCCCGTATGCCGGCCTGTCCGACACGATCGATCAAGATGTTGTGGTCGACCGTGTCGAATGCGGCCGACAAGTCCAGGAGCACCAAGGCCTGTGGGGAGCGTCTATCAGCACAATCTCGCAGCGTATCCAGAACTGTAGTGACTACTGCCTCAGTTGAGTGTGCCGGCCGAAAACCTGCCTGATGAGAATCAAAGCAGGAGGACTCCTCAAGGAAGTTGGAGATGCATTTAGCCACATGAGCCTCCAGGACTTTAGCCAGGTAAGGCAGTAAGGAGATGGGTCAGCCCCGGGTTTTCTTAGGAGCGGGATGACCGTGGCCTCTTTAACCGCTAAAGGGACTACGCCGGAGGTCAAGGAGTCATTCAGGAGTGTGAGGGCAGGGGCCGGGTGTGTGGAAAAACACTCTTTCAAGATGTGGGGAGGGCAGCTATCTGAGGGTGCGCCAGATTTTACTCTTGTCAGTAGTTCCTGAAGTTGGTCCAGGGTTATGGGTGAAAACCTGCTAAGGGTGCCATTGTTAGGCTTGATTGTCATACCAGTGGTAAGAAGGGAAGACGGTTGGAGAATGCTAGCTTTGATATCTGTGATTTTATCAGTGAAGTAGATGTTGAGTGAATCACAGAGAGACTGGGTGGGAGTTATCTTGGGGCGGACGTTATCCAGATTTGTCAGTTCATTAAGGATAGAAAAGATATCCTTAGATTTATTAAGCCGCCTTGGCAGCGGAGATGGCAATCATGTACTCCTTCCTGGCCCTTGTATTGTTCAGTTTTAACTCAGGATTATATTTGCGGCGCCATTGGCGTTCTAACTGTCGCAAAGCCGATTTCATGATTTTTAGATCGGAGGAGAACCATCTGTAAGCATTAGCCCGCCGTGCCAGTCTGACTTTTTTATAAGGGGCATGACGATCACTGGCTGCTTGTAACCAGCCAGTAAGAGTGGATACTGAAGAGTTAATCTCGCTCTGAGACGGTGGGATGGTATTAGCTAGTGACTAGTCTAGTGGAGGAGAAGAAAGTTGGAGAGGTGAGTAGAGGATCTAGGCTTTGCTGGTTACCCTTTGTTTGAAACATTAGCCACAAGCGTTCAAGGAGAGGAAGAAGCTCAAAGATGGCTGTTCTAATGCTCAACTAAATTGTGTTGAATAATCAAGTCTGCTTATGGTACCAGAGGCACTCCTGAGTTGTGCATTAGCTTAAAATAATATACATATTTTCTGTTGCTGTCCTGTATCCATTGGAGCTCAGTCGTGGTCAGTAATTTGCCTCAGCAGGGTGGCGGGTGGATCATACACGCACACATCCTCACAGCCATATTCAGGCACACTTCCATCCATTCACACATGTACAGACATACACCTACCATTCACAACCACTTACTCACCCACACACTCATTCACAGCATGCTTGCACAAATTCACATATATACACACACGCTCTCAACATTTAAAAAAAATCTTACTGGGCCGTGGTGGTGATATATGATGGCCGGAAGGGAGCCTGTGTTCCTGGAGGATTATGAAAGAGATTGCCACCTCCTCTCATTGACTGACCTTGTTACGGGTCAACCAATGAGAGGAAGGCCTCCACTTACTTGTCCCAGAATGGGATGGGGCAGTTGAATCATGCTGACCCCACGTAACTCTGTGAAGAGGTATCACAGATGGCAAGTCAGCCCAGGGCATTTCAGGGCTTAAAACTGAAGCACTCATGTTTGAGTCAATCAGTGAAGTACACCTCATCATGAGGGGGAGTACCTTGCAATGATTTACTGGGTTGAAGAGGTCACACCCAAAGGGCTGCAAAATCTTAAGTCTAGCAATGTTTGACTCAACCAGGCAGGCACATGCGCCTACATGTACAGTACTTGGCTGCCTCACCCGAACATGAGGAGTGTCTGCTAGGCTCACCTTTGCTCAGTCTGACAGACACTCTTCGTGCTTGTAAAAAGGCCGGTAGGCCCCAATACACTTAATAATGGGCCGGGCCTTAAGGAACTTGTACTACTAAACTCACATTTTGGAGTACTTTCCTGCGTTCAAACCACAGCTATGCTTGGAAATATGTCCTGCTTCACTTAAATTTCACACGTAGCTTCCAAAATGTTGTATTAACCTCAAGAGTGAAGTCTCTACACTTTTCAGAAAAAATAATCTTTTCCGCAGGAGAGCTTTGTTCTCAACTTCTTTAAATACTAAAACTAAAAAGATCTGAAATGAACAATTTATCTGTCTGCTATTAGAAATATAGTGGCGTAACAAAAGGCATTCCGACATATCTTAGATTCTGTGCTATTAAATTCACACCCACCAGTATTCAAATATGTTAAGAAGAGTCCAGGACGAGTCATTTGAAATGCAGCAGTCATTAAATAAGATCAGGCTCAGTGCTTCATTTCCATTGTGGAGCGGAACCCACATGTCCCTGCTCTCCACTCTGCTGAGTCTGTTTTCTTGTTGAAGGGTTTATAGGCCAGTTTCATGCATATGTGATCAACAACTTTGAAGTTCCTAGTTTGGTAAGGGGCTTAAGGTGACAGTGGTTATTGGAGCTGTAAAAGACAGCTCAACTTCGTGGCAAATGATGGAAAGCACATGTAAATGTTTGCACTCTTTGTGAAGTTTAACATGAGTGAGTGTCGAGTCACCCAGATGGCTGTGAGTTAATCTGTGATTCTGCCATGGAGATATGATTAGGAGAAAGGGAAGGGGCATCTTGTTGTGCCACCCACCAAAGTAGCACTGTAAAAGATGCCTTAGGCCTGCCTGCTATTGCAGAACTGTGTGTGCTGACACGGAGCGAGGTTCGAGGGAAATCTTCCACAATACGTCGCCATCCACAGGTAGCCTCTCATTTCTGTGGGATTCTGTGGTACTGGGGCACTTTGGGTGGCTTCTGCCTTGCGAGGATCGAGGAAAAGCCCCACTCTCAAGAAGACATAGCAAAAAAAGTCTATCGATCCTTGGTGAAAGGCACATTTTTTCTTGTGGAGGTGAGCCCACAGTCGGCTAACCTCTGTAGCGTGGCTCTCAGTCTGGCATGGTGTTCCTCCAGTCTCTGAGAGTATATATCAGGATATCATCGCTTAAGTTTGTCACTCCCAGGAGTCCTGAGAGGGCTTCCTTGATGGCGTTCTTGAAGACCTCCACCTCAGACGACACTTTAAAGCTGAGTCGGGTGTATCTTCGGAGACCCACGTGTGTTGAGAAGGTGGTAATGTAGCGGGTCTCCGGCGCTAGCTCTAGTTTGTGATATCCGGAGTTCACGTCGAGTTTCAAGAACCACTGGTTAAGTCAGCGACGATATCATCCATCGTCGGGGTCAAGTGCCTCTCCCTGCGGATGCCTTGATTAGGTAGCCTCATATCTTCACATAGCCGGATTGTGCCGGCTTGCTTTGGTTTGGGTGCCACCACTAGCGGGGATGCCCACAGTGTGGGTCTCAACACCTTTTCAATTACGCCCAGATCTTCTAAGTTCTGCAGCTCTTGCTCCACCAGGGGGCGGAGGTGAAAATGTATGTGCCGGTGTCGGAGTGCGCACAGCTGGACCGCCTGGTTGATGTGTAGCTTCACTTTGTGCCCCCGGAGCTTGTCCAGCCCTTGAAAGAACTCCTTCATCATGTCTTCCCCGTGGTGCTCATGGACCTGCTTGGCGAAGAATACCAGCTCCAAATCTTCCGCCATGTGACAGCTCAGCAGTGTCCCATTCTTTCCTTCGGTGATATGAAATTTAGTCTTCACGGAATGTGTGGCGTTCGAGACTTCGACTTTCATCATCCCATGCAGTGGTATTGTTTGGTGCCTCCATACATGTAAATCTTCAATCAATCAATCCATTAGGGGATTATTGTACTACTCACCCACGAGGGTCTCAAGGCACTGGGGGAGGGGGGTTTCGCAGGTTCCAGTCCATCAAGAGGAGGGTATGTCGAAGAGCCAGATTTTGATGTTTGTTGTGAAGATGGGGAGAGATGTTGTCTGTCCGAGGTGGAGAGGGTGCACGTTCCAGGCTCTGGCCACAAAGAAGGAGAAGGAGTGGCCGCCTGATCTGGTCTTTCTGGCGCGGGGGGCCATGGCGTAGGGCAGCTGGGCTGATTGTAGGGTCCTTTGGGGTGCATGGAATTGGAGTTGGCTGTTCAGGCATACTGGTCCGATGTCGTGGAGGACATTGTGAGCGTGGGTGAGCATCTTGAAGGCGACTCTAGCTTTGATGGGGAGCCAGTGGAGTGTGCACAGATCCTGCGAGATGTGGCAGTGTCTTGGCAGGTTGAGGACCTGTCTTGCGGCAGCGTTCTGGATGTTCTGTAGCTGCTATCAGGCCAGAACACACAGTGCCTTGGGAATTATGGCGGCAGAGCAGGCTGCGTGGAATCGGGTTTAGAGAGCCATCAGCCTCTGCAACACAATGTATCTTATGCATCACTCCTCATGACTGAGCTCAATCCGAAGGGGATTAATTAAATGGGTCCCAGGTTGCACGTGACCTTCGGCCACCACGTAATCTAGAATGGGCGTGTTGTGCATAGCGCACATCAATCAGGCCCCAACCCCTACCGCATGCAGCCCCTTTACACTGGTGACGAGGGGGTGTATACGGCCTGCGTCACTCCCTCGACGCGTGCCTGCCACCCTGCAGTCCAGCAGCATCGGGACCTGCAACGGGAGTCTGCTGCCACTCAACTCACAATCAGCGATGCAATCCGGCCCTGCCGACACCCAGCAGTAGAGGGCGGTGAGTCACCAGTGTGCATACCCAGGCTCGGGCGGGAGCAGCGCAGGGGTACCTCAGCCTCACTCTGGGCCAGCTCAGCACTGAAGGCAAGACCTGCAGTGTGTGTGCTTTTACGCAAGGGAGGGCCTTTCCGGCCCATCACAAGGTGATTCCCAGGTGCGAGATGCGCTTAACAAACATGTGATTGATTGATTTTGGAGTACAAGTAGGGAGAGTAAGCCCAATGCAAGTGCAGAGTAGGGGGTGCAGAGATTCAGGAGAATTAGCACCAGTCAAAGAAACTCTCATTACCTCAACACAAACTGGAAGCCATATAAACTCTCTGATTATTTGCAGCAAAACAAACTTTTGATGGTTTCATCTTAAAGCACTTAATGTATTAGGCAATTGTTTACATCTCCCTAAACGCAATTGTGTGCCACATGGGTAATTGCTGAAAAGATGTTAATCACATAAGGAGTGGGGTGGCTAAAACATAGACACAGTAAACATGCATAACTGTAGATGTGTGCTTTGTGAAGGCTAAAACTGTGAGAACCACTTGGTCTACTTCCAGGTTCACAAGCTAAGAACAAGATTTAGGAGGACAGTGGTATATATTACATCATGGTGAGTGTAAGCTGATGCTCACTGTTTGGGGGTTTCAACAAACTCTTCAAATAGATCGATGAATCATTGCCGTAGTCTGCGGGGTTCAACTCACCGCCTCCATTCACTTTGGGCCACCTAGAATTGGTTATGTTGGTCTTATGTTTTATACATGTTTCTAATTAAATAGTTGATTAACAACGTCATCCATTCAAACACAGGCAATTTATGCAGACTTCCACTGTCTAAAATGTGTGCAGCGTGTGGCTTTCCTTTCCATAGAGCACTCATTTTTAGAGCAAAATATCACATTCATAAATAATTCAATTTTCACATTTATTTCCCCAAATGTAAACGTTGCTCACCGAGCTGCAAGATATCAGTTCATGGATGAAAAGTTAATAGAGTGTTATGTTTTTATTTATACGGCTCAGTGCAGCTAATTTGTTTAGCACATGGACACAGTGAACATCAAGTGCGCTAGTGTCAAGAATGCATTGCAATTATAGATCTACTTCATTCACTCTTCTCATATGTTGGGCTGGAGATTGGAACTGATGAAGCTTGAGCCTTTCCCAACACTTAGGCAGGGCAGCTTCACTGAGAGGATTAGATGGGAATCATCTCGGCACACAGCTGCTAACGGCCTTCCCTTTATTGTGATTCTTCTTCTTAATTACATGACTGATCCTTCATTAGCCACTGAGCAAAGCTGCTAAGCAAGTGGTACTAATGAGTGGAGAAGTGTGGCTCAATGGTTAGAGCGGCAGACCCTGATGCAGAGGTCTAGCCTGGGACCAGGGATCAATTCCCTGCCTTGGCGGGTCTTGGGCTCAAAATTCCATGGACCTGATCATTCTCGCCTCTGTGCCTATTCTAATCATAGAGTCCCACTCTGCAACTCTGGGCAATAGCTTGCTTAATCTCCACAACGGCCCCCACAACGCTAAGGATGCCTGGCCTTCACCCTGGGGTGCCCAGGAGTGGACGCCTCACATGGAAAGCCAGGGCGGGTTCTACAGCGGTATTTGTACAAGCGCCTTGAGACCCTTGCGGGTGAGTAGTGCGCTATACAAGTATCAATTTACATTTACAAATGAACACAGAGAGGGGAGAGCTAAAGAAAAAGGTGCCGACTCTGACCACAGATGGCTTGGGCTGGCTAATTCAATCAATCAATCAGGTATTTACGAAGCACTCTACTCACCTGTAAGGGTCTCACGGTGCTGCAGGATAAGGAGTGGGCTGGGCACCGGTAAACTCCGTCAGAGGGTAATTTTTGCAGAACTCTGCACCCCATGCAGAGCATGGAAATTTGCACACAGAGTTTACCGCCCACTCCTAGGTTTAAGGACTTACTTAGTACCCCAATATCGTTAGTTGGGTTTGATGCCTAGGGGGATCCAATGGAGTATAGAGCTCCGGGCCCGGATGGTGTTCCCCACCGATGTTTTTCTTTATGACAAGCCACGATGGGGCAGATATATCCAGTTGTTGGCGAATGCAATAGCGAAAGGCGCCCCGGTCCCGGACTCTTGGAAAGGGGCGGTAATTATTTCAGTGTACAAAAAGGGCGACAGAACTCAACCGGGAAACTACAGGCATATCAGCCTGACTGATACAGTTTAAAAAGTAATTGGGAGGATGACCCTGAATAAAATCTAAGATTAGGTTGAGGAGAATAGAGTGTTATCCCCATTTCAAGCAGGCTTCCACAAGTACATCAGCACAATTGATCAAGTCTCCCGGTTTATTCTTCTTTATTGGAAGATCATGATTCTGGGCAAAGGCAGCCTTTACGCTGTCTTTGTTGACCTACGTGCTGCTTTTGATCTTGTTCCCCGTGCACAGTTATGGGTCACACTTAAGAAATTGGGTCTTTCTGAAGCCATTTTGACTATGATTATGAGGCTACGCGAGGCAATTATGCCAAAATTCAATGGGGGGGCCAGGGCAGGGTCACCGCCCAATTCCCGGTTGAACATGGGGTGCGGCAAGGCTGCGCCATGGCCTCAACTTTATTTTCTTTGTACATTAATGGAATTGTTGACTTGCTGTTATCAGTTAATACAGAGGCCCCTACCCTAGCCGGTGCTAAGATTCCAATTTTAATGTTTGCGGATGACACGCTAATTGTTTCCAAAACCCCAAGTGGCCTTCAGTGCACCTTAGTAATTTTTGAAGAGCTTTGCACAGCGCGAGGCCTAGAAGTTAAGACTAAACTGATGACTTTTAATCCGCATCCTAGTTTTAAGGGGAAATTTTACATGAACGGGAAGACGCTCGAAATAGTCAAAGACTTTACTTATTTGGGTGTCCATTTAGGAAAGGATCTCAAATGGGATCACTATATAGATCTAGCCGCTCTCAAACATCGCCTGGTTTCAGGAACCCTAAGCTAGGAGCACAAAAAGTCGCTAACTAAACCAATCAAGCCCGTTCTCCAAGTTTATGAATATAAAACCGTTAGCTCGGCACTATATGGCGCAGAGCTATGGGGGTTTGAGAAGACAGCACCACTGATACTCTCTGAAAGCTATTTTTTTGCAGCATCACTAGTCTCCCCCAGAGCACACCTTAGCCCAGATGAAGCCATATTTCCATCCAAGAATTTATTAAAGGAGAATTACTGGGAACAGGCTGTATAACACGACTGAAGGGACTCGACATCCATGGCGTGGTTTTTTTTAGGGGCAAAACTTATGCCCAGGCTCGAATCCTATAGGGATACCATCACTAAGCCTGGGGACAGGAAGCTCTATTTTCAGCTTAGAGCTGTTTCACTGCCCCTGAAGGCATTGACCTCTAGGTGGTCTGTCGAAAGTGTTAACCTCTGCCCGGCTTGTGGCAGTCAAAAGGAAACGATTGCTTACCTCCTTTTCTCCTGCCCTGTATATGCAACCACAAGGCGTGTTTGGCTTACCCCAATGTGCAAACTACTGGGCACTAATAGAAGCTCTGAAGCCGAAAGGCTGATATGCACCAGCACTTTGCCATTTATTTTGATAGCGGTAGCTAAATACCTAGGATGGGTGTGGGTCTTAAGGTAGAACCCAAAACTGGGATAGTTGATTGTTTGCTTTTGCACAGTATTTGTCTATTGTGCAATCTTGGCCCTGTATTGATTGATTGTAATATGATTTTAATAGTTTTAACCTCTGATTATATGATTTTATTTATTGTAATTAACCTCAGTGACATTTTTTATTCGTCCATTTGCTTGAATTATGTATATTAGAATTAAATTATGCTGATCATGCTGTTCTTAATTTAGTACTATGCAATTTTTGGATTTTGTGTGTATTATGGATGTTTTTGCTATGCTTTTATAAGTTTTCTCGAATAAACCTATTTAAATGAATAAGTATAGCAGGGTCTCAAAGTTAAATGTGTCCATTGTGTTAATTCGGTGACCGATGTCAAGGATGGATTGTATACAAGTTTTCTTTGGGACCTTATTAACGAACAGACCCAAGATTGAGGAAATAGCTGGCTGGAGTAATCCATCACTGGAAATCTGAGAAGAGGATATGAAGCATCTAATCCATGTCTGAGATAGATGCTTGCCATAAATCGAAATCCAGTCTATTGCTAAACCATACAATCTAGGAAAATCTGCACCAATTAGAAGAAATTACTTTTTCACTATGAACTTGCTATAATGTCCCTGGAAATGTTTTCAAGAATCTGGCAAAATCAAAATAAACTTGCATGAATTGTGGTATGCAGCTTGCCAGCAATCTACTCATATTTTGGAATTGTACTTGCAAGGCAACCTTCTGACAAATGGTAAGTACTATTATCTTTAAATGATAAGGTTACGGACAATAACTCCTTGTGCACATGTGGAATATCCAGGTATTGTTCAGGTATACCATCTTATAAAAGGAATTAGCTGTTTCTACTTACCAAACAGCATGTCTATATGTAATGGATTAAACAGACTCCTCCCAGTATGATTCTCTGGGCATACCCTGAAAGGTATTATTCATAACAATTAGATGCTGGCACAGGCAAGGAAACTATATTACAAATTTCATCAACATATGCTAATTGGATTGAGTCGTCATGATATCTGGTAGCCCTATTATTGTGCCTCACCTTCTATGTATCTCTAGAAGAACTCTTGGCAGGCAACCACCCTATAAATAGGCATTGGAGATCATAGGAGGACAAAAAAACAGAAAAAAACAATTAAGTATAGCAATCTTTCTAAAAGTCGTTCTTGTCACATATAAAATGAAAATCTATGATAGTTAATTTTTATTATTTGCAAGAGTTGTTATATGTGGTAAGAATGGTATACCTAGCTACTCCAATGGCATAATTAGAGAAGGAGGCCAGGTGCAGTGGGACAGTAACATTGCACCCATTGTTACTAATATAGATATTGGTAAACACCCAGTGCTGGTATTACCAAGTTGATCCCTAAAGCCTATTTGAGAGTAACTTGCAGCAATCAGTGAAATCAGTAATTAATTTCATGAAAGAGTCCTCCAGTCACGCCCTAATGGATTTATCCACAGTAATGTAATCAATATTCCCACACCTGACAGATTAACCCCTTATAATCCTGGTTATGCAGTCTTCTGCAAAACAATTTATATATGATGCCACTCAAAAGGATGTCCTTCCTCATAAAATAGGATGTGTAGCCCATGCTAATCTTTCCAAATACACAAATGGGTATATGTGGGGTTCTGTGATGGAAGTGGGTATGTTGGGGATGTGGGATTCTCCTAGTATATTTTTGTTCACGGTGATAGGTACACTCTTGCCTGTCAACCTCCAAGCTATTTACTTAACGCTACTTTGTATACAGTGACAAGCACACCTTTAATCTTGCTTGTCAACTTTTGGTTGATTACACATTTAAGTTTTACTTTGCGTAAGGTGACAGGCACACCTTTGATCACTGTCAACTCTTCTAACATGCATCAATAAGATCCAGGCAGCCATTTTCAGAAAAGTGTTTAAAGTAACCACGGCAACAGTTTCTCGCGATGCGCACAGCTTATTCCTGCCCACAGTTGCTTTCTACACCTGTGAATTTCATTCTCTCTAACTCTGTGGAATAAATTGGCAGTCAGTGACTTCTATTACCTAGTTAATATTTATTACAGCAGCAACTCACTCTGCATGCAATTTTACAGTTATGGAAGGAATATCTCCGTCGCCTCCTTTCCTGGCAAATCCTGGTTCTCCTCAATTGAACTGGATACAACGACATGCCACTTTTGAAGCATATCTTGACGCTATGGATGGCGATACGTTCACATCCAAGAAAAAGAAAGCATTGTTGGTGTACAACTTAGGACATGAGGGCAGGTCAATTCTAAAAACGCTGTACTTTGAAACTGTTCATGTTCTTCCCTGTGGTGAGTGAGACGCTGAGCCTGTTTTTGATGAATATGCATCATTAATCCAAACTTTGAGCAAAAGATTTTCTCCTAAAAAGAATGTAATTTTGGAAAGACAGGTTTTTGCAATGTGTACAACTTCCCGGAGAATCCATTGATGGTTTTGTCTCAGCTTTACGTACTTTCTCATTGAACTGTAATTATAGGGACTTGAAGTAAGAAATAATCCGGTATCAACTAATTGAGAAAATGTGTAATAGGAGAATCCAGGAACGGTTACTGGCCAGTGAGGATCCTGGTTTGGGGCTTGCCTTGAAAATTGTAAGGAGTATTGAACCATCTGATACTTGCATTAAAGAGTTGGCTCCCAGTCGTTCTAAGTTTGAATCCAAGGAAGTTAATGTTCTATGGAAAAGTGGAGGTGACAAACCTAAAAGCCAGAATTTTAAGTTTGTAATAAAAACAGTGGGGTCCTCAATGAATACGAAAGGATTTTATTTGCTACAGATGTGGAAGCAGGTCTCATTTAGGAAAGTTCAAACATTGTCCAGTTTACATCAACTTGCTTTAAATGAGGCAGCAGTGGTCATTTGTCTCATATTTTTAGAGCAAGTAGTCAAATTGACAAGCTGTTAGTGCGGTGTGCCAGGATGACGTTGTTGTTGATGCTGACTCCAGAAGTTTGAGTGGTGAAGGGTATTTTTTAATGATTAGTGAAGAGGAGTATGTTCAATGTGATGACTACAGCTATATTAGCAAAAACAGAACACACAAAGAAGGGGGCGGTATCGCCATTATTTTTCGAAATTGCTATACATGTCAATGGACAGATCTTGACTTCCCTAATTGTGAAGCTGGATCCTTCAAGCTTAAGCTATCTCCAAACTTTACACTATCTGGTGCTTTAATATATCGAGCCCCTGGCACTGCCAGCATGTGGGCAGCCTCTTTTCCCGAGCTCATTGCACCATATTTACTAGAAGCAACAAATTTCTTGATAGTTGGTGACCTAAATATTCATCTAAATGACATCTCTAGTCACACCAGCACCAACTTTATAGCAGACCTACTGGCCTTAAATCTCACCCTTCATAACGAGGGTCCAACCCACAAGGCAGGTAACTTCCTTGATCCATTTTTTTTCAACCAAGATAACATCTCCTGCAAACCATCGAAACCTATCCCGTGGTCCGACCACCACTTAGTGGAATTTACGATAGCAATGCTGCAACTGACCACTTCTTGCAGAGCCCCATCCGGACCCAGAGTTTTAAGAAATTGGAAAAAGCTGGATTCTCCTAAGCTTAACACCTGTCTTGGGGACACTAGGCCCCTCACCAATATAACAAATATAGGTGAAGCTATAGTTATTCAAAATTGGCTTAGTTCCGCCATTAATACATGCCTTCCACTGAAAAATAAAAAACAAACGCCTCTTCACCCCCCAGCTCCTTGGTTTACAGACGCCCTCAGACTTGAAAAAACGGCCTGTAAAAATTTAGAGCGTAGATGGCGTGCCCATTATGATACCGTACAAACATCAATTTATAAAGCAGCCCTTATGAACTATCATGCTAACTGTGCATCAGCTAGAGCTGAATTCGCTAAAACAACTATTGAAAATGCTCAAAATCGCCCTAAAGCACTTTTCAAAATAGTCAGGGAACTCTCTGGTTCATCCTGTCAACCAAAAGCACCCTCCCTGGACTCTGCACAGTGTGGTGCTTTGGCGGAATTCTTTAGGAATAAAATTGACAAAATTTATGAGGAATTCAAAGACCCAGCTATTTTTCCATCAGCTGCGGACTCCTCGGTATGCCTGTCCAAATCTGAAAAAGTTACAACAACTCCTGTCCCAGATGCCAATTCCCAGCTTCTAACCAACTGGGCCCCCCTCAACCTGCATTCACTACAAAAAATTATAACAACCATTAAATCTGGCTCTCCCCTTGACCCCTTCCCTCCCCAAATCCTCCCTTCACTGGACACTCCATCACTAACGCTCATTTTAGACTGTTAAATACCTCCTTGAGAGAGGCTGTTGTCCCCAAATCATGGAAACATGCCATGGTCTCACCCCTTTTAAAGAAATCCACTGCAGATCCACAGGATCCATCTAGTTTCCGTCCAATTTCATTGCTACCCTTATTCTCCAAAATTCTGGAGAAACATATTGTCCCCCAACTTACAAACTTTACAGAATCCAACCATCTCCTTCACACATCCCAATCTTGTTTTAGGACAGGATTCTCAACGGAATCCACCCTTCTTGGGGTTTCTGAAACCATACGTCGGCAAGTTGATGATGGGGAGACCGTGGCACTTATACTACTCGATCTAAGTGCCGCATTTGACACGGTCTCCCACACCATCCTCCTTAACATCTTGCAAACCCATGGCATGACAGGACCGGCACTGGCATGGCTTGAAAGCTTTCTTTCCGACAGAACTTTTCAAGTCTTTTCTGCCACAACCTCATCTAAAACCCACAATCAACCTTATGGAGTGCCTCAGGGATCAATACTTAGTCCTCTGTTATTCAATTTATATATCTGTCCCCTTGCCTTCCTAGCCGAACAATCTGGGTTGACAATCTACTCATATGCTGACGATACCCAGATTGTGTACTCTCTCTCAGCAAATGCACATTCTAACCCGTCCTCCCTCCATTTGGGCCTTACCAATATTGCCAGCTGGATGCATGAGAATAAGTTAAAACTCAATGGAGGAAAGACGGAACTACTTCTGTTTGGAAAACAAGCCTCTTTGTGGGGCCCACAACATTGGCCCTCTCAGATGGGGCCCACACCCACCCCCTCTAGCACCGCCCGCAATCTGGGCATAATCTTTGATGAAGACCTGTCCATGAAACAACAGACGGTTAGAGTGGCAGCCACGTGTTTTAACATACTCAAGTGGCTTAGAAAAATCAGGTGGATGCTCCCCCAGGACACATTAAAAACCGTGGTCCAAGCTTTAATTACATCCAGGCTGGACTACGGTAACATCTTATACCTGGGAGCTCGCAAGGATGTTATTAAGAAACGACAAACAGTGCAAAATGAAGCTGTGAGACTGATATGCATGTTACCAAAAAGATCCCCCACATCATCTGGTCTCCGGAATCTCCATTGGCTCCGGATCGAACAACGAGCAAAATTTAAAGCTCTGTGTTTCATGCATAGAATCAAAGCTGATAAGGCTCCTGCCTATCTGAACTCCTTGGTTAAGAAATGCATCCCCTCCAGAGCCCTACGTTCCTCGACTCAACACAAGTTCCAGGTACCTAGGATTAAACGAGTTAGACAGGGAGGGCGTTCTTTTCCTATTTGGCCCTCTCATTATGGAACTCGCTTCCACTTCAACTCCGTAAAAATGAATGCCATCTGCAATTCCGTAAATACCTGAAAACATGGTTGTTCAACCTACAAACTGATTCCACCTGCTCATTTTTTTTCTCTCCATTATTACTTTGTTTTAATTTCTTTCCTAGCGCCGGGAAACCTTAGGGTAGCTGTTGCGCTCTATAAAAATAGATATAATAATAATAATAATAATGGCAATTGTGCACTTATCAAACAAATTGGTAAAAGAAAACCTCTGTTGTGTGATCTTTCAATCAATGGCCATGATGCAAAGATTATGGCAGATTCTGGTTCTCGGGTTACTCTTCTTTGTGAAAATGACTTTGTCAAATTTCATAATTTCATACTTGAGTCATCTGATATTAAGCTGTTTGCTTATGGGGGCTCAAAAGTAGAAGTTGTTGGCAAGTTCAAGGCTAATCTACAGTTTTGTGACAATTCGGTCAATGCCAATGTGTTTGTGTTAAAAAAAACTGATCAAATGTATTGGGTTGGGATGACCAAGGTAAGCTCAACATAGTTTTAGATCCCAATCATCCTCATCTAGAGTAAGCTAGAGATCATTTGATGAATTCAAGTTTAAATGCTGTTGGAGAGGTGCAAGATTTTAATGCCACAAGTTGGATCCGTGAATTCAGTGAGGTATTTTGTGACAGTTTGGGAAAGCTTCACAATTCAAACATCGCATTGTCCCAAATGCCATTCCTGTTTTTCACAAAGTCAGGAAGGTACTTTTGTGTCTGAGACAAGAGTTGAATAAGAGCCTGACAAATTGTGTGCCATGTCAATCATTGAACCCACTGAAGGTTCGGAATGGTTGTCCCCAATCGTTTTGGCCCATAAGGCTGACAAATCTTTGCGTTTATGTGTGGATATCCGCGATCTTAATCGCAATATCAGGGTGGATTGTCAACCTCTACCGAACAGCAATGAAATGTTCGCCACTTTAGATCATGCTGCGGTAATTACATCTCTTGACATGTCAGCAGCATACCACCTAGTGGAGATGGACCATGATTCCAGACACTTAACTTAATTTATTACACCAGAAGGTGCCTTCCACTATATCCGCATGCCTTTTGGTTTAGCGTCGGCATCTTCTATGTTTCAAAGAGTGATGGACATTTTATTCAAAGGTATGAAAGGTGTTGCCAGTTTTCAGGATGATATTTTAATGTATGGCAAGGATAATGAAGAGCATGATATGAGAGTAAAAATGGTTTTAGAAGTTTTGAGGAAAAACTGCATGACTCTGAGGAATGACAAATGTAAATTTGCCCACATGTCTGCTGATGGGGTTAAACCTAAATAAATTAAAAAATATTTTGAAAGCTATTGAGGATGTGCCATCACCCTGTGATAAGGATCAACTCAGATCTTTTTTATGTTTGGTTGAGTTTTATGCCATATTTGTTCCGCAATTCCCCTGCAAAACTGGGGTGTTACGCAATTTTCAAAAAAAGAATGCTAGATACGAGTGGACGAATGAATGTGTATTGGTCTTCAAAGAAATTATGAAATGCATAGTTTCTGCACATCCTTTAAAGTCTTTCAACACGCAAGACTTAAGCATTTTAATGATTGATGCTAGTAGTGTGGATTTGGGAGCAGTACTATTACAGGTACTATTACAGATGCGCTCGAATGGGAGTAAGGAGATTGTGGCTTATGCGTCCCGAATTTTACGTGGGGCCGAAGCCACTTACACTACTATTGAGAGGGAGGCCCTTGCCAGGTGTTGGGGAACTGAGTATTTCAAAACGTACTTGTGGGGGAAAGAGTTTGTTCTTCGCACAGACCATAAACCTATGGTGGATCTATTTTGCAGTAATAACACACAAAATACTCGGGTCTGTGTTAGCATGACGAAAACAGAAGGAAGGCGGACTAATGTCTCACAAAATCTCCACCTGGGAGAGATCCCTTTTAGGACGAATACGCTCACCCACCATAGTTGGCATGCTTCATCATATGGATTTCTCCTTCCAGTGGTAAGGCCTAGTCCCACTGAGGGCTACAACTTCCACAATGTGAGGAAGGAGCTCAGGCATGTTTTGAAGTATTAGTACAACATCCAGGATGCTAAATTCCCATAGATGAATCATAGTGTGGTGAGAGCGCAGCGCGAAAGAAATGTGAATCATAAATGCTGAGATTAAAATTACCTAGTGGGGCAAAACAAAACACTTTATTCACTTGCTTGCACTGGTAGAGCTAAAACATGGCAGCGAGTAGTACGGATTTAAACTGCTCGGTGTCAAAAAGCGGTTGACATGTTTCAGCCTACGTGATCTCAATAAGTATCTAGACTTTCATCAGGACCAGATAACCAGAGCTGCTGCTGTGTTAAAGTGAACATGGAGAAAATTATAAATATAATGATACCAAACTTGTAATCCTAATTTCTTTTTGTTGGATTTTACTCGATGTACCTAGAAGAGTGAAACAAAAGAGACAAGAAGCCACAGATCAAACAAACATTTTTCCGTCAACTGTAGTATAAATCGTGCTATTCGATAAGAGATATCATTATATCCTCTCCTACCCGTCTGGGTATTTGTGTAGGATTCAATAGATACACTTACCCAAATTATTTGGCTAGGCGGCCTCACCTCAACTTGGTGACAGCCCAGGGAAGGGGACCCGCTCTGAGAAAAAAAGAAAATGAAATAAAATCGTGTCAAGAAATTAACATCTATGTGGTGACAATGAAAAAACTTAGTGTATTGGTCAAGAATTCATAGTTAATACATTATCAGTGTAAGGAAAAAAATCAATGTCGTCGTAAAACATTCAAAGACAAGGAAAGGTATTGGATGTGGGGAATGCTGTATCTGGTAAAGCAAGAGTGAAAACCCCGGGGAGGACCTTGTCGGTCAGGCATGGTGTTTGGGTTCACATTGAAAAACCTGGTTTTGTGAGGAAGGGTCGTTCCAAATTTTCCTCTCCCAAGAGGGTGGTTGGTGTTCGTGATCATATGATTGTGCTTGATGGTGGTAAAGTGTTGAGTACCAGCATGGTTTCTGTTGTTCCCTAGAACAATACCTCTGTTGTATGTGACAGATTGGGTATTTGGCAGAATGTTATGTTCAGGGATAGTAGATCTCAGTCTTTTGGTCATCCTGTCATTGATGACAATGATGCCAGTGTTTCAAGAGGAAATAGCTGTGGTGGTAATGTGGCTGGGAGTGCTGCCAGGAACTGGAAACCTCCGTCTTGTTTTAATGATTATGTCATGCATTAATCTCTGCTATTTTCTGTATCCTCATCTTATTGCTCTGGTTAAGGTTCATTCTATGTCAGTGTAATGTGCATGTATTTGGCATTTTATTCATTGCACTGTGTTTTCTTTTCTTCACTAATTGTTGTATTTTGTTTTCATTTATGGTTGTTCTTTCTCCTTCTTCATTTTGTAAGAAGGGATATGTGTGGGGTTCTGTGATGGAAATGAAAATGTTGGGGATGTGGGATTCTCCTGGCGTCAGTTGCTTCCTGGTGGTCTAGGCTAACGGTCAATAAAGGCACTTACCTACATATCATTTAGTTGTTACTCAGTTCATGTGTTACATTTTTTGCCCTGTATGTGTGGAGAAAAAGGGACATTTTTAGATTGGGCAGTTTCATGACAATTTACACATTTGACTGATTCCAATGATGACAGTCTCAAGTGCCTTATAAACACAGTTGCAAGTACAGTCATACAGAGAAATGAACAGGCAATCTATTGTTATTTGCTTTCAGCCATGCACTTTTCCACCCTCTTCAATGCTGATTCACTTGCAAATAGCAATTCCCGAGTTTGCTATAATTGTGAAATTGTCAAAAGTTCACATTTGAGAGAGCGTTCTCTAAGGGGTTGGCAATGCTGGAGAAATTGTAAAAGTGAGGCGAGTGATTAGCCAGAGGATTAAGATATAATTAAAACGAAGCTGCTGCCAGTGCGAACTGACAGGTGGCTGCTGCTGACCTCCACTGGTGCTATAATTGGTTGTAGGGCAACTGTATATTGATTGTGAAATTTCAGGCATTATTATACTACCAAGAACAAAAGATGTGGTGGATCACTGTCAGAGCACAAGCTTCACGTATAATTTTGAAAACAAACAATTATGTCATTGCTCTGACATCAGAGTACTGCATGACTGGGTTGCAAATCAAGGGGCCACAAAGGTAAATATACACATTTATATACACTCATGTGTACATTTACTACCTCAGCTAGCTGTAACTGGGCATTTTTTTTCATTTGTCATTTCCAGGGGTGGTTTTTTTCCTATGTGTAGACTTACATGTGTCCACCTGTTAAATAGGATTTAGGAAAAAAATGTTACCGCACATTAACTGCAAAGTATTTGTGTGTTAAATAATTAATGAATTTCAAATGTTATTGTAATATAAAATATTTTTTGAAATAATAATTAAAAAAGTTCCAACCTAAGTGACACTTTTATTTATAGTTAATATGTAGTTAAATGTACATATGTAAACTAATACTAAAAAATGAGATTATTACAGATTTATTGTATCAATGTATATATTTCTCTCTCTCTCTCTCTGATATATATATATATATATATATATATATATATATATATATATATATATATATACATATATATATGTATATATATATATATATTCACTGAAAAAACCATAGTTTTCACCCACGCTATAGTTAACAATTAGCATTTAAAACACCTTAGAAATTCACTGATAAAACCATAGGTTTCACACATGTTATAGTTAAACATTAGCATTTAAAAAACCTTAGAAATTCACAGAAAAACCATATGTTGCACAGATGTTATGGTTAGCTGGACATTTCACTTATACAAAACCATTAAAATTCCCCCGTTATAGTTAACTATAACTCTCGCGCCCGCAATGCACTGCTGCTGACGTCACATATTACATCACTCATGACATGGTCAGTGACATCACTCATGACATCACTCATGACATCTCAAATGAGAATGTAAACATATATGGAACTATTCAAAACATGTACAATCAATGAATAAAAGGACATTTTAAAGGCACGGGAGAGTCTTTTGAAATTTCCTTCTATTCATTGATTGTACATGTTTTGAATAGTTTCATATATGTTTAGATTTTTTCAAAGGTTCAAGACCATTTGTGGTTAAATATAAAAGTGATTGCATATATCCTATACCTGAGTAAGAATTTTCAAAAAAATCCCTTGTAGGTATCTATTTAATCCTTATTATTTGATTGCCCAAGCTTCCGAGGGTATATTAGGTTCCCCACTTCCTTATACTATATGGCAGGGTGGTATGAACTTAAAAAGTAAGACATGTAGATTGAGAGAAAGTAGAGCTGTTATGTTTAATATTTGTGGAATGACATGAAATACTGAGATATATGAATTATGTAGGCATTTAGTTGCTTGAAGTATCCCTACAAAGGAATTTGTTGACAAAGTTCATGGAAAGGATGAACAGTTAGAGGACAACTTGATTAATCTGATGGCGTACCAACATGGCACTGAGTATTGGTATGGTCATAGAAATCTATGTTGAGAAATCCAAGTGCACCTACTTGGTTTCTGACACCCAGTTCTGCATACATGTGGGATGAGATGCTTGAATTTTTGAGGGAAGTGGACTCAATCATTAAGGACAACAAAGTGAACATAGCAGTAGAACTTTTCTCTTTGGATCCTTCTAATGTTTGTAGATATTTTAAACACAGGTTTCAAGCCATGCTTTCTTTCATATGCAACACAACAAATGCTCCTCTTGGTGAAGTAACTGATTTTTTTTGGCATAAAGAGTACCAAGCAAGAGGTGATCCTCATATTCACATGTGGCTGTATTTAAAAAATGCACCGAATATTGGAACAGACAGCATGCATCATCCCAAAAGAGAGTGGTGAGAAATTCTGAGACACCAAGTTCTTTGCTTTGAAACACATAGATATGAGGAGTATTGATGTCAAAATACAAATGCAAAGGAAAATTTTACACAAGATGTCGGTTTGGATTTCCATGACCTGTCATTTTCCAAGGAAGAATGGGCATTTTTTCCTCTGCAGTTAGACATACACTGAGATGAAAATCATTAAAAACAAATACAACCTCAGAAGAACAGAGGCTTCAGAGTATAATAATGATGATAACCTTGTGATTCATACAATGTGGAATGGTAATATGGATATACAATTTGTTACAGACAACTCCATCGCTGTTTCTCAGTAAGTCACTTCATATATTATAAAACCAGAGAAGACAGAGATGAAGGAAATGTGACAAGAGATTTCAGTAGAAAACACTCTAACCAAGAAATTAAACAGCTTCAGCTAGAAAATGCTTTGCCATCAAGAGATAGGGTCCTATGAATGCTGTCATATGTTGGGCTCATCCAGTTTGTTCCCGAAGTCAAGGGGAACTGTTTGGGTAAGCCTGGCCCTAGCAGTCACATAAAATAGAGTATTGAAGTCTTTCCCAGAAATTCAGTACCTAGAAGAGTTCGACCCGGAAAATGCAAACTTTGTGAAATCATATTATCTAAGAAAGAGTCCACATCTACAAAACATGTTCCTTTATGAAGTACTTCAACACTAAAGATATAGAAATAATGTAACAGAAAACATAGAAGAAGTGAACTATGCAGTAGGTGGATGTGACAGTTGTTTCATCAGACACACAAAAGGGAATTTAATTAAACACAGTAAACTTATTTGCCAAACTCCAGACAAAAGAGAGTTTTTCTTTTTGGCACTTCTATAACTCTTTAAGCCTTGACATGCTGAATTGGAATTACTCGGAGACAAGCACTGTTTTGAAGATTCTTTCAATGATGTTAAAGACAGTATTCAGTCTTTCCAAACTACATGCAAATGTTAAATGATAAGATTGAACAGGGAGAACAATTGATGGTGAACCAGGTGGTTGCCATTCAAATGTATGACACTCTGCAAGATGTGTTTTTTGTGCAACATTACTGATAAAAAAAGCTAGTTTAAAAAAAAAAATACAATCTCTACTGAGATATCTACTGAGAGATGACAAAGCATGCAGAGTTCTGGACCACTGAGTCAAGATCCTCTTGGACAACCAATCAATTAAAATGAAGCTGCAATAGAAGTGACTGAGGTGGAAAGTGGAATTGAACAAGTGGGACAGGAAAGTATTGATTTGGAACAGTTAGTTGGACAACTGAATGACAAAAGGAAAGAAATTTACATGGAGGTAAAAGAGAAAATAGAGCATGTATTCTGCCCAAGAAGAAAGAATGTAAATGCTCATTATTTAAGCCAATACTATTATAAAGCAGTGGTCAAGCTGGCACTGGGAATAGCTTTCTGTACTTAAAACTAATGGATTCCACAACTTTGACAGCTTTATCAAATGGCTATCTAAAATATGACCTGTCCAATTTGTTATGTCTACTTTGCATCTACAAAGTAGTCAAAAATACCTTATATTAATGGAAACCGAAATTACAAACTTTGAAGCAGGACAAATATACATTTCTGGAAGAACTTATATTACAATGGTTATCATCATTCACATAGGACTTAATGTAACATCTATACACTATACTGTCTATTTAAAGAGTGAAACTGGATGGAGGGAATACAATGACACCCAACCTTAAATTTAAATAAAAACTGCCATTCAAATTCCCAAATGCATACCTCTTGTTTCTTCAAACAATGTTCTAAGGAGGATTTCTGATTTTTTTTAAAAAAGTGCTGTACAGTATTTCATCAATGTGGATCGTCAGTGCTTATGACATCATTTGGCCTACTAAGGGTGATGTTTTCAAAAGGATCTCCAAAAATTCAAGTGTGTTTTATATCTATTAGTAGTATTGTACCAGGTATAATATTAAAACAGTTTTTTCATAACTGTAGCGAGTGCAATGCATAATGTCACTTATTTGTAATGAACTACTTTACAGTTTTGGGTGGTTTCTACAATCTATGCAATTGTTTTTTCCCAATGTTCAAGGATTAATCTTTATACAGTACATCAATTATTGTCTGGAAGAATGAGAGCTGAGAATATAAAATAGGTAAAATGAAATATCTGTAATTTTGCAAATGTAATACCGTCCTATTTATGCTGTTTTTCTTTCTCAACAGTGCTTCCAGTGGTATGCCTTCAGATGTTTTAGCATTATTGTTGTACTATACAAATATTTCTTCAATGTACCCCTGGAGAGGGTCTTCTCGCATAAAGAGCACTTGACGCACTTTGCCACCACTTTCTTTTCCATGGAGGAGATTTTGTAAAACTCCCATTCTAATGGTTGTCGCTTTTCCTGGGGTTCCTCCTCTGAACAGCATTCTGATGTAAAAGTTGCGATGTAACTAACCCTGGGCGGAGTTCGCGGAGTGGGGCTTCGCGGAGCTACGTGAAGTGGGCGAGAAACTACGCCCACCTCCGCACTCCGCGTAGCCCCACTCCGCAAAACCACTGGCCGCCAGCCCCGCCACCCGCCTCCCTCCCGCCCTCCCTAAATACTTTAAAATAAAGGAATGCTATAATTTAAAAAGCACTTACCTTGCCGCCGCTGGCCGCCGCGTTCCCCGGGGCTCGTTATCTTCCGTCTTCCGTCTTTATCAGTAATGCGCATGTGCGGGCGGCCGCGCATGCGCATTACTGATAAAGACGGAAGACGGAAGATAACGAGCCCCGGGGAACGCGGCGGCCAGCGGCGGCAAGGTAAGTGCTTTTTAAATTATAGCATTCTTTTATTTTAAAGTATTTAGGGAGGGCGGGAGGGAGGCGGGTGGCGGCCAGCTACGCTCCGTCTGCGGAGCGTGCGTAGTGCCGCCTGGCTCCGCCAGCTCCGCAAAATGCGGAGTGGGCGGAACTACGCACACTCCGTGCACGGAGCGTAGCTGGCCGCCCACCCCTAGATGTAACAGTAACATACCCCTCGGATTGGTGTCAGTACAACGCGGTTTTTGACAACGCATTCCGTTACATCGAAATTTTTACAACGCAGGATCTATTACATCGGATGCCATTACAATGCATGGCATTACATAGCAGATGCTATTACAACGCATGGCATTACATCGTAAGTATAGGTAAGTATACCTTTTTAAAAAAAATGTAATTAGGTTAATTTAATTAATTTAATTTAATTAATTTAATTAAAATACATTTTAAAATAGTAATTAATTTAAATTAAAAAAATAAAATCTATTTATTTAATGTAATTTTAATAAACATTGTAATTAATTTAATTTAATGAATATAATGAAATTAATTTAATGTAAATATTTTTAAAATTGTAATTACATTAAATTAATTAAAATAATTTATTTAATTTAATTAATTTAATTAAAAAATGTAATTAATGTAATATAATTAATTTAATTTAATAAATATATTTTAATTAATTTATAAATGGTAAATATAATTTAATTAGCCCTAAACACAAACCTACCCCTGAACCCTAAAATACCTCTGTACCCCAAAACCCAAACCCTGCCCTAAAACCTAAAAACACCCCTGTACCCCAAAACCCAAACCCTGCCCTAAAACCTAAAAACACCCCTGTACCCCAAAACACAAACCCTGCCCTAAAACCTAAAAACACCCCTGTACCCCAAAACCCAAACCCTGCCCTAAAACCTAAAAACACCCCTGTACCCCAAAACCCAAACCCTGGCCTAAAACCTAAAAACACCCCTGTACCCCAAAAACCAAACCCTGCCCTAAAACCTAAAAACACCCCTGTACCCCAAAACCCAAACCCTGCCCTAAAACCTAAAAACACCCCTATACCCCAAAACCCAAACCCAGCCCTAAAACCTAAAAACACCCCTGTACCCCAAAACCCAAACCCTACCCTAAAACCTAAAAATACCCCTGTACCCCAAAACCCAAACCCTGCCCTAAAACCTAAAAACACCCCTGTACCCCATAACCCAAACCCTGCCCTAAAACCTAAAAACACCCCTGTACCCCAAAACCCAAACCCTGCCCTAAAACCTAAAAACACCCCTATACCCCAAAACCCAAACCCTGCCCTAAAACCTAAAAATACCTCTATACCCCAAAACCCAAACCCAGCCCTAAAACCTAAAAATACCCCTGTACCCCAAAACCCAAACCCTGCCCTAAAACCTAAAAACACCCCTGTACCCCAAAAAACAAACCCTGCCCTGAAACCTAAAAATACCCAAACACCCCAAAACATATACCTCAGTACCCCAAAACATATACTCCTATACTCATACTTATTTAAAAAATTACTTAAATTAATATATTTAATTTATAATATTAAAAAACATAAATAAATATATTTATTTATAATTAATAATAATTAAATCAATTATATAATATTAAATAAAATAAAAAAAAATTATATACTTACCAATACTTACGATGTAATGGTATGCGTTGTAATAGCATCTGCTATGTAATATCCTGCGTTGTAATGGCATCCGATGTAATGGAACCAGCGTTGTAAAAGCTGCGTTGTAACAGCATTCCGATGTAAAAGTTGCGATGTAACAGTAACATACCCCCTCTGACGAACTGTGTTCAGCATCATGTGACTGCTGATCCTAACTGCCACCAGATGCCAATTATAATTTTGAAATGAATTTCCCCCCAAAAAGAGCAAGTGCGAAATGAGGACTGTTTATTTATACATTCTTTGTGATTGTTTTTTACCCACTGCTGAAAGATGAATCTTGATACAGTACAGTACATCCTTTTTGGTGTACAAGGAAAAAAGCTGAGAACAGTAAAAAAGAGGAAAAGGAATTGCTTTACTATAATGTCATGTAGTTCCTATAAAACTATACAGGATCTGTCTGTTCGGACAGCATACGCTGTAGGATTGGTGTCAGACTGATTCTGAACACCCCTACTGAAGTATGTTGGCCATTTGTATTCGCTAGCTCGCAGTGCCACTAGAATCCCCTCTTACCAAGGAGAAAATAGTTCTTGGCAACCATTGAACATGACAACCCTGATCTCTCAGGATCATGGAAACAATATACTACTTTTCACTCGGTCACTCGTGCTTTTTTAGTCTGTCTTAGATAAATACACAGAATAAATGTGCTGGGCGTTTTCAATAAGTATTTCTTGAACAGTTGGTATTCTAGTGTAAAATACATGAGGTGCAACAACCGTTAGACAGTAAAAGATTTTAATGATTACCAGTACTGTGAAAGTAAATGGATGGTATAGTTCTAGCATTCTGCAGTAATCATGAATACATACAAGTATATGCAATACATGATAATACAAGATGCGTACTCTTATTAATTAATTAATTAATTGTGGGTTTGTAATGCGCTAGAATCGACTCCCGAAGGAGTATCTCTGCGCAGTAGACCGCTGGGGAACATGTCCTGGCTTTCTCTGTGAGATGGTCCCTACTGGGTATCTCCAAGTTGAAACCAGGCATCCCCGGCGTATGTGGGGGGCCGTTGTGGAGATGAGGCAAGCTAATGCCCAGAGTTGCCGAGTGTGATCCCTGGTTAGAGTAGGCACCGAGGTGAGACTTATCGAGTCCGCTGACCCTGGTCCACGTCCCTGCCGTGTCCGGAATTGAACCCTGGTCCCAGGCTGTCCTCTGCTCCCGGGTCTGCCGCCTCTAACCAGTGAGCCACACCACACCACTTATGATGCCTCCCTAACTAGACGTACCAGAGTGTACCTAGCTTGTGTGTAGGGTTTAAGCCAAGAATCCCTCTAGGATAAAGTCAACACCATTGCCTGAAGTGAGAGACTGTGGGACCAATCCTGGTCTGGGGTTAGACACCCCGCAAGGGATGTTTTAGACCACTGTGAGCCAGAGTGTCTGCATGCAGGAACCCAAGCGTCTCTTATCAGAGTGTCAGCCGGGGAGTCCTGGTCTGCTCTGGCTAAGGAAAAATGTGATGTATATATACATAGGTATTCCCAGGGGTCCTAACTCACTGTATTACTGTGTCGGCCTAAGGATGACATTGGGCATGAACTTTATATATAGAGAATATGTAGGAGATGGTAGTCCTGCTGTGCTTCCAAGAATCCTCATGCATAATGTAAGAGATTTTGAACTAGGGAAAACCTTCATTCAGAATGCAGTGTCCTATCTAGGTAAAAGGCCAGTCCCTGTAAACCGTTATAAGCGCAATGTAGGAAAAGGTATGGGTGAAGGGTAACTAAGTCACCTAGTCCTATATTATGGTACCGATATGGAATATAAGACCCACTACTCTTTTGAATGGACAACATAGTTTAACTCTCAATGTACTACTAGGCTGTCTAGATACTGGTACGCTAATACTCTACAGGAAAACATCAGTTCTAGCTCTAATGCGTCCATAGGTATAGTTCGAACTACTACAAGCATTTTTAAGCCATGCATGCTCAAAAGAATGTCAATTTTGTTATGGAGTTTCAATTTTTTGTTTTTTTTTCAAAAAGTCAAATTTCTCCCAGTACACGACACGCCAAAATAAGTCAAATGTTTATGTGTCCTGGCTGGTAGATGCAACATTCTTGTTGCCTGCCTCCGCAGATGACGATCCCAGTAAGACCTCACAGATTATGTCAATTGAGCACAGATTATCTTTTGTACTGTCCACAACTGAGGCTGGAGCAACCTGTGCATCATCCAAGGCCTGGGTGTCAGAGGAGGAGCCGATGTCCATACCAACATGAGCCAATACTACTTGCGGTGGCTCTAGGAATGCCTCCATCAACATTTGAATACGCTGGAGACACTGCAGAACTTGGGCCTTTACTGGGTCCAGTAAAGCATCAACGTCCGGTTACACACATGATGGGAGTGTCACACAGAGATCCAACACGCATTCTTCTCCCCAAAACAGGCATTGGAGGACAGGTAAGATGCAGTCCATCCAGACTGGTCTAAATGACAAGAAACCAGACGCACTTAGTTCTTTTAGGCAAGGTGTGCCTAGATGTTGTACCATGCGGTCACTGTATTTTCGCTCCAGGACTACTGTTTCCATCCCCTTGGTGACTGGGACGTCCATTGCATAGCAGAAAAATAACAATCAGGATACCTGCTATTAGAAACAGGATCAGCTGCAGTCCTGTAAAAATGCTTCCAAAAACTGAGTGAATAACGCTTGGTACAACTCCGAGGACCGTCTGAAAGGTGCTTAATAGTCCAGAACCTATGGTCTTGAAGAGGTGAGCGATGCCTGTCCTATCAGATACGATTTTCCATTTCTGTGAAATGGAAAGGGCAGTTTGTACGTATGAGTGCCTGTATCTCTGCTGATGACCTTGAGACCTGGAGATCAAAAGTCTCTCGAGCTGAGGTGAAGTGCACGGACTTTTGTAAAAGCATGGCTTTCATTCTACTCAAAGCATCAAACCATATTAATGAAACATTTAGTGAAGGCCTTAACGGCACCTCCCTGACTGTATGTGTCGGTGGAAACAATACCTGCATACAGAACGTAACCCTGGAACTGACGGTCACCAGATCTGCGATGCCCGGAAGCATCCCCCAGCAACCTTGATCGTTCAGCATTAAGTAACTCCCATTTAAAAGTAACCTGAACCCTGCAGTGATCACGGCAGCTGAGGCACCCCTCAAGTCACAGGATAAGTTTGCTACTGAACCGTTACAGGCCCCATGCAGCATTATATCCTGAGATTTGAGTGATCCACTTAAAGTGTTCTGACAGTTTGTACTGCTTAAAAACACTTCTCTATCCCCACTCCGGCATCAAAATCTGTATGGTGATTCCCAAGATTCCTTGATTAATTCCCTACCCATTTCTTCATATCTGCCGGCCTGCTTTTGTTCAAGGCAATATTGAAATTGAAAAGTAGTGACCAATAGGGTTATGTGACCATGGATTAACCATTCGATGGACAGTGATTCTGCCGCTGTAAAAGCTAATCTGACCATTTGTTCTATACGCAGCATTGTATACTTTGCTCCCCTTTGTGCCATTTCTATCTGTTGTTCTGTTAGATTGTATGCAAAAAACATGATGTTGACGAAACGTCAAGGCACATAGCCTGCGTGTAAAGATTGCATCATCCAGCTCAACAACATAAAAGAACACAATTGTGATTGACCATGTTGTAATATTGACAAATCCTGTTCTAGTACATAAGTAGCAGAAGATAGAATGTTGCCCAGTGAATATATCCTGGAAGTTAGTGTAGTTAACCCATTGTGAACCACTGCCAGAGTTTTCTCTAGGTTTATACAATCTATTTCTCGTAATATTTCTGCGGCCTCTCATTATGATGTGGTTTCCTAAGATCTAATAAAAAATCCTGTAGGTCCACATCCTCGACAAGTAAGAATGAGTGTTGTTTTACCTGTGTAAGTGTTGAGGTTTTTAGCCAATCGAGGCATAACTTCCCAACACTGTATGATGTCGCTACCCCTGTATGTGTTCTCTGTACATAGCATGGATCCAGCCCGTGGATATTAAACCCTTTGGTTTTACCCATGAATCTTTCCTGACATCTATTGGTGTCTGTGGGCCAAATCAACCATACCTTCCAATCGGGGTGTGATCCCTTGTATTGCATAATCTCATCTAATGTAACACCTTCTTGTTATGTTATGTTACCCTAAGTGTGTGATGGTGAAGGCACCTGAGGTGTATTCAAGTCTTTGTTCTTGGCTATTCCAAGACAGGACGTTTGTTGCACATTGTCCTTCAAAAACATGATTTGCAGAGGAATGAGGCATGCTCTAAATAGAGCATCTGTTCCCTGGACCTGCAAGTCTTTAGTACGCCAGACCAATTTTAAGTCTATAATCTCTTTCCATAAGTTGAAACCTTGTTCAGGCAACTGGGCAATAAAGGAAGCAGAATAAACCTTTTTGGTGTTTGTCAACATATTTTTCTGCGTTGGTGTTTGTGCAACCGTATAACAATATAAGGCTGGGTCTGACGTGTTAAACTCTGAAAAATATGGACATTTCTGTGCAACTGTCTTTGAACTACTTTTGGGTGTTTTTGGGCAATGTTCCCATTGGTGATAGGTAAAAACAATTCTGAGATTAGCAGATGTATGCAAATAATTATGACCATAATGTTGATAGCAAAATAGTGTTTCAAAGTCTGATGTGTCTTCCAACATTTCATTGTTAGAAAAGGCAGCAGATTTTTCTAAATCAGACAATATATTATCTACAGCTTCGCAATCCCAATCTTCGAAAAATATACTGGAGGTAATGATATCATTCAATGATATTTTAAATAAATGTGGAATTTTTAAAAGTTCGGTCGGACCAAATATATTATAATCAACCTTGTCCCACACTATACCATCAGTTGTAGGAGCTGCTGTAATGTTCACTGATGACAAGTCTCTTTTTTCACGATGTGATGATAGATGGGGCTTCAGAATCAGATTCACTATTTGTGCTGCAAAGCTTTCTCGAAGATAAGTTCCATTAATAAGCATACTAAATACAGTTACAAAGCCTATCCAGAAAAGAAAGAAAAGTATCCTAGTAGTTACCCAGAGTTCCACCCAAGGTGATACCAGGTAAGTCTTTTTATGAAAGTTCAGAAAATCTTTAATTCACTGCTGACAAGTTTTGTGGGCTGGCATCATTTCAGGTTCACTTGGATCCCATGAAAAGGTATTAAAGTCAATGAAATAGCCAGATGCAGTTCAATAAATTTTCTGTATTTCTGTTGGTCTTGTGTCTTGCTCTTGTTGAGGCATGTTGCTGACAAATTTCAATTTGACCAAACATAGATGTCTATCTGAGGTTGGTCAAATTGAAATTTGTCTTTCATTTTGGTTTTGATTCTAATTAGGAACTTCAGTTTCAAGAGGAACGAGTTCCATGGCATTGTTGCATAGTCCATCATTCCGCGCAGGTGACTCTTCAAACTTGATGTGTCTTTCTGTTTGAACTTCTTGTACAGTAGCGATAGGAGGGTGTCTGTTACTCCGGAGTCCATGCAGCCTACGACTCAGTATCGGCCACATAGTGTGGTATGATTAGATCAATTGAGACAAAACTTTTCTACTTTTTACCGGCAAGAGGCGGGAGAAGTACAGTTCGTGTTCCTTTAACTGGCAGGGCAGGAACAGGCTTTCTGTATGATGGCCCAAATTCTTTTTTGTCTGCTATTTTTTCTCTGACCAGGTCCCCGACTTTAGGGCCCCAGACTGGTCTTGCCGGTACAGGTCCGCTTTACCTGGGCATTGCATTGTAGTGCCCTGGATTCATTTAGCTCCTGTAAAACAGCCAAACGTTTATGGTTGTCAAAAGGTTTCTCATGCACCACTGTGCCTTCACAATCAAGATCTGGTACCCACATTCTCGTCCCAAATAGGACCTTATAAGGAGTGACACCCCCTAGAGAACCTCTTGGCATGTTATTCAATGCTCTTTGAACCCCATTCTAATGTTTTATCCTTTTATCCAACTCTTACCCAAGCCTAATACTTTATCTGTGATATTCACAAAAGGAATGGCGGTACTCTTCCCCTAACAAAAGGGAAACTCGTCCGCACATAAAATAATACCTTTCACAGAAATAGTTTTAAACGTGTAGTACAAAACATAGTAGTTATTACTTAGCCTGCAATGGGTGTTCTTGTGGCCTGATGCACACCCACCACCAGGAGTGTCAAAAAGGCACAATGTGCCTAATAATCAAGAGAAAATGAGAGCAGGCCACTCAGCACTCCACCTAATGTCCAATTGATATGTATTCTAGGAAATCCTAGATCTATGTTCAGATTCCGTCAAAACCAGTTAATATATCTTACGTTAGTCCACAATCATAATATGTAATGTCCAATATTCTCCACAAAACTCCGAATTCAGAGATCCAAGCCAAGTCGTATTCTTCCACATTTTAATTGTAAATCCATAATTATATAACAACTTCACAGCTCACACCGCTGACACGTGTTTCGTCTCACAGTGACTTTTTCAAGGCAAAGAAGATAAAAGCGTAGGTGGAAATGCTGTCCCGAGTCCGATTTTGTTGGTCGGAATATGTTCACTCACGTGTGGGTCCTCAGTTACGGTACATGATTTATCTGCCAACTACCAAGTGCAATGAACAGTAGAAGATTCTCCACACAGTTTAAATCGTGAGGAGAGGAATTGTGGGCGTATATTCTCCATCTCTACCATAACTGAGGCGTGTGAGACGAAACACGTGTCATCGGTGTGAGCTGTGAAGTTGTTATATAATTATGGATTTACAAAACAAATGTGGAAGAATTCGACTTGGCTTGGATCTCTGGATCTCTGAATTCGGAGTTTTGTGGAAAATATTGGACATTACATATTATGATTGTGGACTAACGTAAGATATATTAACTGGTTTTGACAGAATCTGAACATAGATCTAGGATTTCCTAGAATACATATCAATTGGACATTAGGTGGAGTGCTGAGTGGCCTGCTCTCATTTTCTCCTAATACTTTATCTATTAAAGACTGGTTTAAGTCCAAGTTTTTCCTCTCCACAACCAAATTTCCCTCGAGATGATATGGAGAGGAGTACCACAATGCTATATCCTAACCTCCCATGGCTTCCTTGTAACCCTAGAGCTAAACGTAGGGACACAGTCAGAATGTAATGTGCCAATTGCGTATGTCCCTATAAAGACTCACAAATCTTTTATAACATTTTGAGCATCAGCCGAGCGCTGGGGCCACACCCATAGGAATCTAGAGCAGGATCCTCTGCCATTGAAAGGCATGTCCACCACACACATCATAATGTGGATGGTGGTGCCTGCAAGGTTCCTCTACCATATTGTGTGCCTTTTCCACCCGGCCGGCAATCAGACCAGCAGAAATGGGGCGGATGGACTTTCCCTATGCCGCGTTGCCCACCGCCATGCTAATTTAGTGGTGGGTAAATGGGCTTGTGATGGCCGGCAGATCACCACCACCAGCTGGACGGTGGCAATCCACCGCCATTGTAATGGCCCCCATAGTCCTTAGATTGCTTTGATACGCCATCAGTAGCATTGTTTCAGCAGAGAAACAGTCGCCGTAACTCCAGCGTGTGCAAAATCTAGTCCCTCGTGTGCTGCTAGAATTAAACCTAACCTGCGATCCATATTTGGTATTACTCTATCCACTACTCCAGGAATCAGAGTAAATGAACATTATTTTCATCTAACATGTAGGAGTACTTGAGTGGAAAACTTTTTTGGTACTGGTGATTTATTGCGTGTATCAGTAATCACAATGATAATTTCACCGTCTATTCTCGTTTTTGAACGAGTGATTGCAGCTATGGAAGCCATAGGTACAGCCCCCTTGGCGGCTTCATCAGCCAATGAATTCCCTTCAACGTGAACACCATCACGTTGATGGCTTAGTGTGTGTATCATGTGAACCCTTGGTAGTTCGTTTTTCAACTCCACTACCTGTTTCCATAGCGTTTGGTGCTTAGTTATGCCACCTTTTGCATCTTTGAGCCCATTTTCTCCCCAGTGGTGTCAGTATTCATTGTATGACTGTATACAGTAAAAGGAATCACACACAAGTAATGTGGGGAATTTTCGATCTGTATTTACCATTGCTAGTAATAAGGCTTTTAATTCCACTAGCTATGCCGTGCAGTCTACTAGAGACTGAGTTTTAGTACAACTCGGATGAAATTTTCCATCCTGTATGCGCCCTTTAACAATTTTGCATGCAGCTCTATATTGCTGCTTACTTTCAATGGGTGGCCGAGCAGATCCGTCTGTGTAAATTATATATTCATACTTATCTAGAGGCCTTATTTCATTTGGGAGAGGATATTCTTGTTTGTATTGCAGGAATGCTTGTGTTTTTAAACTTGGGTCGGACCTGTATTCAACATCTGTTGTAGTAAGAGAATTAGCCAGTTGTATCCATCTCTGATGTAAGTCTTTAGCGTTTGGAACTCTAGCTTGTGTAGCTGCCTCTAGGGCCAGTACTGAAGTTACGACAATTATTTGTTTCCCCTGAGCCAGTGCTCTTTCTCTCACTACAGCAGTCTGTACAGCAGTCAGAATTTTTTCAGTGGAAGCTAACCACATCTCAGCATTTGATTACAAATGTGATTAGTATGCTATTGGTACTGTTTTACCTTCATTATATCTTAGGTATGTGTATCCTGATTGACCCGCAATTATACGGACCACCAGGTTCTGTACATTTAAGCGTGTCTGTAAGTGTTTTGAAGATATCATATCAGCTTGTAGGGAACAAAGGATGTCTGTGTGTTCCTGTGTCCATTGTCTAACTGAAAAGTCAGGGCTTATCAAATCGTAGAAAGGTTTAACTCTTTCAGCGTAATCCAAAATGTATGTTCTGCCAGAGTTCGGAAGTCCCAGTATTGATTGTAAGTTCTTTAATGATTTCAGAGGTGGGACCAGCACACATTTTTCTAAAAAG
The DNA here is from genome assembly GCF_964263255.1 of Lissotriton vulgaris. NCBI lineage: Eukaryota > Metazoa > Chordata > Amphibia > Caudata > Salamandridae > Lissotriton > Lissotriton vulgaris. Next base: position 286,272,364 of record NC_141695.1, on the reverse strand, counting down.
GTCGCTGGTAAGCTTTTCCCTTCACTTGAGAGTACATATCCCAGAAATAATACATTGATGTGTGCTATCTTTGATTTCTTATAATTAAATTTATAGCCTTCAGAGGCGAATCCCAATATTATGGTATTCACTCTGGTCACGTGTTCCTCCAGGTCCCCATCCGTTAGATAAATATCATCCACATGGGACAATGTCTCTTTATCCAGATTTTGAAGTAATTCAGTTACTCTCATCGAAAACAACCCCTGGCTGTTCTTTTATCCCTGGGGGAGTCTGCAAAATTGTTCTGGGAGCCTAAAACTGAGAATGCAGTTAAATACCTGCTTTCAGGCACTATATTCTGGCAAAAAAATCCATTTGAGATATCTAGTGTTGTTTTGGATTTTTTCTGCCCAATGTTGTTCATTAGTGCGGCACTGTGTGCATTGTGGACTGCAAATGTATTTGTGCAAGTGTTTAGATGTCTGTAATCTAACACTAGAAAATATGAGTTGTCAGGTTTCATTATGGGAAACAAAGGATTATTTATTTGAGAGGTGCAAGTTTCAATCACCCTTTGGTATTCAAGTTGGTCTAGGATCTCCCATGACCAGCTTTTTAGCTTCTTGCTTTATTGGATACTGCCTCTGTTGAGTAATTTTGAATGGAATTATGTGGTGGGTTGAATCCTCATCCCATCCAACATGGTTTTTATATAATGCCGGGGCTAGGGCTACTGCTCACTCCCGTGTATATGTGTGTTTTAGATATTTTGGAACAGGGTAATAAAAGGCTGGTAAAATTACTGTTTCGCCCCTAGGGCAGTCCATTGTGAATACTGGTGGCCAATCTTGTTCAATCAACGAAAAGTCATAACCAAACATCACGTTCTCCCGAAAGAGACCTCTAACTTTCCTGGGCTTGTCCCCTTCCATTTGGAGTCTTTTTTCATATAACTTATGTGGGACGCTTACCCTATTATCAGGTATTTCCACCTTGATATAATCATTCAAGTCAGCTGTCACCAGAAATTCCATCAGGTTCTAGCGACCTATTGTTACTTCTGCTGCACTGTCTAGAATCATCAGAGCCCATTCCCCGTTCAGTAGTTGAGTCCTCAGAATTCCGGGCATGTCTGATCTTTAGACCTACAACCTTATTCTTTTTGAATTGAGGGTTTGGTATGGCTCTATTTTATTTTTTGGAAGTATAGTCTTGAGCGTGTTGCTTGTCTCTGGACTTTGAACGCTCTTCTTGTCTGTATGACCGTCCTTCTCGCTCAAACTTTTTTGTTGAATCCTGAAAGGAACAAGATGAAAGTGTATCAGTATTCTGATACTGTCAGGTTTTCTAATATTGTCCCTATTCCCAAAGTTGTAAGTCCTTTCGAGGGGCTCCTGTGGAGGCGATCCACTTATGGATAGAGATCTGGTTTCTCTCTTCTGTTTTTTGTTATTATCCCACTTCGTTTTAAAAATAGGAAGGTAGTGTTTGAAGGTGTCCTTCACAGGGCTAGTCATTAGTTGTGGTTTTAATGCTTTTCTACCGAAGCTGTCTCTGCCTAACTCTGCATACGCAGTCTCAGTTATTTTAGGTAATTCATGTTCCTTTTGTAAAGGACTGAACTCCCTTAGGCATTGACAGATTGCCATTGATGCTGCTTCCCCTTTAATATTGGCTAGTGTTATAATGCTGAAACCGGGACATAATTACCTAGTAATTTCATCCCTAAGTTTAGAGCAAGTTCTGCTCCATACTCATTTTGTATTTGTCTTAATACATCTGGTATTACTGCTAATGATGGGATACCATGTGTTCTGGTATATATAGCAGCAAAAACTGTACCCCAAGAGGTACAATCCTCTATCTGTAATATTATCCCCATGGGCAAGCAGATGGTCAGCATTCTGTGTTTTTCATAAGAGTTATTATTTGGGAAAGCTGCTTCTAGATGTGTTATTTTCTGAGTTACCCAGAATGCCATTTGTTCACGTTTTGCAGGTATTTTACCCATTACTGCATGTAAAGTTTGTGGTGTAATTTTAGTTGCTGTATTTTGAACTGGAGTTGTGTTTGTTGTAGTCGTTGCTGGCTGGACTGTGAGTGTCCTCATGACAAATATTGTCATTTTTGTAAATTTGTAGTAATTCTTTGTGAAGCATAATTAAGTCTCCTCCTGGCATTGTTTTAAGGTCAGCATGAGGTGTGTAGGCCCCTAATATTGGCCAGGTCGCTCCTTCTCTTCCGAGCGGACCGAGTCTTACTCTATTTCTTGTATGGGGGAGGGTGCCTTTAAACCAGTATATAAGCTCCTGGTAAGTGAGCGGAACCTCAATGTCTTCATAAGGGCAATATTTGTTCGGTATTTCACTTTCTTTGTAGAAATTAAATGTTTTTGATCTTGCATCTGCAACCGGGAATGTAACCCATGAATAGAATACCTCTGTCCTAAATAACTCGTGTGCCTCAATCATGAAAGCTACTGGTCCACCCCTGGATGTTAGACCGTGTACACGTAACTTTATGGTAACAACATTCCTAACATTTTCTGCAATCTGAATTGCATCTGCATCTTCTTCATCTGCTGAGAGATTTAGTTCTTCGACAACGGTATTTTTGGACTCAGTCATTGTTTTAGTAACAAAAAGCTTTTTTAAGGAAACTAAGATAAGGTGTTTTGCACAATTTAGGAACAAAGTGTCCTTCAAGCTTGATTAACCAACAGCTAATAATTAGGATTTTTACCTACTCAGCTGTGGCGGAGTTTGTGCTCCCCCACTCCAGACGTCCCTGGCTTTTTGTGAGTAGGGGTCTCTAAAGACTAGTACAACTGAACTACTCAGATTCTACTGTTAAATAAGTACCCAACCAACGTTGGTGGCGCCATATCATGTAGTTCCTGTAAAACTATACAGGATCTGCGCGTTCGGACTGCATACGCTGTAAGATTGGTGTCAGACTGATTCTGAACACCCCCACCGAGTATGTTGGCTTTTTGTATCAGCTAGCTCACAGTGCCACTAGAATCTCCTCTTACCAAGGAGAGAATAGTTCTTGACAACCACCAAACATGACAACCCTAATCCATCAGGACCATGGAAACAATATACTACTTTTCGCTCAGTCACTCGTGCTTACTTAGTCTGTCTTAGAGAGATACACAGAATAAAAGGGCTGGGCATTTTAAATATGGAACAAAAGGGGGTGGTGATGGACGGAGCATCTGAATCAATCAAACACTCACACCCAGTCAAAAGATCTGGGTTTAATCCATCACCGTTCTTTAGCCCACTCTGCCACCCCAGTTCAGACATGGCCATATGCAAATCAGTCTGACCCTGTGCCTCATGGGAACAGTCCTGCCCGAACTGCCAAGCCATGTCTTCCCTGGACCGGAAACAAGCTTCCGAGGACCGGTTTCTGGCATTCCAGCCGTCTTCAGCCCGGCATGCTTGAATCCAGTGGCATTTTAAATAAGTATTTATTGAACAGTTGTTATTCTAGTGTAAAAGAGATGAGCTGCAACAACTGTTAGACAGTAAAAGATATCAATGATTAGCAGTACTATGAAAGTAAATGGATGGTATAGCTCTACCATCTTGCAGTAACCATTAATACACACAAGTATATAAATTACATGATAATAAAATGCGTACTCCTACGATGCCTCCCTAACTAGATGTACCCAAGTGTACCTAGCATGTGTATAGGTTTTAAGCCAAGAATCCCTCTAGGATAAAGTCAACCCCATTACCTGAAGTGGGAGACTGCGGGACCCTGTCCTGCTCTCGGGTTGGACACTCCGCAAGGGATGTTTTAGACCACTGCGAGTTGGAGTGTCTGCATGCAGAAACCTCAGCGTCTCTTATCAATGTGTCAGCTGGGAAGTCCTGTTCTTCTCTGTCTATCTTAGCAAAATGGTATGTATATATACCCATAGGTCTCCCCATGGGTCCTACCTCACTGTACTACTGTGTCGGCCTAAGGATGATGTTGGGCATGAACTTTATACATAGATATTACACAGGAGATGGTAGTCCTACTGTGCTTCCTAGAATCCTCATGCATGAGATTTCAAACTGGGGAATACCCGCGTTTAGAATTCAGTGTTGTATCTAGGTAAAAGATTAGTCCCTTTAAACCGTTTTAAGTGTAATGTAAGGAAGAATATAGGAAAAGGGTAACAAAGTTACCTGGGCCTATATTATGGTACCTATATGGAATATAATAATAATGTGAAATACTATTACAACGTAAGAAATGTCTACTGTTTTGTTTATAATATAAACTCAAGCATTGCAGATACTCAAAGCTTATTGTGTAATTTTTGTAAAAAGCAATACTAACTATTATTTTTGTTCTTTTTCTTTTTAAACAAATGAATGAAACCATCTATTGGAGTAAAGCAGTGCCCTAATTAATTCTTTCTTTGTAGTTAAAAATACGTACTTTGTAAAGGTACACACTAAGGGAGAGCCTGATACAGCCACTGAGATATCCAGACACACATCAATATACACACTCGTATACCTAGTCACTCCCCCATATGGCAACTCACACACCCACGCACCTAGCCATTCAGCCACTAACAAATCCACTCTTTTACCCAAACAGTTACTAATACACCAACTCTGTCACCTAAACAGCTACTAATACAGCCACAGCCAGTCAGTCACCCATATAGCTGGTGACATACACACTCAGACTCTCATCCAGTCACTGACAATCGCTCACTTCCGTGTACAGGCACTCATATACACACTAACTCACTCAAACATACATTAACACACCCACTCCTTCACAAATATAGTCACTCATACATCCAGTCAGTCAACCATATAATCACTAACACACCCAGTCGCTCTCCCATGTAATCACTGACATACCCAGTCACTCATCCATACCTTTACAAACATATCCACTCACTCACCCAGTCCCTCATACAGCCATTCACTCACCTATACAGCTAATAACATAGCCTGTCAGTCTTCCATACAGCTAGTGACTCACTCACTCAGTCTTTTGTACATTCATTTACATAGGCACTCATCTGTACAGGCACTCACATGTAACATGTGGCATATATGGTTGAAATTTACTGGTGGAGTACATTGGCTGAAAGGAACTCATGTGAGTTTATGTTTTTTTACCCAGGCTTGGGACAGTGGTTAATCTAGGCACAACACGCACTTTGGTGGCATGTAGCACTTGTGTAATACTTATGAATTTGCAATTATTGTCAAATGTGAACGATATATTGATTTCTGCATTATATATGTTTTTGATTTCTAGTGCCTCTCCCTGAAGAAGGGTGTTTTTCACCCGAAATGCATAGGAGGATGAGTAGTAATGACGTTCATTGAAAAACATATCAAAGAATGTAATTTGATAAAGTGATTTAACGTGCGAACACTAATGAACTGAATAAAACATTTTAAATTAAGTTTACAATTGAAATCCTTTCAAGAGGACAGGAGTGTGTGCCTCAGAGGGATGTTGTCAGCGTTCCATTGATGGCACTTACTGTCCCATTGTTCAATTGATGCAACCCGGCGGAAGACGTCACCTCGAGAGCACCCGTAAACCCATGGTTTAACATAAATAAACAGAGTATAAATTCAAATGAAACAGGCTGTGCACCTAGAGCGCAATTTTGATTGAACAATAGCACCAGATCGCTCCTTAATTTGTAGACACATACAATTACGTGGCTCTTGTAATCAGGATGCGCCTAATTTGGCCTGAGTTTTGAAAGGCACTCCGACACCTGCTATCATACCAACGTTCAGATTACTGGCAAACAGGAGTTATTTACTTTGAAATAATCCTGATTGTTGTGCGGTGTTAGCAGGCATCGCTTACATGATTACTGTAACTGAGCGTGTGGTTTGCTATAAAAAAGCTGTGTTTATTCCTCCGCATGAGAAGCTGGATGTTTCCATCTGGCCGTCGATTCTGACCTTGAAAGCAGAGTCAACCAAATGAGCCGTATAAGAGTGCTATTGTCTCAAAAAGAGGTTGCTCTTACATCTGCTAGAGAAACATTTGTCCTTCATGTAGCAAACACCCGCACAGAAGTGCATGCTTTATTAAATACAGACGTGCCCCTGCATTTTGGGGCGTTAATTCGGACTATCTTTAATGCGTCCTCGACTACGGGGTTACCTTACTTTTTTAAAGTTATAAGCAGTGGCCTTGTGACTTATTTTCAAACTATGGGGTCAATTAGGATGGCGGACGGACAAAGTCCGTCCGCCATCCTGTCTGGGGACGAGACCGTCTGCCAAAGGGGCGGAGGTCCCGTGCCTCGAATTAGAATGCATCCGCGACAGTAGCGGGTGCATCCCGCATTTTTAACATTGCGGCGGGCGTTGCTGAAAGCACCGCCCGCCGGAATGCTAAAAATGCATGTTGTGCATTTCAAAGCACAACATGACAGGCACCGTGCAGTGCCTGCCATGTTGTATTTTGAAACACTGGGTCGCAAGACGACTGCGGCGGAAAAGCGGCGGACGGTCTTCCTGTCCGCCGTTGTCCCCCCGCCATTGTAATATGGCGGGGGGAAATAGATGGCGGACAGGCACGGATAGCAGACGGATCGCCACCGCCATCCTAATCGGCCCCTATTTTTGGTGTCTTTTCATTCGATATTTTCCAGCATCTTTGGTGGATTCCCCTTAATACTCGCATTAGTTGCTGGTGTGCTTCTATCAATTTGTTTACTTAAATATGGATGCACATCCAGCAGCACACGACAATATGTCTCTGCTGTTGCTGCTCCGCAACCGAATGCTTAGTTATTACGGAGCACTGCCTCTGGCTACATTGAATGCAGCTTATGGATTATCGTTTCGATTTTCCTTTTTCACATGCGTTCAACCTGTGTTCCATTGCCTGAGCTGCGATTTCGACTGGGCCCTGGATTTGGGTCTCTGCAGTACGGTGTCTCCCAACGCGGATTATGACCAGCTGATGAGCCCATTAGTGGTTCATGACTTGCTCTCTTCTGACGGCGGGATTATGGCCTTAGCAGCGATACATGGAATAATGGGACGGTGGAATGTTTTTGCAGTGGCACATGACTTCTTGGCACGCAGTTACATTGAAGATGACCCGAGTTTTCCTCCGATAGTGATAGAGCCTCCGGTCATGTATGTTCATTCCCACTATTGAATTGGATGTCTGAAATGTTTTCAGATGAGAACAATGACTTCCTCTTGGAGCCTGTTGCTACATACGGGGCTTATACGCTGGTGGAATAAGACTCTTCGATTTTTCTACCTATTCTTTAATATTTAGTTACTGCTTTCTATCAAACAGCGAATAATTTTTTTTGTAAATTTGAACTTGGCTCTACTTTTCAGGCTTGGACTCTGCGTTCGTAATTCGCCCACATTTATATTACGTGCTTCGATCAAGGGTGTGTGTCGTGGGGCTGAGCCTTGCACTCACACCGTGTTAAGTTAGCATGGGTTTATTAGAAGCTTAAACGCCATTTTTGCTTTCCTGCTCTGCTTTGCACACGACACGCACTTGCGATATTGTTTAGAGAAGGCTCAGTATTTTGCTTCACATGAGAATCATTTGTTATGCAACATTTGTAGACTGCCTCGCTAGTTTAGTGTGTATAGTGAGAGCATGGAACATCAAGGTTATCTTGGACACTGTGTCTGTTATTCAGAATGATCCTCACACGTTCGAGCCATAACACATATGCAGCTGTGGATACCTCTGATACTGGCGTGTTTAATAATGCACTATGCAGGATAGATTACACACAGATGGAGAACATTTGAATCCTGACAGTTTGTGCAGAACTCAATGTGATCCACTACTGCTGAGTACCAGAGGTATGGGTCCGCCCATGTAATCCTATGAGACTTTCTGGAGTTATAAACTAACCTGCTAGGTAGGGAGGGGGAAATCTAGGTATATTTTAAATCTGTTACCCATTAGCATTATAAGATGCTTTCTCCCTTTGTATTTTATGGAATAGTAACAATGCTGACAACCTTGTTTCTGATAATATGTTTGCTTGTATTATCTAAGGTACTGCGCATGAGATTACGGCGTTAGAAATAAACATTTTAAACTTGCACGTGTCTTTATTTACTCCTTGTTTTGCACTTGTGTAAGACTTTAATGAAAGAGTGCTCTTGTTATTCACCTCACTTGAGGTAATCTAAGTCGCATTTTCTGGGTTGACTAGTCATTGGTGTTTTTGCTATAGGACGAAGGACCAATGAGTCACTGATTGCTAGTCTGTTAGGGGGTTTGGGTACTAAGGTGGGTTTTGGAACACCACAATTCACTGAGGTCCCAAGTCTTTATGCACAGTTCTGTGTAGGAACAGAATCCCTGCAACAGTAGTTACAACAAAAAGGCTCGATAAAGGGCTTTGAGTTTGAATCCGAATATGAAATTGAAGAATAATTGATAACCCCAGCCAAGAAAGGGAGAAAATGTGCAAATTTCACAGTGCCTTTGAACTGGGTAGTTGTTACAATAAAAAGGCTAGATAAAGGCCTGCACTTTGAATAGGAATATGAAATAGAAGAATAGTTGATAATCACGGATCACTGACAGAATATCGACAGTCAAAATATCGACTTGCCAAAATATCGAGGTAAAAATATAGAATGCCAGAATATCGACTTCCTATCTACAAACAGGTAAGTACAAAAATATTGATTCCAAAATATCGATAGGAAACAATATTGACAGTTAAAATATCGAATTTTTCAAATATCTTAAAAGTAATTTAAAAGTAATATAATAATAAATATAATTAAATTAAACATACTTAAAATACTTAAATAAACTTTAAATTATTAAATAATTAATGTAACTTTAAAAAAATATATTAATTTTAAAACATATATATATATATATATATATATATATATATCGCCACTTGTGCCCCGCTGCCGCGCCAGCTATCAATGATCAGCCAACTCCAACAAGGACACAGAAGACCCAAAGTGCAGGTGAGTTTTTTATTCTTTCGCACACCACGCCAGGATAACGTTTCGCCCTACACAGAGGGCTTGGTCACATGGCGCAACGAAAAAAGTTGCGTGAATTTAAAGTGCCGGTGCAGCATCAGCGTCTTCACTGATTGGTCGTTAATTAAACGGACAAATTGAAAACACATTTGTAAACATTGTTTTAAATACATGTGCAAAACCACGGAGCAAGGTATGGAAATAAAGTGCAAGTGCTTTACTATTCCTGTATAAATACATATTCAATATCCGGCACCATCAAAACAGAAGCTTTGAGAATAAAGCGGACAACTATTTTGCACTGCTGTGCAACTAGTAGTTAACCAAAGTATTCTAATGCGACATAATTCATATATTCACAAATAGTGCAAAGGGGCGTTAACCTTTGTGTACGCTGTTTGGCTACCAAATAATCAATGCATAATGCAAGAGCCAATATTATGTTCAAAGACCTCAAATTAAAATATATACACATTAATTCATATATATACATCTATATACAACGAGTATTTTACATACGTTTATCAATAATTACCATAAGGGTTTAAACTGGTAATGTTGTGCCGGATAGACATGTAGGGCCTAGAGATTAGACGTACCCTTATCAAAAAACACTCATACCCTGCTGAAGGTGTTAAATCAATATTAACCTAAGACGTTGAAATGCTAGCACCATAGTAAACAAGTGAAAGTTAAAAAGCAATGCTGTTCATATATTGCTAAATCCAATGATCTATACTACAGTTAACTTAGCTACAGAAGAGTTGATACAGTGAATAGCAATTTTGAAGCATACGCAACGGAACATAGACATGATAAAAACAGTAAGCAGCACAGATCATAGGATATTGGGGCAATGGGAATATGTGGAGCTATAGACATGTATAAAAATCCTCCGTGGAATTAAGTCCATTGGGGCTTTTACTGTCCATCTCCAGGATGTACCTGGTCTCGAGAGCCCTCAAGATCCCTTCTCTATTCCCTCCCCTTCTAAGTGGGCCTATGGCGTCAATGGCATAATATCTTAGGAGCCCACTATTGTTCTTATGGAACTCCTTGAAATGCCTAGCCACTGGATATGTGGCGTCGCTGGTGTTGATAGCCCGGATGTGCTGGAGCACCCTCTTGTGAACCTGCAGTTTGGTACTGCCAATATATTGCAGGCCACACGGGCACTCCAGCACATACACCACATATTCTGACTTACATGTCAGCTGCTTGGTGATTTTCCGAGGCACTGTAGAAAAAGCTGTTAGAAACTCAGTTTTATTGAGTCCCTGCGCGCAGGCCTTGCAGCTAGAACACTTTCTGAATCCGCGGCTTGCAGCTAACCAGTTTTTAGGAGGAATCACTTCAGGGCTGGATTTAACCAAAGCATTTTGCATTGCAAATGCTTTCCTGTAAGTGATTGCTGGCTTGTTAGACATATGATCTCCTATAACTGGATCCAGTTTAATCAAATTCCAGTTCTGATTAACAATTTTCCTGAGTGCTCCATGCTGACTACTATATGCCCAGATGAGTCTGACTGGCTGCTCACTGTTAGTTGCACTAGGTTTCTGATGTTTTTTATGGGTCAGTGCTTCTGTGCGGGATAGGGCATTAGCTTTATTGATTGCTGAATCAATTAGATGTTCCTTATAGCCCCTGGCTAGAAACCTTAGCTTGCTTGCTGTTTGTGCCTCCCTGCAGTGAGATTCTGTGCTGCAAACACGCCTAATTCTAAGCATCTCCCCATAGGGGATGCTTCGAATTAAATGTGGGGGATGGTGGCTTTCTGCATGCAATATAGTATTGCCCGCAGTGGGCTTTCTAAACAACTTGGTCTCTAGCTTGCCCTGGCTGACCTGTAGCGTCACATCTAGGAAATGTGCTACATCCTGACTGATATGTGATGTGAATGAAAGGTTGTATGAATTGCAATTCAAAGTGTCAATGAAACTGGTGACTTGCTCCAAAGTACCCCGCCATATCATAAGAATGTCATCGATGTATCTATACCATCGAATGATATGGCGAGTACAGGTGTCTTGATGAATGCCCATGAGGACCTGTCTCTCCCAGTACCCCATGTGGAGACAGGCGTAACTGGGAGAGAAACAGGCCCCCATGGCGACCCCTCTCGTTTGTTGGTAATAGCGGTTAAGGAACATAAAGTAGTTGTGATGCAAACAAAAATTCATCATAGCAAGCAACATTTTGTTATGTTCCAACATCTCTATTGGTCGCTTGCCCAGAAAGAATTCTGTGGCCCTAAGTCCATCTTTGTGCACTATGCTGGTATATAAAGAAGCCACATCTAGGGTTACCAGCCAATAGTCATCCTGCCACTCAAAATCAGTCAACTTCCTCATTAAATCGCTGGAGTCCTGGATATATGAAGGTAATGCCAGAACATGTTCCTGGAGGAACAAGTCGATGTAGGAAGTAGTTTTCTCAAGCAACCCCCCGCACGCCGAAATGATCGGTCTACCTGGCGGCTTGACTGAGTCCTTGTGTACTTTTGGAATAAGGTACAACACGGGGGTTACAGGATGGTCATTTTTAAGACATTTCAGTTCATCCATGCTGATAAGACCACTGGAACGCCATCCCATAAGAAGAGAGTGGAAGTCTATTTGTGCTTTTTTAAGGGCGTTTGCATCACAATGCTTATAGCAATCTGGGTCATTAAGTTGAAGGTAGGCCTCCTCAAGATATAATGTTCTCAGCCAAAGCACGACGTTGCCTCCTTTATCAGATTGCCTGACTATCATGTTTCCGTCCGCTTTAATTTTTGCAATCAGTTTCTGATAGTTGTTATTTCCTTGACATTTGCTTTGGTTGATTTTCAAAGTTTTCACATGTAGTGCTTTGATCTGTTTCACCACTGCATCCTGGAAAATATCTATATTGTCATATGGAGTGACTGGAGTGAATGTTGAACGTGGTTTAAGGTTGCTTAAGCCACCAGTGTAGGTCTTATCTTGTCCCTGAGTGCTTTGGGAATTTGAAGTTTCTGCTTGGAGAGCTGCCAAATCCTGCATAAGCGGGACATCATTAACCACTAAGCCACTCGATATGTCAGCTGCCACCACTTTTTTGCCAATATTGCGCGTTTTATTGATGGCAAAATGTTTTTTAAGCTTCAATTTACGCGTGAATTTAAAAAGATCCAGTCTTGTGTCCACGTAATTGAAGTTGCTGGGGGGGCTGTAAGACAATCCTTTAGAGAGAATATTAATTTCCAGGTCCGAAAATAGAGTGTCAGTCAGGTTGATAACAGATGAACAATTGCCGGTTGCCTGCGTCTGATTCCTTGCGCATGCTATGTTATTCACTGCTTCTTGTTGGCATTCCAACGTCTGTAGTTTCTTTTCTTTGGCTTTTCGTTTGGCGCTGCTTTTCCTGCACTCCCGCCGCTTTGCGTTTGAGGTTTTGCGGCTGCAGGAAATCTGGGGCGTAAAGTTTCTCGCCTGTCCTGCTGGACACATTCCATTTCCTCCTCCACCGTGAGCCATGTAAACCCCAGGCGCTCGGAGGGTCCTCCGGCTTCTGCTTCCGACCCGCTGCCCATATTGGAACTCAGGTCTGTGAGAGTTGATCCTTCGAGAGAATTGGAGCGTGCTTGCACTGTACCTTGAGCTGTGGTGGTGCCTGCCCGCGAATTCTTTAGTTTTGACGCTTTGATCGCATCATATTTACGGGCAAACGTGAAAATTCTGCCTTCGTTATAGTCATTCTTGTCACGCTGGAACTTGAATGCCTTTCGTTTCCTGATTACATCCTCTTCTTTCTGCACTCGTTGTTCCAAGGTTTCCCTGAATTTCTTACATTCTTGCGTGACATTGGTATCTTTCTCGCACATACTTGCTATTACTGCTTCAAGTGCATCGATTTCCGATTGGATCTTAATTCTGTCACTTTCTGCGTAACGCACGAGCATTGTAACCAAACGACGGGAAGAATCAAGGCTCTATATATATCCACAACAATCCTCCGTCATGGAGCCCCCGACCCTTCAGGGCAGTCTCTTGCGGCAGGCACGGAGCAGCCCGTCAAACCATCACACCAATGAAGCAGAATAAGAGACCCATTGCTGAGGACTGGTGCTTTATTAGGAATCATGCGGCATGTGAAAGCTTCCCTTACTCCAACATGTTTCGGCGGGTGGGCCTTGATCACGGAAGGAAGCCAACCACCAAGTGCGTCAATGCACGCATTTTAAGTGTTTGAATCACTTGACTGTTCGTAAGCATCCATGTTCCACAATGCACTTCTGGCGTCTTAAATAGATGCTGATTGTCATTCAAATAGTTCGTGTTTTTTGGCCCAATTGATATTGAGCCCACTGCATCTTGCCTGTGCACTAAATCTCCAATATTGCGCAGTCAAGTGCAAAAGCATTACAGTGAATGCTAATAGTTCTTTGACTCCGTTAAAAACATCAAGTCCCCAACACGATCAGTGTAGACGTGAGTCACACCGAATCCCTTCCAGCGCTGCACTTCGTCTTGCTGCTTAGCTTTACCTTCGTAGGTTCAAGTGTAGCGTGTGGGTCATGCTCCAATATTAACATCCACAACAATCCTCCGTCATGGAGCCCCGACCCTTCTGGGCGGTCTCTTGCGGCGGGCACGGAGCAGACCGTCAAACCATCACAGCAATGAAGCAGAATAAGAGACCCATTGCTGAGGACTGGTGCTTTATTAGGAATCATGCGGCATGTGAAAGCTTCCCTTACTCCAACATGTTTCGGCGGGTGGGCCTTGATCACGGAAGGAAGCCAACCACCAAGTGCGTCAATGCACGCATTTTAAGTGTTTGAATCACGTGACTGTTCGTAAGCATCCATGTTCCACAATGCACTTCTGGCGTCTTAAATCATGGCAAATCAAGTCTTGGCAGATGTTACTAGAGCTTTTGGTTTCTGTCCAGTGTCCTACGCGGACGATACGCAACTGCTCTTCCCTTTTAAAACTCTCACCTCGGATATTTTACAATCTTTTTCCGATGGGATGAAGGCAGTTGCAAGGTGGATGTCATCCAACTTTTTACAATGCAATGTTGGAAAGACAGAGGTGATGCTCTTTGGTGAAGCCAGGATTCAATGGTCCCCTGAATGGTGGCCCTCTGAATTGGGGCCAGTCCCTGTGCCAAAAACTATGGTCAAGAACTTGGGTGTCAGACTTGAACCAGAGCTAACCATGAAGCAAAATGTTAACATCACTGTAGGAGCATGCTTTCATGTGATTGGCCTCCTTCGTAAAATCTTTCCTTTCCTCCCTGATTCTCATAGGAAAACTCTGGTCCAGGCTTTGATCATTAGTCGGCTTGACTATTGTAACGGCCTTCTGGCAGGTGCAAACGAGGAGGTTTTGGACCGTTTGCAGGTGGTGCAAAACACGGCAGCTAGGCTGGTGTTAAATGCACCCCCTAGATCCCCCTCCAGACCGCTACTTCATGAGCTTCACTGGTTGCCAATACGTCAACGAGTGAAGTTTAAAACATGTTGTACGATACACAAGGGCCTCAACCAATTGGGACCTGAGTATTTGGCGAACAAATTTATTCCTTATGTTCCCATCCGTGCCCTTAGATCTAGTGACCAATTGCTACTAAATGTTCCCAAGATCACGAAAACCAGGTTGGGTGGAAGAGCATTATCTGTTGTGGGTCCCAAATTGTGGAACTCACTTCCGTTGTCACTAAGGCAATGTAATGACCACTGTCAATTTAGAAAACATTTAAAAACGTTTCTGTTTGGTTCATTTTAAAGTGTTCCTTGTTTACAGCACTCTCAACTTTCCGCTCCCTTTTTCAGTTTTGCACTGGCTGCTACAGCGCGGAGATACTCCCTTGGGAGTTTATTCATAGCGCTTTATAAGCCCATAAATAAATAAATAAATAAATAAATAGATGCTGATTGTCATTCAAATAGTTCGTGTTTTTTGGCCCAAATGATATTGAGCCCACTGCATCTTGCCTGTGCACTAAATCTCCAATATTGCGCAGTCACGTGCAAAAGCATTACAGTGAATGCTAATAGTTCTTTGACTCCGTTAAAAACATCAAGTCCCCAACACGATCAGTGTAGACGTGAGTCACACCGAATCCCTTCCAGCGCTGCACTTCGTCTTGCTGCTTAGCTTTACCTTCGTAGGTTCAAGTGTAGCGTGTGGGTCATGCTCCAATATTAACATCCACAACAATCCTCCGTCATGGAGCCCCCGACCCTTCTGGGCGGTCTCTTGCGGCGGGCACGGAGCAGCCCGTCAAACCATCACACCAATGAAGCAGAATAAGAGACCCATTGCTGAGGACTGGTGCTTTATTAGGAATCATGCGGCATGTGAAAGCTTCCCTTACTCCAACATGTTTCGGCGGGTGGGCCTTGATCACGGAAGGAAGCCAACCACCAAGTGCGTCAATGCACACATTTTAAGTGTTTGAATCACGTGACTGTTCGTAAGCATCCATGTTCCACAATGCACTTCTGGCGTCTTAAATAGATGCTGATTGTCATTCAAATAGTTCGTGTTTTTTGGCCCAATTGATATTGAGCCCACTGCATCTTGCCTGTGCACTAAATCTCCAATATTGCGCAGTCACGTGCAAAAGCATTACAGTGAATGCTAATAGTTCTTTGACTCCGTTAAAAACATCAAGTCCCCAACACGATCAGTGTAGACGTGAGTCACACCGAATCCCTTCCAGCGCTGCACTTCGTCTTGCTGCTTAGCTTTACCTTCGTAGGTTCAAGTGTAGCGTGTGGGTCATGCTCCAATATTAACATCCACAACAATCCTCCGTCATGGAGCCCCCGACTCTTCAGGGCGGTCTCTTGCGGCGGGCACGGAGCAGCCCGTCAAACCATCACACCAATGAAGCAGAATAAGAGACCCATTGCTGATGACTGGTGCTTTATTAGGAATCATGCGGCATGTGAAAGCTTCCCTTACTCCAACATGTTTCGGCGGGTGGGCCTTGATCACGGAAGGAAGCCAACCACCAAGTGCGTCAATGCACGCATTTTAAGTGTTTGAATCACGTGACTGTTCGTAAGCATCCATGTTCCACAATGCACTTCTGGCGTCTTAAATAGATGCTGATTGTCATTGAAATAGTTTGTGTTTTTTGGCCCAATTGATATTGAGCCCACTACATCTTGCCTGTGCACTAAATCTCCAATATTGCGCAGTCAGGTGCAAAAGCATTACAGTGAATGCTAATAGTTCTTTGACTCCGTTAAAAACATCAAGTCCCCAACACGATCAGTGTAGACGTGAGTCACACCGAATCCCTTCCAGCGCTGCACTTCGTCTTGCTGCTTAGCTTTACCTTCGTAGGTTCAAGTGTAGCGTGTGGGTCATGCTCCAATATTAACATCCACAACAATCCTCCGTCATGGAGCCCCCGACCCTTCTGGACGGTCTCTTGCGGTGGGCACGGAGCAGCCCGTCAAACCATCACACCAATGAAGCAGAATAAGAGGCCCATTGCTGAGGACTGGTGCTTTATTAGGAATCATGCGGCATGTGAAAGCTTCCCTTACTCCAACATGTTTCGGCGGGTGGGCCTTGATCACGGAAGGAAGCCAACCACCAAGTGCGTCAATGCACGCATTTTAAGTGTTTGAATCACGTGACTGTTCGTAAGCATCCATGCTCCACAATGCACTTCTGGCGTCTTAAATAGATGCTGATTGTCATTCAAATAGTTCGTGTTTTTTGGCCCAATTGATATTGAGCCCACTGCATCTTGCCTGTGCACTAAATCTCCAATATTGCGCAGTCAGGTGCAAAAGCATTACAGTGAATGCTAATAGTTCTTTGACTCCGTTAAAAACATCAAGTCCCCAACACGATCAGTGTAGACGTGAGTCACACCGAATCCCTTCCAGCGCTGCACTTCGTCTTGCTGCTTAGCTTTACCTTCGTAGGTTCAAGTGTAGCGTGTGGGTCATGCTCCAATATTAACATCCACAACGATCCTCCGTCATGGAGCCCCCGACCCTTCTGGGCGGTCTCTTGCGGAGGGCACGGAGCAGACCGTCAAACCATCACACCAATGAAGCAGAATAAGAGACCCATTGCTGAGGACTGGTGCTTTATTAGGAATCATGCGGCATGTGAAAGCTTCCCTTACTCCAACATGTTTCGGCGGGTGGGCCTTGATCACGGAAGGAAGCCAACCACCAAGTGCGTCAATGCACGCATTTTAAGTGTTTGAATCACGTGACTGTTCGTAAGCATCCATGTTCCACAATGCACTTCTGGGGTCTTAAATAGATGCTGATTGTCATTCAAATAGTTTGTGTTTTTTGGCCCAATTGATATTGAGCCCACTGCATCTTGCCTGTGCACTAAATCTCCAATATTGCGCAGTCACGTGCAAAAGCATTACAGTGAATGCTAATAGTTCTTTGACTCCGTTAAAAACATCAAGTCCCCAACACGATCAGTGTAGACGTGAGTCACACCGAATCCCTTCCAGCGCTGCACTTCGTCTTGCTGCTTAGCTTTACCTTCGTAGGTTCAAGTGTAGCGTGTGGGTCATGCTCCAATATTAACATCCACAACATTCCTCCGTCATGGAGCCCCCGACCCTTCAGGGCGGTCTCTTGCGGCGGGCACGGAGCAGCCCGTCAAACCATCACACCAATGAAGCAGAATAAGAGACCCATTGCTGAGGACTGGTGCTTTATAAGGAATCATGCGGCATGTGAAAGCTTCCCTTACTCCAACATGTTTCGGCGGGTGGGCCTTGATCACGGAAGGAAGCCAACCACCAAGTGCGTCAATGCACGCATTTTAAGTGTTTGAATCACGTGACTGTTCGTAAGCATCCATGCTCCACAATGCACTTCTGGCGTCTTAAATAGATGCTGATTGTCATTCAAATAGTTCATGTTTTTTGGCCCAATTGATATTGAGCCCACTGCATCTTGCCTGTGCACTAAATCTCCAATATTGCGCAGTCAGGTGCAAAAGCATTACAGTGAATGCTAATAGTTCTTTGACTCCGTTAAAAACATCAAGTCCCCAACACGATCAGTGTAGACGTGAGTCACACCGAATCCCTTCCAGCGCTGCACTTCGTCTTGCTGCTTAGCTTTACCTTCGTAGGTTCAAGTGTAGCGTGTGGGTCATGCTCCAATATTAACATCCACAACAATCCTCCGTCATGGAGCCCCCGACCCTTCTGGGCGGTCTCTTGCGGCGGGCACGGAGCAGCCCGTCAAACCATCACACCAATGAAGCAGAATAAGAGGCCCATTGCTGAGGACTGGTGCTTTATTAGGAATCATGCGGCATGTGAAAGCTTCCCTTACTCCAACATGTTTCGGCGGGTGGGCCTTGATCACGGAAGGAAGCCAACCACCAAGTGCGTCAATGCACGCATTTTAAGTGTTTGAATCACGTGACTGTTCGTAAGCATCCATGTTCCACAATGCACTTCTGGGGTCTTAAATAGATGCTGATTGTCATTCAAATAGTTCGTGTTTTTTGGCCCAATTGATATTGAGCCCACTGCATCTTGCCTGTGCACTAAATCTCCAATATTGCGCAGTCACGTGCAAAAGCATTACAGTGAATGCTAATAGTTCTTTGACTCCGTTAAAAACAGCAAGTCCCCAACACGATCAGTGTAGACGTGAGTCACAACGAATCCCTTCCAGCGCTGCACTTCGTCTTGCTGCTTAGCTTTACCTTCGTAGGTTCAAGTGTAGCGTGTGGGTCATGCTCCAATATTAGCATCCACAACAATCCTCCGTCATTGAGCCCCCGACCCTTCAGGGCGGTCTCTTGCGGCGGGCACGGAGCAGCCCGTCAAACCATCACACCAATGAAGCAGAATAAGAGACCCATTGCTGAGGACTGGTGCTTTATAAGGAATCATGCGGCATGTGAAAGCTTCCCTTACTCCAACATGTTTCGGCGGGGGGCCTTGATCACGGAAGGAAGCCAACCACCAAGTGCGTCAATGCACGCATTTTAAGTGTTTAAATCACGTGACTGTTCGTAAGCATCCATGTTCCACAATGCACTTCTGGCGTCTTAAATAGATGCTGATTGTCATTCAAATAGTTCGTGTTTTTTGGCCCAATTGATATTGAGCCCACTGCATCTTGCCTGTGCACTAAATCTCCAATATTGCGCAGTCACGTGCAAAAGCATTACAGTGAATGCTAATAGTTCTTTGACTCCGTTAAAAACATCAAGTCCCCAACACGATCAGTGTAGACGTGAGTCACACCGAATCCCTTCCAGCGCTGCACTTCGTCTTGCTGCTTAGCTTTACCTTCGTAGGTTCAAGTGTAGCGTGTGGGTCATGCTCCAATATTAACATCCACAACAATCCTCCGTCATGGAGCCCCCGACCCTTCAGGGCGGTCTCTTGCGGCGGGCACGGAGCAGCCCGTCAACCATCACACCAATGAAGCAGAATAAGAGACCCATTGCTGAGGACTGGTGCTTTATTAGGAATCATGCGGCATGTGAAAGCTTCCCTTACTCCAACATGTTTCGGCGGGTGGGCCTTGATCACGGAAGGAAGCCAACCACCAAGTGCGTCAATGCACGCATTTTAAGTGTTTGAATCACGTGACTGTTCGTAAGCATCCATGTTCCACAATGCACTTCTGGGGTCTTAAATAGATGCTGATTGTCATTCAAATAGTTTGTGTTTTTTGGCCCAATTGATATTGAGCCCACTGCATCTTGCCTGTGCACTAAATCTCCAATATTGCGCAGTCACGTGCAAAAGCATTACAGTGAATGCTAATAGTTCTTTGACTCCGTGAAAAACCTCAAGTCCCCAACACGATCAGTGCAGACGTGAGTCACACCGAATCCCTTCCAGCGCTGCACTTCGTCTTGCTGCTTAGCTTTAACTTCGTAGGTTCAAGTGTAGCGTGTGGGTCATGCTCCAATATTAACATCCACAACAATCCTCCGTCATGGAGCCCCCGACCCTTCAGGGCGGTCTCTTGCGGCGGGCACGGAGCAGCCCGTCAAACCATCACACCAATGAAGCAGAATAAGAGACCCATTGCTGAGGACTGGTGCTTTATTAGGAATCATGCGGCATGTGAAAGCTTCCCTTACTCCAACATGTTTCGGCGGGTGGGCCTTGATCACGGAAGGAAGCCAACCACCAAGTGCGTCAATGCACGCATTTTAAGTGTTTGAATCACGTGACTGTTCGTAAGCATCCATGCTCCACAATGCACTTCTGGCGTCTTAAATAGATGCTGATTGTCATTCAAATAGTTCGTGTTTTTCGGCCCAATTGATATTGAGCCCACTGCATCATGCCTGTGCACTAAATCTCCAATATTGCGCAGTCAGGTGCAAAAGCATTACAGTGAATGCTAATAGTTCTTTGACTCCGTTAAAAACATCAAGTCCCCAACACGATCAGTGTAGACGTGAGTCACACCGAATCCCTTCCAGCGCTGCACTTCGTCTTGCTGCTTAGCTTTACCTTCGTAGGTTCAAGTGTAGCGTGTGGGTCATGCTCCAATATTAACATCCACAACAATCCTCCGTCATGGAGCCCCCGACCCTTCTGGGCGGTCTCTTGCGGCGGGCACGGAGCAGCCCGTCAAACCATCACACCAATGAAGCAGAATAAGAGGCCCATTGCTGAGGACTGGTGCTTTATTAGGAATCATGCGGCATGTGAAAGCTTCCCTTACTCCAACATGTTTCGGCGGGTGGGCCTTGATCACGGAAGGAAGCCAACCACCAAGTGCGTCAATGCACGCATTTTAAGTGTTTGAATCACGTGACTGTTCGTAAGCATCCATGTTCCACAATGCACTTCTGGCGTCTTAAATAGATGCTGATTGTCATTCAAATAGTTCGTGTTTTTTGGCCCAATTGATATTGAGCCCACTGCATCTTGCCTGTGCACTAAATCTCCAATATTGCGCAGTCACGTGCAAAAGCATTACAGTGAATGCTAATAGTTCTTTGACTCCGTTAAAAACAGCAAGTCCCCAACACGATCAGTGTAGACGTGAGTCACACCGAATCCCTTCCAGCGCTGCACTTCGTCTTGCTGCTTAGCTTTACCTTCGTAGGTTCAAGTGTAGCGTGTGGGTCATGCTCCAATATTAGCATCCACAACAATCCTCCGTCATTGAGCCCCCGACCCTTCAGGGCGGTCTCTTGCGGCGGGCACGGAGCAGCCCGTCAAACCATCACACCAATGAAGCAGAATAAGAGACCCATTGCTGAGGACTGGTGCTTTATAAGGAATCATGCGGCATGTGAAAGCTTCCCTTACTCCAACATGTTTCGGCGGGGGGCCTTGATCACGGAAGGAAGCCAACCACCAAGTGCGTCAATGCACGCATTTTAAGTGTTTAAATCACGTGACTGTTCGTAAGCATCCATGTTCCACAATGCACTTCTGGCGTCTTAAATAGATGCTGATTGTCATTCAAATAGTTCGTGTTTTTTGGCCCAATTGATATTGAGCCCACTGCATCTTGCCTGTGCACTAAATCTCCAATATTGCGCAGTCACGTGCAAAAGCATTACAGTGAATGCTAATAGTTCTTTGACTCCGTTAAAAACATCAAGTCCCCAACACGATCAGTGTAGACGTGAGTCACACCGAATCCCTTCCAGCGCTGCACTTCGTCTTGCTGCTTAGCTTTACCTTCGTAGGTTCAAGTTTAGCGTGTGGGTCATGCTCCAATATTAACATCCACAACAATCCTCCGTCATGGAGCCCCCGACCCTTCAGGGCGGTCTCTTGTGGCGGGCACGGAGCAGCCCGTCAACCATCACACCAATGAAGCAGAATAAGAGACCCATTGCTGAGGACTGGTGCTTTATTAGGAATCATGCGGCATGTGAAAGCTTCCCTTACTCCAACATGTTTCGGCGGGTGGGCCTTGATCACGGAAGGAAGCCAACCACCAAGTGCGTCAATGCACGCATTTTAAGTGTTTGAATCACGTGACTGTTCGTAAGCATCCATGTTCCACAATGCACTTCTGGGGTCTTAAATAGATGCTGATTGTCATTCAAATAGTTTGTGTTTTTTGGCCCAATTGATATTGAGCCCACTGCATCTTGCCTGTGCACTAAATCTCCAATATTGCGCAGTCACGTGCAAAAGCATTACAGTGAATGCTAATAGTTCTTTGACTCCGTGAAAAACCTCAAGTTCCCAACACGATCAGTGCAGACGTGAGTCACACCGAATCCCTTCCAGCGCTGCACTTCGTCTTGCTGCTTAGCTTTAACTTCGTAGGTTCAATTGTAGCGTGTGGGTCATGCTCCAATATTAACATCCACAACAATCCTCCGTCATGGAGCCCCCGACCCTTCAGGGCGGTCTCTTGCGGCGGGCACGGAGCAGCCCGTCAAACCATCACACCAATGAAGCAGAATAAGAGACCCATTGCTGAGGACTGGTGCTTTATTAGGAATCATGCGGCATGTGAAAGCTTCCCTTACTCCAACATGTTTCGGCGGGTGGGCCTTGATCACGGAAGGAAGCCAACCACCAAGTGCGTCAATGCACGCATTTTAAGTGTTTGAATCACGTGACTGTTCGTAAGCATCCATGCTCCACAATGCACTTCTGGCGTCTTAAATAGATGCTGATTGTCATTCAAATAGTTCGTGTTTTTTGGCCCAATTGATATTGAGCCCACTGCATCTTGCCTGTGCACTAAATCTCCAATATTGCGCAGTCACGTGCAAAAGCATTACAGTGAAGGCTAATAGTTCTTTGACTCCGTTAAAAACATCAAGCCCCCAACACGATCAGTGTGGACATGAGTCATACCGAATACCTTCCAGCGCTGCACTTCGTCTTGCTGCTTAGCTTTACCTTCGTAGGTTCAAGTGTAGCGTGTGGGTCATGCTCCAATATTAACATCCACAACAATCCTCCGTCATGGAGCCCCCGACCCTTCTGGGCGGTCTCTTGCGGCGGGCACGGAGCAGCCCGTCAAACCATCACACCAATGAAGCAGAATAAGAGACCCATTGCTGAGGACTGGTGCTTTATTAGGAATCATGCGGCATGTGAAAGCTTCCCTTACTCCAACATGTTTCGGCAGGTGGGCCTTGATCACGGAGGGAAGCCAACCACCAAGTGCGTCAATGCACGCATTTTAAGTGTTTGAATCACGTGACTGTTCATAAGCATCCATGTTCCACAATGCACTTCTGGCGTCTTAAATAGATGCTGATTGTCATTCAAATAGTTTGTGTTTTTTGGCCCAATTGATATTGAGCCCACTGCATCTTGCCTATGCACTAAATCTCCAATATTGCGCAGTCATGTGCAAAAGCATTACAGTGAATGCTAATAGTTCTTTGACTCTGTTAAAAACATCAAGTCCCCAACACGATCAGTGTAGACGTGAGTCACACCGAATCCCTTCCAGCGCTGCACTTCGTCTTGCTGCTTAGCTTTACCTTCGTAGGTTCAAGTGTAGCTTGTGGGTCATGCTCCAATAATATCATCCACAACAATCCTCCGTCATGGAGCCCCCGACCCTTCAGGGCGGTCTCTTGCGGCGGGCACGGAGCAGCCCGTCAAACCATCACAGCAATGAAGCAGAATAAGAGACCCATTGCTGAGGACTGGTCCTTTATTAGGAATCATGCGGCATGTGAAAGCTTCCCTTACTCCAACATGTTTCGGCGGGTGGGCCTTGATCACGGAAGGAAGCCAACCACCAAGTGCGTCAATGCACGCAATTTAAGTGTTTGAATCACGTGACTGTTCGTAAGCATCCATGTTCCACAATGCACTTCTGGCGTCTTAAATAGATGCTGATTGTCATTCAAATAGTTCGTGTTTTTTGGCCCAATTGATATTGAGCCCACTGCATCTTGCCTGTGCACTAAATCTCCAATATTGCGCAGTCACGTGCAAAAGCATTACAGTGAATGCTAATAGTTCTTTGACTCCGTTAAAAACATCAAGTCCCCAACACGATCAGTGTAGACGTGAGTCACACCGAATCCCTTCCAGCGCTGCACTTCGTCTTGCTGCTTAACTTTACCTTCGTAGGTTCAAGTGTAGCGTGTGGGTCATGCTCCAATATTAACATCCACAACAATCCTCCGTCATTGAGCCCCCGACCCTTCAGGGCGGTCTCTTGCGGCGGGCACGGAGCAGCCCGTCAAACCATCACACCAATGAAGCTGAATAAGAGACCCATTGCTGAGGACTGGTGCTTTATAAGGAATCATGCGGCATGTGAAAGCTTCCCTTACTCCAACATGTTTCGGCGGGGGGCCTTGATCACGGAAGGAAGCCAACCACCAAGTGCGTCAATGCACGCATTTTAAGTGTTTAAATCACGTGACTGTTCGTAAGCATCCATGTTCCACAATGCACTTCTGGCGTCTTAAATAGATGCTGATTGTCATTCAAATAGTTCGTGTTTTTTGGCCCAATTGATATTGAGCCCACTGCATCTTGCCTGTGCACTAAATCTCCAATATTGCGCAGTCACATGCAAAAGCATTACAGTGAATGCTAATAGTTCTTTGACTCCGTTAAAAACATCAAGTCCCCAACACGATCAGTGTAGACGTGAGTCACACCGAATCCCTTCCAGCGCTGCACTTCGTCTTGCTGCTTAGCTTTACCTTCGTAGGTTCAAGTGTAGCGTGTGGGTCATGCTCCAATATTAACATCCACAACAATCCTCCGTCATGGAGCCCCCGACCCTTCAGGGCGGTCTCTTGCGGCGGGCACGGAGCAGCCCGTCAAACCATCACACCAATGAAGCAGAATAAGAGACCCATTGCTGATGACTGGTGCTTTATTAGGAATCATGCGGCATGTGAAAGCTTCCCTTACTCCAACATGTTTCGGCGGGTGGGCCTTGATCACGGAAGGAAGCCAACCACCAAGTGCGTCAATGCACGCATTTTAAGTGTTTGAATCACGTGACTGTTCGTAAGCATCCATGTTCCACAATGCACTTCTGGCGTCTTAAATAGATGCTGATTGTAATTCAAATAGTTTGTGTTTTTTGGCCCAATTGATATTGAGCCCACTGCATCTTGCCTGTGCACTAAATCTCCAATATTGCGCAGTCACGTGCAAAAGCATTACAGTGAATGCTAATAGTTCTTTGACTCTGTTAAAAACATCAAGTCCCCAACACGATCAGTGTAGACGTGAGTCACACCGAATATATATATATATATACATATTATTAACAAAACATATACAATATTTTTCCCGTAGGATAGCGAGAGGGTTAAATTTACTATTCACACTCCAGAGAGTGCAACAGTAGGGAAAGCGTTGGATAGCGTAGGGGTAAAAATTACTATTCCCACTCCAGAGAGCACAACAGTAAGGAAAGCATTGGATAGCGTAAGGTTAATAATTACTATTCCCACTCCAGTGAGCGCAACAGTAGGGAAAGCGTTGGATAGCTTAGGGGTAGAAATTACTATTCCAACTCCAGAGAGTTCAACAGTAGGGCAAGCGTTGCATAGTGAGAGGGTAAAAATTACTATTCCCACTCCAGAGAGCACAACTTTAGGGAAAGCATTGGATAGCGTAGGGGTAAAAATAACTATTCCCACTCCAGAGAGTGCAACAGAAGGGAAAGTGTTGGATAGCGGAGGAGTAAAAATTACTATTCGCACTCCAGTGAGTGCAACAGTAGGGAAAGCGTTGGATAGCGTAGGGATAAAAATTACTATTCCTACACTAGTCACCTGTTTGTGGAGCGCGGCGGACCTGCTGCCCAGCAGACCTTTCTTTCCTGACATCGGAGCCACGACTCGCCGGACCCGCTTCGCGGGTCCCGCAGCGCGTCATCTGCCTGGGGGCTGCACCGAGGAGCTGAGGAGGAGCGCGGGGTCAGGCAAGTGAGCTAGCGGGGCTGCAAGCAAGGCAGGGGACTCCAGTGACCAGGAGCCCCTGCGCGCCCAACCAGCAACACCTGGGCTGCTCTCCCCACTGGCCACGCCCCCCGCCTATCACCAAATCAACACATAGTAGCAGCTTCTTAAGGAGTACAGGATCTCCGCTTCGCGGGAGCGACCGGGAGAAGCCCGGGACAAGGGCGGACCGTTTTAGGCCGTTCGAGGCCTGAGAGGCCTGGGCTGGGCCACGCTATTTGGCCCCACGAATAGCCATTGCACGTGAGTCTGTTTCCTTTATTCTACGAAAGGCCCCCCACTGACCATCATGTGCACACGAACCACACGAAGCAAAACCGCAAGGGGACTTGGTGGACCTAGTGGGACCTTGGATGACTTTTTATTTAAGACTAATATGGCGATTGACCACGAAATTAACAAAATGCAACACAGAGTCTCTCTTGAACTTGATGCCGCCCGTAAATTGTCTCTTAATATTGCTTCTTCGAAAAAATCGTCACTTGGTAACCTTGCCCTAGCACTTACCCCTGAGAGGACAACAGGCCCTCGCCCCTTGCTAACTTTAGCTGATATACATCATTGCCCCTCTCAGCCCTTAAGTGACCTGGATAGGGAACCACCATCTAACCCGGCGGAGGAGGTAGTGCCAGTTAAACCTGTAGTCAGTACAAGTTCAAAGGCGAGGAGCAAATCACCTAGGGTTGCAACAAGGGCTAATACCATTGCGAATAAAAAGGCGCTACAGCAAAAAAAGAGCTTGGCCAGATCTGCCTTTGCTCGCAAGAAGGCAAAAATTGCGAGAGCCCAGTTCTTTAATTGCCGACGCCCATTGATTGCCTCAGCACGTGGTGAATCAAACGATAATACCCACACTGACAGCATCGCTTGTGCCACCACCTATGCTCCGGACGGAGCTTCGAATGTCACCCAGGTGGTAGCATCCCCTGGCTCGTGCGTAGAGGGGTCAAGGGAGGGAAGTTTGGGTGGGGCGGAGAGGGACAATAGGGGTGACGAGGAATTTATACATACTGTTTGGGTCACTCTTAAGAAATTACTCACCCCCTTGGAACTCAAACTTACTAGATTAGAAAACCATCTGCTTGAGATGGATAAGACAATAGTTACACTGGCTAGCCTTAGTCTCAAGCAAATGGAGGCTAGACTCTCACAGGGGGGGGGGCTCACCATTACAATGCCTAGAAGTAGGTGCATCTACTGCTCCTATCGAGCGACCCAAACCTGTACCCAAACCACGTACAATAATAGGGAATAGTATCCCCATCATCCCAATTGCAAAAGCAGGCCCCACCAATGTGCCCCCTGTACCGCCCAAATCCAAGCCTAGTGCGCCTCGAGCAGGGGCTGAATTACACACTGCACAACCAAAACCTAAACCTCCAGCAGATCGGCAAATTATTCAGCCAGCCCCCAATGCTCAGCCACCCCTTGAACCTAGTAGACCAAACTTCCGTGGGGGCTATATAGATTTACCTCCGGAAGCTAGTCCATATGTCGCTGTCTTAGCCGGTGTACCGACCCTTGACCCACTGACAAAAGAGGACCATTGGTCCCTCAAAAACAAGGTCATACACTGGCTAAATACAAACAGACAGCTCCCTAGCCATCTAAGAAGCCGGGTTCTAATGGTCCGAAGAGTACCATGGATTGGACCGAGCCACAAATCTATCTTGGGTGATTGTATAGTGGTGACATTTGCTGATCCTAATACTGCACACCATCTCTGCTCATGGTCCCCTTGCATAAATGACCAGTCAGTCGTCGTTAGACCCCTCAACTTTTTCTATTCCCCTAGAAACTTGGACAGGACAGGTGGGACTTGGTCAACAATCCAAAAGTCTAGAAATAGGGGTTATAGGTATGAGGGACCTAGTCAGAGTAGTTGGTGGCAGGGAGTTCCAACGTCTAATATGTTTGGCTGCCTGGAGGAGGTTGACTGACTCGGGGGGGCAAACATAAAAGGGGAGCTGACAGTCCCTAGTACGAACACCACAAGGGATGATAGCACAGGCTGCCAAATGTCGCCTCCATCCGAACTAACATGTGTTCCCACTGACCACTATTCTTTCCAGGCAGATGCAGAAACCCCGGCCCACCTTGTTTCCCCTTGTACTAATAGCCTAGATAGCCTAGATAGCCAACTTAAAATAATATCCTGGAACATTGCGGGTCTTAGGGGTCGCTTGGACAATGATGACTGGGCCGATTACATTTCCTCCCACGATGTCATCCTGTTCCAAGAAACCTGGTCAGTAGCCCCACTCTTTAGACAAGGCTATCTTAACTTCTATAAACCGGCAACTCAGGGCATGAAGGGCAGGGCGTCGGGTGGTCTCTCCATCTGGATAAAAATCAGCTTGGGTTTTAATATTAGAGAAATAGCAGGGACAAATCCCGACATGCTTTGCATCTCCCTAAGGAAGGCAAACTGCAAAGAAATACTCCTCATTAATATTTATGCTAGAGGCTGCCAGGGCGGCAAGAAGCAACCGATCCTTAATGATTTGGAAGCCCTCTTGAATGAGCACAAAAGTGACCAACTCACCATAGTGGCAGGGGACTTGAATTGCTCATTCGAGCCTATCATGAACCTTGCCGAAGATGTTGGCTTAGACGAGGACTTTGCATGGAACATCCCCCCGCTAACAATTACTAAGGCTGTCAGGGGAACGGAGGCTGCTTTCCATTGGCTTGGGCTGTGCCTGGAATGGGGATTCCGAGCCGTAAATGGTCGCAGCTCATCTGATAAGGAGGGGAAGCCAACATTCGACAATGGGTCTTGCGCAAGTCGCATTGATTACATACTCATTAACATCGAATCTTGGGCATCCATGGCTGACATGATTATAGATAGCAGGCCGGAGAGTGATCACAACCCCCTTTCTCTAGTACTTAGGGTCCCAGGGTTAGCGCCACCGCAGGAGGAACCAGACTGTATCACATCTGACCTCGTCTTGTGTGATAACAGAAGACGGGTCAAATGGTCCAAGGTGATAGCTGACCCTGAGCTTGTCAACCAGATAGAAGAATTGGCTCTTATCACCAAAGAAAAGATGTTGGCACCTTCTCCCAGCGACCTGCCCACGACTAATAACGTTGACCTTCACGAGGCATGCTTTGAGGCGATTAAAGATCTTCTTACCAGACCATGCCGGAAATTGAAGCTTAAGCAAAGTAAGGGCTGGTACAATAAAAACTGCAGGGAAGCCCACGGCACACTCATTGCCGCAGTCAAATCTAGAAACTCCCTGGCCATTAGAACAGCGAGACAGATTTATAAGCGTACCATTTGGGAAGCAAAAAGGGACTGGGATGACTCATATTGGCATGACCTTCTTCATGCATGTGAGTCTTCCAATCAAATCAGATTCTGGGAGATAGTCAGGCGAGGAAGGGGTTCGGATACATCATCCCCTGAAAATTATGTTTCTGCGGTAGATTGGGTGGAATTTTTTTCTGCTCAATTTGCCATCCAGAATGCTTCCCAGTCGGCCGAAGTGCTCCCACCAGGAACCCAACCAGCATCACATGAGAATAGACTTATCTTTAGCTGCTCTGACACCAAACATGCTCTAGGATCCATCCAGTCCGGGAAAGCCCCAGGTATTGACGCTGTACCAGCTGACCTTTTCAAACTAAACCTAGATCTGTGGGTCCCCTATATTACTATCTTAGCCAACTTGATAGCAGCCGGGGAAAAAATACCGCAGTCTTGGAAAGGGGCTGAAATAATACCGGTTTTTAAAAAGGGGGATCGATCCTTACCAAAAAATTACCGCCCAATCAGCCTGATCGACACCATCCAAAAAGTGGTAGCACGAATGGCCCTAGCTAGAATACAGGGGTGGATTGAGCAAAACAACATACTCTCCCCCCTGCAGGCAGGGTTTAGGTCAGGCACCAGCACTCTTGACCAGGTGTTTCGGCTAACTATGTTATACTGGAAGGTGGTCTTTTTGGGCGGGGGGGTCATATATGCGGCCTTTGTCGACCTTCGGTCGGCATTTGATATGGTTCCCAGGGCCAAACTTTGGGATGCCCTAAAAAGCATGGAATTTCCCCCAGACCTTTTAGACCTGGTCAGACGCCTTCATGAGGAAAACTTCGCGCGTGTAAGATGGGGCAACCAGGGACAGGTGACTGCTAGCTTCCCTGTAGAACGAGGAGTCCGGCAGGGCTGCGTGCTAGCCCCTACCTTGTTCCTCTTGTTTATTAACCGGGTGGTTGCTTTCTTCAATGAAATCCACACAGACGCACCCACCCTGGGAAACACAAAATATCCTCTGCTAATATTTGCTGATGACACCCTGCTCCTCTCAAGGACCCGTAGTGGCCTGCAGGCGGCCTTAAACAGATTTTCTGAGTTTTGTTCACAAAATGACCTCCAAATTAATACAGACAAAACCAAATTTATGATTTTTAACAAAAACAAGCCCATCACCAGCTCATTTTCTCTAGAGGGTGTTCCGATAGAACAAGTTAAAGTGATGTCCTATTTGGGCGTAACCTTGGACCACCAACTCACTTGGAAACCCCAGCTGGAAGTGCTAGCCCTTAAGTTTATTCGCCTTTCAGGGTGCCTGTTAAAGGAACAGAAAAAATCACTAACGAAGCGTATTACACCTGCTTTAAAAATATACGATGCCAAAGTGAATGCGGCTACACTGTATGGTGCGGATATTTGGGGGTATATAGGTTTGTCTGCCCTTACCAACGCTCAGAACAAGTTCCTCAGGATGTTAGTGGGTCTCCCCCAATCTTCCCCCATTACTCCCCTGCTTTTAGATTTAGGTTGTAAACCGCTGGGTGAGATGGCCCAGTACCGTCTTGTCGCTCTTTGGCGTCGCCTTTGGACGACCGAAGAACTTAGCTTATTTGCCCAAGAACTTGGTGAAGTCAGAGCATTGTGGGGTGCCCAGAAAATCCCTTGGCTTAGGGAGGTAAAGCGGATACTGTATCTGATGGGCCTCCCAGAGCTATGGCTACATCCAGAATGCTCAATCTTCCCATCAAAAGCTGAATTCAAAGAGCTCTTCTGGGCTGCAAAAAAATC
Source organism: Lissotriton vulgaris (assembly GCF_964263255.1). Lineage (NCBI taxonomy): Eukaryota > Metazoa > Chordata > Amphibia > Caudata > Salamandridae > Lissotriton > Lissotriton vulgaris. The sequence goes on along the minus strand of NC_141695.1, from coordinate 286,241,435 downwards.
CGCTCTGGTCTCCCTCTCAGCTGCTAACAACCTTACAGGTCAGTTTCTGATGCACAAATTAACCCCTTTTCTGGAACCATACTGGGACCTGATCTGTAAGACGCTTGATCGTAAGCTGTACCACCAGTTCCGAGTGGGAACCTTACCGATCAAGTCCTTTACTGCTAAGTGGGCATTAAATTCTAGCGATAAATGCCCCTTTTGCCCTGATCACGTAGAAAGTCTGGGCCATGTATTTTTTGCATGTCCTGCATATCGACAGCCCAGACTAAAATGGTTGAGACCAATTTGTAAAACTTTAAATTGTGGGGGTAGCCACACAGCCCTTCTTAAATTAAGAGATCTACGCACTGCCAAATCTGTAATTTGTGTAGCAAAATTTTTGGGTTGGATGTGGCTTATCCGTGTAAAGAATCTGTAAACTGTTTTATCAATTTTAATGTCATATACCATATTTAATGTAATGGGGGTCTCTTTGTACAATGTTGTTTACTGGAAATGTTTTTATCTGTGTCTTTTATGAATTTTTTATTCGAAATAAAGACTAATTGACTACTATTCCTACTCCAGAGAGCAGAACAGTAAGGAAAGCATTGGATAGCGTAAGGTTAATAATTACTATTCCCACTCCAGTGAGCGTAACTGTAGGGAAAGCGTTGGATAGCTTAGGGGTAGAAATTACTATTCCAACTCCAGAGAGTGCAACAGTAGGGCAAGTGTTGCATAGTGAGAGGGTAAAAATTACTATTACCACTCCAGAGAGAGCAACAGTAGGGAAAGCGTTGGATAGCGTAGGGGTAAAAATTACTATTCCCACTCCAGAGAGCGCAACTGTAGGGAAAGCATTGGATAGCGTAGGGGTAAAAATAACTATTCCCACTCCAGAGAGTGCAACAGTAGGGAAAGTGTTGGATAGCGTAGGAGTAAAAATTACTATTCGCACTCCAGTGAGTGCAACAGTAGGGAAAGCGTTGGATAGCGTATGGATAAAAATTACTATTCCTACTCCAGAGAGTACAACATTAGGGAAAGCGTTGGATAGCTTAGGGATAAAAATTACTATTCCCACTCCAGTGAGTGCAACAGTAGGGAAAGCGTTGGATAGCCTGGGGGTAAAAATTACTATTCCAACTCCAGAGAGTGCATCAGTAGGGAAAGCGTTGGATAGCGTAGGAGTGAAAATTACTATTCCCACTCCAGTGAGTGCAACAGTAGGGAAAGTGTTGGATAGCGTAGGGATAAAAATTACTATTCCTACTCCAGAGCGTGCAACAGTAGGAAAAGCGTTGGATAGCGTAGAGATAAAAATTACTATTCCCACTCCAGTGAGTGCAACAATAGGGAAAGCATTGGATAGCGTAGGGGTAAAAATTACTATTCCCACTCCAGTGAGAGCAACAGTAGGGAAAGCGTTGGATAGCGTAGGGATAAAAATTACTATTCCAACTCCAGAGAGTGCAACAGTAGGGAAAGCGTTGGATAGCATAGGGGTAAAAATTACTATTCCCACTCCAGTGAGTGCAACAGTAGGGAAAGCGTTGGATAGCGTAGGGGTATTAATTACTATTCCCACTCCAGTGAGTGCAATAGTAGGGAAAATAAATAACATAAATATTAATACCAATTACAAAATAATAAAATATTTTACAATTTTATAAAATATATTAATTAATCAATTAAAATTACAAATAAAAATTAATTAATAATAAAAATTACCTACTAATACTAATTATTTACCAATTACCAATAAATTAATTTACAATAAAAAAATAAATAAAACTTAGATACAAAAGAAATATTTAAAAAATGTAATTACTTACAATTAAATTACTTCCCAAGCTATTCCCCTATAAACACACAACCCACTACAGAAAATAATGTAATAAAAGTAACATATTTATAAATTAATCAATTACAATAAATTACAAATTATATTTTAATTAATTACCAATTAATAATTAATTAACAAAATATTTTCTAAATAAATAACAATAAATAAAATAACATATTTATTTAATTATAATAAAATTACTTCCCACAATATTCCCCAATAAACCCACAACCCGCTACAAAAAATAAATTACTACAATTAACATATTTATCAATTAATCAATTAAAATTAATTACCAATCATATTTTAATTATTTACAAAGTAATAATCAATTGACAATTACTTTTAAATACATACCAATAAATAAAATACCATATTTAATTAATTAGATATAAATTACTTCCCACTCTATTCCCCTATAAACCCACAACCTGCTACAGAAAATAAATTACTAAAATTAACATATTTATCAATTAATCATTTAAAATTAATTACCAATTATATTTGAGTTATTACCAATTAATAATTAATTAACAATTAATTCGAAATAAATAACAATAAATAAAATAACATATTTAATTAATTATAATTACATTACTTCCCACCCTATTCCCCTATAAACCCACAACCCGCTACCGAATTATATTACACAAAAATTAAAACTTATCTTACCCTAAATTCGATATTTTTGTTGTCTATATTCTGTCTGGTCGATACTATATCCATTTTATATTTTTGATTCAATACTATGTCCATTCTATTCGATATTAAAATTTTCTAGTCGATATTTTTTACTCAATATTATGTCTAGTCGATAATAAAAACTTGATATTTTGACTCTATACCGATAATCACAGCTAAGGAATGCAGGAAGTAGTTGTGTGTATGTGTGTATGATGTGTTGATTGAGTGGAAGATGAAAAAGGTGAAAAATAAGAAAGGCTGGGGACACCCAAACTACCCACTGCCCTGTCAGTGAAGTGGATCTTTGGATTTCCAGCTCATTACACAGATAGGGTGTTGGATTCTGCAGTGGGAGCAAGAGAAACGAGTACCACATCTAAGGAAGCAAGCTAGTGCACAAAGTACACACATTGTGCGGTGGAAAGGATGCAAGAAAAGACGCAAGTGTGCAAATTACCCACTGCCATTCACTGGTAGTAGTTACCAAGAAGGCTGAATAAAGTACCTGCACTTTGAATTTGAATGAAAGAAGAATAATTGATAATCCCAGCCAAGAAAGGCGGCAAGTAGGTGTGTGTATGTGTTGATGATGTGTTGATTGAGTGGAAGATGAATAAGGTGAAAAATAAGAAAGGCTGCAGACATGCAAACCTTACACTTCTTTGTAAGGGAAGTGGGTGTTTCGTTTTTCAGTGCATATATATATATATATATATATATATATATATATATATATATATATATATATATATATATATATATATATATATATATATTCACTGAAAAAACCATAGGTTTCAGCCATGTTATAGTTAGGAATTCGCATTTAAAAAACCTTGCAAATTCACTGAAACACCATAGGTTTCACACATGTTATAGTTAGCTGGACTTTTCACTCATACAAAACCATTGAAATTCCGCCGTTATAGTTAGTTCAGCTAACTATAACTCGCGCTCCCACAATGCGCTGCTGATGACGTCACATATTACATCACTCATGACATAGTCAGTGACATCACTGTTGACATCACTGATGACATCATCCTTGTTAAAGAGTGGCAGACCTCCTCTCAGCGTAATATAACCCTTGATACACACATTCAAATATAGAAACTAAAATTTTTAAAAAATGGTGATACCAATACCAGTTACATCAACCAATTCAGTAATTCCACCATCTACATACACATCCACTCATTCACCAACAGTTCTATATAGTTCCTCATACATGTATCACTCATCATATGTACTCATACACCTATACATCCTGCTACACACTGACACTCATCCATAGAGTTGCTCACACACCTACTCACACATGCAAATAACATCCATTTATTTGCATATACAGCTATACACACACCACTACACTTACTTTTACAGAAGCTGACACATACTTACTCTTAAACAATCAATTATAGAAACACATACTTATTTATATAGGAACTCGTCCAATCTCTCACTCTCACATATAATCACTTATATACATCAATACTCACACACACTAGATTAAAACATATGTAGTTACTCATAAAGATACTATTGAGACAGTCATTCACTCACTAACACACCCATACACACACTCATTCACCCATACAGTCCTGCACACATGCTGTCTTCAAAACACATATAAACAGTGAGTCACTCATTCATGCATGTATACGCTAAGTAATTTCCCCCACCGAACCATACAGACACTCATACTGATACTCAAAAAACAAACCAATAACCCATATAGACACTCATGTAGCTACTCACCAACCCATTCAGCCACTTATAGACAAAGTGAGACACTGATACAGATATTTACCTATTTAAACATTACTCGCTAATACATGTATTCACTAAGATACACTTAATAAGTCAGTTATGCAATCATTTTTACAAAAAAACATCCATTCAAACACTTATTTACCCATTTATTCTTCCATCAACCTTTAGATATACATATATAAAAAATATTTATTTTTCAGAAAGACACACATTAACTGGATGATGTCATCAGTGATGTCATTTGAGATGCATCAGTGATGTCATCAGTGATGTCACTGACCATGTCATGAGTGATGTAATATGTGACATCATCAGCAGTGCATTGCGGGCGCGCGAGGTATAGTTAGCTGAACTAACTATAACTGGGGAATTTAAATGGTTTTGTATGAGGGAAATGTCCAACTAACTATAACATGTGCGAAAACTATGGTTTTTTCAGTGAATTTCTAAGGTTTTTTAAATGCTAATTCCTAACTATAACATGTGTGAAACCTATGTTTTTTTCAGTGAATATATATATATATACACATACATATATATATATTTTTGGAAATGTTTATATATTCATAACATTTCAAAATAAATTAAAACTATTAGTGTATTAACTGTTTTAAAGTAAATATACATTCATATATTACTTTTTATATGTGTGTTTAATTTTTTTTAATTAAATGTATTTATTATATTTGTTAAAGTGTACATTACATCTAATTTTTGTTTTATTTAGTTTTATTATTTAATGTATTTAATATTATTTTATATACATAAAAAACAATATTTTGTACTGCAATATTTTTAACATCAATATTTCTTTTTCAATATTTTAGTCATTTACATTATAAAGATAGGATGTCGATATTTTTGCTATCAATATTTTGTGTTGATATTTGTGTATGGGGATATTTTGGTAATTAATATTATGTCAGTGATCCGGTCCTTACAGGCTCTGATGCTCATTTCATAGAAATTAAACCTCAACAGGAAACACTTACATATATAAACATAGCAGGTGCCCCAACTGAAACTCCACTTCTGTAAAGAAAAAATGATCTTCGAGAAGAGAAAGCAAGTGGGTTTTCTCAGCAATTCCACTATGAAAAACAATCTGACATACTTGGTAAGGGGAATGCATTGTTGATCTATCAGAGCGTAATCTGTAGTGACTGTCACAAATTGTCTCATGGGTCCATGGTTCTCCCTTTCAATGACGACAAATATGCAAAAGTGATACCCCACCCCGTCCACCTTAGAGTTACAATTCACATGCACAATCAGCCACTCACTCACCCACTGTGTGAGTGGCTGAATGGGTGTGTGAGTGGCTATATGGATGTGTTATTGTGTATGTGTGTAGCTATCTGGGTGACTGTGTGGCTGTATTGGAATATTGGAGAGTGAGTGGGTATGTTAATGGATGTATGGGTGAGTGAGTGGCTGTGTGAGTTTCTGTATGGGAGATTGAGTGGATGTGTGAGTGGCTTTAAGGGTGAGTGAATGGGTGTGAGTGATTGCATGGGTCTGCCAATAAGTATGTGATTGGTTGTGTGGGTATGTGAGTGGATTTACGTGAGAATGTGTGAGTGTGTTTGAGAATGTCTGTGGATGATGTCAACAGTGATGTTGATCAGTGATGTTATTTGAGATGTCATCAGTGATGTCACTGAGCATGTCATGAGTGATATAATATGCAAGGTTATAAGCAGGGCATTGCGGGGGCAAACGTTATAGTTCACTCAGGTAAATATAACTGCTAAATTTCACTGGTTTTGTACGAGTGAAATCTGAGCTTAACTATAATGTGCCTGTAACCTTTGTTTTTCTCAGTGAATTTCTAAGGTTTTTGTTATTCTATTTCCTAACTATAATGTCCCTGTAGCTTTGGTTTCTTCAGTGAATTTCTATGGTTTTTTAATGTTTTTTCCTAACTATAACGTCCCTGTAACCTTTGTTTTTTTCACTGAATTTCTAAAGATTTTTCAGTTGATATACACACTGAAACCTGAAACCTCTGACAGTGTGTGTGTGTGTGAGTGACTGTATTAGTAAGAGAATGGGTGTGTGAGTAGCTGGGTGGGTCTGTGAGTGGGTGTGTGAGTGGTTTTGTGTGTGTGAGTGGCTGTTTGGGCCTGTGAGTGGGTGTGTGAGTGACTGTATGGGCCTGTGAGTGGGTGTTTCACTGACTGAATGGGTTGGTGATGGTGCGCAAATGCTGTATGGATGTTTGAGTTGGTGTGTGAGTTGCTTTGTAGGTGTGTTAGTGGGTAAAACCTTTGATTTTTTTCAGTGAAAATCTAATGTTTTTTAAATTCCATGTTCTAAATATAATGTTACTGTAGCCTTTGGGTTTTTCAGGAAAAAACACCCAAACAAAAATATATACGTATATACATGTATATAATTTATATATTTCAACATTAGCCCCCATATGTTGTTGTTTTATTTTCCTGCCCCCATTGCATGTGTTGCAGTACCTGTGAGTGGCCATGTGTGGTGCCTGTCTTACTTCAAGGCTCAGTTGGTGTACATTTACACCTGTTTTGACACCCTTAGGACTCTAATAACTTTCAAAAGTATAGTTTGTGAATAACAATGGTCCTACTCTTTTGTGGTGTAAGCTTTTATTGGCGTATTCCTCCACAGATCCCTCCTTAAATGTCCCTATACCTCTCCCATTTTGGTGTAAATATTGCCCATTTTCAACCACTCTGCCATGTCCCTCTCACTTGTACTACTGAACATGTTCCTACATGTGCGTAGATTTCAACCATCATGGAGGGGATTTGCTCACAGAAAAGGTAGGAGAGGTGGAGATCCCCCCTCATATGATTGTGATTAGCATTTTGTAGTATGCGTAGTACTGCTTTACATATTGCAAATTTCAGTTTATGAACAGTCCCCCTGCTGTTTGTGATAACAGCAAAGAGACAGTGGCTTGGGGTAACACATGGTGGCCTGAGACTCTGGGCCAACCACCCGAGCCTAAAAGCTGTGTGAAAAATCTGGGAGTATGGGTGGATTCCGCCCTGAACTTCACCCACCAGACAAAAAAAGTTGCTGCCACTTGCTTTGGGATCCTGCAAAAACTTAGACAGATCCTGAAGTTCTTTGACCATCAAACCTGTCAGCTTGTGGTACAATCAGCCATTCTCTTGCGGCTGGACTATGCAAACTCGCTATTGGTAGGGGCGAACGTAGCAGAGAAATCCAGACTGCAACAAGTCCAAAATGCCGCAGCTAGGGCACTGACTGGCCTCCCCCGACATCAGTCAGCAGTAAATACCCTAGCTAAACTCCACTGGCTCCTGGTGGAAAAGAGGATCCACTTCAAAACCCTGTGCCTTGCATTCAAGATCCTGAAAATGGCCTCCCCTCCCTTGTTAAGCCCACTCCTCACAGCATATGTGCCCCGACGCATGCTGCGCTCAGAGGGACAGAACCTGGCAGTAGTCCCCCACATTAAACTAGCCCGGATGGGTGGACGCTCCTTCAAATACATTGCAGCGAAGCTCTGGAACGCCTTGCCATCCCAGATCCGTGGACTGAACGACTTACTATCCTTCAGAAAAGCCATAAAAACCCACCTTTTCCGCTAATCTTGTTATGCTACTGCTAGTTCCATCTGCAGCAGTCCTTTCCCTGTCCCTGGTAGATAGCGCCGGGACGCCCCTTGGTTGGGGCAGCTGCGCGCTATACAAAACCATATAACATAACATAACATAACATATGGAAGATGTATACTACAAATTCATAATAAAAACAAAGACCACCATTGGACTTTTGCCCTAAACTTTGTCACCTAAAAAACGATATTACCTCCTTATAAATGAAGTGAGCTTCAGCTCCAGACCAGAACCCTCCAAAACAAAAGTTAGCCTCCCATGCCTTCCCAACATGGCCGCTCCTATCACCCCTGACCTCTATAAGAGGAGGGCCGGTAAACCCCCAGCCTGTTTTTTTGGTTCAGCGCTGCAGATTCTCCAGAGCGTGTTTTAGGTAAGTGGTTCCTGCTGTAGCAGGGTTTTGGGTCCCTGGTTGGTGGCTCTGCTCTAGCGGGCCCTTGGGTTTTGGGACCCCCCCTACTTTCCCCTGTTGTCCTATCTGGGGCTGGTCAGGCTCTGCCTTAGCGAGCCAAGGGTTAAGAGGGGTGCGTAATGGTTGTCCGGGGTTCTGCCTAGTGGCCCTATCTGGCCGTATGAGCAGGTCAGATTGTTTTCCGTTGCCTGCTCGCGGGTCTTGGTCCACAACCCTGCTGAACCACTGTGGGGGCGGGAAGCAGGAGTTATGGTCACAGGGGGTGTAAGAGTATTCTAGACTAGAATGTGTGGTCCTGTCCCTCAGCTGATCAGGGCAAACCTGTGTTCAGGTGAAAGTCTTCAGCAGCGTTCTTTTAACTCCCGTGAAGGGACTTCTTTTGCAGTTGTGTAACTGCTTTCTCTGGGTCGCCGTCATTGTCATTTAGGACATGTTAGTTCAGTGTTATGGGTCATTCCTCACAGGCTGAGTGTTTTCGCTACTAATGTATTGATTGAAGCTAACAGGGATGGTTCCCTTTCATGAACGCGACTAAGGAGACTGTAGCTTTGTTTTTAAGGGTCCACAGGCGCTGAGCTGTGCCCTAACCTGTTGTTCCCATGTTGGCATGTCCTTGCGGCTGGCGGTTGGGCAGTTTACGGTGCAGGGGTCTGCTCAGGACAGCACGGACTGCATCCCCGGGTCTCTAGCCTCACCGGCGGGGGTTTCAGGTCCTCCTATGGGACGGGGTGCCTCTGTCGGCTGCCTTTCTGGTGTACGGCCTCCAAGTGGCGGGCCAGGCTCGTCCGTCTTCCTGCGCAGCTGGTTTCTTTCAGGTGCTGCCATTCTTCGCCTCGTTTCCATCACTCACCCATGCTCCTCCTGACTACAGCACAAACGGGTGGCGGCGCTCCATTTTACCCCCTCGGGTCGCGCACAGTGGACCAGGCTGTGTTTGGCAGAGGGGCACGCTTCCCGCATTTTGTGGTCGGCCTCCTGTGGGAGGGCTCTGGCCATGTTGGGTTTTTACTGTGCAGCTGGTTGTTGGGCAAAGGGTGCCATGGGCTTTTGCTGCTCCCGGGGCGGTTGTCTGCGGCATTTTTTGCCTTGTTGGAGTCCCGCACGTTTGCTGTTCAGTCCATGGTTATTTTCCCTGGCAACCTGAGGTGTTTCAGCTGGTATTTCTCTTTTTACGGTGGCGGTTCATCGGGTGTGGCTGGCACTGGGGCCCTTTCTTTACAGACTATTCGGGCGGTGTTTTGGGCTGAGGAGCTGACAGGCCTTGCTGTGCAACCTGGGGGGCTGGGTCTCTTCCCCACGCGTCCCCCTCTGTCTTCATTGTCATTGAGGTCCTCGTGCTTTTGGCACGGAGACACGCCAGTGGTGTGTCCTGGTGCTCAGTAATTGCAGACTTGTATTGCTTTTTCCTCCGGGGTCGGTTATTTCAGGGGCGGACACTGAGTGCTGCCATACTGCGCATTGGAATGACTGGGCATTTCTTCCCTCAGTTGGTGTGCTTTGGGAGGTTTCTTCTGGCAATACCTGGTGAGGTGCGAAACGCCGTCGACCCACCCAAGGAATTTCACTCGCTCTATTGTATATAATTGTTGTGTTTTTAACCTTGTTGTTGTTGTGTGACAGTCCGTTCACTTTGATCACTTATGTCACGTCCTGCACCGTACTATTCACTTGAGCACCTGAAATACAGTATAAAAATATTTATGTTTATCTATAAAAAAGAAAGAGAAAATAAAAATTCCTACTTGTACCTACAATTTTCGCTCCCTAGCGTTTATTAAATACTTGCTACTTTCACCTTTCTCCCTAGGACCTCATTAGGCCTACTCTGAACCATTGTTCCTCAAAAGTATCGTTCTACCCCAGGTTCAACTTTATGGGGTTCCCTTGTTTATAAGAAACATGGGTCCCTTCCTCTGCTTATTCCTTCAAGTAGGTGTTGGATAATGTGTTGCTGATAGTCGATATACATGCCTTTCCTCGGTGGCTGGCCATGCGCTGCGCTGTCCGGGTCTTCGCTGCTGTGTTCCCTCCCTCCGGTTATGGGGGCTCACTCGTGGCAGGTCAAGCCTCTCTAGCATGTCTGGTGGGGGCGAGCTCCTCTTGGTGCCTGTCCTCATTCCCTGGGCTGCTTCTGTGGTCACCGGTGTGATTTTGCTTCTGCTCCTGGGGGGGGCTTGCCTTTTTGGTGGCCAGGGTCATGGGCCTAAGATATATTGCTCCGTGAGCCTCGGGTGAAGGTGGATCCCTCAGCACATGGGTTCTCATCCTGCTGATGCTGCTGCGGTGTCCCGTTGTGGTATATATTTTGGGATTGCTTGTCTGTGGCTCCCCTTGCTCCCCCTGCTCACTGGCTTGGCAGGCGTGATTCTCCTTGGCTCCTGGCTGTTGGGGCTCTGTTGGGGGCTGTCTGTTGCCTCTCCTCCCACCCTGGGTGGCCTCTGTCTCATTTCCATGGGTCCTGCCTTCTGCTGGACCGCTCCGGTTGTCGGTTGTTGGGCTCTCCTGCACGTGCCTGTAGTGCTGTGGCTCTTTGGTTGGTCTGCTACCCTTGGGTGGTGACAGCTTGGTCAGGCCAAAGGTTCGGCATGTGCCTCTGCTCCGGTGTGCATTTTGACCTGTTCTTGCGGGGTCGCTTTTTGACTATCTCTCTGGTCCTTGTCCGGCGGGTCCTGTTTATCTGGTTCCGGTTTACCAGAATGGGTTCTTGTCCTGTTTCTGGTTTTCCAGTTTTTGGTTGCCTTCCTTCTTGTGCCTGTCCCCCTTCGGCTATTTTTCATGTTGCCCCCCCGGCAGCTCATGTCGGGGTTGTCCATCTTGGGGGGTCCTGCCTCGGGGAGTGTTTTGTGTGTCTTTGTTCCTTGTTGTCAGGCTGTGCTTGCCCGGTCTGTCCTTTGGGGGTCCTCCCCATCCTGTTGGTCTCAGTGTCTCTGGCCCTTCCTTGGTTCCGGTTCATTTCCGGCTTCGCCTGTTCCCGTAGGTGTAGGCATGGGCGGAAAATCCGTTCCGCTCGCGGATTTTGCGGATTTTCGGGAAATCCGCAATCCGCGAGATTTGCGAATTTCCCGCAAAATCCGCAAATCCGCGAGCAGCGGATTTTGCTCGCACTGCTCGCACTGTTCGCGTGAGTTCGCGCCCCGCGAATAAGTGCAAAATTGCAGAAATACGATCTTAGCAAAACTGAAAGTAACTACTTACCAGGTTCAAAAGTTCAGGCTCATCATTAGTAGCCATTTCCTGTAGTGCTTCCTGAGGGGCCCCTCCAGAGTTCAGTTGCCAGTTGAAACTATTATGTGACCCTGCTCTGAACCTCAGAATAGTTACACATATGCCACAAAGGTCCTGAATTACAGCTAAGGGAGACAAGCAGGAGCCAGGCTGGAAGTTAAAATCCATTAATCAGCCCCTAATTCATTATTGTCAGTTGGGGCAGGGCAGGTGTTGTAACTAATTTTGCAACAATGAAAGCACTTAGCAAGTGCAAAAGATCACTAATCAGGGCGCACTAAGGAAGCAGGTGCCAGCTAAAAAAATATTCTGTGACACATTAATCAGCCCCAAATTATTTCAGGTCACTTGAGGCAGGGAAGGTGTGCTTTGCTTTGCCGAAAATAATGTACACTGGACAACCAGAGGGTGTGGTGATGAAACAGAGGGTGGCATGGGTGGGCCAGAGGGTGGCATGAGTAGTCAGAGAGTGGCAGTGGTGACAGAGAGTGGCAGTGATGAAGAAGAGTGTCCCAAACAGGCTGGACACGTAGAAACAACAAGTTCGCAAAACTTGCGACCCGACAGGTAAGTTCGCAAATTGCGAAATTGTAAAAACCCTCGCGAACTGGCAGAAACACGGGCGAACACAAAAAAAAAAAAAAATCCGCAAATTCGCGGATTTTGCGGATTGCGAATCCGCAAATCCGCAAAATTCGCGAACGCGAGATCCGCAAAATTCGCCCATGCTTACGTAGGTGTCCCTTCTCTTGCCCCAGTGGCTCCCTTCCCACTCTATTTACTGGTGAGGCTGGTGGCCCTTCCCAGGTGATGGCAGCCTTTACCGTCCTGTGTGGCGTGTTTGGGTTCCCGGTCTGTACTGGGTTTGTTGGTTCACCTGATGGCGGGTTTCTCGTCTGACTTCTCTTGGCGGTTCCTTGGCTTGTATGGGGTTTGCCCCTACCCTGAAGGGGTGTCTTGTTACTATTCTGGGCAGTTTTTCACCTGCTTCATTCTCCATGGGTGGCAGGGCTTGCCCCTTGGGCTTTTTGGCACAGTTTTGCTGTCCTTGACTGGGTCACTTTTGTTTCGGTTTTTGTTTGAGTCCCCATTGTTGGCTCTGTCTCCTTCTTGTCCGACCTGCGGCCCTACCGCCCTGAATGCACCTGTTCTCTTCTTACCTTAGGAGTTAAGCAAGGTCAGTCCAGGCTTGTTTCTGGATGGAGGCTCCCGGCTTTGCACTTTCCTCTGGTCCCTTTGCTTACGTGGATTCTGGACTTGTCTGCCCTTTACGGGGCATTTGGCCTGTTGGTGGTGTTCGCCTGGGTGCTTCTCCCTTGGTTTCTACTGCTGCGGGTGTTGGACCTAGGAGCTATTGCTCGGTGGTCCGTATGGTGCATCTAGGGGCACAGGCTAACACAGGACAAGGGTTTGTATCCTGCCACTGCTTTCTGCATATCCCATGATGGTATTTGTTTGAACTATGATTTTCATTGTCCTGGGGTGTGGGAATTTCCTGGTCTCCTTCCCCAGGCGGGGCCCTGTGCTTCCTGGGTAGATTTTGTATCCTCTGCTCCTTTGTCACTGGTTTTGAGGTACTGGGGCCCCCTAGCTCTGGTTTGCTCCCTGGAGGTGTTGACATTTCTCTGGCTCATTTTGCCTGGCTCTTCTGTCCTTCTTGCCTTTTGTGAGTTTCTGCCCGTGTCCTTGCCTCCGTGTACACTCCTGTTCCTGTCGGCTCTCCATTGTTCGGCTGGGTCTGGCCCGGTTTGGTTAAATAAATGGCCACTTGGTTGCTCGCTTCGGCGGCTCCTTTGCTGCATGTGGAACATTGCGGGTCAGTTTGTTTGGCCCCTGCATGGGGCTGTTTTGCTCATTCATGCTGCGTTCCCCTTACTACCGCTTTCTTGTGTGTGGTGGCCCCTGATGGGTGTTCCCGTTTCTTTCTGGTGGCTTGGCCTTGAACCTGGTCTCTTCCGCTCTTCGGCCTCCGTGGGCAGCCTGGTGGGCTTTCCGCTTTTTGCTGTTGGAATAGGTTGCTTCGAGGTCTGTTTCACATTGTGCCTGCCTGGGTTCTCTCATTGGTGTTGCGCTCCTTTCGGGGGGTCCTTTGTGTAACTGGGGTCTGTGTCCCACCTGTTTCTCTCCTTGCTGGTGGGGTTTGGTGACCGTTATTTTTGTTGGTTATTTGGGGTGCTGGGTTCCTTTCTGCACCTCGATCCGTTCCTGAGGCTCCTACCAGTCTGTGTGGTTTCCATCTGGTTCATCTGCTTTGGTCCCCAGTTGCTGCCAGGCCTGGTGGGTTTTGTTTCCTCCGGTCGTTGGATTTGGGGTGGTTCGGCTCTCTCGCTGTTGGTGGTTCGCCTTGAGGTGTAGCTGTGTTTCGGTCAGACTGCGTCTCTTTTCTGTTGTGGCTTCTTGTTGTGTCGCTGTGGTGGAGGTGCCCTCTGTTTCTTCGGTACCACGGTCCGGGCTTTTGCTTCCTTCCCGCTGTTGGCTGGCCATTGGGCAGTCTTGGTGTGTTTGGTCCGGCTTACTGCTTTCTGTTCTGAGAAATTTTGTTGTTGCTTTTGGCGTACGGTTTCTTCCCATGCCTTCTCTGTCCGCGTTCCGTTGTTGGTTCGGGCATGCTTTCTGGCTGGCTTCTGGGTCTCGGGGTCCGGGTTTTCAGCCCTCCCGGTGTCTCTCTGTCCCTGGCTCATTCTTTCTGCTCTTGGTTGCCTCTCTCTTGGGTGGTTTCTTCCACTCCTCTGTGTTTTTTGGGTTTGCCCTAATTCGTTGGCATCCCCTTCTGGTCTGTTAGTTTCTTGTGAGTTTCCATGAAGCCGCTTGGCTTCGGTATGTGCTCACTTTGTTTGTCATGTGGCGAGGAAGACTTACGAGGAGGTAATGCCCTGGTTACTTACAGGTAATCTTCATTACTCCGAGTATAGTGTTCCTCGCCACATGAGTTCCCATCCCTCCCTCCCTCTGTTGCTATCAGCTTCTTGTATATGCTTAGTAGTTCTCAGGCTGAGGGTTAGGCCAGCCCTCCTCTTATAGAGGTCAGGGTTGATAGGGGCCAACCATGTTGGGAAGGGATGGGAGGCATGGGAGGCTAACTTTTGCTTTGGAGGGTTCTGGTGTAGAGCTGAAGCTTACTTCCTTTATCATGTGGCGAGGAAGACTACTCGGAGTAATGAAGATTACCGATGAGTAACTGGGGCATTAGTCCCTCTTAAACTGATAGGGCATTGGCAGGCCTAACTGCTTAATTTATATAGTGCTGTGACATTCTAAAAGGCATAAGAAATAGAAGGGTGGAAGTTAGTGAAGCACAGACAGTGACTATGAAGAAAAAAGAAAATTGTGCGAGACAGCACATTACCGACAATTTGTGAGCTGTATTTTACAAGAATCAATTAATATTTATTAATTTTTTCTTGTTACTTCTCTACTAATATGACTTCAAACCAAAAACTTGTTGTGTAGTGGGTGTTTTAGTGCACTGTTATACCAGCGTTTTGGAAGCAAGCCACTTTCATGAGAGGACATCTTGCTTGTGAACCCAATCTGCCTTAACGCAGGGAATTTCTGGTTGATTTTTGCTTCACAGAAATATAAGTACATGAGACCAAGATCGGTGCCAATTTGCCAGGAAACCTAAACAGTACAGCTGGGTATGTGGCAGTGCAGATAACACAAGGAAAGTTGCTCTGATCGTCCAATGAATAAATGTATACTGTATTAACTGAAACACCCCAGGGCAACCCTCTATACTGGCCCAGGGCCATCTGAAAGACTTTGGCAGGATCTCCACACCTTCAATTATAATAATTCATTGTTTATCTAAAGGTTTCAAAAGCAACTGATAACCAATTGTGTAGGTCACTGAAAACATTTCCCATAGACACAGAATGGGTTACATCGTTTGATACATCTGGCACATGGTGATGGGTTGAACCTGCAATGAGTGAATGCATGTGCATTATCAGACAGTGATCCTTGAAATACTTCTGCAATTGAGTTTTACAATTTTGTTGCAACTTTATTTTATTATTGTTCGGTCATGTTACTATTGGTTATGTGCATGATACTGTACAAACAATTAACAGAAATGTTAAACTAATTCCCCCTGATGTCAGAAACACCTTAAATGTCCAGGATAACCATTAGCTATATTGTTCATTTCCATTTAGAATAAACACATCCACATTTTCTTTTTATGGATAGCTTGAGGACCCAGCTCTCCTGGGTCTGTGCTGGACATCCCTTGTATACAGGAAACAACACAAACGCCTACTGAGAAATTCTCTTTTGAAAGTATCTTACTGACGTGAAAAGCTATTGAAATGGTTTATCTGATCCGTCCATGTTGCTCACTTTCTTCCTAAACTGTTGATGTTATTCATATCTTAATTTCAAATGTTGTTAGTGTGTGCATGCATGCATGGGTGAGTGAACTGGTGAACACATTTTTTGAATTGGATATGAGTGAATTACTAGATGCATGAATGAGTTAGAGAATCACTAAGTGAGTGAATGCATGCAAGAATGATTCTATTCCCCTATGCTTGAGCGAGTCGGTGTATGCATGAAAGGGTCTGTGAATTAGTGTTTAAAAGTAATATTCTGAGTTAACGAATATGTCATTGGCAACCCATTCTTCCACCTCAGTCTTCACTGTACTATCTTCTGTACAATGAGGAAATGGCCTAGTTACATAACAATTGAGTACTATTTCACTGTAGGCCATATGTACGAACGCTAGAGTCGAACTGCAGAAGCTGTGTTTTCACTCTTGGTTTTTACTCTGTGCCACATCTGCTTATATATAACAAGTCCCTCAAGGTCATTGGCAACTATTTACAAATATTCTGTACCATTAATATTCACGAGGCAGGATTTTCTCTGCAGATCCTTTTGAATGCAAGGATGGAGGCCTGCAAGGGACAAGCCATCGAGCTCTGCATTCTCAAGTGCAGTAATTGCAAAACATCGCCCCAAAGGAGACAGAGACTGCAATAGAAAAACATTTGGCAAGCGGGGATCCCTGGGACCGAGGTCTACGTTCTCTGAGGTCCAAGCTTTTATGCACACAGTGGGTGCTCACTTTGCAACTGGAAACTGACTACTGTTGGCAGGCTTCATCTCTTGATGGTCTCTGTCCGGAGTGACAGTTTCAAACTAGTGTTGCAATTATTTGCCAGTCACGAGGAACGGTTGAGTGCACCATCACCTTGTCCTTGTGATTCGCAGCCTACTACAATGCTGGTATGTGAGTCACAAAACTACTTTCTAGTCGCAATGTCACATGAGTGATTTTTGAAATCACAACGCCTGACATTTTAGCCCAGGGAGCCTTTGCGATTGCAAACGCCATGTGCTCATTTGGCCCCATGTATTAAGCAAACAAGGGAAAGTAACTTAAGTCGTATAATAGTAATATTAAAAGCATAGGACTCAAGTCGCAATACTTTTTTAATCAGGAAGTCTGGTTTATTTTTGGCAACTATCTAGTAACTCGGCTCTCCCACTTAATACTAAACATCCAGATAACTCGTTAAAACATTCCCTAATCCAGTCCATCTCCCCTGATATACATAGAGCTACAAGACACAACTCTAGAGGTATATTTGAAAACAACCTCATGAGAGTACCCCTCATACCTGAACCCAACACAACATACATACCTCGGAGAGGTGTGGCTCACTGGTTAGAGGCGGCAGACCCGAGAGCAGAGAACGGCCCGGGACCAGGGTTCGATTCCCGACGCGGCAGGGTCTTGGACCAGGATCAGCGGACTGATAATTCTCGCATCGGTGCCTACTCCGACCAGAGATCACACTCGGCAACTCTGGGCATTAGCTTGCCTCATCTCCACAACGGCCCCACACAAACGCCGGGGATGCCTGGTTTCACCTTGGAGACCCCCAGGAGGGACTATCTCACAGGGAAAGCCAGGACGGGTTCCCCAGCGGTCCATAGCGCTACGAGGCCTGCGGTGCGGGTAGCAGTGCGCTTTACAAGACACAATTTACAATTTTTTTTTTTTTTACATAATGACCCAACTAAAATGCATACTTCTAAACTGCAGATCAGCATTAAGACATGCAACTGATATAGCTGATCTCATTCTCACCAATGAACCAGACCTACTAATTTTGACTGAAACATGGCTAAATGAATCATCTATGCCTATTCTAGAGATACTGGTACCCCCAAACTATGGCATCACAAGACTAGATAGAACAGACATGACAGGTGGTGGTATTGCGTGCATACATCGGAGCAATCTAGCAGTGAACCGCTCCCACTCCCCATTATTATTCTCCAGTGGATACCTATACTTAGTTATCACTAGTAATAACAAACCAATATGTTCACTACATATATTCTACCACCCTCCAGCAGATAACCTCACCTTTATCGAACAACTAATGGATATTCTAGCTACTAATGTCGAGCTTCATAATACTCAAATATTCCTGGGTGATTTCAATCTCCATTGGGATGATCTGAACGACCCAGGGGTCAACAGCCTCAAAGCTTTCCTCACAGACCGTAACCTTACCCAAATCTGCAACAGCTCCACACATGATATAGGTGCAACCAAATAGATCATTTCAACCTGCGCAACCAATACCAATCTGGCTTCCAGGCAGGTCACAGTACGGAATCAGACAAGACACTCATAATCGATGACACACTAAAAATCCTTGACTAAAAAAAACGTATTTACTAATCTTGCTTGACCTATCTTCGGCCTTTGACACAATCAAACAAACATGACAACTTGCTAGACCTCCTGAAACACAGAATGGGATTATCCAGCTCTGTACTTACTTGGTCCACCTCCTTCCTTTAAAAAAGATCACAAAGATTCAAGGTTAATCATTCCTTATGAAAACCCGTCACAGTCACTTTAGGAGTAAAGCAGGAATCATGCCTCTCTCCCACTCTTTTCAACCTCTTCATGGAACCACTCACCGAACTTCCCAGTGCATCTAAGGCCCACTATCACATGTACGCAGATGATGCACAACTCTACATAAGATCCACTCACTTGAGGACATCAAATCTCTAAACTCAACACTTCAAAAAACTCAGACCTGGCTGTCCGAAAACCATTTGAAACTAAACACCCTCAAAACTGAATTCCTCTTAATCCCTTCCCCCAACCATTCTACCATCATTCACGACTAGCTGAATCACATAACAACACTCAAAGATCAACCAATCATTGTTGATTCAGCAAAATCACTGGGAATAACGTTGGACAGAAACCTAAACATGCAGAAACACTTCAGCGCCTCTACAAACAAGCACATTTTCGGATAAATACCTAGGGAAAACTGAAACCCTTCGTGCCCAGATATGACTTCAAAAAGGCTAGGCAAGCTTTTGTAATCCCAAGAGTGGAATATGGGTGTGTCCCCCTTTGCGGCCTTCCCAGATCAACGACGGCCCCTCTAAGAGCCACAATCAACACGGCTAGACTAATCACAGGCTCCAAAAGAAATTGCCATATCTCCCTGTTCCTTCGAACCCTCAAATGGCTACCCTTCGAGCCGATAATTCATCAGAAAATCGTATGTATGACGCACAAGGCCTTATACTACAAGACCCCAAGTTATTTAACACAAAAACTGACGCTCTCATGCAGTAACAGATCCACCAGGAGCTCCAGGAATCTTCTTCAGAAACCGCAAAGATTTGCCAAGAAAAAACATACAATCAGTCCTTCTTAGGAATGGCCCCCGGGATATGGAATCCTTTACCCCCAGAAACGAGACAGAACCCTTCTACTGCCTCTTTAAAAAAAAGAAGTGAAATCTATTCTCATGGCTAAGTTTACGTGACTATTTTTATATCCGAGTTTTAGTTACCACTTTGGACGGGACCTCTCTCAACAAGAATTGAACTCTATTCTCAGGGCTAAATGTTTCTAAAAACCATGTATATAACCTTGTAAAATGTATATTAGCTGTTTTTAGCTATTACTGTGTACTAGACATCACACAAATAATTTTTGCTATCTTTGTATCTGTTCCTTACATCTTTCCTGTAAAGAGCTCTGATACCTGCAAGGTTCTTCTTCGCACTATATAAAACTTTCAAAATAGATAAATAAATAAATAACAAAAAAATGTGGCTGTGGATCTGTTTGCCGTCTCCCACTCACCTGGCTGAGCCATTTACTACCACATACATGCAGTAATAACAGAAAAGTGTGGCCATCAACCTGTTTGCCGCCTCCGACACACCTGGTCGAGCCATTTATAACTTACTACAAACTGTAATGACAACAATGTGGTTTTGGACCTGTTGGCCATCTCCAACACACCTGGCTGAGCCATTTACTGCTGACTAAAATCAGTAATGACAACAAAGTGTGGTTGTGGACCTGTTGGCCGTCTCCGACGCACCTAGCTGAGCCATTTCCTGCAGACTAAAAGCAGTAATGACAACAAAGTGTGGTTGTGAACCTGTTGGCCGACTCCCACTCACCAGGCTGAGCCATTTCCTGCCAACTAAAAGCAGTAATGAAAACAAAGTGTGTTTGTGGACCTGTTGGGTTCTCCGACACACATGATTGAGCCATTTCCTGCAGACTTAAAGCAGTAATGACAACAAAGTGTGGTTGTGGACCTGTTGGCCGTCTGCGACACACCTGACTGAGCCATTTACTACCGACTGAAGCAGTAATGAAAACAAAGAGTGGTCGTGGACCTGTTCGCTCTCCCCGACACACCTGACTGAGCCATTCAATACTGACTACAAGCAGTAATGACAACAAAGTATGGTTGTGGGCCTGTTGCCAGTCTCCTACTCACCTGACTGAGCCATGTACTTGTGGCTACAAGCTTGCATGGGTTTTAAGGCCCTGTGCCAGCTTCACTGCTCTTTGAGGCTGGTGGGCCACTCTTGTGTGCAAGAGACTGACTGAGTTGGCTCGATCCTAATTTCTCCTAGTAGGTGAGGGGAAGGATTATATTCTACTCTTAGTAGCGTCGCAGGAGGCGCGTTATTTTTATTGGGGTCCAGACCACGCAGGTACTGATGCAATGACGTGGCTAGACCTTTTGCGGCTGTGGCGTCCCTGAGCTTGCAGCCTTGCGACGGCCACAGGTAAGAGCTAAGAGCGACGGGAGGGAGTGGCAGGAGATAGACGACGACAAGGGTAAAACTGCCACCTCCCCCTCATGCTGTTCCCCTCCCCTCCCTTGCTACACCACTGTACTGATGCCATGCATGGCTAGCGGGAATACTACAGCTCATGTGCAGGACTCCTCAAGAGAACACCTCGAGAATGGCCTATCAGCCAGGAAGAGGATATGGCTTAACAGCTAGAGTGCCAACCTTTAAGCTGGGGAACCAGGTTCGAGTCTATCGGTAGGCTCCAGCATCCTGTGATTGTGAGCAAATCACTTAATCTCCCCATGCCTAGAATTAATGTGGCTGTCTGTAATTCAACTGGTACTCATGTTAAGCACTCTACCTTTGGGTCGAGTTCGCTGTGTTTGCGCTATATAAAACTACAAAAAAAGGGCCTCCTGTGTCAATTACCCAGTGCTTTTATTATCTTGCAGGTTTCACTGTGATTAATAAGCGATATAGGTATGGTGGGTTTGTTCTTAGTTAATTCAGATGTCTTTACCCCTGTTCCGTAACCTCTTTTAATATATAGAATGGGTATCCCATTTTTAAAGTTGAATAATACTCTTTATTTCCAGTGGTGCAGGTAATCTTACAGGGGGAGATATAATGGATTATACTTTTTCAGTGAATGAAGTTCCCAGCGAAGGTCATCGAGAAAATCGTCAACATGCAACTGGCCCACCACCTGGAAGACAACAACATCTTGGACCCGTCCCAGTCCGGGTTCAGACAAAACCACAGCAGCGAGACAGCCCTCATAGCCGCCACAGATGACATCAGGCGCCAACTCGACAACGGCGAAACATCAGCCATCATCCTCCTGGACTTGCCAGCTGCCTTCGACACGGTCTGCCATCGCACTCTAAAGACATGCCTCCTAGAAGCCGGAATCCAAGAGAAGGCCCTTGACTGGACCACATCCTTCCTCTCCGGCAGAACCCAGAGTGTCCGCCTCCCGTCCTTCTGATCCGAGGCCACCGACATCATCTGTGGCGTCCCCCAGGGCTCATCCCTCAGCCCGACGCTGTTCAATGTCTACATGGCCGCCCTCGCACAAGTGACCCGCCAACACGACCTCAATATCATCTCCTACGCTGAGGACACCCAGCTCATCCTCTCCCTCACCAAGGACCCGCACACCGCCAAAACCAACATCCACGAGGGAATGAAGGCCGTCGCCAACTGGATGAGGAACAGCCGTCTGAAGCTGAACTCGGACTAGACGGAGGTACTCATCCTCAGACCCACCCCCTCAGCCTTGGACGACTCCTGGTGGCCGATCACACTTGGAACAGCACAGACACCCACTGACTATGCACGCAACCTAGGATTCATCCTCGACTCCTCCCTCTCCATGTCTAAACAGGTCAACGCTGTCTCCTCCTCCTGCTACAACACCCTCCACATGCTCCGCAGGATCAACAAGTGGATTCTGACCGAAACAAGAAGAATGGTGCCACAGGCACAACGTCAGCAGCAGACTGGACTACAGCAACGCACTCTACGCAGGAATCCCAGCCAAACACCTACAACGACTACAACGCATCCAAAACACCTTCGCCCGACTGATCGTCAACGTCCCCCGCCGCAGCCACATCACCCCCCACCTGAGAGACCTAAACTGGCTCCCAGTCAACAAGAGGATCACCTTCAAGCTCCTCACCCACGCACACAAAGCACTCCACAACACCGGACCAGCCTACCAGAACAGCAGATTCAGCTTCTACACCCCCACCCTCCAGCTCCGCTCCACCAGCCTCACCCTCGCCACTGTTCCCTGCATCCAATGAACAACCTATGGCGGCAGATCTTTCTCCTACCTCGCCGCCAAGACCTGGAACACCCTCCCTACCCACCTACGGCAGACCCAAGACCTACTCGCCTTCAGAAGACGTCTCAAGACCTGGCTCTTCGAGCAGTAGCGGCACCCCCTCCCCTCAGCACCTTGAGACCCTCACGGGTAAGTAGCGTGCTTTACAAGTACTCTGATTTATTGATTGATTAATTGATTGGAAGTAGGATTTACCGTGCTCATTTCTGCATGTTTTCCCCACGGTTTCCCCAGCAGGACTTGTCTGCTCACAGCCGCTGAAATCTCTGGGTGAGGAATAAGACTGAGGGGGCTTATATTTCCGACAGGCCCGATAATTGTTACCAGTCCTGTTGGAATTAACAGGTCATGGGTAATGTGGGCCTAAATGAGAACGTGGGGAATAAAAGTACCAAAAATATAGCCTTGCTTTAAATGGAGAAAAATAAATCTCCATAAATTGCACTGTTTGTTATGAATCCATGAAATGAAATCCCTCAGTATTTTTTGCAACATGATGCATTGATTTACTCTTCAATTAGGGGAAGATGGTATTGAACAGCAATCTAGAGAAAGGGTAAAAAGTTATGTGACCAAAAAAAATGTGTGCTTTCATGAGAAGAAATAACGAGTTTCATTTGCAAATTTCACAGCTTCTCAGTACTTTATGAGCAGGTTCATCAGTAATGCGTGGACAAGAGGTCATTGCAATAACACACTAATGCTTACAGATGAGTGAGCGAAGTGTACTTTAGCTAGGCCCCCCCATTTACCAAGTAGTGATGATGAGTGTGATATTACACTTTACACGGATGCATGCCTTTTCATGTCCGTCTGCTTTTGAGTGAATCTCTTTGTGATTGCATTTGCTCTTTTTGTTTCTCGTAGTCATTTCCTCTTTACCTCAGCCAAAGTCGCTATAAATTTATCTCCTGTTCACAAGCAGGTGTCCATATCACCAGTTTGCCTACGATAGCAGCCGCAAAAAACATCACCACAGATGACACCGGCAACTATTGCTAATGAGATGCAGAGTAGGTGTTCCAGTGCAAAAAGCTGCGACAACACGACATCACAACATTCTCAGCGACCAGCCCTATCGGCGATAAGATCACAGAACATGCGATAAGCCGGAATCTAACACCTGCTCTGACCTGGTGTAAAGTCAGATGACAGTCTGCACCAGCAAATGGAGCCCAGCCCAGAGCCACACCTGAAGAACAACAGATGTCATGGAGCCAAGGATCATGCAGCACGGACACCCAAGAGGGCCACAACACCCACAGCCACCACTCCCAGGACCCCCCCCCGGGCCCTACCCAGGCTCCCCCTTCCTCTCCCCTGACCAAGATATTGCACATCAACATCACAAAATCATGAACGATAGCATTCGCCTGATGTCGCACCATTACAACAATCAACATGTGAGTACAGAAAATCTGATTTATTCATTCACCATAGAAAGCCCAAACAAAATATCACAAACAAATTTGTCTCCAAACAACATGTTGAAGAGTCATGGCGGGGCATCCCTGGACAATCTGTGAATCACAGCTTGCATGACAATATACAAGACAAGAAGGTGTGTCAGGCACTAATCAAAGGACAGAGAGAGGGAGAAAGAGAGAGAGAGAGAGAAAGAAAGAGAGAGTAAGGGAGAGATTGAACAAGGAACGCAAGGCTAATCGGGCCCTTGGCTCATCCATACATACCAACAGCTGCATGTGTTTCGCAACTGGTGCACCCCAAATCCAAGTCAGCGCAAAGGCCACATGACATTAAAGAAATGCAAGCAGTAGTGAGACCAAAATTAGGTATGTAAGCTCCTGTGCCTCAATACACAAGACGGAAGGACAACCGAACCTCCAACCTTAGTCCTGAATGCAGCTGGCACAACCTGCATGGGATACCATACCAGACTCTAACTGCTCCCACACCACAAATTGCGCTACTGAAAGACCAACGTGTCCACACCCCACACACACTACTCCCCGCTCGAGCTACACCTGCAAGGGATGCCCTTGACACATTGGTAAAAAACAACCCATACATCCAAATGTTGCACACACACCACTCATTGCCCAGAGCAGTAGCATACCGTGCGCAAAACTGCTGCCGGTCTGAGGATTGCTGGTGCTACGAGACCAACAAACGCAATGGCAGGCAATCCCGGGGACATGCACAATGCCTGTCACGTGGAACTGTACCATGCATGAATGCTGCATCTGTTGGGATCACCGCCAATGGCAGTGTTGCAAATCAATTTCCTTCTTGCCTGCGTCACCTGCGTCCAGCCCTTGTTCCACTGTCGAACATGCACATTCGAGTGGCCTATGGAGGTCTGCCTATCCAACACAACTTTAACTGAATTGGATTATGACTTGACAGTGTGGCCCCTGTTGGCCCACGAACAGGAGTGCCACCAGGATACCTGTGCATGGGATGCCTTGTTCTTTGGAGTATATACTGGCAGTTGTGCATGGGAGATTTCACAACTCCTCATGTGCAGTGATCACATCGAGGTGCTCCCCTATTGGTCCTCGTTGCGGATTGGTGAAACGGCAAGGACGGAGCACATCTGCCCGGACCAATTAATAGATTGGCTCTCCCTGGTGTTTCTCGAACTCGATAAGAAAGTACTTTTGTAACAGATTGCCCATGAAGCTGGACTCGCATTCATGGGCGAGTAACTACGTTCCTGCAGCCACATCTGATTGTCACCCAGAACACAGGTCCCAACACGTTGTTACATTTTGGAAGAATGGCCACATATCCCACCACAACAGTGGACATGTCTGCCTTTGCCTTGACTCAGAATGCATGTGTGTGGAACTATGCGTGTGTACACACACCAGTGCAAGGTGATGCAGTCCCATGGGCGGAGCTGCACACTGTCGTTTGACAATGTTCCCAAATCAGACACACTGCTAGGGGGAGAGTACACACATGGCAATGTAGTATGACATGTGACCTTGTAGGACCCTTTGACCTGCTCACTTTCAGCAGAGCAGACAATCGGCGCAGTCCGGTGGTACAGCACTTTGCCGATCCCATGGGCTGTGAGCCGTGTCCCCTTACAAGGGTCAATGAGCACACGCTAAACATCACATGACCCGTCCAGCAAGTCAGGGTGGGCTGAGCGTGTTGCCATCTGTAATGATTTTTGTTCATTTTTGACTCCCCATTTCTTGCACCTCAACATGTTCCCATGCTGCCTGTAAGTGTCTTAAGCATTTGTCTGCATGTTGTGGCCCTTGACTTGCCCAAACTGACATGCACATGATAATAAAGTCTACACAACTTCACTAGTGTTCAACTGTGATGAGTGTTGATTAAAATGACAAATTGTCTGCCTCAAAAAGCATTGTCCGGACACAGGGAGAGACTAACTGATGCCTTTACAATGTGGGTTGGGTCCCTTTTGACAGCTCCACCTCTGTGAGCCAGACATTGTTTTTGGGATAGTTGCTATCAGACCTGTGCACTTACGAGTCTTCAGCAATGTGAGTATGGTGTCCGAATACTGGCCATGTTGAGCAATGTTATACATCAAAACAGACTGTGTCCACACAGATGTCTGTGAGAAGGTATGCGAAGAGACAGGCAGTTGTCACATGTGATGGACACCACTTCTGGCCTGCCACCAAATTATGTCATTTCTACACACAGCCCTATTAAAAACATGGACATGTGCCTACGTTGGGGGCTTCTGAGATTGTTGTTCATGTTCAATGAGGCCACAGCTAGTTCACACCTTCACAGTCATCTAATTGGCCATGTGGCTCAGGGTCAAACAAGCGCATTGATGTAATTTACCAGGGTGTACCTTCTTGTGCAATCAATGTCCCCACCTCCATCCATACTATTATACTTGAGTGAACATAGACATGATACATCTGTGTGATTTAGAATGTTTTATTCACATTCTGGTGCATGCTGGAACTGGAGCAGTACATGGCCATGACAAGCCCACATTACATGGTAGCCCAGTGGAGGGGGCAACCAGAGTCCTTTGGGGAATGACATGTGAATCGTAAGAGGAAAAGTTCAGTCCGCAGTCGGATGGCTGTGTCATTGGTAACACGAGCAGATATGGCAGTCCATATCGGGAGTCTGGGTGAATGTCGCAGAGTGTTCTGGGGGACAGTGGGAGGTGTTGTCCCAGGGCATGATGCATAAGGCTGAACCAGGCAGGATCAGGCCATATGGCGGGGATGGATGCTACTACCTCCTTCCTCACACAGTCATTGCCATCCACATCCTACTCCTCTGATACATCTTCTGTGTGTGGTGGTGTAATGGCTGCATCACATTGTTCAACTGATGGATAAGAGTGTGAAGGTAATAGGACTGCATCACTGTGTGCCACTGACACATCGAGGGTCGGAGATGTGTGTGTCGAAGTTCCGCAGCAGTTTACTGGGACAGGCTCAGTGGCAGCAATGGCAAGATGAGAATCTGCAGGGCATGGAAGATCCCAGCTACATTTCGCTGGTGTTCAGCCGTGGCAGCCATCGTTCCAGGCTGCATCGGCACCGTGGTCTCCATTGTCCTGCGCATATGTGCCAACTCCGTGCTGGGATCGCTGGAGCCTGTCTGACCTGACAGTTCTTGAATCCAGGTAATGGCCCCAGCGATGTCAGCCAAGGATTGTCTATGAACATGGTGAGGACAGTGGGTCTCCGTTATGAACTGTAAGTGGTCCCTGAGACACCCAAGTATTGCAACGAGTTTGACTGCCAAGAGCTCGAAATCCATCTGCAGCTGATCAGCCATCTCCTCCTGGCAGCCCATAACACGGCATTGGAAGTCCATGTGTTGGTCGGGGGGGGGTCCTGAGAGACATCTGTGGTGGTGTGTGCTTCCTGCTGTGTGATCTGTGCAGGGGGTGGGATCACCTTGAGGCAGCTGGGCTGACCTGCTCCTGGGGTTGAGGTGCAGATGCTGTCCATTAGCCAATGGAGGGTGTCCGAGCATATGTGCAGGTTGTCCTCTTCATCATCACTGATGAGATTTGAGGTCTGCTCTGCAGTGGAGAAGTGTGGCTCAATGGTTAGAGCGGCAGTCCCTGATGCAGGGGTCTAGCCCGGGACCAGGGTTCAATTCCCCGCCTCGGCGGGTCTTGGGCTCAAAAATTCCATGGACCTGATAATTCTCGCCTCTGTGCCTATTCCAATCATGGAGTCCCACTCTGAAACTCTAGGCAATAGCTTGCTTAATCTCCACAACGCTAAGGATGCCTGGCCTCCACCTTGGGGGTGCCCAGGAGTGGACACCTCACAGGGAAAGCCAGGATGGGTTCCACAGCGGTATTCGTACAAGCGCATTTAGACCCTTGCGGGTGAGTTGTGCGCCATACAAGTATCCATTTACATTTACATTTAGGAGGTGTTGATTGTCCCTCTGCAATGTAAAAGGGATAACAAAGTGTCCCATGCATGTGGACGCTTTCTAAATGTTAACATACAGACTGCATGACAATGTACATTGTGACTGTTTCGGAGGAGCTGGGTATTTGATAGTGGACATTTCGACTACATGACGGATATGCGGGTGTACTCCTACATTATCAACCCACAGTTTCATGCAATGCCAGATGTGAATGGCCAGTTTCTGCTCACAAGCGACACCTGTTGGGTCCTCTGTCCTGTGGTGCGAGTGTTACACATTCTACCACATTGTCGTGAATGTTGATGTGCTGTGATTGCAATGTGTGTGTGCTGCATTATGGAAGAGTCGCCCCTGCAGCTCCGATTTAGCAGAACCAGTCCCTTTGAGGCAGTGTGCCTTTGACTTGTGTGCTATTTGTGGGCTGGGATATTTTCGACTTTGGTCAATTGTGCTCCTGGACAGATGTTGTGGTCTTGTGCATTGTTTGTTTGCTGATGTGTTATTTTTGTCATAGTTTGTAGGTGCACGTAGATGTGTCAGAGTGTGACCTGCTCCTTTAAGGATGTGATCCACACTGGGCAACCTCAATGTCGAATCTTGCACCATGTCCAATATTTTGAATGCTATTGGTCAAGGGACTCAACTCCCTCGATGAGTGGAACACAGTGACCACTGCAGTTTAGAAGCCATACTCTGTGTCCTATGCTCCTTGTGGTAGCTGTAACCTGTCTAAATCGACTTGGTTCACTCGTTTTACATATTAGCCTGCCGCCCCTTAATTGCTCTCTCTAGGTCCCTTACCCCGGTGACCTAGCCTGCAGGTCAATCCGTTCCTTCGATACATGTAATTGGAACTCATGAATTTCTGATAAGCCACTTCTGCATGTGAATCTGTGTACATATAATTTATGATCGTCTGTATTCATCGATAATTGTGTATGTGCACCTGAATGAATGAATGAATGAATGAGCAATTTGTATAGCGCAAACTAAGCCCAAGGTCGTCAAGGCACTGTATAAAAACCGTACACAAGCCAACTTCGGATATAGAACTCCAGCTGTACAATCAGGAAACAACCAGGTCTTCAGGGACTTCCGAAAATCTGAATATTCTTGTTGCCCCAAAAGGGAAACAGGGAGAGTTCCACGCCTTGGCAGCAGTCAATGAGAAAGCTCTCCCCCTCCCCTCCCCCCACTTCAATCTTTTCAACCTCGGAACCACAAGGAGATTGCGGTTCGCTGACCTGAGGTTCCTTGAGGACGTGTACTTTTGACCTTGGCTTTAAGGCCAGTAGGGCCCTGGCCGTAGTATGCGTTATGGGTGAGGCAGAGGGTCTTAAACAGGACTCTACGCTCCACCGGAAACCAATGCAGGGAGGATGAAACTGAATGATGTCTAGGGATATTCAGAACCAGCCTGGCAGCAGCATTTTATACCAGCTGCAGGCGGTGAATCTGACCCTTGTTAATGCCCTGATAAAGGGCGCTACAATAGTCTTGCCTGGCCAAGATTAAGGCCATGAACACCTTTTTCCGGGCTTCAAAGGACAGAAACCGGGATAATTTTCTAATTATACGGATAAGCCCGAAGCAGGAGGACACCGTCCCAGAGACCTGCCCAGTCATAGAGAGAGAATTATCAACAATGACTCCAAGGTTTTACGCATAGGGAACAGGAGTGGGGCAGGTACCCAAGGAATCAGGCCACCACTCACCCAACCAGATGTCCGGGCCTTCCCCAAAAATCGGAACTTCTGTCTTTTCTCCGTTCAACTTCAGATAGTTGTGAACCATCCACGATGAGACAGCTGACATACAGTCTTTAAAGTTTTGCGCAGAGTTCCTGACATTGTGCGTAATAGACACCATGATCTGGGTATCGTCCGCGTAAGATAAAACTTCAAACCCAAAGGATTTCACCACACTTGCCAGCGGGGCCACATAGATATTAAATAAGGTGGGGCTCAATGAGGAGCCCCGAGGGACTCCGCAGGCAAGGGGGGAGGGCTCTGAAGAAAAACTCCCCATTCTAACTAGTTGGGATCGCTCACTAAGAAAAGAAGCAAGGAGGTCTAAAGCCCGACCCCGACCCCTATCTCCCTGAGAAGTTCCACCAATCTCTGGGGAGACAGGGTATCGAAGGCAGCAGTGAGGTCGAGAAGAATCAGGAGAGTAGTAGGACCCGCGTCCACCATGACACAAATGTTATCCAGCACCATTGTGAGCATGGTCTCCGTGCTGTGAGAACATCTGAAACCATGTTGCGAATCATCTAAGATCTGGTGGTTCTTTAAATACACACTCAAATGTGAGTTGAGATGAGATTGAAGAATTTTAGCGGGTAGAGGGAGAAGGGATTGGACGAACATTTGTAACACAGGTAGGATCTAAAGAGGGCTTCTTAAGTGTATAGGTCTAACCACTGCAGCCTTCCAGATCAATGGATAGAGACCTAGGGATATAACTAAATTCAAGACTGTCAGAAAATGAGGAATGAGGGCTGCTTTTGCTCTTTTCACGACTTTAAGGGGACAAGGATCCAGAGGGGACCCTGATTTGATTCCTTCAATCAACAAGTCTACGGCCTCGGTGGTAAGGTTAGGGAAAGTACAGAGACTCCCTGCAGAGGTATGACTAGGGCCGCTATATGAGGGAGTGTCTGTTGTGATATCCTGAATCCGGGTGGAATTTTGAATGTCCAACTGGACATATATATCTGCTATCTTAGAGCGGAAAAAGGAAGCTAAACTATCACAGAGTGCCTGTGAGAGTTCCACCTCATCCGAAGTAGACGGAGCCGCAAGGGCATTAAAAATGTTAAAGAGCTCCTTCGGGGAGGTGAGGCCCTCTACGATGTTGGAAAAGTATCTTTCTTTTCCTCAAGAATAGCTGCTTTTTAAAGCTTCAAAGATTGTTTATGGGCCACCCTGTCTGAGAAAACCCAGTCCTTCCTCAAGCGTCTTTCCTTCCTTCTTCACTCCTGCCTCATTCCGCGTAACCGATCAGAAAGCCAAGGTGCGGTGGCTTAGACCTGGTAGAGTGGTAAGGTTTTTTTGGGGCGAGGAAATCCATCAAGGATAAAATACTTTCAGCGAGGTCAGCCGCGGCAATATCCGCATTGGCAGAGTCCAAGGTCTGTGAGTTGGAGAGAAAATGACTGACTGTTTCATTAGAAATCAAAGTAAAGTTACGTTTTTCCTCCGTTTTAGATTGAGCCAAAGGGAGGGTGCCTGACATAATGGCCATGTTGTTGTGGGGTGGCAGCAGGCCAGAATAACAGGCGAGGAGGCCGGATATACTGTGCAATGACGGTCTTTATTTCAGAGGGTGTACTCAGGAGTCTAAGGGAAGACGGGAAAACAGAAGTCCAGGCTCCCGATGGGCGGTGTCTTGGCAGGTTCCGAGGTCACGTCGGGGATCTAGGTCTTCGGGGAAGGTCTCGTCCTGGCGTGGTCCTCGGAGGTTATAGGGATAAAGAAAGAAAACAAAGGAGCCGTTAGTCCGATCCGGACTATACTGAGCGCAAACCGTAACCGGCACCGGGCTTAGTGTGGTGAGGGTTGAAAACGACAGATTTGTGGTATTGGGTTCCCCAGGCCTACATGCTCCGCAGAAATACCCACTTACACCATAAGAACTGTTGGCACGGAAACTGAAAAGTACAAAAGACAAGTTTATTAAGACCCCATGGGGTGGTGGTACATTCCTACAGCACCCTTCGGCAATGCAAGAAGTATCACCCCGAACATTGGTGTGAGTCCTCCTTTTATACTTTATACAGGTAATAAAAAGATAGGCGGTACAAGGTTTACAGAGTTTATGTACATATATGGTCATTTTTGGAACACAGCCAACTCATGGGAGGGGTTACAACTCCGCTGGTCAGTTTGGCGGCACATTCCTGAGGGGTGACTGGTCAGTTGGAACTGCGCATGCACAGGCTTGACCGTTACTAAAAATAGCCTGTTGCTGGGCAAACTCGAGTGGTCAGCGGCACGGACAAAGCACTAAAGGGCATGTTGACCACGAGGCTGCTTATTCCCTAAAATGGCCGCCGTAACATACAAAATGGCGTTTCCGAGTAAAGCCAATTTAAGGGAAATAACGTGTAGCAAAGCTAAGCGATAACCCGGCCATTGTCAAATTACGACAGACAACCCTTTTAGCGTTTAGCTGAAGCTACCTCATAGTGAACGTAATCGGGATATTCATCTTCGATATCAATTAACATTATTTGAGTTACTTCTTTATGGAGCATCGATTCATGTTGGGCAAGAGCTCGTCTAGATGGAATACAGGCTGACAAACACATAGAACATAATGCAGGGCCACATTGTATACATAAACATAGGAAGAATAAGATCCCCACTAAAATACATAGAATTGTCAGTAGTTTCCAGCCCCAGGTACTCAACATCGACCAGAACCACCCCGATAGAGTC
This sequence comes from Lissotriton vulgaris, assembly GCF_964263255.1. NCBI lineage: Eukaryota > Metazoa > Chordata > Amphibia > Caudata > Salamandridae > Lissotriton > Lissotriton vulgaris. The sequence goes on along the minus strand of NC_141695.1, from coordinate 286,209,127 downwards.
CACGTGCCATTGTCCGGGTGTATCTCAGCAGCAATCTTGTGAAGTTTTGAGATTGCATCATAAACAGATGGCGAATTATCTGGCACGTAAACGCAGCAACTACTTCCGATGATTCTACAGGCCCCCCCTCGATCAGCTAGAACCACATCAAGAACCATGCGATTCTGAAGCATAACAATTCTAGAAATTTGAAGTTCTTCCGTTATATTTCCTAGTGCAATAGCAGTGTCATTAGCTACAGCCTCAACAACACGAGTTAGTCGTCGTATTTTCCGACTGTTCAAAGCAGCCCCCACAAAAGAGAACAATCCCAAATTAAAGTCTACATATTGTTGTAAAGCAGTATCGGTCTGGTCAATATCGTCCAAGACCACAGTACGTTTAACTCTTTTTAACACAAAGTCGTGATAGAGCACGTAGTCATTATGATACATTAGTGGGGCAATGAATACAGGGGGTAATACGAAAGATACATAACATGTACCTAACCATCCTAAAGGAAGCTGGTGATAGCCTTTATTACCACAAATAAAGTATGTATTTCGGGATGCCACAAATGATATGCCATTCGGACTGTCAAATGTAAATGTGGTGTTACATTCACTTTTCCCAACCGGGATTGTACCTTTATTACGTATACAGAGATCAGCCTTGGTATTTATAACATTAATAACATGAGAGCTGGACATGTTGAGGTCACGTTGGTTGCTGTAAATTCGTGGTGCAGAGATATTATTGGGGCGGTACTCCTCCCATTCAAACTGAGTACCCTCCGCTTGTGGATAACCATCCCGATCGTGATAGCAGATCTTATTCAAACGAAAGAGCAACCCTCCTTTTGTAGGCCATCGTAAAGTGAACAAAAGAGTGTACCATGCATGACAAGACCCATTATGTGAAAACGGGAGTGGGATGAGCGGTGTGCCCCCTTTCTTTTGATGTCCAGGCAACATCCCACAAACCCAGCAATTAGAAGTGTTCGTCATATTATGAGTATGGTGCAGAATCTGAATGAAGCTATTGTTCAGGTAAGTCTGTCGGTGCCGTTCTTCATGATAGGGCAAGGTGAAGTGAAAATGTTCAGATGGAGCCGGGGTAGTCGGCAGCAAATGTTCTCGTACAGGCACCACAAGTTCTACTACCCAGGCTATCACTGCTATCACCACAATTGTCAGTACGAACAAGATGGCACCAAGTATTCTTTTGTCTCGTGATGCAGAAGACGCCATAGTTCAAAGAGTTCACAATGTCTCAAATGTATATATCTAAAAAAGAAAAATACGGTGCTGAACTCCGAGGTAGCCGTTGTTTTCTTCTCCGGGGTCAAGACGGGTGTCGCTACTCTTGGCAGAACTGATCCCCCCCCCCCTTGAGATTCCCGGTTTCTGTTTCACAAACCCCAGAGCGGTAACCAACCAGTCTCGAAAAACAAAAATCTTCTTCCTATCGTGGCTGCAGATTGTAACGCTGTCGTCCAGAAACAGTGTGGTCCGGGAAGGCTCCCTCAACTTCGGCCGATGTCACAGCTGGGCTCTTTTCTTTATCCAGAATCTCCTTGTAGTCGGTCAGCACAGTAGGATTCACCAGGTCCGGAGCGACACGGCGGCAGTGAGTTGAATGCACCCACCGCTTTCTGTTGGTCACTCGCACAGCCGTTCGAGTTGCCAAAAGGACTTGCTCGGGGCCACGCCACCTCGGTTCCAAGCTGTTCGCCCTCTCAAACGACTTTACCATTACATAGTCACCAGGACGGAGACTATGGGCCTCTCCAATGGAGTTAATGAAAGAAGGGGGTTCCCCGGTGGGCTTTTGAGGATGTAGGCAGGCCGTGAGGGGGAGAAAACTGAAAATAGAACAAAGAACGTAACCCCGCCTAATGATGTGATGGTCCTAACAATAGGATCCCACTATATATGGGGTGATTAGCCTAGGAGTTTAGCAATGCACATAACAAAAATTAGTCAATCCAATTATACTCAAAAGCAAGTATTCAGCAAATATATATATATTTTTATTTTTTTGTATACTCTTCGAATTGATGTAAAAAAGATCGTACAAAAATAGATAACATATTAAATCCACAACATATGTTGTGGATTTAATATGTTATCAATTGTTTAATATGTACATCAATTCGAAGAGTATACAAAAAAATTAAAATATATATATATTTGCTAAATACTTGCTTTTGAGTATAATTGGATTGACTAATTTTTGTTATGTGCATTGCTAAACTCCTAGGCTAATCACCCCATATATAGTGGGATCCTATTGTTAGTACCATCACATCATTAGGCGGGGTTACGTTCTTTGTTCTATTTTCACTCTCCAATGGAGTTGTTAGGGAGCGCTTCTCGAACCTGTTGATGAATAGAAAGCAAATCATTTGTTAATCGTGCCAAATAGTCGTTCATCATTATACAAGGCACATCATGTAAAAATCGCGGCTTAGGCACTCCCCATATATTCATAGGCCTTCCGAACACCACTTCATATGGTGTGAGGCCAGTTCGAGAATGGGGCACCGATCTGATAGAGAGTAATGCTAGCGGCAAGGCAACCGACCACTACAATGACGTGGACGCCACAATCTTAGCCAGTTTCAATTTCAACGTAGCATTATACCGCTCAACGAGACCTGCTGACTGAGGATGGAACACAGCGTGGAATTTTTGCTGAATCCCCAATCCCTTCAGTACGTACTCCACAATTTTCCAGACAAAATGAGGACCATTATCGCTCCACAAAAATTTGCAAACGCCGTAACGAGGGAAGTACTCCTTGAGCAAAACCTTAGCCGTTGTCAAAGCCGTATTATCTTTCGTGGGGAAGGCCTCAACCCATTTGCTAAAAGCACACACCACCACTAAGACATACTTAAGGTTATTGCAACGCTCAAGCTGGATATAATCCATTTGCAGTACTTCGAACGGCGCAGAAGGTGGAACGAACCCTCCTTTCGGAGTATGCGTCCCTTTTGCAGGATTGTGCTGTAAACATATCAAGCAGGTCTGCACTACTCTCTTGGCAGTGTTGGCAATCTCAGGATGCTCCCAACCCCGTGTTAACAATCGAGTGATTGCAAGAGCTCCAACATGTGCCAACCCATGTGTCATCTGAACCATCGCTTGCAAGTAAGCTGCAGGCAATTTCCATCGTTCCATGTCCTTGCTCCTCCAACAACCCTCATCATCCAGCACCCCCTCTGCTGCCCAGGTTGCGAGTTCTGCTTCCGACGCTGATTTTTGGATATTTAGTATTTCTGCTCGAGCATCATGCTATCGCTCGGCCTGTGACTTCGCTACATACATGGGGGAGTCATTTCGTGACATTGCTGTTTGTCTTGCTATACTGTCTGCAAAAGCATTGCCTTGTCCCACTTTGTCAGTGACCTTTTTATGTGCACTGCATTTAATTATCGCCACTTTCTTCGGACAGAGCAATGCATTCAGGAGATCACGCACTAGTTCTCTGTGCATAATGTGTACTCCATGAGAAGTCAAAAACCCACGCTCTCTCCAGAGTAGGCCGAAGTCATGCGCTACTCCGAAGGCGTACCGGCTGTCTGTGTAGATGTTCACACATAGGCCAGCACTCAATTCGCAGGCTCTTGTCAAAGCTATCAGCTCCGCTGCTTGGGCTGATTTCTGAGGTATTCGTGCTGTTTCTACCACCGTCTTAAGTGTCGTGATCGCATATGCTGCAGAAGTCGTGCCATCTGGCGGCCTCAAACACGATCCATCAACCCACAATTCCCCATCCACATCTGGAAGTGGCATATCCTGTAAGTCGACACGACCCTTTGTCTGTTCCTCGGTCAGGAAAACACAATCATGGTGTTTTTCTTCCTGGCCCTCCTCAACCGGTTAGGGCAATAAAGTGGCAGGGTTCAGGGTAGCGCATCTTTTCAGTGTGATATGTGGCGCCAGAAGTGTGAGCTCATATCCTGTAAGTCGTGCGCTCGTAAGATACTGAGTCTTTGTTTGATTTAAAAGGGCATCTACTGCATGCGGAACTAGCACCAACAATTTGTGCGACAAAACTATTCCCTCACTCTGTCGTATAGCTACCGCTGTTGCTGCAACTGCTCGAAAACACCCAGGTAACCCTCATGCTACAGGGTCAAGAACAGCTGAAAAATACGCACATGGCCTCTGCTTCTCCCCATGTGCCTGCACTAACACTGATAACGCGCAGCCATCTTTCTCGTGCACGTACAATGTGAAAATCTTTGCGTAATCTGGTGTACCTAACATGGGTGCAGAGCAAAGGGCCTGTCTCAATTGTTCAAAAGCATTCTGACATTCATCTGTCCATTCAAGGGGCATTGGTGTCGTTTTGGACAGTAATGCTAACAAAGGTTTTATAATGTGCGAAAACCCCATGATCCACTGTCTACAAAAGGACGTTAATCCTATAAAAGCTCGTACGTCTCTCTGAGTGCGGGGAACTGGTGTATCTAGAATCGCTTGAATTCGATCTGATGTTAATGCACGCCCCTCCTTAGACAAAAGATGACCGAGGTAGATCACCTTGGGTCTACAGTATTGTAACTTTTTCTTAGAGACTTTGTGATTGTTCTTAGCCAAAAAGGACAGTGTACTTTCCTCACATTGTGCATAAGTGTCTGCAGCCAACAGAAGGTCATCAACATACTGTATAAGGGCTACTCCGGATTGCAGTTCAAAAGAATCAAGCTGTCGTTTTAGAGCCTGGCTATAAATGCTAGGACTCTCTGTGTAACCTTGGGGAACACGACAAAATCTATACGATTTATTATTTAACGTAAAGCCAAATAAATATCTGCTGTCAGGATGGATGGGAATAGAAAAGAACGCATTTTTGAGGTCAACGACAGAAAAAGTCGTCGCCGTTGGAGGGACCAATGTAAGCAATGTCGTGATATCAGACACCACTGGGTATTGGGGGATGGCAGTTTAGTTAATTTCCCTCAAATCAATAATAAATCGATAGACTTTGTTGTCTGTATCTTTCTTAAGGATCGGAAGATTAGGGCTGTTACAAACATTGTAAGGAACTTCCTCCACTACTCCTGCAATAATCAAATCCTGAACAATGTGCGTCAGAGCAATTTCACCTTCCTTAGAGATCTTATATTGCGGGACACGTGGCAAGGAGACTCCCTCCTTGACAGTAATTCGAATGGGTGGAATAAGCATCTGTCCCACATCCGTATCCGAGGTTGCCCATAACGTGTGCGGGAGAGAGGCTAATGCTGCAATGTCTTTTATTGAAAAAGATCTGTGTGAGTCGGGGTAATTGTCATTCAAAATAACCCGCACTCCTTCTGGAGCGCAGCGTATCGTTGCTCGAAAATATTTAAGCAAATCAATACCCATTATGTTATCAGGAGTGTGAGGTGACAACAAAAACGGGGAAAAACTGAAAAATTTTGCAATACAAAGTGCAAGAGCCTGTGATAATGGGCTAGGAGAGGGTGTGCCATCGAATCCTATACATGTTATTGTATCGCCAGACAGGGGAGCCCTTGGAACCAAGTTTTTAGACAAAGCACTACGAGTATCTCCTGTGTCAACTAAAAACTGATCAGTAGAACCCAAAATGTCCGCTGATACATATGGACCTCTTTGATCTACTGGCACTTCAACCGATTCCACACCCCATCCTACGCAATCCTAGGCATGCACATAATCCTGGTGTTCCACATTCTCACCTTCCGATATCTGATACTGATTTCGTCTATCAAAACGTTTCGTTCATCCTGACCACGGCCCCTCGCTTCAAACCTACCACGATCACTTCCGCTACCTCTCGCTCCTGTATAACTATTCCTCGACCTTCCACCTCCTCGACCACGCTGACTATGTTGCTCGCGAAGCACCGGACAATCTTCAGCCCAATGCCCAAACTCTTTACAATATGCACATTGGTCCTCAGCAATATCGGTACGACCGTACGACGCATTGCTCCCTCCTCGCCTGCCTCTATCATTCCCTCTAGACTGAGTACCACGAACCTGTGCTAACATCACCTTCGTTTTCAACTCTTTCGCTTTCTTATCCACACTTTCTTTAGCCTCTAATTCCTGCCGCTCATAATACTGAGCCATAGTTAACAAAGACGCAGGGGTCGCCGTGGTCCAGGAACTTTCACTCGTTTTCAATCGCTTCGCAATCTCCGGTAGGAGAGTAGCCACATACTTATCGACAAACAGATGCCTACCCGTATCGTCTGTTAATGATTGCCCACTGTAATCATGAAATGCTTCTTCGAAGCGTGTAAAGAAATCAGATACCGATTCATCTGGCTTCTGTTTACATGAAGCCAACATAGTCCAATCGATCTTTTTAGGAGGCACCAGTGTTTTTAGCTTAGTCAGAGTAGCCGCCGGGAGATCTAAAATCAAAGCACACGGTTTACATGCAGGTTCCATATCTAAGTCAGCCTGTTCTAAGTCCTTCCAAGTTGCCCCAAATGTCGTTTGATCATTAGTTTTACGAATCAACCTCCACATATCAGGGGGGAGTATTAATCCAAAGAAAAGGTCTACATCAACAAGAGTCATAACACAAGAGGAAATGGCCCCCTCCACCCCTTCATAGAATGCGGCTGGATTTTTACGAAGATCGGGCAAAGAGTTCTTTAATGCCATATCATCTGCTCTATTCCAAGGCGTATATACCCAATTATATATAAAGTACCCCTTCGCATCCTTCGACGTTTTATCGTCATCTGTACCATCTCCCTTTGGGGGAACATACAAAGGTGCAGCTTCACGCATAGGCATAACATGCACTTTAGAATTCTTATCTGAGCCCCGGAGAGGACACTCTTTGGACTGCTCCGTCGACCCCGACCCGGACTCTTTAGCTTTTTCCCTTTCTTCCCGCAGTCTGGACGCCTCATCCCGTAGCTGGAGCAGTTGTTTGAAAAGGTCATCCACATCTGAAAGAGCAAATAAACCTTTATCCAAATTCTCACAATAGACCGACACAGCTTTGGGTTCTAAAGTCTCCGAATATTTACGAAATCGAGGAACAACTTCATGTGCCAAAGTATTTATAAAACACAGTAATTCTCGTTCTGACCACATTTTCCTTTCAGTTAAAACCGTTGCTAGAGTTATATGGTCCAGATTTAATTTCCTAGCAAGGCTACGCAAGTCCGCGGCTCTTTCCGCAGTTAACCTGACACTCGAGTTGTCCTTTCCATCCGACTTATCCCGACCTTCATCACCGGAATCCTCGGACGGAGCCGTAGGGTGGACATACGGAGGCGGAGAGCGATCTAGTAATGAAAAATCATCAATTTCATTATTAAGGACAGGATAAAGCGGACGACGAATAGGAAATTGACCGGTCATTTGCAAATTACGTTCCTGTGCCTCCCTCTCTTTCTTTTCCTGCGCCTCCTTTTCCTCAAGCTGTAAAGCCTTATCTCGAGCAGCCTTGCGCTGCTCTTTGACCGCCAAGGCAACCTCACGCTTCATACGCTCACGCACCGCTTTCTCCCACATTCGCACACAATCAAACATATCTTGTCTAGACCTGCGCTGAAACAAACATTGCTCCACAAACTGAACCTTTCGCAAATCAAACGACCCATTTAGTGGCCATTGCAACTCGGGATCGGTTCTGGTATACTTATGCCATAATTTACTGTACAGTATAGGGGGAAGGCCAAATTTGACATACATCTCACGGTTGGGAGTTCCCTCTGGAGGAGCCGGCTGAGATTCTGTTAACCTAATTGTGGTACCATTTCCAAGACAGCACATCCCTCGGAGTGTGCTTAAAACAGGCATGTTCAAAGAGTATCACGAAAACGTGATACCGGAAAAATGGCACTTACAGTACTTCACACAAATGTGCCGCTCAGAGTACAAACAAAATTAGAGAAACATCTCTACATGCCTGCCTATGTGAAGTGCACTACACATATGATTCAAAGTTCACAAGTCAAAGTGTTAGCTAACTCAAATCATAGACACAATCATAGAACTTCAGTAAGCGTCCATAGACTACCTTACCGATCACAAATCTTACCCAAATCTCAAATGTCCAGATTCCAACTGCCAAGGTCTTTGATCGGATCAGCCAAACAGGCACTGTACCGCAACACAGACAAACAGGATCTCAGTCGGAGACCGGCGCCACCTGGAAGGTCAGATCAGAAGGAAAGTAAGAAAACACCGTGGGTGCCAAGACTCGGGTCACTCAGTGGCAGCGTACACGTCCATGGCGAGTTTCCAATCCTTCGTTACGACCTCTCCTTCGGGCATCCGAGTCGCCGATGAGTCCCTTCGTGGTCGCCAATTTGTGGTATTGGGTTCCCCAGGCCTACATGCTCCGCAGAAATACCCACTTACACCATAAGAACTGTTGGCACGGAAACTGAAAAGTACAAAAGACAAGTTTATTAAGACCCCATGGGGTGGTGGTACATTCCTACAGCACCCTTCGGCAATGCAAGAAGTATCACCCCGAACATTGGTGTGAGTCCTCCTTTTATACTTTATACAGGTAATAAAAAGATAGGCGGTACAAGGTTTACAGAGTTTATGTACATATATGGTCATTTTTGGAACACAGCCAACTCATGGGAGGGGTTACAACTCCGCTGGTCAGTTTGGCGGCACATTCCTGAGGGGCGACTGGTCAGTTGGAACTGCGCATGCACAGGCTTGACCGTTACTAAAAATAGCCTGTTGCTGGGCAAACTCGAGTGGTCAGCGGCACGGACAAAGGACTAAAGGGCATGCTGACCACAAGGCTGCTTATTCCCTAAAATGGCCGCCGTAACATACAAAATGGCGTTTCCGAGTAAAGCCAATTTAAGGGAAATAACGTGTAGCAAAGCTAAGCGCTAACCCGGCCATTGTCAAATTACGACAGTAAGGGCAAGGTGGGATCGGGCTCGGGTAAGGAAGGGCGAGAGCTCCAAGAAGGAAGGTGTTCTGTGAGGGTTTGTGAGGGAGAGGATGTATCTACAGTGAAGTACACAGGAGTAAGTGCTATACTGGATAATTAAAATGGTAGCCAGAGGCAAGGTGACGCTAAAGGGAGAGATATATACAATGCACCTAGTGTGCTACAGAGGCTGATTACGGGTACTCACAAGCTCCGCCGCAACTCTCCAGTGAGTTGCGGCTGCTCCCCAGCCACCTCCTGCGGACTTCACCAGTCCTCACTCCACACGTCTTCTTCATCCTTCGCCTGCTCTGCTTCCGCTTCGGTCCGAGTCTCCTGCCACGATTTCGCTTCTCTGACCCTGCTCCTGTCTCTTCCGTTGCCTTTTCCGGCCTCCGTGACCGAGGTTAGGGAGGGACTTCTGGGGTCAAGGCAGAGTGCTTCCGGTGTGAGGGCGTTCCCGATTGGTTCTTGGAAGAAAGGACAGAGGGTTGGGCTTCTGGTTGTCAGGGTCGTTTCCATTGATGCTTCGGCGTCGGTTTCCGGGAAGGAAGAATGTCCGAAGAGATGCGGCTCCGGCAAGGTAAGGGAGGACGCCGCATCACAGGCCATTAGCTCAAAAGGACGGCACAGTGGTCTGACCAGGAGAGCGGTGCAGGCACATTCACAGAAATTCGGTCATCGTTTGAGAAAACCCCATTGAGGGTATGACCAGCAATGTGGGTGGCAGACTTCACTAACTGAGGTAGGCCACAGCCGTTCAAAACCTCTAAAAGGGTGAGGGTGTCCTGATTTGTATAGCTTTCTAAATGGAAATTAAAATCTCCAAGAACCGTGAAGTTGGTACATTCCAAAGAAGGTTTTATCAAATTGCATAGGTCCTGGGCAAACGAGGCCCTTGGGCCTAGATGCCTATAACAAACAATCCCGGAAAAACTTTCCGTGGGGGTGAAGTTTATGGAGAAATACAGTACTTGTTAGGCATCAAGAGTGGAAGTGAGGGATTTTGTCCGACAGGTAAAGGCCTACCTGACCAGGATGCCCTGCTCGCCACCACGTCGTCCGTCCCTGTCCATTCTCGAAAAACAGTAACCTGGGGGAATGGCCTCCACAAGCACGGGGCCAGAAGAATCCTTAGCCCAAGTTTCGGTTACAAAAAACCAATCTGGGGTATGTTGAAGAACAAAGTCTTTAAAAGCAATATTGTTCTTTATCAGAGACCTAGAATTTATAAGAAAGCCCCGCAAGTGCCTCTGTGTAGGGGTATGAATAAGACTGATAGTAGCGGGGGATGTACTAGCTACAACCCCACCTCTAAAATGGAGACCACACCTTTACGTATTACGGGCCCTTTTTTTGACAATTTTATAGAATTCCAAACATGGGGGCAGTGAGGAGGATTTCTCTTACCGATATCTAACAAGAGCGCCCTTGATAAATGCCAAAAAGCATCAGCACCTTGTATGGCACAGGCAGCATCCCCGGCCCCCGGCGCAGACTTGGCGCAGACGGGCGAAGATGGGCTTACCTTTGGCGTGCCATCGGCGAGTCCGCTGTGCGGGACCGGAGACATGCTGGTTAATACAGGCTGGAGGGAGGCAGCACACTAGAGCGCTAACCCCCCATCTCCGCCCCTCGAACATTCGGCCAAGGAGCAAAAATGGCACCGCCTAGTCACCCTCCACAACAAATGGTAGATACTACGGTGGAACGGGGTGTGCTGCCACAACAAGCGTCTCTGCAGAGATCAGGTAAGCATGCGACACACAATCACTAAAAATCGATAAACATGCTAGTTGCTAAAAGTACAGCCCAACAGAGGGTAAAATGTTTAGGGACCTGGGAGCTCCGAGAATCAAGCAGTAAGCAGGACCAAAAGTACCTGCGGGCGTCAGAAGGACTGCGCGGCCGAGAATGGAGCTTTTTAAGGAGAATCTGTGCACTAGAGCGCTAAACCCCCGTCTCCGCCCCTCGACCAGCCGGCCAAGGAGCAAAAATGGCGTTGCCTAGTCACCCTAATAGAAAACGGTTGACATGTAATGTTTTCTCCCCACACCGAGATTTTTTCTCAGGCAAAGTCAACCTTTTTGATGTTTAATATATGTCTTTTGATATTTGAATACTTGTTTTTTTACCTTGCCTTTTATTCAAGCTTAAAATGTGAATACATTGCCCTCTTTTCAAATCTCGCACTAGTCATGCAATGTATATCACAATCTGCTTTTCTTACTTTTAATTAGCCCAAAGTGTAAATACATTGTAAATCATACATTATCCTCCTTGCCAATCTTGCACTAGTCATGCAAGCCTAAATGTATTTCACAATTTTCTTTTATTATTTTCAATCTGCCGAAAGTGTAAAACACTTTAATTCTTGTTTCTCTCATTTATTTACCCAATGTACCCAATTGTTTCACATTGATCTCCTTTAAATTATATAATGACACAGAAGATCGCCGTTGATATCTACAATGTCACTATGCCTCGGTGTCTATTATCAGACGTCCATCTTGAATCTGCTGTACTTTTTCCATCTGGTCCCCCAGGGTACGGGATATGCCAGCTCGCACGCACTAGCTCCCACATCAAGCGCTCTCACGTGACCAGTCTGCCGGCTTCCACTTATACAGGATCTGCCATGGTAGAATGACTGAGACGCTTTATTCGTCCCTTTGGACTAAGCCCGATTTCCTGGATCACGACACTACAGGTCGTGAACTACCCCTTGCACTAATCGCTCCGTCCGCCAGACATCAGTTGACTTGCTGCCGGTGGAATTGAACACCAAGGTAAGACCATGTTGCTTTACAGCACAGGTCCATTCACTTACAGGCTAACCGCCCGTTCCCTGTTAGTAAACCCTGTCCGTGTCCGCTTTCCTTCCTTAGACCGCAGCTCAGCTACTTACACGCTGGTCTCCAATCGATTGACGTCCTAGAGGTAACACTCAGGCGGGCACCAGCCTATATCGACAGGCTGTGTCACCACTCATTTACCCTGACCCCTTGTCCTCTGTTCTTGCATCAGCTCTAGAACAGCGGAATTCTCCCCTGGATTCTCCCTCTCTCGTGGATTCTCCCTCTAATAGTGCCATCAGGTATCCCCTAATGACTCACCTAGTGTTCTCTAACATTTCTTTACTTGATTTTTCTTCATCTGGGCTCTACTCAAATCGATTATCCCTCATGTCCTTCTATAAAGCACTATTCCAGAATTATGTAACCATTGTCCTGATGATGACCTTGATTTAAATAGGTTGAGATGCCGTTGACCCCACAGCGCCACTCGCGGCCACCGAAGGGTCATTTGCAAACAATGAAATTGTACTTGTAATTGTAAAAACATCTGTTTGACCCCCACAATTTATTGTTTTGTTGCTTTTTCGCTGCTTCACATTGTTCTTTATTCACTTGTGTCACTGCGGCGTTCAATCACAGCAACACTTCCAGTGCACAATTGGTTGTATGGTAACTACAAACTAGTTGTATCATAGTGCTATTATAACTACATGCAAATAACAACCCTTCCACCTTAACTTGGCCTCAATCATCCCTACCCCCCCTGTGCTGTGTGACTTGATACACCTTCTATGAACAGTTCCCCCTGAATGATAGCCCAGTTGAGACATTGTTCTTTTGTTAGAAAGCTTACCCGGTCTCAGCTGGGTCAACAGGTTTACTCCTGTTTTCTATTTTTAGTCATGCAGTGTCACTTGCATTGTCAGTGTGGCTCACATAGCTGCTGATTTCCTGGATTGTGCACATGTGCATGGGTAGGTTGTGGTATTGGTGATATGGAGGGGGCACCTTTGTGCACATAGTGGACGGGCCCTACTTGATTTGATTTGATTTGATTTGGACTTGTAGAGCGCATGGCTGCCCTGGAGCGTCCCAGCGCTAATCCTAATCTGAACCTGGTGAACTCAAGCGAAAGCAAGGTTAGAGGGTGGTAGGGAACAAAAAGGTTTTAAGTGCTCTTCTGAATTTCAGGTGATCCGGTTCCATTCGGAGTTCTCTAGGGAGAGCATTCCATTTGTTTGACACATTCAGTGAGAACCGTCGGCCTCCTGTTCGTGCTTTCCTCACTCGTGGGACAATGGCCAGATTTTCTCCATCCGAGCGAAGGGCCCTGGTCGACTTGTAAGGTCGGATCAATCCTCTCAAGGCTGGAGGGCCTTTACCTTGCAGGGTCTTATGTGCAATACAGAGAGACTTGAAAGAGACCCGCTCTTGGATGGGGAGCCAGTGCAGGGCTTTCAGCAATGGTTTGGCTGAGGCCCGTCTCGGCGCCCCCATCAGCAGCCTGGCTGCGGCATTCTGAGCTCGCTGAAGAGTCTTGATGGTAGCAAGAGGGGCTGCGAGGAAAAGGGAGTTACCATAATCCAGTTTGGACAAAATCAAACCCTGGATTAACAGCTTTCTAGATTGAAACGGAAGGAGAGGAAGTACCTTTCGGGCTGCCCGGAGCAGGCCGAAGCAGCCTCCAACCACTTTCTGCGCATGGGTCTTGAAGGTCAGTTGGGGTTCGAACCAAATCCCTAGGCTTTTTATTTGCTGCTTAGGGGGTGGAAGATCTCCCATACAGGCAGGCCACATCTCAGGGGGCAGAGAGGTGAATTGATTGCCTAGGAGCATGATCTCCGTCTTAGATCCATTTAGTTTAAGTTTTGAACTGGACATCCAGGAGGAAATGGCTGTAAGACAGTCTGGGAGATCAACCGGGCTGCCCTCATGTTGCGACAGCGAGACGACAAGCTGCGTGTCGTCGGCATAACTTATAGCTTTAACCCCGAATGGGGCTATCACCTTCTCCAACGGGGCCATGTAGACATTAAACAGTGTGGGGCTGAGGGAGGAGCCCTGCGGCACCCCACACTGAAGAGGGAAGGGCTCTGACATGGACCCATTTTCCCAGATCCTGAAGGATCTCTCCTCCAGGTAGGACTGCAACCATTTGAGGGCTGATCCTGTAATGCCCAGCAGGGCCAGGCGTTGGGCCAGGACAGCATGATCCACAGTATCGAATGCGGCACTCAGATCCAGGAGGATCAGAGCTACTGATCCCCCTGAATCCAAGATGCATCTTACCTCTTCAGTCACCGCCAAAAGGGCGGTGTCTGTGCCCTGACCCGGGCGAAAACCAGTCTGAGAGTCACTGAGGAGATGGTTAACCTCTAGGTACTCGGAGATCTGCTTATTCACCACTTTTTCGGCCACTTTGCTCAGTCCAGGTAGAAGCGAGATCGGGCGAAAGTTGACCAGATCGGAGATGTCTAGTCCTGGTTTCTTTAAAAGTGTTTTGACTCTGGCCTGTTTCCAGCTCGGGGGCACTATGCCCGAGGATAGCGACGAGTTGAGTAACTCCGTGGCTACCGGGGCAATGATGTTTAAAGTTTGCTTTAAAATGTGCATCGGGACTGGGTCTGAGGGAGAGCCGCTTTTAATAGTGGAAAAGATATTACAAAAATCTTCTTTGGATATGGGACTGAAAGCCTCAAGTTGGGGACAGGTAGGGTCAGGGGAAGGGATCTCGACGAGTTCAGTGATGGAGGATTGAGGGAGGCTATCTAGAATTTTCCGAATTTTGGTGTCGAAAAATTCTGCTAACTGATTGCATCTCAGTACTGGGTCATTCTGGACCAAAGAGGGGGCTGGGACTTTAAGAAGCATGTTCACAATTTTGAATGTTTCTCTGGAAGAATTAGAAGAGAGACAAATTTTTTCTTCAAAAAAGGCAGCTTTAGATTTTTGTCGTCCTAGTTTGTAAAGTTTAAGGGCTGCTTTATATGCAGTTTTGTGAATAGGTGCCCAGTCTTTGCGCCAGGCGCGCTCGGCTCTTTTGCACTCTTTCCTGAGTTCTCTTAGTTCAGGCGAGAACCAGGGAGATTTGAACGTATTGCTCTTTTTTGTGCAGAGCTTAAGAGGCAGAACCGAATCCAGGGAATTAGTGAGCCAATCTCGAAAATTTATGTCTGCCTGTAGAACATCGGATTCTGTAGGGGGAGCAGATTTTTCGAGAGCAGTAGACAAATTGTCTACTGACAGCCTTGGCCATGGCCTTTGAAGCGTACGGGAACAAGGGACCTTGATTCCTCCTTGGTGAAATTCCCATGAAAAAGGAACTAGGAAGTGGTCTGACCATAATAGGGGCAAGGGGTGTTTGGCTGTAATCTGGGGGATGTTGGAAAAGATCGGGTCTAACAAGTGACCTTTATTATGGGTGGCTTCCTTATTTGTCAGTTCAAGATCAAAGGAGCTAAGGTTGGTAATCAGTTCAGCCCCAGAGTTATCCTTGGGATCGTCGAAGTGTATATTCAAGTCGCCCAGGATCAAAAAATTCGAGGCCTGAGAGGCAGCTGATAGGGAGATTTCTAACAGGGAGTCAGGGAAGTGTTTTAGACTCCCCGGGGGTCTATAGATGAGAAGACCTGACAGGGAGTGGGTGGGTGAGAGCTGAATGTTAAAACTAGCACTTTCTGCATCTAAAATTCCACCCTCCTTCAATCTACAGGTCAGAGACTCCCGATGGATTATGGCAAGTCCCCCCCCCATACCTTTGTCTCGGTTCAAACATTGGATATTGAAACCACTGGGGAGCGCCGATACAATATCGAAGTCTGAGTGAGGGGATAACCATGTCTCCGTCAAGAAGAGCAGGTCGAACTTGCTGTCTTCTAACAGCAGGTGGATCTCGACCGCATGCTTCGGAAGCGATCTGCAGTTCAGGAGAGCCATCTGCAGAGTTCTACCCAACTTCTTACCGACCGACTCCCCACTGTAAGGGGCCGGACAGACAGGGCATCGACAAAAGGGAGGGCTAGGACCCACCCAGTGCGGGCATCCAGAATTGCCCATGAGTCGAAATGACAGTAGATCCTCCTTAGAGTACCTTATGGGTCCAGGGGGAAACACGGGCATAGTGGCTGGCCCTAGGCCCAGTCTGGCCCGGACGGGCCCAGACGGGCTTGCCTCTGGCGCGCCTCCGGCGCACCATCGGCGCGCCCGCTGCGCCCGCCCGCTGCGCGGACGGAAGTCAGGCTTCATAAGTAACGCCCGGGCTGTGATTCGCCCGACCGCTAGAGCGCTGACCGCGTTATTTCAGTTGCAAATGGCGGCCAAAGTCGTCGCCCTTTGCAAAACAGTTATTCTACCGAGAAGACCCTAAAATCGGCCCCCGGTTTGTGCAAATAGGGTGGGAGGAAGCGCCCTGCTGTGACAAACAGCGGGAAAGCGTGACACAATTAAACAGGTAAATTACGGAGCTAACACAATTTTTGATTAAAAAGCGATAGTATTTTCCATAAAAGAATAAAAACAGAGTAGAGTGCCTAGCTCCCGGCTTTCCGCCTCAGGAGGGCTAATGTTCACAGGTGCAAATTAGCAAATTGGTGTTTCTATGTGTGCTGCAGTGTGCCAAGGGTATCAGGGAAATGTTCCACTATCATTGTGTGTGTGCAGTGTGCTACACATGATTGTGCATGTGTGCCACTGTGCCCGGCCCTCCAGTCCCCGGTCGTTATTCACCCTGTTGCTGTTGAGACAGGTCATATCAAGCTGTGTCCAGATCCCCAACTCCTTGCACCGTCTCCACACTGATGACTGTGACCACCATTTCCTCCAGCTCATCCAGCTCCTCTTGTGGCACAGGAGTCCCACCTCGAGTCGCCTTTGCTGCCTTCCTGTTGGCGGCGAGTTTCTATTTGGTCTGGCTTTGCACATCATGCCGGCGCCTCTTGACCTCCTCCATTGACCTGCTTGACACTCTGACTGCATTCACATTGTTGACGACAGACTGCCATATTTCTGTTTGTGTCACCAATGACGCAGTGGAGGTGATGAACAGTTGTTGGTAGTGTTCTATCACCTCCGTGACGATAATCTGGTCTTCCTACGGACTGTACCCCGTCTTCCTCTTCTCCTTGCCCTTCCTCGAAAACGGGGTTCCTGGCTGGTCCTCCGTGGGGCTTGTGGGGTTCGGGTTGTCCTCTGCACTCGGTCCGGGTGCATCCATGCTAAACAGTTTTCTTTGGTGTGACTTTTTTTTGGTGCATTTATAGTACATTTTCCCACATGATGCGTGGGAATTGTAGGCCTGTCGCTAGTTGTCGCAGATCTTTGTATCGCGATTTGGGGCATCACATCTATTTTGGTGTTTGTGTTTTGCATTTTTTCGGCATCGCGTTGATTTTTATACAGTCATTCAGTGCGTTATTGTGCTGCTGGGTTGGGAATTGCACGTTAAAGCAGTGGTATTTTATCGCGATAGACTGCGATATGCAAAGTTGTGTTAAGCTAAATTTCAATGTCTAATACATTTTCTTGTGAATATCCCCCTTTATTTACTCCTATCCCATATTGCTCTTTTCTCTTATTTTCCTTACTCCTCATTTTGTTTTATTTCGAGCACCCCTCTCTTTAACTTGCCTCGAGGTTCTTCTTCCACCTTTTACCCTCTCTGTTAACCCATCATGTTTGTCATCTCCTCAGTTCTGCTTTTGTTTTTCTGTTCTTCACTCTCTCTCTCCCTCTTGCCTCTGTTTCCTTTTCAACACTACCTTGCTCACTCTCTTGCCCCTTTCGCTACTCTCTGAATCTTCGATTTCTTTCTGTAACATTATCCCCTTTCTCTTCAATTGCTAGTCTTCTATTATTCCAATCTATTTCTTCATTTTCTCTCGATTCTTCTCCTCTAGCGCCACACTACTCCTGACTGCTCTCCCTTACTCTGGCCCATGTTTTTCTACTTTCAGTTTATTTTCTTTAATCCCTTCACCTTTTCCATCTATCTTTTTCTCTATTGCCTCCTACCTTTGTATTTTTACAGTTTCATACTTTCACACACTAGAAAGCTACTTTATTTAACTCCAGTTATGGATGGTGTCAGGGCAAAGTGGCCGGGTAAGGGGATGTGGGGGGGGACAATATTACCAACACCAAAGAAAAAAAAAAGAGCTTATCTGAATGGCTGCCTTGTTGCTGCTATTCTGGCTGCACTGCAGACTCCACCTGTGGCCAATTCTAATTCTAAATACAGGAGTAAACCCGTTAACCCAGTTGAGACCGGGTGGAGTATATAACAAAAACAACAGTGTCTCAACCGTTAGTCATTAGCAAGGGCAATTACAAGGAGTGTATAAATCACTTGCAGGAGAAGAAGAAAAGAAAGGGAGACCACAAGCAGGTTTCGCACAGTATAAAGTGTTATTTGTAAGTAGTTGTATCAGCACTACAATACAATTTTACTTAAAGTAACCATAACAACCAAGTGTGCACTGAACGTGCTAATGATGATGAACGGCGCATTGACACAAAGGTGATAAAATAAGTGAGCTGCGAGAAAACAGTTACAACAAGTAGTTATGAGGTCAATGATACAAGGCAGATCAATCCAAGTCAAGTATAATGGTTTGCACTGAGTATTCGACAGCGTTTCGACCTGTTCAATAACAGGTCGCCTTCAGGACAATGGCTACTAAATCCAGTATAGTGCTGAAAGGATAATGCTGCAGTAATCCAGACTACAAGGGTGAGGGCGGTGAGACTCTGGCAAAGTGGGTCAACTGTGAGTGCTCCGACAGGGGTAATCAATGTTCGGAGGTTGAAATTATCCTAGTAACAGGACCTGAATACATGGATTGCAGTATTCCAGGTGGTGTTCCAATAATTTCAGGAGGAAGGCTGGACCTGAATGTGGGAGTAAGGCAATCCAGCGTGGAAGAGACTGAATCAAGGGGCAGGTATGGAAATTGCCGCTGCACACAAATTCGAAATGGACGAGTAAAGCATTCGGGATCGCAGCCAGGCACGCTGGCAACATGAGAGCAGCATCAGGATTGGCCTGAGCGCCCACGATTTTTACTCCCAGATAGATTGGGAGCATCTGCTTGCTGTCTCCAAAGCTTCAACACAGCTTGTGTTGGAGACAGCTTAGTGTGCATGTCAGTTTTCCCTCCCTAAGACTTCCGGCCAAACCCACATGCGCACTGATAGCAGTGCACCTACCACTCCTCCTCCATGTCGATAATGGATTAGTCCCTGCCCTCAAGACTCAGCCAGGAAAAAAGAAAAAACAATAATAACCTGCTTTATTATCGTTTTCTTTTTCAAGTTTTTGCAGCTGCTGCTGGTGGAAGAGTAGCCATTGCTGTTTCACTCCTTCCTGGTATTCCCCAGGGAAGTGTTTGTTGATCAGAATTTGACAATATACCAGCAGGAAGTTGGACCATCTGAATGGAATTCAATTGCGGGTCTAGCTGTCAACAAACCATTATTTGACCTTAGGCTTAAACATTGACTGAGATTTTAGATTTAGCAATTTTGGAGATTGGCGTCTCTGAGTGTGCTACACTAAACACAAAATCCTTCACCCAATGTGCCACTCTAGACAATGCACATCAGTACAGACCATGCTACTCATAGTAAGAGTATCTCTCGAACTGGAAGGCAAGTCCCGCTCCAGAAGAGAACACAGGCAACACCAGACCATTTTCAACCTTATTAGGTCTAGATAAAGCTTAGACCTGGAAGGGCTCAAATGCTAGCCAGAGTGGTTGCCATTAGTTTAGACCTATGTTTCCCAAACTGTAGTCGCAATCCACTTGTAGTACTTAAGCCGCTTTTTGGTGGGTCGCAAAAGTCCAAACAATACATACCAATGCCTTTAAAATCTGTAAATCCCAGTTTTACAAGGTCCAGGGATCTCAGTCCCAGATGGTATTGCCCAGTATAGGTATAAGTAGGTTTAGAGGGGGTTCACTCGAGGCACTGGACCTCTCCAGCCTCAAAAATGTAACTGTGGGGAATACTTTTGAGCGTGTCCCCTTCCTTCTTGTTTATATTTGAAGAGGCACAAAGAGATCTCAGTTACTTTAAAAAAAAGTTATTTTTTATTATTCTTTTGTGACTTGTTTTGTGAATGCTTTGTGCAGAACAATACAGGGATAACACCTTGTTTTTCAGAGTATTCTTAACAACACATTGCTAGAGCTGCACGACCAGCCGACACGGGTTTCGCCCTCAGTGGCCAGTTAGACCTGGGTTTTCTCAAGGCTTCTTAAATCATTAGTACATCACGGTTTGGTTTGTATAGTCATCATTAGAAAGTTTTACGATCTTCACTTTTACATTAGTGTCGAAGTTTCTGTCGTAGTCTCGACGGTTAAAAAGTTTTTAAAAAAGGAACTGATATCTATTTGTGCCTATTTAAATATAAACAAGAAGGAGAGGGACACACTCACAATTATTCCTGCCTTTAAAATCTGTATTTGGCTGCCGCTGACAGTAAAAGAAAAATGTAGTCAATTGCTGGTCAGACACATTACTTGGTAATTATTTGAGCTGTTCCATGTGGTTCTCGGAGTATGATAGACGACAACACAAGCTCTGGTCCTGTGGAGACATAGAACGGATAGAGGTCGAAATGCATCAACAGATTTTAAATCAACATTTACGCGAACTATTTTTATATCCGGGTTTTAGTTACCACTTTGAACGGGACCTCTCTCAACAAGAATTGAACTCTATTCTCAGGGCTAAATGTTTCTAAAAACGATGTATATAACCTTGTAAAATATATATTAGCTGTTTTTAACTACTACTGTGTACTAGACTTCACTCAAATAATTTTTTCTATCTTTGTATCTGTTCCTTACATCTTTCCTGTAAAGCGCTCTGATACCTGCAAGGTTCTTCTTTGCACTATATAAAACTTTCAAAATAGATAAATAAATAAATAAATAAATAAATAATGTGGCTGTGGATCTGTTTGCCGTCTCCCACTCACCTGGCTGAGCCATTTACTACCACATACATGCAGTAATGACAGAAAAGTGTAGCCATGAACCTGTTTGCTGCCTCCGACACAATGGCTGAGCCATTTATAACTTACTACAAACTGTAATGACAACAATGTGGTTTTGGACCTGTTGGCCATCTCCAACACACCTGGCTGAGCCATTTACTGCTGACTAAAACCAGTAATGACAACAAAGTGTGGTTGTGGACCTGTTGGCCTCCTCCGACGCACCTAGCTGAGCCATTTCCTGCGGACTAAAAGCAGTAATGACAACAAAGTGTGGTTGTGAACCTATTGGCCGACTCCCACTCACCAGGCTGAGCCATTTCCTGCCAACTAAAAGCAGTAATGAAAACAAAGCGTGTTTGTGGACCTGTTAGGTTCTCCGACACACATGATTGAGCCTTTCCTGCAGACTTAAAGCAGTAATGACAACAAAGTGTGGTTGTGGACCTGTTGGCCGTCTGCGACACATCTGACTGAGCCATTTACTACCGAGTGAAGCAGTAATGAAAACAAAGAGTGGTCGTGGACCTGTTCGCTCTCTCCGACACACCTGACTGAGCCATTCACTACTGACTACAAGCAGTAATGACAACAAGTTATGGTTGTGGGCCTGTTGCCAGTCTCCTACTCACCTGACTGAGCCATGTACTTGTGGCTACAAGCTTGCATGGGTTTTAAGGCCCTGTGCCAGCTTCACTGCTCTTTGAGGCTGGTGGGCCACTCTTGGGTGCAAGAGACTGACTGAGTTGGCTCGGCCCTAATTTCTCCTAGTAGGTGAGGGGGAGGATTATATTCTGCCCTAGTAGCGTTATTTTTATTGGGGTCCAGGCCACGCAGGTACTGATGCAATGACGTGGCTAGACCTTTTGCGGCTGTGGCGTCCCTGCGCTTGCAGCCTTGCGACGGCCGCAGGTAAGAGCTAAGAGTGACGGGAGGGAGTGGCAGGAGATAGACGATGACAAGGGTAAAACTGCCACCTCCCCCAAAACTCGTGCTGTTCCCCTCCCCTCCCTTGCTACACCACTGTACTGATACCATGCATGGCTTGCGGGAACTCCTGTGCAGGACTCCTCAAGAGAACACCTCGAGAATGGCCTATCAGCCAGGAAGAGGATATGGCTTAACAGCTAGAGTGGCCATCCTTTAAGCTGGGGAACCAAGTTCGAGTCTATCGGTAGGCTCCAGCATCCTGTGATTGTGAGCACATCACTTAATCTCCCCATGCCTAAAATTAATGTGGCTGTCTGTAATTCAACTGGTGCTCATTTAAAGCGCTCTGCTACCTTTGGGTCGAGTTCGCTGTGTTTGCGCTATATAAAACTGCAAATAAAAGGGCCTCCTAGGTCAATTACCCAGTGCTTTTATTATCTTGCAGGTTTCACCTCCGATTAATAAGCGATATAGGTATGGTGGGTTTGTTCTCAGTTAATTCAGATGTCTTTACCCCTGTTCCGTAACCTCTTTTAATATATAGAATGGGTATCCCATTTTTAAAGTTGAATAATCCTCTTTATATCCAGGGGTGCCGGTATTCTTAGAGGGGGAGATATAATGGATTATACTTTTTCAGTGAATGAAGTTCCCAGCGAAGGTCATCGAGAAAATCGTCAACATGCAACTGGACCACCACCTGGAAGACCACAACATCTTGGACCCGTCCCAGTCCGGGTTCAGACGAAACCACAGCAGCTAGACAGCCCTCATAGCCGCCATAGATGACATCAGGCGCCAACTAGACAATGGCGAAACATCACCCATCATCCTCCTGGGCCTGCCAGCCGCCTTCGACACGGTCTGCCATTTCACTCTAAAGACATGCCTCCTAGAAGCCGGAATCCAAGAGAAGGCCCTTGACTGGACCACGTCCTTCCTCTCTGGCAGAACTCAGAGCGTCCGCCTCCCGCCCTTCCGATCCGAGGCCACCGACATCATCTGTGGCATCCCCCAGGGCTCATCCCTCAGCCCGACGCTGTTCAATGTCTACATCACCGCCCTTGCACAAGTGGCCCACCAACACGACCTCAATATCATCTCCTACGCTGATGACACCCAGCTCATCCTCTCCCTCACCAAGGACCCACACACTGCCAAAACCAACATCCACAAGGGAATGAAGGCCGTTCCCAACTGGATGAGGAACAGCCGTCTGAAGCTGAACCAGGACAAGACGGAGGTACTCATCCTCGGACCCACCCCGTCAGCCTCGGATGACTCCTGGTGGCCGATCACACTTGGAACAGCACCGACACCCACTGACCATGCACGCAACCTAGGATTCATCCTCGACTCCTCCCTCTCCATGTCTAAAGAGGTCAACGCCGTCTCCTCCTCCTGCTACAACACCCTCCACATGCTCCGCAGGATCTACAAGTGGATCCTGACTGAAACAAGAAGAACGGTGCCACAGGCACAACGTCAGCAGCAGACTGGACTACAGCAACGCACTCTACGCAGGAATCCCAGCCAAACACCTACAATGACTACAACGCATCCAAACCCCTCCGCCCGGCTGATCGTCAACGTCCCCCGCCGCAGCCACATCACCCCCCACCTGAGAGACCTATTCTGGCTCCCAGTCGACAAGGGGATCACCTTCAAGCTCCTCACCCACGCACACAAAGCACTCCACAACACCGGACCAGCCTACCAGAACAGCAGACTCAGCTTCTACACCCCCACCCGCCAGCTCCGCTCTGCCAGCCTCGCCGTCGCCACTGCTCACTGCATCCAATGAACAACCTCTGGCGGCAGATCCTTCTCCTACCTCGCCGCCAAGACCTGGAACACCCTCCCTACCCACCAACGGCAGACCCAAGACCTACTCGCCTTCAGAAGACTCCTCAATACCTGGCTCTTCGAGCAGTAGCGGCACCCCCTCCCCTCAGCGCCTTGAGACCCTCACGGGTAAGTTGCGTGCTTTACAAGTACTCTAATTTATTGACTGATTAATTGATTGGAAGTAGGATTTACCGTGCTCATTTCTGCACGTTTTCCCCAGCAGGACTTGTCTGCTCACAGCCGCTGAAATCTCTTGGTGAGGAATAAGACTGAGGGGGCTTATATTTCCGACAGGCCCGATAATTGTTACCAGGCCTGTTGGAATTAACAGGTCATCGGTAATGTGGGCCTAGATGAGAACGTGGGGAATAAAAGTACCAAAAATATAGCCTTGCTTTAAATGGAGAAAAATAAATCTGCATAAATTGCACTGTTTGTTATAAATCCATGAAATGAAATCCCTTAGTATTTTTTGCAACATGATGCATTGATTTACTCTTCAATTAGGGGAAGATGTATTGAACAGCAATCTAGAGAAAGGGTAAAAAGTTATGTGACCAAGAAAAAGTTGTGCTTTCATGAGAAGAAATAACGAGTTTCATTTGCAAATCTCACAGTTTCTCAGTACTTTATGAGCAGGTTCATCAGTAATGCGTGGACAAGAGGTCATTGCAATAACACACTAATGCTTACAGATGAGTGAGCGAAGTGTACTTTAGCTAGGCCCCCCCGTTTACCAAGTAGTGATGATGAGTGTGATATTACACTTTACACGGATGCATGCCTTTTCATGTCCGTCTGCTTTTGAGTGAATCTCTTTGTGATTGCATTTGCTCTTTTTGTTTCTCGTAGTCATTTCCTCTTTACCTCAGCCAAAGTCGCTATAAATTTATCTCCTGTTCACAAGTAGGTGTACATATCACCAGTTTGCCTACGATAGCAGCCGCAAAAAACATCACCACAGATGACACCGGCAACTATTGCTAATGAGATGCAAAGTAGGTGTTCCAGTGCAAAAAGCTGCGACAACACGACATCACAACATTCTCAGCGACCAGCCCTATCGGCGATAAGATCACAGAACATGCGATAAGCAGGAATCTAACACCTGCTCTGACCTGGTGTAAAGTCAGATGACAGTCTGCACCAGCAAATAGAGCCCAGCCCAGAGCCACACCAGAAGAACAACAGATGCCATGGAGTCAAGGATCATGCAGCGCGGACACCGAAGAGGGCAACAACACCCACCGCCACCACTCCCAGGACCCCCCCCGGGCCCTACCAGGGCTCCCCCTTCCTCTCCCCTGACCAAGATATTGCACATCAACATCACAAAATCATGAACGCTAGCATTCGCCTGATGTCGCAGCATTGCAACAATCAACATGTGAGTACAGAAAATCTGATTCATTCATTCACCATTGAAAGCCCAAACAAAATATCACAAACAAATTTGTCTCCAAACAACATGTTGAAGAGTCATGGCGGGGCATCCCTGGACAATCTGTGAATCACAGCTTGCATGATAATATACAAGATAAGAAGGTGTGTCAGGCACTAATGAAAGGACAGAGAGAGGGAGAAAGAGAGAGAGAGAGAAAGAAAGAGAGAGTAAGGGAGAGATTGAACAAGGAACGCAAGGCTAATCGGGCCCTTGGCTCATCCATACATACCAACAGCTGCATGTGTTTCGCAACTGGTGCACCCCAAAGCCAAGTCAGCGCAAAGGCCACATGACATTAAAGAAATGCAAGCAGTGGTGAGACCAAAATTAGGTATGTAAGCTCCTGTGTCTCAATACACAAGGCGGAAGGACAACCAAACCTCCAACCTTAGTCCTGAATGCAGCTGGCACAACCTGCATGAGATACCATACCAGACTCTGACTGCTTCCACACCACAAATTGCGCTACTGAAAGACCAACCTGTCCACACCCACACACACTTCTCCCCGCTCGAGCTACACCTGCAAGGGATTCCCTTGATACATTGGTAAAAAACAACCCATACATCCAAATGTTGCACACACACCACTCATTGCCCAGAGCAGTAGCATACCGTCCGCAAAACTGCTGCCGGTCTGAGGATTGCTGGTGCTACGAGACCAACAAACGCAATGGCAGGCAATCCCGGGGACATGCACAACGCCTGTCATGTGGAACTGTACCGTGCATGAATGCTGAATCTGTTGGGATCACCACCAATGGCAGTGTTGCAAATCAGTTTCCTTCTTGCCTGCGTCACCTGCATCAAGCCCTTGTTCCACTGTCGAACATGCACATTCAAGTGGCCTATGGAGGTCTGCCTATCCAACACAACTTTAACTGAATTGGATTATGACTTGACAGTGCGCCCCCTGTTGGCCCACAAACAGGAGTGCCACCGGGATACCTGTGCATGGGATGCCTTGTTCTTTGGAGTATATACTGGCAGTTGTGTATGGGAGATTTCACAACTCCTCATGTGCAGTGATCACATCGAGGTGCTCCCCTATTGGTCCTCGTTGCGGATTGGTGAAACGGCATGGACGGAGCACATTTGCCCGGACCAATTAATAGATTGGCTCTCCCTGGTGTTTCTCGAACTCGATAACAAAGTACTTTTGTAACAGATTGCCCATGAAGCTGGACTGGCATTCATGGGCGAGTAACTACGTTCCTGCGGCCACATCTGATTATCACCCAGAACACAGGTCCCAACACGTTGTTGCATTTTGGAAGAATGGCCACATATCCCACCACAGCAGTGGACATGTCTGCCTTTGCCTGGACTCAGAATGCATGTGTGTGGAACTATGCGTGTGTACACACACCAGTGCAAGGTGATGCAGTCCCATGAGCGGAGCTGCACAGCGCCGTTTGACAATGTTCCCAAATCAGACACACTGCTAGGGGGAGAGTACACACATGGCAATGTAGTATGACATGTGACCTTGTAGGACCCTTTCACCTGCTCACTTGCAGCAGAGCAGACAATCGGCGCAGTCCGGTGGTACAGCACTTTGCCGATCCCAAGGGCTGTGAGCTGTGTCCCCTTACACGGGTCAATGAGCACACGCCAAACATCACATGACCCGTCCAGCAAGTCAGGGTGGGCCGAGCGTGTTGCCATCTGTAATGATTTTTGTTCATTTTGGACTCCCCATTTCTTGCACCTCAACATGTTCCCATGCTGCCTGTAAGTGTCTTAAGCATTTGTCTGCATGTTGTGGCCCTTGACTTGCCCAATCTGACATGCACATGATAATAAAGTCCACACAACTTCACTAGTGTTCAACTGTGATGAGTGTTGATTAAAATGACAAATTGTCTGCCTCAATAAGCATTGTCCGGACACAGGGAGAGACTAACTGATGCCTTTACAATGTGGGTTGGGTCCCTTTTGACAGCTCCACCTCTGTGAGCCAGACATTGTTTTTGGGATAGTTGCTATCAGACCTGTGCACTTACGCGTCTTCAGCAAGATGAGTATGGTGTCCGAATACTGGCCATGTTGAGCAATGTTATACATCAAAACAGACTGTGTCCACACAGATGTCTGTGAGAAGGTATGCGAAGAGACATGCAGTTGTCACATGTGATGGACACCACTTCAGGCCTGCCACCAAATTATGTCATTTCTACACACAGCCCTATTAAAAACATGGACATGTGCCTACGTTGGGGGCTTCCGAGATTGTTGTTCATGTGCAATGAGGCCACAGCTAGTTCACACCTTCACAGTCATCTAATTGGCCATGTGGCTCAGGGTCAAACAAGCGCATTGATGTAATTTACCAGGGTGTACTTTCTTGTGCAATCAATGTCCCCACCTCCATCCATACTTTTATACTTGAGTGAACATAGACATGATACATCTGTGTGATTTAGAATGTTTTATTCACATTCTGGTGCATGCCGGAACTGGAGCCGTACATGGCCATGACAAGCCCACATTACATGGTAGCCCAGTGGAGGGGGCAACCAGAGTCCTTTGGGGAATGACATGTGAATCGTAAGAGGAAAAGTTCAGTCCGCAGTCGGATGGCTGTGTCATTGGTAACACGAGCAGATATGGCAGTCCATATCGGGAGTCTGGGTGAATGTCGCAGAGTGTTCTGGGGGACAGTGGGAGGTGTTGTCCCAGGGCATGATGCATAAGGCTGAACTAGGCAGGATCAGGCCATATGGCGGGGATGGATGCTACTACCTCCTTCCTCACACAGTCATTGCCATCCACATCCTACTCCTCTGATACGTCTTCTGTGTTCGGTGTGTCAGGTGTGTGTGGTGGTGTAATGGCTGCATCACATTGTTCAACTGATGCATCAGAGTGCGAAGGTAATAGGACTGCATCACTGTGTGCCACTGACACATCGAGGGTCGGAGATGTGTGTGTCGAAGTTCCGCAGCAGTTTACTGGGACAGGCTCAGTGGCAGCAATGGCAAGATGAGAATCTGCAGGGCATGGAAGATCCCAGCTACATTTCGCTGGTGTTCAGCCGTGGCAGCCATCGTTCCAGCCTGCATCGGCACCGTGGTCTCCATTGTCCTGCGCATATGTGCCAACTCTGTGCTGGCATCGCTGGAGCTTATCTGACCTGACAGTTCTTGAATCCGGGTAATGGCCCCAGCGATGTCAGCCAAGGATTGTCGATGAACATGGTGAGGACAGTGGGTGTCCGTTATGAACTGTAAGTGGTCCCTGAGACACCCATGTATTGCAACGAGTTTGACTGCCAAGAACTCGAAATCCATCTGCAGCTGATCAGCCATCTCCTCCTGGCAGCCCATAACACGGCGTTGGAAGTCCATGTGTTGGTCGGGGGGTCCTGAGAGACAGCTGTGTTGGTGTGTGCTTCTTGCTGTGTGATCTGTGCAGGGGGTGGGATCACCTTGAGGCAGCTGGGCTGGCCTGCTCCAGGGGGTGAGGTGCAGATGCTGTCCATTAGCCAATGGAGGGTGTCCGAGCATATGTGCAGGTTGTCCTCTTCATCATCACTGATGAGATTTGTGGTCTGCTCTGCAGTGGACAAGTGTGGCTCAATGGTTAGAGCGGCAGACCCTAATGCAGAGGTCTAGCCCGGGACCAGGGTTCAATTCCCCACCTCAGCGAGTCTTGGGCTCAAAAATTCCATGGACCTGATAATTCTCGCCTCTGTGCCTATTCCAATCATGGAGTCCCACTCTGCAACTCTGGGCAATAGCTTGCTTAATCTCCACAACGGCCCCCACAATGCTAAGGATGCCTGGCCTCCACCTTGGGGGTGCCCAGGAGTGGACGCCTCACAGGGAAAGCCAGGATGGGTTCTACAGCGGTATTTGTACAAGGGCATTGAGACCCTTGCGGGTGAGTAGTGCGCTATACAAGTATCAATTTACATTTACATTTAGGAGGTGTTGATTGTCCCTCTGCAATATAAAAGGGAGATGCAGGTTAACAAAGTGTCCCATGCATGTTGACGCTTTCTAAATGTTAACATACAGACTGCATGACAATGTACATTGTGACTGTTTCGGAGGAGCTGGCTATTTGATGGCAGACAGGGGAAATTTCGACTACATGACGGATATGCGGGTGTACTCCTACATTATCATCCCACAGTTTCATGCAACGCCAGATGTGAATGGCCAGTTTCTGCTCACAAGCGGCACCTGTTGGGTCCTCTGTCCTGTGGTGCAAGTGTTGCACATTCTACCACATTGTCGTGAATGTTGATGTGCTGTGATTGCTATGTGTGTGTGCTGCATTATGGAAGAGTCGCCCCTGCAGCTCCGATTTAGCAGGACCAGTCCCTTTGAGGCAGTGTGCCTTTGGCTTGTGTGCTGTTTGTGGGCTGGGATATTTTCGACTTTGGTCATTTGTGCTCCTGGACAGATGTTGTTGTCTTGTGCATTGTTTGTTTGCTGATGTGTTATTTTTGTCATAGTTTGTAGGTGCACGTAGATGTGTCAGAGTGTGACCTGCTCCTTTAAGGATGTGATCCACACTGGGCAACCTCAATGTCGAATCTTGCACCATGTCCAATATTTTGAATGCTATTGGTCAAGGGACTCAACTCCCTCGATGAGTGGAACACAGTGATCACTGCAGTTTAGAAGCCATACTCTGTGTCCTATGCTCCTTGTGGTAGCTGTAACCTGTCTAAATCGACTTGGTTCACTCGTTTTACATATTAGCCTGCCGCCCATTAATTGCTCTCTCTAGGTCCCTTACCCCGGTGACCTAGCCTGCAGGTCAATCCGTTCCTTCGATACATGGAATTGGAACTCATGAATTTCTGATAAGCCACTTCTGCATGTGAATCTGTGTACATATAATTTATGATCGTCTGTATTCATTCATAATTGTGTATGTGCACCTGAATGAATGAATGAATGAATGAATGAGCAATTTGTATAGCGCAAACTAAGCCCGAGGTCGTCAAGGCGCTGTATAAAAACCATCCACAAGCCAACTTCGGAGGTAGAACTCTAGCTTTACAATTAGGAAACAACAAGGTCTTCAGGGACTTGCGAAAAGCAGAATATTCTTGTTGCCCCAAAAGGGAAACAGGGAGAGAGTTCCACGCCTTGGCAGCAGTCAATGAGAAAGCCCCCCCCCCCACTTCAATCTTTTAAACCTCGGAACCACGAGGAGATTGCGGTTCGCTGACCTGAGGTTTCTTGAGGACGTGTACTTTTGACCTTGGCTTTAAGGCCAGTAGGGCCCTGGCCGTAGTATGCATTATGGGTAAGGCAGAGGGTCTTAAACAGGACTCTATGCTCCACCGGAAGCCAATGCAGTAGACTAAGGGAGGATGAAACTGAATGATGTCTAGGGATATTCAGAACCAGCCTGGCAGCAGCATTTTAAACCAGCTGCAGGCGGTGAATCTGACCCTTGTTAATGCCCTGATAAAGGGTGTTACAATAGTCTAGTCTGGCCAAGATTAAGGCCATGACCACCTTTTTCCGGGCTTCAAAGGACAGAAACCGGGATAATTTTCTAATTATACAGATACGCCCGAAGCAGGAGGACACCGTCCCAGAGACCTGCCCAGTCATAGAGAGAGAATTATCAACAATGACTCCAAGGTTTTTCCCATAGGGAACAGGAGTGGGGCAGGTACCCAAGGAATCAGGCCACCACTCATCCGACCAGATGTCCGGGCCTTCCCCAAAAATCAGATCTTCTGTCTTTTCTCCGTTCAACTTCAGATAGTTGTGAACCATCCACGATGAGACAGCTGATATACAGTCTTTAAAGTTTTGCGCGGAGTTCCTGACATTGTGCGTAATAGACACCATGATCTGGGTATCGTTTGTGTAAGATAAAACTTCAAGCCCAAAGGATTTCACCACCCTTGCCAGCGGGGCCACATGGATACTAAATAAGGTGGGGCTCAATGAGGAGCCCTGGGGGACTCCGCAGGCAAGGGGGAGGGCTCTGAAGAAAAACTCCCCATTCTAACTAGTTGGGATCGCTCACTAAGAAAAGAAGCAAGGAGGTCTAAAGCCCGATCCCGACCCCTATCTCCCTGAGAAGTTCCACCAATCTCTGGGGAGACAGGGTATCGAAGGCAGCAGTGAGGTCGAGAAGAATCAGGAGAGTAGTATGACCCGCATCCACCATGACACGAATGTTATCCAGCACCATTGTGAGCGTGGTCTCCGTGCTGTGAGAACATCTGAAACCATGTAGCGAGTCATCTAAGATCTTGTGGTTCTTTAAATACACACTCAAATGTGAGTTGAGATGAGATTGAAGAATTTTAGCGGGTAGAGGGAGAAGGGAAATAGGACGAACATTTGTAAGACAGGTAGGATCTAAAGAGGGCTTCTTAAGTGTATAGGTCTAACCACTGCAGCCTTCCAGATCAATCGATAGAGACCTAAGGATATAACTAAATTCAAGACTGTCAGAAAATGAGGAATGAGGGCTGCTTTTGCTCTTTTCACAACTTTAAGGGGACAAGGATCCAGAGGGGACCCTCATTTGATTCCTTCAATCAACAAGTCTACGGCCTCAGTGGTAAGGTTAGGGAAAGTACAGAGACTCCCTGCAGAGGTATGACTAGGGCCGCTATATGAGGGAGTGTCTGTTGTGATATCCTGAATCCGGGTGGAATTTTGAATGTCCAACTGGACATATATATCCGCTATCTTAGAGCGGAAAAAGAAAGCTAAACTATCATAGAGTGCCTGTGAGAGTTCCACCTCATCCGAAGTAGACGGAGCCGCAAGGGCATTAAAAATGTTAAAGAGCTCCTTCAGGGAGGTGAGGCCCTCTACGATGTTCTTTTCCTCAAGAATAGCTGCTTTATAAAGCTTCAAAGATTGTTTATGGGCCACCCTGCCTGAGAAAGCCCAGTCCTTCCTCAAGTGTCTTTCCTTCCTTCTTCACTCCTGCCTCATTCCGCGTAACGGATCAGAAAGCCAAGGTGCGGTGGCTTAGACCTGGTAGAGTGGTAAGGTTTTTTTGGGGCGAGGAAATCCATCAAGGATAAAATACTTTCAGCGAGGTCAGCCGCGGCAATATCCGCATTGGCAGAGTCCAAGGTCTGTTAGTTGGAGAGAAAATTACCGACTGTTTCATTAGAAATCAAAGTAAAGTTACGTTTTTCCTCCGTTTTAGATTGAGCCAATGGGAGGGTGCCTGACATAATGGGCATGTTGTTGTGGGGTGGCAGCGGGGCAGAATAACAGGCGAGGAGGCCGGATATAGTGGGCAATGACGGTCTTTATTTCAGAGGGTGTACTCAGGAGTCTAAGGGAAGACGAGGAAACAGAAGTCCAGGCTCCCGATAGGCGGTGTCTTGGCAGGTTCCGAGGTCACGTCGGGGATCTAGGTCTTCGGGGAAGGTCTCGTCCTAGCGTGGTCCTTGGAGGTTATAGGGATAAAGAAAGAAAACAAGGGAGCCATTAGTCCGATCCGGACTATACTGAGCGCAAACCGTAACCGGCACCGGGCTAAGTGTGGGGAGGGTTGAAAACGACAGTAAGGGCAAGGTGGGATCGGGCTCGGGTAAGGAAGGGCGAGAGCTCCAAGAAGGAAGGTGTTCTCTGAGGGTTTGTGAGGGAGAGGATGTATCTACAGTGCTGTATACAGGAGTAAGTGCTATACAGGATAATTAAAATGGTAGCCAGAGGCAAGGTGACGCTAAAGGGAGAGATATATATAATGCACCTAGTGTGCTACAGAGGCTGATTACGGATTTTCACACAATCCGTCGCAACTCTCCAGTGAGTTGCGGCCGCTCCCCAGCCACCTCCTGCGGACTCCACCAGTCCTCACTCCACACGTCTTCTTCATCCTTCGCCTGCTCTGCTTCCGCTTCGGTCCGAGTCTCCTGCCATGAGTTCGCTTCTCCGACCATGCTCCTGTCTCTTCCGTTGTCTTTTCCGGCCTCCGTGACCGAGGTTAGGGAGGGACTTCTGGGGTCAAGGCAGAATGCTTCCGGTGTGAGGGCGTTCCCGATTGGTTCCTGGAAGAAAGGACAGAGGGTTGGGCTTCTGGTTGTCAGGGTCGTTTCCATTGATGCTTCGGCGTCGGTTTCCGGGAAAGAAGAACGTCCGAGGAGATGCAGCTCCGGCAAGGTAAGGGAGGACGCCGCATCACAGGCCATTAGCTCAAAAGGAACGGCACAGTGGTCTGACCGGGAGAGCGGCGCAGGCACATTCACAGAAATTCGGTCATCTTTTGAGAAAACCCCATCGAGGGTATGACCAGCAATGTGGGTGGCAGACTTCACTAACTGAGGTAGGCGACAGCCGTTCAAAAGCTGTAAAAGGGTGAGGGTGTCCTGATTTGTATAGTTTTCTAAATGGAAATTAAAATCTCCAAGAACCGTGAAGTTGGTACATTCCAAATAAGGTTTTATCAAATTGCATAGGTCCTGGCCAAACGGGGCCCTTGGGCCTGGATGCCTATAACAAACAATCCCGGAAAAACTTTCCGTGGGGGTGAAGTTTATGGAGAAATACAGTACTTGGTAGGCATCAAGAGTGGAAGTGAGGGATTTTGTCCGACAGGTAAAGGCCTCCCTGACCAGGATGCCCAGCTCGCCACCACGTCGTCCGTCCCTGTCCATTCTCGAAAAACAGTAAGCTGGGGGAATGGCCTCCACAAGCACGGGGCCAGAAGAATCCTTAGCCCAAGTTTTGGTTACAAAAACCCAATCTTGGGTATGTTGAAGAACAAAGTCTTTAAAAGCAATATTGTTCTTTAGCAGAGACCTAGAATTTATAAGAAAGCCCCGCAAGTGCCTCTGTATAGGGGTGTGAATAAGACTGATAGTAGCAGGGGATGTACTAGCTACAACCCCACCTTTAAAATGGAGACCACACCCTTTACGTATTACGGGCCCTTTTTTTGACAATTTTATAGAATTCCAAACATGGGGGCAGTGAGGAGGATTTCTCTTACCGATATCTAACAAGAGCGCCCTTGATAAATGCCGAAAAGCATCAGCACCTTGTATGGCACAGGCAGCATCCCCGGCCCCCGGCGCAGACTTGGCGCAGACGGGCGAAGATGGGCTCACCTTTGGCGTGCCATCGGCGAGTCCGCTGTGCGGGACCGTAAACATGCTGGTTAATACAGGCTGGAGGGAGGCAGCACACTAGAGCGCTAACCCCCCATCTCCGCCCCTCGACCAGCCAGCCAAGGAGCAAAAATGGCACCGCCTAGTCACCCTCCACAACAAACGGTAGATACCACGGTGGAACGGGGTGTGCTGCCACAACAAGCGTCTTTGCAGAGATCAGGTAAGCATGCGACACACAATCACTAAAAATCGATAAACATGCTAGTTGCTAAAAGTACAGCCCAACAGTGGGTAAAATGTTTAGGGACCTGGGAGCCCCGAGAATCAAGCAGTAAGCAGGACCAAAAGTACCTGCGGGCGTCAGAAGGACTGCGCGGCCGAGAATGGGGCTTTTTAAGGAGAATCTGTGCACTAGAGCGCTAACCCCCCGTCTCCGTCCCTCGACCAGCCGGCCAAGGAGCAAAAATGGCGCTGCCTAGTCACCCTAATAGAAAACGGTTGACATGTAATGTTTTCTCCCCACACCGAGATTTTTTCTCAGGCAAAGTCAACCTTTTTGATGTTTAATATATGTCTTTTGATATTTGAATACTTGTTTTTTTACATTGTCTTTTATTCAAGCTTAAATTGTGAATACATTGTCCTCCTTTCAAATCTCGCACTAGTCATGCAATGTATATCAAAATCTGCTTTTTTTTACTTTTAATTAGCCCAAAGTGTAAATACATTGTAAATCATACATTGTCCTCCTTGCCAATCTTGCACTAGTCATGCAAGCCTAAATGTATTTCACAATTTGCATTTATTATTTTCAATCTGCCGAAAGTGTAAAACACTCTAATTCTTGTTTCTCTCATTTCTTTACCCAATGTACCCAATTGTTTCACATTGATCTCCTTTGAATTATATAATGTCACAGAAGATCGCCGTTGATATCTACAATGTCACTATGCCTCGGTGTCTATTATCAGACGTCCATCTTGAACCTGCTGTACTTTTTCCATCTGGTCCCCCAGGGTACGGGATATGCCAGCTCGCACGCACTAGGTCCCACATCAAGCGCTCTCACGTGATTAGTCTGCCGGCTTCCACTTATACAGGATCTGCCAAGGTAGAATGACTGAGACGCTTTATTCGTCCCTTCGGACTAAGCCCGATTTCCTGGATCACGAAACTACAGGTCATGAACTACCCCTTGCACTAATCGCTCCGTCCGCCAGACATCAGTTGACTTGCTGCCGGTGGAATGGAACACCAAGGTAAGACCATGTTGCTTTACAGCACAGGTCCATTCACTTACAGGCTAACCGCCCGTTCCCTGTTAGTAAACCCTGTCCGTGTCCGCTTTCCTTCCTTCCCTAGACCGCAGCTCAGCTACTTACACGCTGGTCTCCAAGACGTCCTAGAGGTAACACTCAGGCGGGCACCAGCCTATATCGACACGCTGCGTCACCACTCATTTACCCTGACCCCTTGTCCTCTGTTCTTGCATCAATTCCAGAACAGTGGAATTCTCCCCTGGATTCTCCCTCTCTCGTGGATTCTCCCTCTAATAGTGCCATCAGGTATCCCCTAATGACTCCCCTAGTGTTCTCTAACATTTCTTTACTTGATTTTTCTTCATCTGGGCTCTACTCAAATTGATTATCCCTCATGTTCTTTCTGATTCTATACAGCACTATTCCAGAATTATGTAACCATTGTCCTGATGATACCTTGATTTAAATAGGTTGAGATGCCGTTGACTCCACAACGCCACTCGCGGCCACCAAAGGGTCATTTGCAAACAATGAAATTGTACTTGTAATTGTAAAAACATCTGTTTGACCCCACAATTTATTGTTTTGTTGCTTTTTCACTGCTTCACATTGTTGTTTAATCACTTGTGTCACTGCGGTGTTCAATCACAGCAACACTTCCAGTGCACAATTGGTTGTATGGTAACTACAAACTAGTTGTATCATAGTGCTACTATAACTACATGCAAATAACAACCCTTCCACCTTAACTTGGCCTCAATCATCCCTACCCCCCCTGTGCTGTGTGACTTGATACACCTTCTATGAACTGTTCCCCCTGAATGATAGCCCAGTTGAGACATTGTTCTTTTGTTAGAAAGCTTACCCGGTCTCAGCTGGGTCAACAGGTTTACTCCTGTTTTCTTATCTGTCATGCAGTGTCACTTGCATTGTCAGTGTGGCTCACAGAGCTGCTGATTTCCTGGATTGTGCACATGTGCATGAGTAGGTTGTGGCATTGGTGATATGGAGGGGGCACCTTTGTGCACATAGTGGACGGGCCCTACTTGGTGTTTCTATGTGTGCTGCAGTGTGCCAAGGGTATCAGGCAAATGTTCCACTATCATTGTGCGTGTGCAGTGTGCTACACATGATTGTGCATGTGTGCCATTGTGCCCAGCCCTCCAGTCCCCGGTCATTACTCACCCTGTTGCTGTTGAGACAGGTCATATCAAGCTGTGTCCAGATCCCCAACTCCTTGCACCGTCTCCACACTGATAACTGTGACCACCATTTCCTCCAGCTCATCCAGCTCCTCTTGTGGCACAGCAGTCCCACCTCCAGTCGCCTTTGCAGCCTTCCTGTTGGCGGCGAGTTTCTATTTGGTCTGGCTTTGCACATCATGGCTGCGCCTCTTGACCTCCTCCATTGACCTGCTCGACACTCTGACTGCATTCACATTGTTGACGACAGACTGCCATATTTCTGTTTGTGTCACCAATGACGCAGTGGAGGTGATGAACAGTTGTTGGTAGTGTTCTATCACCTCCGTGACAATGATCTGGTCTTCCAACGGACTGTACCCCGTCTTCCTCTTCTCCTTGCCCTTCTTCGAATACGGGGTTCCTGGCTGGTCCTCCGTGGGGCTTGTGGGGTTCGGGTTGTCCTCTGCACTCGGTCCTGGTGCATCCATGCTAAGCAGTTTTCTTTGGTGTGGCTTTTTTTTGGTGCTTTTATAGTACATTTTCCCGCATGATGCGTGGGAATTGTAGGCCTGTCGCTAGTTGTCGCAGATCTTTGTATCGCGATTTGGGGCATCACATCTATTTTGGTGTTTGTGTTTTGCATTTTTTCGGCATCGCGTTGATTTTTATACAGTCATTCAGTGCGTTATTGTGCTGCTGGGTTGGGAATTGCACGTTAAAGCAGTGGTATTTTATCGCGATAGACTGCGATATGCAAAGTTGTGTTAAGCTAAATTTCAATGTCTAATACATTTTCTTGTGAATATCCCCCTTTATTTACTCCTATCCCATATTGCTCTTTTCTCTTATTTTCCTTACTCCTCATTTTGTTTTATTTCGAGCACCCCTCTCTTTAACTTGCCTCGAGGTTCTTCTTCCACCTTTTACCGTCTCTGTTAACCCATCATGTTTGTCCTCTCCTCAGTTCTGCTTTTGTTTTTCTGTTCTTCACTCTCTCTCTCCCTCTTGCCTCTGTTTCCTTTTCAACACTACCTTGCTCACTCTCTTGACCCTTTCGCTACTCTCTGAATCTTCGATTTCTTTCTGTAACATTATCCTCTTTCTCTTCAATTGCTAGTCTTCTATTATTCCAATCTATTTCTTCATTTTCTCTCGATTTTTTTCCTCTAGCGCCACACTACTCCTGACTGCTCTCCCTTACTCTGGCCCATGTTTTTCTACTTTCAGTTTATTTTCTTTAATCCCTTCACCTTTTCCATCTATCTTTTTCTCTATTGCCTCCTACCTTTGTATTTTTACAGTTTCATACTTTCACACACTAGAAAGCTACTTTATTTAACTCCAGTTATGGATGGTGTCAGGGCAAAGTGGCCGGGTAAGGGGATGTGGGGGGGGACAATATTACCAACACCAAAGAAAAAAAAAGAGCTTATCTGAATGGCTGCCTTGTTGCTGCTTTTCTGGCTGCACTGCAGACTCCACCTGTGGCCAATTCTAATTCTAAGTACAGGAGTAAACCCGTTAACCCAGTTGAGACCGGGTGGAGTATATAACAAAAACAACAGTGTCTCAACCGTTAGTCATTAGCAAGGGCAATTACAAGGAGTGTATCAATCACTTGCAGGAGAAGAAGAAAAGAAAGGGAGACCACAAGCAGGTTTCGCACGGTATAAAGTGTTATTTGTAAGTAGTTGTATCAGCACTACAGTACAATTTTACTTAAAGTAACCATAACAACCAAGTGTGCACTGAACGTGCTAATGATGATGAACAGCGCATTGACACAAAGGTGATAAAATAAGTGAGCTGCGAGAAAACAGTTACAACAAGTAGTTATGAGGTCAATGATACAAGGCAGATCAATCCAAGTCAAGTATAATGGTTTGCACTGAGTATTCGACAGCGTTTCGACCTGTTCAATAACAGGTCGCCTTCAGGACAATGGCTACTAAATCCAGTATAGTGCTGAAAGGATAATGCTGCAGTAATCCAGACTACAAGGGTGAGGGCGGTGAGACTCTGGCAAAGTGGGTCAACTGTGAGCGCTCTGACAGGAGTAATCAATGTTCGGAGGTTGAAATTATCCTAGTAACAGGACCTGAATACATGGATTGCAGTATTCCAGGTGGTGTTCCAATAATTTCAGGAGGAAGGCTGGACCTGAATGTGGGAGTAAGGCAATCCAGCGTGGAAGAGAATGAATCAAGGGGCAGGTATGGAAATTGCCGCTGCACACAAATTCGAAATGGACGAGTAAAGCATTCGGGATCGCAGCCAGGCACGCTGGCAACATGAGAGCAGCATCAGGATTGGCCTGAGCGCCCACGATTTTTACTCCCAGGTAGATTGGGAGCATCTGCTTGCTGTCTCCAACCCTTCAACACAGCTTGTGTTGGAGACAGCTTAGTGTGCATGTCAGTTTTCCCTCCCTAAGACTTCCGGCCAAACCCACATGCGCACTGATAGCAGTGCACCTACCACTCCTCCTCCATGTCGATAATGGATTAGTCCCTGCCCTCAAGACTCAGCCAGGAAAAATGAAAAAACAGTAATAACCTGCTTTATTATCGTTTTCTTTTTCAAGTTTTTGCAGCTGCTGCGCTGCTGGTGGAGGAGTAGCCATTGGTGTTTCACTCCTTCCTGGTATTCCCCAGGGAAGTGTTTGTTGATCAGAATTTGACAATATACCAGCAGGAAGTTGGACCATCTGAATGGAATTCAATTGCAGGTCTAGCTGTCAACAAACCATTATTTGACCTTAGGCTTAAACATTTTAGAGTAAAACTGAGATTTTAGATTTAGCAATTTTGGAGATTGGCGTCTCTGAGTGTGCTACACTAAACACAAAATCCTTCACCCAATGTGCCACTCTAGACAATGCACATCAGTACAGACCATGCTACTCATAGTAGGAGTATCTCTCGAACTGGAAGGCAAGTCCCGCTCCAGAAGAGAACACAGGCAACACCAGACCATTTTCAACCTTATTAGGTCTAGATAAAGCTTAGACCTGAAGGGCTCAAATGCTAGCCAGAGTGGTTGCCATTAGTTTAGACCTATGTTTCCCAAACTGTAGTCGCAATCCACTTGTAGTACTTAAGCCGCTTTTTAGTGGGTCGCAAAAGTCCAAACAATACATACCAATGCCTTTAAAATCTGTAAATCCCAGTTTTACAAGGTCCAGGGATCTCAGTCCCAGATGGTATTGCCCAGTATAGGTATAAGTAGGTTTAGAGGGGGTTCACTCGAGGCACTGGACCTCTCCAGCCTCAAAAATGTAACTGTGGGGAATACTTTTGAGCGTGTCCCCTTCCTTCTTGTTTATATTTGAAGAGGCACGAAGAGATCTCAGTCACTTTAAAAAAAAGTTATTTTTTATTATTCTTTTGTTACTTGTTTTGTGAATGCTTTGTGAAGAACAATACAGGGATAACACCTTGTTTTTCAGAATATTCTTAACAACACATTGCTAGAGCTGCACGACCAGCCGACACGGGTTTCGCCCTCAGTGG
Source organism: Lissotriton vulgaris (assembly GCF_964263255.1). NCBI lineage: Eukaryota > Metazoa > Chordata > Amphibia > Caudata > Salamandridae > Lissotriton > Lissotriton vulgaris. The sequence goes on along the minus strand of NC_141695.1, from coordinate 286,169,197 downwards.
CCAGTTAGACCTGGTTTTCTCAAGGCTTCTTAAATCATTAGTACATCACGGTTTGGTTTGTATAGTCATCATTAGAAAGTTTTACGATCTTCACTTTTACATTAGTGTCGAAGTTTCTGTCGTAGTCTCGACGGTTAAAAAGTTTTTAAAAAAGGAACTGATATCTATTTGTGCCTATTTAAATATAAACAAGAAGGAGAGGGACACACTCACAATTATTCCTGCCTTTAAAATCTGTATTTGGCTGCCGCTGACAGTAAAAGAAAAATGTAGTCAATTGCTGGTCAGACACATTACTTGGTAATTATTTGAGCTGTTCCATGTGGTTCTCGGAGTATGATAGACGACAACACAAGCTCTGGTCCTGTGGAGACATAGAACGGATAAAGGTCGAAATGCATCTCCAGATTTCAAATCAACAAACTTGGACTTTTCCACTAAGCGGTTTTTAATGGATTGTGAAGGATGAGCAACAGGACTGAACAGCAGTTAACCTCCCCCCATGCCTCTCTTTAGATTGGCCTTTGTACATTTATGCAAGCGTCAAAAAGTGTCTGTAAAAAGGTGGTGACTCTCACATATCAAATTGTGTGGACTGGTGTGTTTCTCGTTTGTCTTTTTCTTTATTATTTGTTGCCTATTGAGATGTACATTTTTTAATTGTGAGCTCTCGATTTTTCATATATCCTCTTGTGTGAATGCTTATCTATTTTGGGAGCATTAAGGGGCATACGAAAATATGTGTTGTGACATTCAAAATCTATGGTTTATGTGTTTCTAATTTAAAATGTGTGGCATTCAGTAACTATTGCATAGCAATTAGATTATGAGGATTGACTGATGACTGCAGTCATCCATGTTGATAACTATTTATTATAAGCAAGCGGGTTCGGCTCTGTGTTGATGTGTAAGTTTAAATTCTATAATTATCTTGTCACATTTGCTACGCATCAAGACAGCGTTAAAATGTCAGGCTATGTCTTCTGACAAATTGCTGCTTTTTATGGCCTGATGTCACAACACAGCTGTCACCAAACAATTATGTGAAGATCACTAGAGAGGGACTATGGCACCGTCCATATGTTGGGAGCCAGGAGTACATGTTTTGAATGATTAGGCAGATGTTATGTGCTTCCACAAAAAAAGTGCTTGCCCTCCATGTATCTGTGATCATTTTGTATACCCAACTGTCTAAGCTTCAACTTTTAGGGTCGCACATGACATTTGAATGCTATTCAAGTATCCTAGATAAATGGATAGTTTATGTTATTTTCCTCTGGCAGTAGCACAGCAGGAATGAGGGTCGTCATTAACATTAACCAACATGGGTTTTTAGATCTGGCTGGACAGTGCTATCGCCAAGTGAACCTTTATCCTACACAAATATTATTCTGCAGTTCTTTGCTTCCACAAAAATTCATATATATTCCCATGCTATTTACTTGTAATTTTTCATATTACCAAACAACATGCATTTAAATTCAGACGTATTGGTATTCCCAAAGCTAATATAGTATACTTTACTAGGGACGTATAAGAAAATTAAATATGCAATTGGGGTTAAACAATTTTACCATTTTGTAGGGAGAGAGCGCAAGCAATTTAACACTGGCTAGCAGTGGTAAAGTGTGCAGAAACCTAAGGCCAGCAGACACGAAGTCAGCTAAAATAGAATGTCTGACGGCAAAACGTTAAGGGGAACCACGCCACGAATGCCAGGTCTAACACCGCCCCTAAAATACCATTGGTATAAGTAACGAGAGTTACTTGCCCCATCAGTCCTACAAGTTGCTGTGTTACATACATCTCTGCTGCTAAAAGCATCTGGAATCTCAGTGTGAATCACCGAGACATAACACATGAAAATCAGCACAGAAACACCAATTTCCATATGCTTTTCTCAAAAACAAACAATTTCCATTATTTCCATGCCTATGGAATCATGTGGACTCGTGGTAAAGATATTTGCATGACATGTAAACAATTGACATTATTCTGGGCAATTTATTATGAGGCTAAAAGGGTGCAATCGAAACTGAACTGAGGCACATTGACTTAAAGTAATATACCTGGCATTACACAATTTGATCTTGTTGGAAATCTGGATTCAAACCTAGATATTCTACTTCTGAAGTATGAAAGATGAGAAGATGGAACGTGCGGGTTCTCCTAAACTATGCAGCTTCTCTATTCAGTGAAACGTATGGGTTCCAATGAGAGAGAATAATATCTCAATATCGAGTTATAAATATGGTGCTACCAAAATGTTGTAGCCAGAATATCGGCTACCAAAATACCCGGAATGTAAATAAATGGAGCTATGTACAAATGTACTACTCGTAACTGCACATCTATGTATTTTGACAAAATATGTATGCCTTACAATGCAATAAGTACCTGTGTATATGTACCTGCCCAATTTTTTGCAATTTTATCTATAATATTACCTGTATTTAGCTAGCAATATTCTAGTACTACAATATTTTGCTAGGTACATTGTCACATGTATTTGATGATGCAAAGAGAATGGTGTACTTTCACAGAATCTTCCGTACGGCATAACACTAATATTTCGGTTATCAGAGAAACTTGTTTCAGGTGGTCTTCAAAAATTAGGGGATTTTGTAAGTTAAACAGGCTTTCTTGATGGGTTGGACGTTGTGTATGAGACGTTGTGTAGCCTAATTTCCTAAATCCCAAGTCTATTGTTTGTCAACTAATGCTTTCAACTAGTCAAAGTAGTTATGCAGACATAACGTCTGCATACAGTATGGTTTCATTGACAATGCAGCTCTCAGAGGTTACCAGATTATTTCCTGAAATGTTATTGGGCATACAACAAAATCAAAAGAGGGGTGGTCATGTAATTCATTTGACGATATCCAAGGGTTCCAAGTGTTCTGTTTCTAAAGGAGACATAATGGGCACAAACTGCATCTTCCTTGGCCGATACAGAAATAAATAGAGTGTTCCATTCAGGTTTCACCTCAGGTTCTAGGAATGTAGCAATCCTCCACAGCAAGACCTTTATCATGATAGACAAGCAGACAAAATCGAACCATCTATCAATCAATCAATCAATCAAAGACATTTATAGAGCGCACTACTTACCCGGAGGGTCTCAAGGCGCTTGGGGGGGGGGGAGGGTGTGCTGCTACTGCTCGAATAGCCAGGTCTTGAGCTTCTTCCTGAAGGAGAGGTGGTCTTGGGTCAGGCGCAGGTCGGTCGGGAGGGAGTTCCAGGTCTTGGTGGCCAGGTAGGAGAAGGACCTTCCTCCTGTTGTTGTTCTTCGGATGCGGGGGATGGCGGCAAGGGCGTGGCTGGCTGATCGGAGATGACGTTTGGGAGCGTAGAAGTTGATGCGGTTGTTGAGGTAGCTCGGGCCTTGATCGTGTAGGGCTTTGTGTGCGTGGGTGAGGAGGCGGAAGGTGATTCTTTTGTTGATGGGGAGCCAATGCAGGTCTCTCAGATGTCCGGAGATGTGGCTGTGTCGCGGGATGTCGAGGATGAGTCTGGCTGAGGCGTTCTGGATCCGCTGGAGTCTCTTCTGGAGCTTGGCGGTGGTTCCGGCGTAGAGGGCTTTGCCGTAGTCCAGTCGGCTGGTGACGAGGGCCTGGGTGACCGTCTTCCTGGTCTCGGTGGGGATCCACCGGAAGATCTTCCGTAGCATGCGCAGGATGTTGAAGCATGACGAGGAGACGGCGTTGACTTGTCTGGTCATGGTGAGGGAGGAGTCCAAGATGAAGCCCAGGTTGCGTGCGTGGTCTGTCGGTTTGGGTGCGGTGCCGAGGGCGGGGGGCCACCAGGAGTCGTCCCAGGCGGAGGGCGAGGAGCCCAGGATGAGGACTTCCGTCTTGTCTGAGTTCAGTTTCAGGCGGCTGGTCGTCATCCACTCGGCTACGTCTTTCATCCCTTCGTGAAGGTCGGCTCTGGCGGCGGCGGGGTCGTTGGTCAGGGAGAGGATCAGCTGGGTGTCGTCAGCGTAGGAGATGATGTTGAGGTTGTGTTGGCGTGCGATGGCCGCAAGGGGGCTCATGTAGACGTTGAAGAGGGTGGGGCTCAGCGAGGATCCTTGAGGGACGCCGCAGATGACTTCGGTGGCCTCTGACTTGTACGGTGGTAGACGGACTCTCTGTGTCCTTCCGTCGAGGAAGGAGATGATCCATTCCAGTGCCTTCTCCTGGATTCCGACGTAGCTGAGGCGCTGCACTAGGGTGCGGTGGCAGACAGTGTCGAATGACGCGGAGAGGTCTAGGAGGATGAGGGCCGCTGTTTCTCCGTTGCCCATCAGGGCTCGGATGTCATCTAGGCATATATGTCCTGATTTCAGGCTGAGTACACGGGTAGGAATGACACTTCCTCTCGGTATATGCTCCTCCAAAACTACTGGATCACATATTCAACCAACTTATTCTCTCCTCCCCAACACGAGTTCTGGTATATTCATAATTGGAGAAAACTTTATTGCAGCCATGGATAAATGGCAAGACACATGGAACTCCCATAGATCAGCCACACACAGATCCCACCAACTAGTAGAGTGGGTTACCTCTCTGGGATTGAAGGATGTTTGGTGGGTGCCTCTTGTACAATAGATAAAGCTCCTTTACCTTCTTCTCTTGTGCTCACAACTTGTTTTGCTCATAGAATTTGCCCACCCTGCAGTTGACACACAAGACGTGGAAGGAGGGGATATATTGCTGAGCAGGACCTCGGCCCACTCCTCAGTTCTTCTCGACTTATATAGCCCAGGACACAGACCATGAGGCACCTGGTGCTTTAGCACCTAATGGCTACTACATATGGGACTAGTGGCATACCTGAGGAAAGATGCTCTGGAAGTCTTCAATATTAGTATACTCTCAGTCCAGTTGGAAATCATGCTATGGCAGACCTTTAAGCTGATGACATGGCAGAGGGCCAAGGCAAATGTTATGGTTAAGAATACTGAGAGGGAAGCGGACATAGTTACCATGGAAATGTGGCTGGCACAGCTGGAGCTGAGGGTGCAACACACAGATGATCTGCCCCTGCCCCAGAAACTGGAATCTACCAGGCATCAACTGAGCAACCTATCAATGCACATGGCCAGACAAGTTTGGATGGCTTTTCAGAGTCTACTTTACCAACCTGGGGAACAAAAGGGTAAGCTGGTGTATTGATAGGCAATTAAAGAGCAGGCATCTGGAATTTATTAGGAATGAAGTGCCTAGACCACCAAATGACGGCTGATACAATGGGTATTACAAACACCTTTGACATATACTACCATGCCTCTATGCCTGCCAACCCATCCCAGAAAAAGAATTCTAAAATCCATTGATTACAGACCTTTCTACTAGGCCGCTACATACCTCAGATCAAAAAGCTCTTGACCATCGCGTTCCACAAGAGGAACTATACGAGGCAATATCAGAGATGCACTCCTGGAAAACACTGGAACCAAATAGTTTTCCAGCGGAGTTTTACACTTCACTTACTACCGCTATTTATTGAGACAATCCGGATCAGCATTTACTGCGGGACCTGTGCTGTGCCACGATAGTCATGAGGCCAAAACTGAGGGGACTCCTAGAGGCTGGCTTCTCCTACTAGCCCAATTCTCTGCTTCAACCAAGAATATGATCCTTGTGAAACTTCTCAGACACAGGCGGGCAAAGCTAATACAAAGACTAGTGCACAGGCTCCAGAATGGCTTTATGCCTGGTCGGGGTACTAGACAATGCCTCAGGTATTTGCAGCTGCCTGTGGCCAGGGACGAAGAGCTTGAAGGCCTAATAGTGTTAGTTCTTCTCACTTTTGAAATAGCATTTGACTGTCCGTCTGGAATGGCTATTTCAATTCATTTCTAAGATGAATTTTGGCCTCTAGTTTCTGGCATGCACCTGGCAGTCTTTTTGTATCCTTGGGCCAGAGAGCGGGTCAATTCAGTGAAGTTCAAGCCCTTCCTCATTGAGAGGGGTAGAAGGCAGGGTTTCCCTCTTTCCTCCCTCCTGTTTGCCCTGGCCACTGTGGCACTGGTGGAACGAATTTGGGGAGATGCTCTTGTGAAGGGCTTTCAGTGGGATGGTTTGACCAATAACAGAATCTCTCTGGAATCAGACGATGTCTGTATTTTTATATAGTGAACAATCTGCAACAGGTGAATTAATTCTGAAAATCCCGGAGAATTACGGGTCAACTGTGAGAAGCTGATCTTGGTCCCAGTAAGGGGAGGACATGTGAACTGGGGAACCCTTCCTGGCTCCAGGTCCTCACATACAAATTCAAGTAATTAGGGATGTATATCTGCCTGCCACCCACCAACAAAGTTGGGAAGCTAACATACTCCCCTTTGTTGGAGAAAACTAATCAAGATTTGAAGAGGCGGCCAGCACTCCCATTGTCTATCCTAGGTAGGATTGTCTATAAAAACTGACAGCACTCCCTCTACTATTGAATAATGTACAGCATTTTCCTTATGATACTGATCTGTTTTTTTTCATAGACGTCTTGCTTCACTGTGGGACTTCTTACGGACAGTCATGTATCCCAGGAATGACTTGTCAAATATACCATATCCACCTCCAATTGATGTATGGATGTCATTCCAGATACTCGGTTTATAATTAGAGAAGGTCCATCGCCTTTTAATTCTTTTTTACTTTTTGCCTTTATTCATCTCCAGTACAGTCCTTTTCTGGCTGCAAATGTACCAAGAACTACCAGAATCTGTGTTCTTGTGAGCCTGAAAGGTGGGATCACCAGTCCTGATGTATGTTTAAGGGCTGGAAAGGAGAGATAATGGAGTTCCTTGAGGGTAAGAGTGGAGTTCATTTTTCTTTTGGCTATTGACTAGGGACGCAAATGTTGCCAGCATACACTTACAAGAGTACGAGAGGTTAAATGGCAGTTGTGAGGTCGCTTTCTGGGCGAAATTGTTTCCCTTTATTTAGTAGAGAAGGTCCCAGGCTGTCTGGGTGATGAGTTACATGAGGGAATGGGTGTCCAGGGAAAATGTGTGTGACTAGACATAAGTGGTTTGGTTTGTACTAAGGGCCATATGTATCATCAAACTATTTTGCATTTCCTAAATAGCGAATTTTAAGGAATCGCTATTTAGGAAATGCAAAATGGTATGTATGAACAAAATCGCATTTAATTTGCGATTCCTTAAGCTTCCTTAATTGCGAATTCGCATTTTGCGAATTCGCAATTAAGAAATATTTCCCAATGCATTCCTATGGGCCAGGAGGCCCATAGAAATGAATGCAAAATAATTCTCAAATTGCGAATTCGCAATATGCTAATCGCAATTTGAGAATTATTGCAAGGGTGCAGGGGTGTCTCAAAGACACCCTGCTGCACCCCTGAAAAGAACATGTGTGTGCATATGGCGCACATACATGCCCTATGGGCATGTGTGTGCATCATATGCCACCTTTAAAAAGGCCAATTTGTGCGTTTCTGGAAGAATTCGCAAGTTACCATCAACTGAAAGTTGGTGGTAATTTGCGAATTCCTAATCGAAATTCGCAAGCTAAAATTGCTACATACATAGCATTTAAGGAATCGCAAATTTGCGATTTCCTAAATGCTATGGAAAAATAAGGAATCGCACACGTTTGCAATTCCTTATTTTGGGAATGTTTCATACATTCCAAAACGTGCAAAACGGCCGTTTGCGAGTCGCAAAGGCCGAAATTCTGAGAATTTCGGCCTTTGCGATTCAAAAACGGCTTGATACATATGGCCCTAGATGTTGCGTGTTTTTTTTAATGACTATTAGGAATGATGTCGTTGTAGGGCTGAACTACAGCCTATTGTTGGACATCCAGGTCTGAATGAGGCGCAAGAAGTGTTTGAATGTCTGAAGCAGAGGAGGCTTTAAAATACGGCTGTGTTCCTTCAGTGTATTGGCAAATTGCTATGTTGTTATTGATGAGTAGAGTGCCAGAGGGATGCATAGATGCATATAGAAGTTGAAGATGATGGAGGACTAGGTGAAATTATGGGGATTCCGCAAGTAAAAGGAACCGGCTGGGATCTGGAGGTGAATTAACTAATTTTGGTTAGATGGATAGGAGGAGAACCAGTGAAGTTCATGCCAGTGAATTGTATTTGAGACATCTTTGTCTGAATGAGGGTAGGATGCTCTACATTGTCAAAGGGAGTTAGGACGTCTAGCAGTATAAGGAGACAAAGGGAAATCTTTATCTGTGTTTAGGGAGACATCACCTATGACTTGTAATGTAACTGTCTCAATGGTAGAGCATGATCGGAAGCCGGGTTGGCAGCCATGCATGAGATAGCATTGATTTGATTTTGAAGTTCTGCCTAAACTTATTTTAAGTTTTCCTGCTGATAAAGAGTGAACCATGGGGGAAACATCCTTTACAACGCAACTTTTACCACGCAGTGCCTTTACAACGCAACTTTTACAATGCAAACCATTACAACGCATTGCGCTGGGAGGCGCTCTAGGATAGGGAATAGGTTTAATTTACTATCCAACACCTTCCCTACTATCCATGGGGACTGGAGTTGGAATAGTAAATTAAACTATTCACTATCCAGCGCCCCAAAGCACTATGCGTTGTAAAGGCATGCGTTGTAAAAACCACGTTGTAAAGGCATGTGTGGTAAAAGCATGCGTTGTAACGTCATACATCCGAACCATGGTCTTGTAGTTGGTGAGTTCATCAGGGTCTATTGTGTTTTTTTCAGTAGTGTGAAGATATGGCCAGCATTAAGAGTTTCTGAGAAGATGCCATAAGTGAGGGTGGTATTGAAGATTGAGAGTAGGTAAGACACAGCATATCCAGTGAGGGATTTAATGAAGGAGGAGGAAAAGATATCTTCTTCATTGGAGATGGCTGCTTGAAGTGCTGTACTCTTAGATGCAAAATATATTTACAATAAATTATGATATTGTTTGTCCTAACTGAAAATCTTATGTCTTTTCCTCCTTGTCTGGTATTTGTAGCTGAATCATATTTCTTTGAGATTAATGTTTGCTATAGTTTGGGGGTTTTTATGAAACCCATATGCAAACATTTCAATAAGAGAATGGCGTGCTTTAACTGCCACTTATGTGATTGCTTTTTATTGAATGATGTCTCTAATCCTATATATTTTGTGTCAGAAGGCCTCCCTTTGGTTCATTCCAAGGAAGGCGCAGAGCTTGGCGCGATATTAGAATCCCATAATCTTGTGTTTACCTTGGATAAATGGGTTAACTCTCCTAATCCCATTATCGTTGCTACTTTTAGGGGGAGGGGCTGTACCTATATTATTGATTTAATATTTTTTTCTACCCCATATTTCTCTGCATTGCCAACTTCAGCATCATTTACTGCCCTTTTAGTAGTCACATCTTCTTGTTTTTAGAACTTGTGTGTCTCAAGGACTTCACTCGTCCACAGGTTGGGGCTCTTAGAGGGCTCTCCCTTGCTGATCAAGGCAAGCACCTAACATGTCTCAGGTGGAACCTGCACACATTAAAGCTTCCCTCATATCTAAGGTGGCCCAAGAGATATCCATGTGTCCGGACAAAGATGCCACAGAGAAGGATGTTCTGTAAGCATTTGTGTTTATCATCTTCAAAGTAAAGTAGTTAGGGGCATTTTAGCAAGGTCCTGCGATAATCATTGCTTTATGCTTTTAGCGCAAGCATAATTATCACAGGCTAAATCTGGATTCTATCGCGAGATAGCATGCTATCAGCAACGCTCATCTCCCAAGCGATAGGAATCCATGCGTTAGCTGGAAAACAGCGATAATCACACTGCTACCAGCGAAACCTTACTAATAGGGCAGGGTGATCTTAGTCATGTAATCCACCTCTTATTGGATTACATGGCTAAGTCAGGTCACAAGCAGGCGTTAGGAAAGTAGCGTTAACTGTGGTTACCGCTACTTTTATAAACGCTCTGCTTGTTAGCATGCAGCTTGATAATTGGAGAAACGTCGTTTAGCGACATTTCTCCAGTTATTTTGGCATAAAACGCCTACTTTGCATCTTATTAGAGATGCAAAGCTGGGCGTTGTTGAAAGGGGCGCTAAGTCAGCAAAAACACGTGATAGGGTGTCTTTGCTGATAAGGCAATGAAATTATCGCCGCTTTACGTCCGAAAACGGCAGCAAAAGTGGCGATAATTTCATATCGCCGCCTTGGTATTATGTCTCTTACCTCTCAAACCAGGTGGATGGGCAAGATCCAAAATGGTTTGATAAGGCATGCACCAAGTCACTCTGGCAGTGGAAGGGGGCCCTGAAACAGGTCCCAAGAGATGGGAGCCTTGTGGCAGCCTGCAGGCAGGCGTATAAGCAGGCCATAACCAAATGTCAACACATCTTGCAGGAAGTAGCCTGGGAGGAGTTACCCCAGGCAAGTGAGAAGGGAGATAGTTCCCTTTATCGGAGGGTAGTGAACAGGCAATGTTTTGCAGATGGGACAGGCCCTGCTCTATTGTTGGGCAGTGGGTTATTGGTAAGGGTAAAAGTGAAACTACCACTATTAATAAGTCCACTAACATAGTATAGGGTCCGGTAGAGGTCTCAGTAAATTAGCCCCTTGCTCAACCCTTGGTAGCTGGCAACGAGTAGTCAGGCCTATTTCGGGGGATGGAAGTGTGAATTATTTGAAAAAACCAATACATCAAATAAGTAAGACACAACACACAATAAAAATACCCCACCTGTTTATAAAATTATTAAATATGTATACAAACAAATACCACCAAAACGACAATAATCCAGTGAATGGAACTGGAGATATGGTTTTTAGAGATCAACCACTTTATAGTGCTTAAAAATCTGTAGTGCCACTCTGTGACATCTTGTTCCCGCTTGACCAGGACAAAGTCAAAGTTTTCAGGGGGACCATGATGCAGCCCTGATTGGATATAGTAAGCAGGAGGCCCGATCAAAATTTTACCTTTACACACACCTCAGCAGGCCAAATTCGGAAAGGGTTCGCCAGCTTGACTGTACGCGAGGCCCTGGCCAAATCCTGGACATCCAGAACTCCGGAGCTCTCAGCAGGACAAACCTGCAATCCTGGCTGGGTCGTGGTTAAAGGCAGTAGTTGACTTGACTCTCGTGTTGGGTCAGTCACCTTATGGACTTTTTCCCAATAGTTCTCCAAATATCTCCAAACTTTAGGAGGTGCCTCCTGAAGAAAACGTGTAGGTTCAAAGTGTCCAAAAAACAAATCCAAAAGACTGTAATCTCATGGATGATCTCTGGAAGGTCTGGACTATGATTCCCACAATGCACCTGGCCAAATTGTAAAAAAGTCCACTGGATGCACTCTGGGATGAGCACTCTTGGTGGAGATGATGCAGGCAGGCTCTGTTAACTGTAGCTTCACTCCTTAACCCTTCTTGAAGCAAGGCACAGTCCCCATGGCTGTAGTACCAAGTTGTGCAGCAGGTACAGTCATTCGGAATAGAGGTCTTTGGGTGCAAATTCAAATTTCAGCAGGGCAGTCCTTCTTTACTTTCTAGATGAAATCTCTCCAGAGGAGTAAAAACTAGTTAAACCAACCCACAGTGTAGCTCATTTCCATTAGCTCTCCTCCCCTGAGCTCTGCAAATATCAGTTCTAAACTTGCCTTCTGGCTGGGGCACAGGATGTGGGGGAAGGTGGGCCTGGCATTTCTTACTGATCTGCTCTCTCTCTTTGAACTCAGTTTGATTTACCGAGCCCCATCTTCAGGACACATCGTACCCAACTGCAGAGCTCTCTCCATCAGATAACCTCTGCCTTTTAAGGCTGACCAATCAGCAGAGACCACTATAAAACTGGAATTTGGCTTACAGAAGAGAAAGTTACATACCTTCTCTTCTGAACTGGTTACAATAAATTCCCCAGTGGCAAGTTGCATTTATCAAAACCAATTTTTTAAATTATTCAGTGATATGTCACTCCTTTCCTAGCAATATTTATCTCTACATAAAATAATGCTAGATAGCCTCTGGAGCTAAGTATCTATAATGGGGGAAATGAAATCGGGCAGTTTTCCCTCACCAGGGAATATAAAACATCTTTTATAAGGCCCCGGCTTATAGTTAAATGAACTCCCCCCCACCCCCACCGGATCCCTAGGGGAGTCCCTGAAGGTACCTAACATGTACACATGAGGTAGAATATCACTTATAAACTGCTCATACCACCAAAGTTGAGTTTGAACACAATTTACATTTAAAGGTAGTCTGTAAAGCCAGGCTGTCCTTAAAATTACAGCAGGCACTCAGCATTGCCCACATGCAAGTGCAATAAACGTGCTGGGCCTCTAAACGTCCATGCCCTATTACATATTAGGGACGTACAGGACCTGTAAATACCAATTGTGAGAATTTACTTTTAAAGACAGGCTGCAGGGCAGGACTGTCTTTAAAAGGACAGCAGGTACATAGCAGCTCACACATGCAAGTGCAGGACGTATAGGCAGTTTGCCCACCCTGGCCCAATTATCTACTAAGAACTTATAGGGCCTGTTATTGCCAATTGTAAGTGTACCCTATTATAAGTACTTTTTATACATAGCCCTGGCCTTCGGCCTGGTTAGGAAAGCCCAGAGTACAGTCTGTGTCAGTTAACACCAGTATCATTAAGCAACAAATGGGGGTAAACAGGGCAAAATGATGACTTTCTAACATATATGCACTCACATTTCTGAGCAACAATGGTTGGACCACTTTCTAGTAGTCTATAACTTTGGGGAGTTGGCCGAGTGAGAGGCCCCAGCATTTATTTCAAGAGCTTGGGAAGGTCCCAGTGGTCTTTTACATGGAGGAACTAATCAAGGGTATAAATGCCCTTACCAGAAATAAGGTCCCTGGTCCCAGTGGTGTCCCTCCGGACCTGTTGAAGATGAATGATGAGCTCTGGGGTTCCCTTCTGTCTCAGGTCTTGAACGCGGCATTATGTTGCGGAGTGCCGCCCTGTTGATCAATGGAGGTGATCAAGCCCGCATTCAAGAAGGGTGATAAAGACAACTCCGAATGCTTCTAACCCATGTCATTGATAGGTACAGTAGTGAAGGCTCTTCGGAAGGTTATACTCCATAGGCTGATGACTTGGTCGGACGCTAACGATATTCTTACAGGTGTCCGATATGGCTTAGGTCAGGGAGGTCCACCTCTGACCAATGCTTGAACTTTTATTTAATTAGTATACTGCACAGCTCGAACACCTTCATTTAGCATTCATGGACCCTACATCCGCATTCAATAGGGTTAATCACGCTAAATTGGGAGCCCTGCTGCATGAATCAGGGGTGGAGGATAATATGGTGGCTTTATTGGCAGACCTGTATTCTGACACATTGGCCTCCATGCGTTTCTCTTACTGTGCTGCTTGCACACAGTCCTTTCCAACTAGTAGGGGGAAGCGACAGGTGTGTTTTTTTGCAAAGTTCTTATTTACCTTGCATGTAAATAGGCTTGAGCAAGCCCTTGTTTCGGACCAGACTGACTCCCCTATGATAGGATCCAGGTTGCTCTCGGTATTGTTATATACCGAAGATGAGGTCCTGATATCCAGCACAGCACGGGGGCTTCAGCTCCTCTTTGATAAGTTTGTAACCTTAATGGGTAGCCTGGAACTGGCTGTGAATTTCACTAAATCTTATGTCATGGTAGTGAGCCATGGTCTACTAGCACTAAGACTTTTAAGGTGGGCCACCACACTTTGGGTAATGTTGCAGCCTTTCCTTATTTACAAGTGCTATTTGATTTTAAGAACAACTGACAGCCCCTTGCTAGAAGGGAAAAGAGCTGAGTTTGTTACAACTATGGGGCCATGGTAAGCTTTGCTCGAAGGTTGGATTCTTGATCCCCGAAAGTCCCACTTAAGATCTACAATGCTAAATGTGTGTCCTTGATCTGGTATGTTAGTGAGATCTGGGAGTATGTGAAGACAATCATATTTCAAGTGGCTGAATTACACATTTCTAAGGCGACTTGTCCAAGGTCCACAATGCAGCCCAGCTTTTTCAGCACATGCTGAATTTGGAATTTGGTTTCCAGCCGACTTAGTCACTCTTATCCCCCTGCTCTGCTGTATAAAAAAAATGTGGACTAGGGATGAGCTTAAGCTCAATTGATTGATCCTCTCAGATTGTTTGCCGCTATACAGCATGCACAGAATTCCCTGGTTTGCCAATGTTAAGGCTGCATTTGCTGCCCATGGGAGAGCAGACATCTATCTGACTCCCCATTCTCTGACATCCCTGGATTTACAAGGTATAAAAGAGCAGTATTTTGAGCAGGCAATATTAACCGTAGAAGGGGCTGAGTTGATGAAACCCGTAGTCAAAGTACACATGCTGCTAAAGTCTGTTCCATGTGTAGAACACTATCTAGTTTAGGTACCTAGTAGGTGAGAGTCGTTTCCGTTGGCCAGATTTTGATTTAACCAATTACATCATCTGCTGGCCAGACCCTGAGGATGAGTCCACCCCTGAAACCAAATGCACTACGGCTGCAACAATAGGTCTCCGCAGGACACTTTACATTTTGTTATGTTTTGTAACTACTACAATTAGCCCAAAAACTGTTTTTGATTCCATTGCTGAAGACTGAATTTTACCCAAGTGCTAGCTGCTCTCATGTACTTACAGTCATAGTATTTAGGCACTCAAAACCTGAGTGAACTTTTATTAATGTATCAGGCATCCTTTTAATCTATTTTTATTGTATTTGTATTTTATGCTGTTTTTAATGTATATGTGTTTTATCTGCATATTTTTATGGATATTCAACATTTTCTTTTATGGTTTCCTTGAGCAACCGCATAAAGATTCATGATGATGATGATAATAACAGGATATGTAATATGGTGACCTAAATACAAATATGTCCCAGAGGGCCTCCATAGTGGCTACTATGCCCACAATTTGCCAAGTGGAGGCTATCTCATGTTAGGGGTACCACAGTGACAAGCTCAGTTCACGATTGATTCCTTTATTTTATTGGTGTTCACAACATGCCAGAGAAGAGAATTTATGCGTTTGAAATCATAACACATAGCAAGCCCATAACATATTAGGGAGGGTTATCTTATGTCGAATTCACTGTAATAGGTAACAATAAGGGTTTGGCTTAAGCGCAGTAAGGCTGCGCCAACATTAGAAACAACAAAACAATTGCCAGTACTGCTCTATATCTTCTTTGATTTTTAGCAGAATAAGGAATCAAACTCTTATCTGCAAAGACCACTCTTTCAGTCTTAGAATCAATCTCAAAAGACTATTTATTTGATCATAAATTGCAATAAAATTCACTTGTATACTTTTGACAATTTTCACTGTTTGAGCTATCATTAAGTTAAACAAGCCTTTATTTCTGTAAGAAAGGGGGGAGGGGGAAAAAAGGGGAAACTCCTTTTTTAAAAAGTCTATGTGAATATGTACAAAAATTAGTGCATGAAGAAATATAGAGAAAAGCAAGCATACGTTCTTTCAATATCAGATTCACCACTCTCTTTCAAACAATGGGACACACACTTCTACATGTATTCAAAGAAAGTGAAAAAAGAACTATGTGTGAGTGGACCAACACTATTAGAGTTATTTTGGTCAGGCGGGGCTCACAACACTAAACAAGATTTGTTTAAATCATTCACAATTCAATACACAAGGCTTTCTGAATATTTTTTAGATCTCTACACTGTACAACAGTAAGAATAGCCCTGATACACTAGAGAAAAGGTCGACGCGTTTCGAATCCCCAATGTCGATGGGATTCTCATCAGGACCATGCGTAGACTCAATCTGTAAGATAAAAGTGAATGAGCATACTGTCAATGGCAATACCAAGCAAGGCTCAACTTCACATTCGGTCAGAGTTTCACTCATTCAATACCTGTCACATGTCTCTTCTTTTGTATTCGGATTGGTTCTGTGAAAGATCAATATGAAAAGGCAATGAGCTAGATGTTTTCTTTGGGGTGTAGTTTGTCTATATACAAGTACCCAATGAAGTACTCACTTGTATTGTATACAATTGGCTGTGATGTTTCCAACGTTTCCCAAAGCGTTGGTTTCCGAAAAAAAAAGTTTTTTGTGTGTTTTTTCCTGAGTAATGTATAGTTTTTGGGTTAAATGTAGTGTTGCATGTTATTGTTCCATGTAGACGTTGCTTTCATCGCTGTTTACAACCAAGAGGCTGATTAGAGGGAAAACAATGCGCTCTTCCATACATGCCTACCGCGAACCAGCGTCTCACGAAATGTTTACTTAAATGTTTCTGAAAAAAGGGCTCTATGTTGTCCAGAAACCCAGCACATGGCTTTCTAAAAATTCATTAGTGAGGCGGTTGTTTAGTTTTCATCACCAATATTTAGACAGTATAAAAAAGGGAATAAGACACGAGGAGGATTAAAGCTGCACGTCTCCTTGGGTTGTAGCTCCCATCCGCTGTGCCCTAGCAAATGGAATATGCAAATTCAGTTTTAGAGTTATGAGCCACTGCAACGTAAAAGTAAACATATAGGACAGAAAGTGGATACGGATGTGCTAACATTAGCTGCAAAACAACTTATTAATTAAGCAAAAAACATTAAACATAACATGGCAATGCACTTTTAGCATACATGTGTTTTCTATTCTCTCAAAAGCAAAGAATTACCAGAGGCTTTGTTTAAACATTTCCAGCAACTAAATAGAGAAGGCTCCAAGTTTACATTCTGTAAAAGCATTCACCCTTTCAAGGGAGAGAGAAACAATCCTTTGCATATCTCGAAGGTCAACTGGAACTTACAGAGCAAGAGCTAAATCACGAGCTGGTTCTTTGTTTCTACATTATAACATTTTAATTCTAATTCAATTTATATTCTACTAATTCACACTTAACATTTTTGCAAGTTAAAATCACATTTCCATAGTGAGGAAAAAAATCTAATCTAAACACATTTAAGTCAAGCTATAATTACTTGTACACGGGTTACATAATTGATTAGGTAGAAAGCGTCTGACTAAAGCCTGTGAATATCAAAGCATCATGTTTTCATTTTTCAGCACCAAATGTCTGTGTATCATTTCTTAAGCTCATGGCAGGGTTGCCATTAGTAATGCTTAAATTTATAGGAAATGTTTATGCTCTTTCAGTTGCATGGTGCCACTGATGCTAGCCAATTTCGAGACGGACCACCGCTGATCCTGACTGACAACCCAAGCAACAAACTATGGTGTGACATCAGCATAGACTTTGGCGTTTTGCCTGATGACCGACATATGTTAGTAATTTCCAATGCATATTCCAAAATCCTAATGGTAGAGATAATGGTGGAAATATAATTTGATCTTACCAGGAAATGCCTCGATAAGATCCTCGTAACCGTCATGATCCCTCACACCCTCAGGAGCGACAAAGGATATTGCTTCATAGTCTGGATTTTAAACAATATCCACAAGATCTAAACAATGAACAGTAGAAGTTCACACCCCTGGCCCCAAACCAGTGGAGAAAATGAAAGACTAATGCACACACTCAAAGGCCATATGCATTGCCTGCGTAAAACAAGTTGACATTGAATAGGCAATCCACAATACCCTTGGGGTTTACAGTCGCACCCGCCACAACACGACTCACAGAGCACCCAGCAATGTTTTATTTCAGACGTGCTGTCCAGCACAACCAACCCCATGTAACAACATAGACCTCAGAGCCCATCAACATTACTGCCTCTCAGCAAAGAAGAGCCCTGCATGCTGGGCTGGCACAGGCATTATTCCTCACAGCAGAGAAGAGAGAGGAATAACTCCAGCCGAGCATGCAGGGCCAGAGTCTCAGACACTTGTGAAGGAGACTGGGTCCTAGTGCGTGATCGCAAGCCCAGTGGGAAGTTTCAACTTTAAAGTTTACCCACTCCAAATCATAACCAGGAAGGGCACAATTGTGACTGCAAGGAATAACTCAGACTGCATACGAGAAACATATCGGCCTTCTCCAAATGGTATCAGTCAACAACATCCCTTTTCGGAGGCCACGCCCCCGCCAAAGTCTACATAGGGTCGCTGATTGCAAGCGCCGCCATTTGTATTGTACTAACTCCTGAGGCGGAAGCCGGGAGTCACTTTGCTTTTAAAACTTGATTGTCACTGTTTATCATTGTTTTTAAACTACTCACCCTCTGCCATTATTCCGGTTTCAGCAGCGAATTTAGCGCTGCTTGACACCACAGATAGTTGCTCCTCGCCAGCATCCCGCCCAGGCCGCATTCCATGCCCCCTTTTCGGAGGCCACGCCCCCACTCCTCCTATCTATAAATCATGTGCCTCTTTCGGACGCGCAGCGGACGAGTGCAGCGGGCGCGACGTTTGCGCGCCGAAGGCGCGCCAAAGATAAGCCCGTCTGCGCCCGTCCACGTCTGATCGGGGCCAGGGGCCATCCACTCTGCCCATCCCATACAATACTCCTCTGCGCAGCTAGGCAAGCTACAGGGGCCCTTGGCCTCTGGATGATATTGCGCTAGCACGAATCTTCAGGCAGGGACTGACTCCCACACACACTTCCCCTTATTCCCCCCCCTCATCCTCTCCTCCTACCATCTGGCCCTGCCCTGATCCACCAGCTTGCCCGTCCCCCAACGCGTTATCTGCTTTTTACCTTAACACCAGATCAGCTGTCAAACACCACCACAAACTCTTTACCCTATTTGACCTGCACAAACCCGACCTCCTATTTCTTACAGAGACTTGGTTTTGTGACAGCTCCCTTCCCTCCATATTAGCCATGCTTCCCGCTTCATATTATACTCTCCGAGCCGACTGTCCCCCCGGTAAACCGGGAGGTGGCGTCACCCTGATTGCCCGTAGGGAAATCGCCTTCCAACCTCTGGTTTTCTCCCCTATTGTCTCATCAGACTTTTTAGTCGCTCGGTCACTTTCTTTCAGTACTCCGCTCACTTGTGTACTTATGTACCGCCCTCCCTCATCTCCTCAACTCTTTCTTCCCAGCTTCCAAGACTTGATGGCCACCTTAGTAGTAAATAACTCCTCCATCTTGGTACTAGGAGACTTCAACTTTTGGCCTTCAGACCCGGCCGAATGTTCAACTTCGAAAGAGTTCTCAGAGTTCCTCCGTTTCCTTAACTTTGTCCCAGCTGTTCACTCGCCAATCCATAGCCAGGTCCACATCCTTGATCAGATCTGGTCCCTCAATTGCCCGGTTACCTCACTGTCTATCTCCCCTTGCACTTGGTCCGATCACTTCCTCATTTCCTTTTCTTTATTTCTCAGCCCAGCCCTTAAACCCTCCATCCCAAAAAACATCTGGGCGCGTTCCTGGAACCATGTGGATATGACCTCCCTGTCTGCCACACTCTCCGCATCCAGCCCGCATCTTCACGGGTTATCGTCTTTCGGACAAGCCGAAGCCATCAACTCATGGCTTCAATCTGGCTGCGACTCAGTCGCCCCCTTAAGGAGGAAGTCATCCAGACGCACCAATGACGCAAACCGCTGGTTCAACGAGGAACTGAAGGCTTTAAAACTCAACCTCCGCCATGTGGAACGCTCTTGGAGGCGAGACTATTGTCCAATCCTCAGAAACCAGTATATCACCCTCTTGGCCGTGTACAAAAAATCCATCTTGGCGACCAAGAATGCCTACTTTTCCTCTAAAATTCTAACCGCAGAAAATCATCCCAGAGAAATCTTCACTATTGTGCACAACCTCGCATTCTCCGATAGGGCCACCCTTAAACCCTCCCCTTCCCAGGACTTATGTGATTCCATCAATTCTTTTTTCTTAGAAAAAATCTCTACAATTAAAGCAAACATCACCCCTCCCTCCCCCTCCTTTGTTGACCCTTATTGTCCCCCAGTTGCAGCATCCCTTGATTCCTTCCCCCCTCTTACAGAAGAATCTTTCCTCTCTCTTCTGCCTTTGGTTAAGTCTGGTTCCCCTCTTGACCCTTGTCCAGCACACATCCTGAAACAGATCTATTCGGCCTGTGTATTGCCCCCCCTCACCCTTCTCAATAGCTCACTTTCACAGGGCATCATCATTCCACCTCTTAAATTGGCTATCATCTTGCCCATCCTAAAAAAATACTGGCGCTGACCCCTCAGTACTCATCAACTATCGCCCTATTTCACTCCTGCCCTTTTTGGCGAAGGTGCTGGAGCGCCATGTGACCAGATCGCTCAGCACCTTCGTGGAGGAGAATAGGGTATTAGCCCCCCGTCAGGCCGGTTTCCGCCCCAGACACTCCACAGAGTCCGTTGTGTTATCGGTCCTTGACAACCTCAAAGAGGGTATGGACACTAACCATCCCCAGGCCCTGGTCCTCCTCGATCTTCCGCCGCCTTTGACACGGTTGATCATGCCATCTTACTCTCCCGTGTCAGAGCGGCGGGAATCGGAGGATCGGCCTTGGTCTGGCTGTCCTCCTTCTTGAGAGACCGCACCCAAGCAGTGCGCCTGGGTGACTTTTAGGTGGACTTCTGTGCGGTTCAATGCTTATTTTTGCCCTCCAACAGCTGTAGGTCTCCGTGTACAATTACGCGGATGACCTCCAGCTTATTTTTTCTTTATCCTCTTCCCCCGAGTCCATGTCCAATTTCCAGTCTGTCATGATTTTCATCCGAGACTGGATGAACTACAACCACTTGAAGTTAAACCCCGACAAAACGGAGTTGGTGTTGACAGGTGGTTGCTCCAGTCCCTGGTCTTCTCTCTTCTGGCCCCCCTCCCTAGGTTCCCCCCGACTCCGTCTTGTTCTGTAAAAACTCTCGGCTTCAAATTGGACGATCAACTTTCCCTTCATTCCAAAGTCAGCTCTGTGGTATCTTCGTCTTTTCTCTCTCTCCGTACTATCCGCAAAGTCTCCCGGTTTTTCTCCCTCTCTGCCCTCAAACTCATAGTCCTGGCAATAGTTATCTCCCGCCTGGATTACGGCAATGCCCTGTATTGTGGCCTGCCCGCTTACAGTGTGCGTCGCCTCCAGCTGGTCCAGAACCAGGCAGCCCGCCTGGTATTCAACTTGCCTAAATCACACCACATCACCCCCCTCCTCAAGTCCCTACACTGGCTCCCCATCCGACAACGAGCTCAGTTTAAACTGGGCTGCATCATCTTCAACACCAGGTTTGGCTCATCCCCGGCTTTTATCACGTCTGAAATTCAACCATATGTCCCTGCCAGGGAGCTTCGCTCATCCGCCCAACAACTGCTCGTTGTTCCTCGTTTTAAAAATGGGGAGGTTCCAAATTTTCCACACTCGCCCCTGCATTTTGGAACTCCCTCCCAGCTCACCTTAGATCTTGGCCCCCAGTACACACTTTCCCGTAAGGCACTGAAAACCTTTCTCTTCACACAAGCCTTTTCCCCATAAATTCCTTTTTTACGTTCCTGTTCTTCTGCCCCTCAGGGTTTTAGTACTTTACAGTGCCATGAAACCGCCTGGTGTACGCGCGCTTAAGAAATATTTTTAAACTCAAACTCAAACTCAAACCCATACCTAGGAACCCAAAACCATGCTCTGAGGAACAATGAGGCAGACTAGGACCCCGGCATTGGGCACCACAATTACAGTCTGGAGCCGCAGGCTGTGGCTCTGCCTTTGCCAGGATACGCTGCATCTGCAAAGACACCCAAGCCAGCCCCGCCACTCCGCCCAGCTAGGAATCACCCATACAACTTGAGGCAGAGCAATACAAAACCGAGGAGACTCAAGGAGTATGTGAGTGAAGCCATCCAAGAAGAACTGCTGAACTGCACAATCATTTTCTTTTGTTGAAAGTTTTGGAAACATGTAACACAGGGCAAGATAACACCTTGGTACTGTGACGCACACACGCAAGCACACCGTGACCCACGTTGGAGGTCAGAGCGAGTTAATAAAAGAGGTAGGTCCCACCTACGTGCTCAGTCATGGAGCAACATACAAGTGTGTACGTGTGTTTTATTTGCTCTGCATTCCCCAGAGCCCGCTCAGCATGGCCTAGTACTGCACGCAACATGCTACAATGTCCTGGTGTGGGATAGGATGCTTGGCCTTCGAACAGCATGACACCAGCTACCCAAGTTAATTTGCCGTGCATCTTCCAGTAATTCACGTGATGAGTGGCGCTTGCCCCATGCTATCAGTCACACTACGTGGACTCTGGGGCCTGTCATGATTGGCTGATGTGATGGAGTCCAGAGTGCCATATTTAGCTTTCTAACTCACCAATAACTGTTCCTTACTCCTGAGAGAGCCCAAATTTGAATAGAAATTATATGTGGACCGTATTTACAAGCATATCGCATAAACGTGGAACCATAACGTGAAGTTAACACTTGTAGTGTAAAGTTAACTGACATAATCAATGTAATAGGAAATGTATTCGTATTCATTAGAAAATGCATTAGAAGGCCGTATATATAGTGGTCTAATTTAGAAATGTATAGAAATGCCTAAGAATAGAAGAACGTGTAAAGGTGGAATTCAAGTACGTGTGTAACTTTAAATGGAGAAGCGGCGTGAAATGTAACATGGAGAAATGTACAGAGGGCATACACGGAGAAATATAAAGTGACGAAATGTGTAGAACATGTATAACAATATAGCGAATAAGAATAAAAGTTATACTCTAGGAAGTTATATTCTAGGATGATACATTTACTTATATTCTATGTAAAGGATTTAGTAAAATATGAATGTATAAATGTATGCTAAAGGTTACACTGTGTAGAAGGATTTTGTGTGAACGTTAGATGGGTTTAGGTCATTTGTAGTTTTAACCTGACAGGCCAAGGGTTCACAGAAGTGTAGTCCGCTGTTTGTAATTTAGTGGGCTCACAGGAGTCATGAATAGCTTTGCTGTGAACGTAAGAGCCAAGAAGTCTAGCACTCGTTAGATTTAAGGTGACAACGCTGGACGAGGTTTATGGTCCAAACGTGATAAGAAGCGTTTGGAATTTGAAACTTGTTTTGAGAAGTCCATTCACAGGACCAAGAGAGGTTATGAATATAACTATAAAGATTAAGGTTCTGTTGAGGTTGTTGACTTGTGTTTTGAAAATGTCAATTGTAATATTGAATGAAGTCACCAGTAAGAAGATGAAGATGACATCTAAGGAGAAGGGTCAACTTAACGGACGACGCGAAGAGAGGAAGCCGTGGAAAGATCCAGAAATGAGCTCATAAGAAAATTGAGACGTGGTGGGCGTCAAGGGGCGTTCCACCCATACTGTGATTGTGTATTTAGGGACAGCACCCTGGGGAGAAGTTAAGCAAGGGCGCAGATGGCCTGAGGAGCCATAGTGAGAGAGATCAGAGCGCAAGGGAGCAGTAGGCCGAGGACCCTTAGAGAACGGATGGGTAGGCAGAGAGGGTACTGCTTCTTAAACTTAAGTTACCTTTAGAGGCTAAGAGAGTTTGAACTTTTTGGGAGTCAAACTGCTGACACCTTTTTAGGTTAAGGAACTTGCGAAGTAGGGATGTCACTTAGTATAGAGTAGGGACAGATATAACTTGAAATTTTATCTTTCTGTAGATGACGCAAAGGAACCACTTCACATCGAGACGGCAATTGGAGATTCTTGAATTGATTTAATTGTATTCTTTGTATACTTTTGAAATTTATCCTGAGAGGATTGTAATTGCATAATTCGAACTTTTATATAAAACTTTTAAACTTCATTAGTTGTCAGTGGTTCTTCAGAGTTGTGTCAGCTTATTGGGGTTAATTTAACCTATTTAGGGGTTGTCTTTTACTCAACGACAGACAAAAACCGATCCAAACAAGAATGAGATTAATATCAAATTAATTAAAAACGGTATCAAAATCTCATTCCCCGCAGTTGGTAGCAGAGAAAGATGGTTTTCTTCTTGAGGAAGACAACCTAGGTCAGGTTTAGATTACCCCAAGGTCCCTAGTCATCGACGACCAGAAGAAGAATCCCTGTCGAAGACGGTGCTGACGGTGCGTCGAGAGAAAAGCAGCAGAGTCGGTCGAGAGTGAGTATAAGGGTCATGCGTTGTAAGATTGCGGTATTTTATGTTGTCCCCGTGTTGTAATGTCAAGCGGAGTTGAATGCCTGTAGTGTGATTGAGGGAAGGTTGTGAGTGCACGCAACTGGATAAAATCTTGAGTTCAAGGAGAACTTAAGTGGTTCGGGTGTATCGAACACCCAGAGTAATTTGTCTACCATTGAAAGGGGGTCATGAGGTACCATTGATTTCCCTACAGACCGATGATAGGGGGAGCGTGTGAGAGAGTGAATGAGTAAGCGGACGCTGGTCGAACGTTTACTGTGTGTAAGTAACCTATCAGTTGAGGCGATCGTCCGACCGTGAGAGGAAAGACGTTTCGTCAGTTAAGGTGACAATTACAGTTAGACTGTGGCCGTACAGTCAGAGAAAAGTGATCGCTTGGTCGGAAGTAGTCATTTTTCAGTGTATGAATGAAAACGCATACGAGATCGTGAGACGGGTTGAGAAGTAAGGAAGAACTGCTGCAAGAAAGGGAGCGAGTGACGTCAGCATAGAGTCGCGCTGAGATTGGTTAGTTTGTCAGACGTCAGCATAGAACCGCGCTGAGATTGGTTAGTTTGTCAGACGTCAGCGTAGAGCCGCGCTGAGATTGGTCGGTCAGCGTAGAGCCGCACTGAGATTGGCCGATTAGCGAGAGCTGTGTAGAGATTGGTTAGTGGTTGTCATCGGGACGTAAACAAGGAAATTAAAAGAAAACCGTAGATTATTGAAAAATGAAGTGTTTTAAGAGTTTAAGAGCACTCTTTAGGAGAAATAAGAGAAATTTATATGCCGAAGAAGAAGCTCCACCAGAAGGCACACCAGCTTATTATATGGCAGTGAATGTAGGCTTGCACTCGATATTATGGATCTCTGAGTGGAATAAGCTAACTGAAGGGAATAAGGAACTGACGTTTCCAAGATACGGAACGTTTAAGCTAGATGTGTTGAATGAACTAAAAGCAGTAATGCTTGCAACAAGACCTCTACCGAGGCCAACACAGTTCGAAGCACTTAGTGTATGGTTTAGAACAGCACATGAAAAGAGCGTAAAGAGGCGCCAAGAAAGAGTGAGAAGATCGGTAAAAGCAATGCAGGATGCCAAATGGGACGATGAAGCTAAGAAATGGAGGGTGCAGAAGATAGAAGCAGACAAACTATTCACAATGATAGAAGCCACGGGAGAAAGGAAACCCCTAGAAGAAGATGAGGAAAGTGAAGCAGAAGAGGATTTGATAGAGAGGCTATTAACGGATAGACCACCTCCGTACAGCGGAGGGGCTGCGAGTCCTATAGTACCACAAGAGGAAGGAGCTAGATGGGGGGAATATCAATCGATCCCAGTAACAGAGTGGGATGCTAGGAAAGAGGAGGAAGTACCTCAATCTAGTCCCGAACAGAGAGTAGTGGGAAGATTCGTGGTCCAGAAGGTGCCAGAAACGCAATATGCAAGATCGTACCAAATGCCAGATGCTCTACAAGTACCAGTTACCATAGGTCCTATTGTGTCAATCTACAACCCAGAAGGGGTCCGGCAGGAGGAACAGGCACGATGGGAAAGGGAAAGAGCAGAGATGGAGAATAGGAATACTATGATGAATCCTCAGAGACAGATACTAGCACCAAGGAATCGGAGTACCCCATTAGATTCAGCAACGGGTCCCTGGGTCGAACAAAGAGGTCAAAGAGGGCCAACGGACTTGAGGGGACCGAAACCGAAATCCTATAAGGAATTAAGGGAATATTTGAGAGAATGGGATGCTGCCGAAGAGACTCGGAATAAAAGTTTAGAAACAGGAGCAGAGTGTAGAGATCAGGATAACAGGATCCTCTCTCATTGTGGAGCTGGCGAAAGCAGCCCAGAGTGGGAGAGAGGGAGTCAGGAAAACAGAGGAATTAATTGTCCTACTATTAGCGGCAATAGGCAAATGTGCGACGACAGGAGTACAGGGTGTGGCGAAGTGCCTCGTGTCACCTTTAGTGAAGGGGAACGAAGGACGCAGGAATACCGAAATACCTTCAGATGCACTCACCATACCCCGGGCGAAACAATGCAACATTGGAATCACGGGAACATGGGGAGTCGTGAAGGGTCTCGCCATGCATCCGGTGATCATGGGCGAAGTTATGAGAACATAGGGAGTCGCGAAACGTCTCGCCATACTTCTGGTGATCAAGAACGAGATCGCGGGAGCATGGAGGGCCGTGAAGGACCTTATCGGTTATTGAGCGACACCAGACAGCAAGCGAGTTACAGTGGTTTAGGACAGAACGGTGGATCCTATCTCGTATCTGGAGAAACCGAGCTGAAGAGGCGCAATGTAGGGATGGGGGATGGAGTAATGTTCCACCATACCCCACGGGAAGATGGAAAGGCTTGGGATCTAGAGAGATGGGAACAGAGGGATGGAAAGAGAACTCCTCATAACTCACCTGTGCTTAGGCGTAGGGCGCATAGTGGAGGTGAGAGGGATGCGAGTGAACAACCTAGGACAGACGTACTGAGAGCTGAAATAAAAGCAAGACGGCTTGATGTAACGAGTTTAAAATCAGACTTGGATGAAATAATAGATGGCACAGTGGCAATAGAAAGGTTAGAGCTGTACGAACCAGATGAAATACTGTTTTTGTCTAAAGATGTTACTCGCAGAGCAAGATCAGCTCATGAAAATCTAACGAACTTGGCAAATAGATATATGGTAGATTTGTCAAGGACCAAAGCCTTACAGGCTAATCATAGGCTGAATTGCACAGATCAAGATCTAGATGAGCGTAGAACGATTGGACTGAAAGTACACATAAGGGAATTAATCACGTGTATCAGAATATGGAAGGATCTGGATAGATGGGAGGAAAGATGGTCTAAAAAGGGAACCGTCAGAAGGAGCACACTTGCGAAGTCCCAGGATACAGACTTAATGCGAATGGAAGCTTTTCCTTTGCGAGAAATCGCGAACGGAAATTACGTGCATGTACCTTGGACTAGGGGGGATTTGGCGGCATTTACCAACTCCTTCCCAAAGCTTAGAGAGAATCCCGTTGAGTGGTACAAGCAAGTAGAGAGGTTTGTGAAGATCTCTAAGGTGCTGTGGATCGATTTGAACACATTGTTCGATATCGTAGTACCCGGAGATTTGTGGACGGCATGCAAGCTTAGTGTCGAATGGCCCGCTTGTGAGCCTCCAAGAGAAGCCAGGACAAATGGTCCGTCAGAGAGAGTCATGGAAAAGTACGAGAGAGTAATAACATGGCTAAAAGAGAAAGTGCCAGTGCAAGACATAGATTGGGTTAAGATAGATCGAACAACTCAGGAGCCCAAAGAGACTGTTCACGAGTTCTATGAGAGATTGCTGAAAGCATTCAAACAGTACAGTGGGTTAGACGTAATGGATCCTAAAGACATAGGACAGTTTGTGTCGAAATTTGTTTTAGGATTAAGACCAGACATAAGCCTAATGATACAACAGCATTTGATCTGTTGGCAGAATAAACCATTAGACGAGATTCTGAGGTATGCGAGATACTGTAGCGACGAAATAGAGACAAAAGCAAAGAAGCTGAAGGAAAAATTAATGCTGGTACAAATGCAAGCAGCTGGAAAGGGTGGACAGCGGCAACAGGGAACAGGAACGCAAGTAAAGAAGCAGAATAACCAGAGCAGAGATGAGGAAGAAAGACCGAGACCAAGAATGGATCTCGCGACACTGAAAAGGACAACTAGATGTCATCAGTGTAACGAGGTGGGACATTGGCGACGCGAATGTCCTTACAATGTGGAGATAGGAGAATTAGAACCAGAGGAGGAGGAGGTACAGAATAACGTGGTTAAGGGAGCCGCAGTCCCGAAGGGAAAGTTTATCAAAGGGGGGACTCAGACTCCTCGAGCCCCGTTTCCTCAACCGCCTCGCATTATCAACGGAGGGAAAACCTATAGACAAATGCCATTGTTTGTAGGAGGAGAAGAATGCTATCACGTTGATCCTCTTACAGGGCAACGAGTGAATAAGGAGGAAGATTGTACCCTAGGTGCAGCCCTGGAAGTAGATCAGAGAGGACCATACGTGGAAGCTGAAGTAGCTGGATGTCCTACGACCTTTTTGGTGGACACAGGGGCCACTCGATCCACGTTGAGATCAGCGGTAGTCCCAGGTTTGCCAATGTCGGGAGAGACGATTCAGGTGGTAGGAGTCGCAAACAGGAGGATGACGAATCCTCTGACTGAACCAGTATCAGTGAAGATAGGGAATTACAGTGACGAACATCAGTTTGTGATCTGTGATTCTAGCCCTGTGTGTTTGCTAGGAAGAGATCTGTTGTGTAAACTGAATTGCACAATACATTGCACACCTGAAGGAGTAGAAGTACAGACCAACGATGAGGATGCCGATTTCAAAGTTGTAAACTCGCAGGAATGCGTGGAATTATATCCTACCTTAACAGTGGAGGAGCTTCCACAAGATTTGAAGGAGACAGTGTCAGCTGAGGTGTGGGATTTTACTGGAGAAGAAATAGGACTGATAAAAGGGGTTGAGCCGGTAAAGATCATGGTAAAACCCAATGCTGAGTATCCAAGAACACCACAATATAAGTTGACACCGGAGACGATTGCAGGAATAAAGCCTGTGATCGAATTCATGATTAAACAGGGAATACTGAAGGAGATCGTGGGAAGTCCATGTAACTCCCCGATTATGGGTTTGCAAAAGCCTAGTGGAAAATACAGAATAGTGCAGGATCTTCGAAAGATTAATAGTATCGTTGTTTCATGTTGTCCAGTGGTACCGAATCCATCAGTGATATTGTTTCAGATACCGTTCCAAGCTGAATGGTTCACAGTGATAGATTTGTGTCAGGCTTTCTTTTCGATTCCTTTAGATGAAGAAAGCCAGTATTTGTTCGCATTTAAGCTGGAAGATCGCGTTTTAACATGGTGTCGTATTCCTCAGGGGTATACAGAAAGCCCATCGATCTTTAACCAGCTACTAAAAAGAAATCTTGAAAGTCTAGTACTGCCCAAGAACTCGGTTCTAGTCCAGTACATAGACGATCTCCTAGTTGCGTCAGAAACTGAGGAAGCTTGCAGAGAAGACACCATAACCTTGTTAAATCACTTGGCTGAGAATGGACACAAGGTGTCTCCAAGTAAATTGCAATATTGTAAGACTGAAGTGCAATACTTGGGCCACAGGATTGAAAAAGGGAAACGGAAGGTGTCTCCAGACAGAATAGAGGCGATCATGAAAATGAACGCGCCTACAACACAAAGAGAAGTCAGGATGTTTTTAGGCATGGTTGGGTATTGTCGGCAGTGGATAGCCAACTTTTCACTGAAGGCGAAACCTTTACTACAACTGACGCACAAAGGAGTAAGTGATCCGGTACCATGGGACAAAGACTGTTTGATGGCATTTTTGCAGCTGAGAGAGGACTTATGTCGTGCTCCGGCTTTGGGGATGCCAGATTACACAAAACCATTTTTGCTTTACTGCTGCGAAAGAGAGGGATGCGCTTTAGCAGTTTTGGCCCAGATACACGGCAATGCGCGTAGGCCAGTTGCGTATTTTTCGGCTACATTAGATCCAGTAGCCGCAGCGTTGCCCGGATGTCTCAAATCCGTAGCCGCAACGGGTGTCAGCATTGAAAGGTCTGAATCAGTAGTAATGGGTCATCAGCTTGTGGTTTATGTACCTCATTCTGTAGAATTGTTAATGACCAGGACTAAGACTCAGCATCTGACAAATAGCAGGCTCACACGCTACGAGCAAGTCATACTGGCTGCCGAGAATGTGACCCTAAAAAGATGCTCCGTCTTGAATCCTGCAACGTTGATGCCACTTCCGAATGAAGTTCAGGATGATGACGAAAATTGTACAGATCATGACTGCCTTGATGTGACTGAACTATGCACCAAACCAAGACCCGATATCGTAGATGAACCATTGACTGACCCAGACGAAATTTTCTTTGTTGATGGTTCATGCGTAAGAGATGATATCGGTCAGCTGAGAGCAGCTTATTCAGTCTGCACAATTACAAGGGTAATAGAAGCCGCTTGCCTGGAAGGAGTACACTCCGCTCAGGTAGCTGAAATTGTGGCTTTGACTCGTGCTTGCTTAGCGGGCGACAAACTTCGAGTCACCATATACACCGATAGCCAGTACGGTTTCGGGGTAGTTCACGATTATGGGCAGCTATGGTCTCAGAGAGGTTATATGACCTCCTCGAGTTCTCCAATCAGGAATGGAGAATTCGTGAGACTTCTGTTAGAGGCATTACAAGGTCCAACAGCTATAGCAGTTGTTAAATGTGCCGCGCACACGAAGAATGTAGACTTTGTGTCGCAAGGCAATCGTTATGCTGATGAAGTAGCGCGCTATTGCGCAGAACAGGGATATTCTCACACTGATGTAAAAGTGGGGGGGATACAAGAAAGAACTGATTTGACAATGTTGCTAGATACAGTAGATACGTGGGATGAGTTAAAATGTGTTCAGGAAAATGCACCAGATGATGAGAAAAAGGCCTGGGAAACAGCTGGGTGTATTAAAAGTGAAATGCAATTTTGGAAATGAACTTGTTAGTCCAATGGCAAGGAAATTGCATGGATCAGCACACATAGGAAGAGATGCTATGGTGAGAGTATTCAGACAAACGTGGTTTAATCCTAAGTTTAGAGTAGCGGCAGAAGCAGTGTGTCAGCGTTGTACGATCTGTCAGCAACTAAACGTAGGAAAGAGAACACCAGTTACCTTGAGTCACATTGGGAGGTCTGGGGGGCCTTTCAATAGAATGCAGCTGGATTTCATAGAAATGCCCAAGTGCAATAGACTCAGATATGTTTTAGTGATTGTCTGTATATTTTCTAGATGGGTTGAGGCTTACCCTACACGTAGATGTGATACACTCACAGTAGCAAAATTGTTGCTTAGAGAGTTAATACCGAGGTTTGGGGTGCCATCCTCTTTGGAATCGGACAGAGGAACTCATTTTAACAGCGAAATAGTGAAGATGCTATGTTCAGCTTTGAGTATCGATCAGAAGTTACACTGCAGCTATCGACCAGAAGCTTCAGGGATTGTAGAACAAATCAACAGCACGATAAAGTCCAGACTTGCCAAAGTTTGTTCAGCAACATCCCTGAGTTGGCCAGACGCACTTCCAGTGGTTCTTATGAGCATACGTAGCACACCAGATAGAAGAACAGGTCTCTCTCCACATGAAGTGCTAATGGGGAGAGCCATGAGATTGCCATCGGTTCCGACTGCAGCTCTAGTGAACATCACAGACGATCTGATCTTGGACTACTGTAAGGGACTATCTGACGCCGTTAATTCTGTGTCCCTCCAGGTCCAGGCTGCAGAGGTTCCATCAGCACAAGACTTGTGCCATGACCTGAGTCCTGGCGACTGGGTCCTGGTGAAGAAACATGTCAGGAAGAACTGCCTAGACGTGCGCTGGAGAGGACCGTTTCAAGTCATACTTGTGACGAATACTGCAGTAAAGTGTGGAGGTCTGCCAAACTGGATACATGCCTCACACACCCGAAGAGTGCCAACA
Source organism: Lissotriton vulgaris (assembly GCF_964263255.1). NCBI lineage: Eukaryota > Metazoa > Chordata > Amphibia > Caudata > Salamandridae > Lissotriton > Lissotriton vulgaris. Next base: position 286,137,688 of record NC_141695.1, on the reverse strand, counting down.
CCTCTAGAAGAAACAGCTCCTCTCTCGGATGAGAATCCAGCAGAAAGCGGAGAAGCCACAGAGGGGGAAAGCAAAGCTGTGGAGGTGAGCGAAGAGGCTGAGACTGAAACGGAAAAGGTCGATGAAGGTCAAGACACCAGTGAAAACGAAGTCGCTTCAGGAGAAGAGAGTAATTGGGAGACTGAATCAGACTCTGAACAAGTAGAGAGTGACCAAGAGACAGGTCCAAGGACAAGGAGCGGGAGGACAAGGAGTGACGAAGCTAGTTGGCCGGAGAGAAGGGGAAGGTCAAGTTTGAAAGCAAAAAACGAAAAGACTCTTGTCCCAATCGCTGAAGGGTCGGATCAGGAAGAAGAAACTACAGACTCAGGAACAGAAAGTCCAAGAAGATCGAGAAGGGTACGTGTGCCGTGCAAAAGGTACGCCACCCCAGAGTGGACTTATCTAGCAGATGTCTTGGGGACAGAAATCTGGGAGAGTGAAGAAAGTGAAAGTAATCGATCACAATCCATTTGTGGCAGTGGAAATATGGATGGTGACTCCTGGACTCGAGACTGAGGGATTACTGACTTTCACACTTCCGATACCCCCATATTTGAGTC